>NC_080456.1:4279899-4997096 GCF_028018845.1 Melospiza georgiana | reverse complement strand
GCTCTGTCCCATGCTCTGGGTGCATTACTAGTCCAGCAGCATGAGATAATGAACCTTTTAGCCGGGAGTAAAGAGAGAGAAAGAAAGAGAATGAATGAGCCGGGCAAGAGAGAATGACTGAGGATTCAGTTAGTTAATAAAGGGATTGCAGGAAGCAAGGTGAAGAGACAGTGGTAATTTTATGCACTGCCAGTCAGGCCCATTTGTCCTGGGAGCAGCTCCAATTTCTCTCTGAGCTGTTCTTTTTTCTTTAGAAATGGAGCTGTGAAAGAGGAAGGAAAAAAAAAAACCCTCCCTGATTAAAATCAGCACCCAAAGTGACAAGGAAAAAAAGCCATTTTAATCTCCAATCCATAGATGGATCTTCTCCCAAAGAAGCGAAACAAAAGGGAACTTGGAAAATTGGCCAGTCTTACACAGCACAGGCTGAAATCATCCAGACTCTGATGGCAGTCTTGTCATATCCCAGCCCTAACCACAAAACAAAGCCAAATTTCATTTTTACAACTATTAATTCCCACTCAAACACGAATCTCTCTGCTCCGCCCTCATCCACTCCCCATTCATTCATGACCATTTAAGAGTAAACCTCTCTCAAACCCCTAATTAGCGCTGCAATTTCGATGTTTTAGCTCTACAACTGGTTCAAATCTCCCTCTTGTTATTAAATATTCCTACTTGTGCATCATAATTGCTAACCCTTGAGCTGAGGCCAAAGGCAGAACTGGGTATGTACTGCTTTTAAACTCAGCTTTTATCAGATACTTGAGTGAGATCTGCTTGTCACTTCGAACTTTAATTTCTGATCCAGGAGAAAAGAAAGTTATTTGGGGAAGACAGCTGGAAAGGGCTTTAAAAACAGGTATGGATTATCCCTCGCAGTCAATGGGAACTTGTAAAAAGGATGATTTTATTTCAAGACCACAGAACGGGGACATAAATGGGAGAGTGTGAGTGTTAAATTCTGCCTGAGTTGTGCTTGGATGGGACATCAGGATCTTTGCACCATCTCTGGGCAGGTGGATGAGTTCACCTGTAAATTCTACATCCTTAGTGCAGTGTCAGGGCTCCTGAGCTGTTTGTCCAGATGAGGCTTCTGATCTCAACAGTAATGCCCTGACCAGCGCTGGCAGTGCTTGGATGAGTTGGCACTGAGCACATAAATCACAATTTGTGACAGCATGCAGGTGCAAGCTGCTAACAGAGGAATTTTCCCCTGCAGGAATCCATTGCCTTGTTTCATCCTGCCCTTTCCATGGCCAGCCTGGCCACTGGTCAGCGTGGATGGCAGCTGAGGCAGGCAATGAGAGCACTCAGGGCTCCTGGAGAAGCTTTCAGGGCTCGTCTCCAAGGGAACAAACAGAAAGGTCCAGGGGCAAAGCCAGAGCAGCTCTTAGAGAGGATTTAATCTGATGGGGGCTGCCCCCAAGCACAGGGTCGTGCACAAAAGGCTGAGAGTGTTCCTAAATCTGTTTAACCTCTCTTAACTTGCCTGCCTTTCCCTCTTTAACTGGATGAGCACAACTGCCTTGTTCTGGTCCCGATGGCTTGAGTGCAAATGGAGGGGTGGGATTTTTCCTGGAGGAAGGCACCATCAGTGTGTGCCCTTTCCTCGGGGCCCCTGAGGGTATACAGCACTCATCAGCAAGCCAAAGGCTGCTATTTCTGTCATTTTTGTATCCATACACTTGGAGATGAGATATGTGGAGCCTGTGAAATGCAGGCAAAGAGCATTTTGTCCACCAGGAGGATGTCAATGTGAGGAGCAGCAAAATCAGGGGGTTTGTGTGATGTGGTTCAGGTTCCACATCGCTTTGAGCCCCCTCTTTTATCATCAGGGTGTCCTTGAGTGGAGGCTGGGGCTCAGCTCAGCCTCAGTCCTGGCACTGAGGCCCTGTGATTGCATTACAGGGAATTATCAGGTGGCTGCACCTGGCTCAGAGAGCTCCAAGAAGGCACAGGGGGTGCAAAAGGCAAGGCAAAGCACCGGTGGTTTATGAAATTAAAAAGTTCACGAGTGCCAAATCCACATGCTAGAGTGGAACTGAGAAATGGAAGAGGTCTCAGCAGCACCTTATCAGGAGGTAGGACAAGGAAATTGGAGTTGAAAGCACTGTAGTGCCTGATTTGCTATCTCTCCTCTGCACCTTGGCTGCAGGTTCTGCCTTTAGGGCTTTGTTAGGCAACTTGGGGAGAAATATTTCGTGTGTATTCAGTGGGTTCTGCTTGCAGAGACCTTTGTATGCATGAGGTGGAAAATCTGTCTGCAGAGATGGGATCCAGCGTCCCTTGTACCCTACAACAAGCACAAACACAGGAGAGAAAAGGACAAAACCTGTAACACGGTTCACACAGCCCTTTTTGGAGATGGAGGATAAATTCTCCCCTGCACTTCCTCCTGAGCCTGTGTGCCTGTAAACACAACTGGTATTTGCATTGGAAATGTTATTGAGGGGAACAGTTTGTGTTTGAAGGAGCTCTGGCTGCCTCCATGGGATTAGCAGCCAGGTGGGCATGGGGGGTCAGTGTCAGGGTCTCTAGCTTGTCACAGTGACCCCAAGAAAAGTTCCAAAGTCTCTTTTCCCAGCCCAGCGCTTGAAGAAGGAGTCAGGGCTCTTCATTTCTCATTCTCAAAGTTGTTTATTGTTTCTTATCTATAAAAAATTTTCTCCTGCCCTGCCGAGGTCCATCCAGCAGGACAGTGCAGGCACTCTGCCTGTCCCAGGGCAGTGTTATGTCTTTATACTAAAAACTACCTGTACAATATTTACAATTCCTTCCCAATACCCATCACCTATGTTAGACAGTGAGCTTCTACTCCAAACCAATCCAAAAGTGCCACCATCCCAGCAGAAGATGGAGGCCAAGAAGAAGAAGGAGAAAGGCTGGACACGCCCAGATTCCTCCATCTTGCCCCCTGAACCCCCATACCAAAAACCCCAAAATCTACTTTTCCACCCTGTGATAACTTCACTATCATTCTACCTAAACTGCTGTGCCTTGCTGATCCTCATATAATGTTGGTAATTTGCTCCATGGGTGACAATCAAACCCACAGGTCAGGGAAGCCGATCAGGTTCTCCTTTGCTTTCCTCTATGTATCTCCACTTTTTCCCCATAAAAAATCCTGGAAAAACCTTGGCATGGCTGCTGCATTGTCAGACTCTGGCTGCAAGCACAACGTGGGCCTGCTCCTGTAGCTGCTGGTGCAGCTTGGAGATGCTCAGCAATAACATCAGCACTTGCTGGCAGTGGCACAACAGGAAATTGGAGCAGTAAAATATTTCCCTCCCATTTACATGCTCATAATGGAGGTTTTGAAGGCCCTAATGACAAGGAATGCTCATTGCTGGGAGAGGATGATTGAAGCAGAGCTGGGTGATTGCAGCGGCGAGGAAGGGATGTTAATTACATCAAAGGAAGCAGGAGGGCAGCACAGCTGGAGCGGCTGCTGCGACGGGGGCTGTCCTTGCCCCTGCTCCTGGCACAGATGTGCTCACCCACCCTCCCCAGACCTCAGCGAGGAGGAAATCAAACCCAAACAAACAAAAATCCCCTTCCAGCTGCAGCCTGCGACAGGAGCGAGCTGAATTCGCGCATGGGAAGCTGCTGGAGGATGGAGCAGGAACAAAGATGCTCTGGAGAGGCAAAAAGAGGGGAAAGAGCCCTGGAGACACGGCTGAGGGCTCGAGGTGGGCCGAGGAGCGAGCTGATGTGGTGCAGATTAAGGAGCTTCTGTGGGGTGCATGTGAATGAGAGGCAGCCTTTGAAGCCCTGCAGAGGATGCTGCGCTTGTTTCATCTCCGGCAGCCAAGTTGTCTCCAAGTTCTGCTTTCTGCCACCTCGCTGGTGGAGCAATGCCCCCGGGAGCTTTCTCCTGGCATGGAAATCTCCATCTGCGTTCCTGGGGGGATTACAGGGATGGGTTCTGCCGCAGAAGAGGTGTTTGAGGAGTTGTGCCCCAAAAGAGAGAGAGAGAGAGATAAAGGAGAGCGCATGAATATAATTCAGCATAACAAAGAGTTAATGGAAGGATGCATAAAAGAGCAAATGAGAAAGGAAGTCCTTAGCAATCGCATAGAGCCTAATTTAAGCAGAGTATTCCCGATATTTCCTCTTTAAATAAATAAAACAGCAGAGCCCAAAGTGTTTGAGTTTTTCCCAGTCAAAGCCTTGGTATCAAACTTTCATCTGTTCTTGACAGAGCAATTAAAGGGAGGGATACAGGCTCTGAAATGTAGCCAAAAGGAGTAGACTGAATATTTAATACAGTTCCAGGCTTTGAAAGTCCCACCAAACCAGTGGAATGGGAAAGCTGGTGACAGTTTTATCTTAATAAGGAAAGGGAGGGGAAAAAAAAACACAAAAAAAACCACCTTTTATTCCTGCCAGCAAGGATGGCAGGGAAACACAAACCGGATGGGAAACAGGCAGCACCTTTCCAGATTGTCTTCTTGGATGTCATAATAGCCTTTCTCAGATGGTGTTTGATGGAGAGGGAAGCGGATCTGCCCACCTGTCTTATGGAGAGACACAAGCGTGGGGCTCTCTGAGGTTTCCTCTAAAGGAATTGAAAAACCCTTTAGGGCTGAGGACAATCTCTTGTGCTGCAGCTTCTGCTCAGCAGCTGGGAGGGGGTGAAGGGAGAGCTGAACATGGAGTTAAACACGCAGGTTAGCTCGGCTGCCAGGGCTAAACCAACTCATTAAAGGGATTAGCCAGCAGCCCCGGCTGGATTTAGGAGGGTGGCTGCTGCTATCAATGAGTAATCCTGCCTCCAATCCTCTCTGGTGGCTTGGGAGCACAGGAAGGGTGGGAGGGAAGGAGGGACGCGAAGGAATGAGAGGGATAATTTAAGGGAAATGCTGGAGGCACTGAAAAACTCCTCCCTGAGAGGGCATGGCTTGCTGAGCAGTGAAATATCCCTTGTCCTGTGCCCTGGTGGGCATCGTGGAGCTCTGGAATGGGGCTGCACTGCCTCACTCTGTACAAGCCTCCAAGGCAGAGCTGCTGGAGCAGGGTTGTGCTGTTTGGTGACAGGGAGATTGAATTTTGATTAGCTCTGACACAGTCTCTTATAACCTTTTCATTAGAAAATTACCTTTAATAGAAATTGTTCTGACACCTCAGCAGCGTTTCCCCTAACACATTACAGACTCTGGTGGAGGGAAGGGAGGGCAGGGAAATGGAAAGGTGCCTCTGTTTTTTTTTCTACTTGCATATTTATTAATCCATTTACAGCATAATCCATCCCCTGTTTACCTACTGACCTACTTGTCTGTCTGCTCCTCTGCCTGCAGTATCCATCCCAACAGGGGATATCAGTTTTCTTACTCTGAATTAAAATCTACTTCTCCTTTTCCATGTGAAACGCAATTTTTTGGAAGAAACATTGTTTCGGGGCGAGTGCAATATTTCTTTCCAGTTCTGCCTCGAGAAGATAATAGTATAAAAGTCATGTTGTGACTTAAAATGAAAAATGAAGGCGTTCCTTTCTAACAGTGTTTCAAAACTGTGTTTCTGCTTTATCCAAAGGCATCTCTGCCTAATTTTTAATCAGAATTTCCACCCAGCTGATGGATGGAGGATGGGTGTTGGAGGCAAAAGAAGCAGAGCAGGGATGGAAAATGTCTCCATGTTCTCATCTAGTATCAAAAACCAGCTGATACCTTGTACAACACAGAGCAAATCGTGTCATCTCAGCCTCTTCCCAGATCTGTGTGATGGAAAGGAGGACCCGGTGTGGGAACATGAGGAATAATAGTTATTTGCAGAGCTCTTTGAGATCCTAAAAGGGAAAGCCCTGGAGAGATGTAAAGCATTATTAAAAGGGCTGCAAGTTCTTTTCAGTTTAAGGGATAATAAAATCATTGCCCAGGAGATCTGGTAGTCAAAGTTCTGTGCAGAACGTGGTAAAAAGGAAAGACTTTGGGAGACTTTTGGGCACTGAGCAGGAGGACAGTAAATCCAGGCTTATCAAGTTAAGTCTTATCTTGGTTCTGGGTTAAAATCAGTTTTGTTGTTTCAGCAACCATTTCCTAAAGCACTAAATGTATTTGGAGCTCGAGAATTTGAGCAGTTTTTGGTATTTAATCACATTTCAGTCAGGGGCCTAATTTCTCATTTGAATTTCTTTGGCTTCATCTTGCAGTCATTGGGCTGTCTCTTTTTTTTTATTTTTTTTTTTAATCCTTCCTAGATTAACGAGGCCTTTAGTACCTGCTATTGTCTCCCCACAAAGGCTTTTATCTGCTCTAGTCAAGTCACTTCTCTGATAAACTGAAAGGATTGAGCTCTCCAGGGAGGATGGATCAGTGCTCTCAGCGTGCTCTGCATTTGCTTTGGTCTTTTCCAGGGAAAGCCCTGTCCACACACCAGCCCCACTCCAGTGAATTCGTGAATTCCTTTTTTTTTTTTTTTTTTTTTTTTTTTTTTGCCATATTCCTCCCCTTAGATCTTCGGGCTTCCTGCAAGTTTCATTAGGATTAATTTAATTCTTCATCTCAAGATTATTGAGGAAAGCTGGAAATGTGTTAAAGCTCCACTTGTGCCTCTCTCTCTCTCTCTGCAGTGTTCTCTCCTCCATGGACAGTCCCTTCCATCAGAAATAGGATTCTTAATCCATTTACCACGTGCTCCACCGATATCATATAACACTAATTTTTTAATCAGAAAGTTGTGAGATACAGAGTCAAACATCTTACAACAGCTAAATATATTATATCTTTGCAGTTACCCTTATCAACCGAACTTGTAATCTCATCAGAGAATGAAATCAGATTTGACTGACAAGACCTATTTTCCATAAAACCATGTTGACTGATGTTAATTATATTTCTGCCCTTTAATTCTTTATCAATTGAATCATACATCAGCTTTCCTGATTGCTTTGCCAGGGACAGATGTTGGCTGGCCTAGATTTCCCTGCTCCAGCTACGAAATCCGCGCACCAGCTTTGCTTCTCTTTCCTCTTCCAGGGAGGTGGGAAGGTGTGAGCTCTCACTGTGAGCATCCCCACCGACAATTCCCAGCCCATTTTCACCCCGCAAAGAGCACAGAGGGCTGGGGTTTGTGAAGCAAAGGTTTGTGTAAAGTTGTGAGTCCCTTTCCCTGGTGCTGCTGCGTTCTCTCCCCTGGGTTTGCAGGCACCAGAAGCAATCAGCTCTCTCCTGCCGCCTGACGCTGTCGGATTTTTCTTACATCTCCCGATAAGAACTAACCTAGCATTTTACAACTGTATATCTGAAATTAGTAGCAGCTTAATCTCCCTCTGCTGGATCACTCAGAGGTGTAATTGTGCAGAAAAAAGCGTATTAAAATGCAAAACGCTCTCCCATACTTCTTCGTGTTAAATCCCTTCTTCCTTCTATTCTTTTTTTTTTTTTTCTTCATTTTACAAGAGGGCTTTTACTTTTTGCCTTCTCCCCATGTGTGTGTCTGTGTGTCTTCATAAAGAAAATGAGCAAGGCACGCAGAGAGAATAATTTCTATTTCTACATAAATCTCAGAAATGAATACTTAAATTCAAGCAAAAAATACATTCTTACACCTTTAATTTCCTATCTATGAAGTATAATGAAAAAGCCTGATTATTTTTAATTCTTCCCTTTAATAATTCAGCAGTGGAGTGATTTAAAGCTGGGGACGATAATTACCTTTTCACTTTCCTGGTAAATGGAGTTTTAATAGAAATGGAAGCTCAAATGCTGGAATTAATTCAAACAGGTCAGCATCAGGTCATCCATAGCATCTTCTGTATAAATCATTTATCTGAAAAATGGCCTGCTTCTCAATTTCCCAGGCATCCCTAACCAGGGGCTATGTTTAAACAGAAGACTCAATGTTTATATCTTGTAAAGCATGAAGGGGGAAAAAAAATGTTCAATCCACATCATCTTGGAGGGATTTTTTTTTTTTAATGCAAACGAAACTGCTGTTTGAAGGACAGGGAAGCAGGGGCTTGTCTAGATTAGGGAAATTCAGCTGTAGCTACAATGATGGTTGGCTGTGCAAGCTTTCCCAGATCCCATTATCTGAGCAGTTTGTGCTGCTCACTCTATTTATCTTCGTGCTACACCTGCTACATCTGTTTCAGAGGTGAGGGATGGAGGTGAGCAGTGTCATCTCCAGCTGAGAGCAGACCCCCAAAATAAGGAGTAAGCTCTGACTGCTGCCTTTTGAGCCTGCAAGATTTGTCAGGAAGAGAGGAAAATGAAGAAAAATCTCTTTTCAGCCCCATCCGTGGAGGTGAGTTTTGTAAAAATGAGGGGGAAAAAACCAACCAAGGTTTAGCCAAAGCTGCTCCTGCCCTGGGGAGGGCTGATGAACCAAGGGTTTTCCAACCACAGGGCTGATGAACCAAGGATTTTCCTGGCATAGGGAGAAGGGGAAAAGCTTCACTGAGATCCCCACACCAAGGTCCTGCTGTGATGGATTCTGTGACCGTGTTCACAGGGGTTTTCGGATGAGGGAAGAGACGAGGATCTGACTCCATGGTTCAGAAAGCTTGATTTATTATTTTATGATATATATTACATTAAAACTATACTAAAAGAATAGAAGAAAAGGTTTATCAGAAGGCTGGCTAAGCTAAGAATAGCAAAGAATGATAACAAAGGTTTGTGGCTCAGCTCTCTGTCCGAGCCAGCTGTGATTGGCCATTAATTAGAAACAACCAACATGAGACCAATCCCAGATGCACCTGTTGCATTCCACAGCAGCAGATAACCATTGTTTACATTTTGTTCCTGAGGCCTCTTAGCTTCTCAGGAGGAAAAATCCCAAGGAAAGGATTTTTCATAAAAAGATTTCTGCGACACATTCAACCCCAAAGCATCCCTGTGAGGTCTGAAACTGCTGAAACGCCTCCCCTGAGCATTCCTGGGGCTGCTTCCAGCTGGGATTTTTGTCCCTGCACCCTGCTCAAGTGGAAGGGGCTGGGCCAGCAGCAGGGTTTGGCTGGAAGCATCGGCGGGGTTAAATTTTTCATGAGAGCTAAACATAAACTGCCTCGTCTCTAATTAAGCACCGGGACATGGAACTTTTAAAGCACTCCAGCTCTGATTCGCCACAAGTGTGTGGTAATGATTTCTTTTCAAATGTCAAGCAGTTTTGTTTCTATTTCCTTTTTCATAAATAATTGGTGCTGAGCCGGTGGCAGCACCAGCATCCAGCTGGCAGCGGGAGCCTCGTGATGCACTCCTTGCATCCAGCCAGGGATGGGGCAGTTCCAGCAGATCCCAGGTGGGGAGAGAGGTTTTCCTGCTCCCAGTGCAGGGAAACCGTCCCAGTTTCCTGGAGGTTTCTGAATTTATTCTATCAGGTGTTTTGTTTTCATTAATATGAACCCAGCGTTCAGAGCGTGCTGGTGGAAGGGAGAGGTGGCTGCAACAATGGAGGATGGCAAACAAACAATTATTTTCTGCAGGAATAAGGGGGGAATTTAATGCCTAAGGGCCAAGAGAATCCTGGCTGGGATTAAACTAAAAAATTGCACTAAAATCTGCATGGGCAGCTGTGCTGTTCCGGTGAGGGATCCAGGTGTGCTCTCCCCTTCCTGCTCAGTACAGCACATCCTGCAGCCACCCCTGTTTGTGTTTGCTCTGCACCACACCAATATTTCTCCATCCATTGCTGTTTACAGCCACATATTATCCACCCTTGCCTGGGGAACTCAAGCAAATGATCGCACTGCTGGGATGCCCAGCCCTGTCTGTAAATACAAACACAGCTTCCAGCAACGACCCACCTGTCCTCAATCCAAGGGGATCAAACTGATGGCTTTTTTTGGGGGGTGCTGCTTAAAATGCTGCAGGAGTGTTGTATTTCATGAAAATGTTCGTGGCAGGTCCGTATTTACAGTCAGATGCCCTAATGAGAAGTTAAATATTATTCTTTTTATATTTCCTTCCTTTCTGTTCTATTGGCAGTGCTATAAGTGGGTACAGTAAAAAAAAAAAGTGTCTCAGAAATGTATAATATATATATAAATATATAATATAAAAATATATATATTCTTTGAGAATCTCCTTGGAGAAAAGTGACCTGCTAAGGGACATCACTGCAGTGATGGAATTGATCTCCTGTCTGTCTTTCAAAGGGAATTTTTCAGATTTCCCAGACCCATCCAGCCAAGGAAGGCAGATGTCTGAACCCTGATTTTGCCTGCCTCTTGCTTCATTCCATATTTAGCCCCAGAGATATCTGAAGTGGTCATGCTGCCTATCTCAAGAGGGAAGGAAGAAAATAAATCAGACAAAATAGTAGCTGGGTTGTTTGCTGCAGGCATGTGTGGGTGGGTGTGTGGCCTTCTGCCTCAGCTGTGGGGCAGTGCCAGGGCTGATGCCTGTCCCTGCTGCCATGTGGCACGTGGCCCTTGGGGACAGCCAGCCTGCACTGTCTGAGGCCACCAGAGACACAGCCCTGTGTCACAGGAGTCTCACTCACAGATCTCTGTACAGAGTGTCGCAGACATCTTTTATGGAAAATCCTTTCCTTAGGATTTTTTTTCCTCCTGAGAAGCTGGGAGGCCTCAGGAACAAAATGTAAACAATGGTTATCTGCTGCTGTGGAATGCAACAGGTGCATCTGGGATTGGTCTCATGTGGTTGTTTGTAATTAATGGCAAATCACAGTCGGCTGGCTTGGATGGAGAGCAGAGCCACAAACCTTTGTTATCATTCTTTGCATGGACCTGCACACCATCAGGGCTCCTGGTCATACCCCATCCCCTCATCCCTCCCCTGAAACGAAACAGGCAGTGACAAAGAGAGGTAATTTATGAGCACTGAATAATTCAAGCGGCTTCCATGCCCTGCTTCATTTTTTTTGTTGCTGTCCCTGGGGAGAATCCACCCCCAGCTACCCACATGGGGCCTGGGAGAGGGGCAGCCCCTCCTGGGACACGCAAACACTGCACATTTCCTTTAATCCATCCTTCCCCTGCCCATCTCTCCCTCTGTACAAACATCTCCCTTTCCACTCTTTGTTTTCCCTGCCTTGCACACACACACCTCAGCCTTCCTGTGCCATCCTCCAGCCTCCCTCAAGAGCACTCCATTTCAATAGGAGATGGGACCTGGGGATTTGGCTTTAATATTTCATAAGCTTCCCTCTAAAATGTAAAGCATATTTATGTTATTTGCATCAACCACCAAGAAAAATACTGCCTTCAATTCTGCAGGCAGATCCTAACCTGCTGCCCACTTTTCCAGGGCAGAGCATAAAAACCACAATTTATTCAAAGGAAGCCTTTCTCCTATTTACATTTATATTGAATAATTTAAAACAACTTTCTCTACTTCCATAAATTCTTCCTTGTAGGATGGGAGAACCTGTCCGTGTTTAAGGAAGATGTTCCTAAGGAAACCTCAGAGCACAGCGCGCAGAGATTCCTGCAGAGCTGGTGGCATCTAAGGGATCATCGTGCTGGGCTAAAAATCACCTGTCTCTTTCCAAATTCTGTCCCTGCCTCTGCTGCTGGGTCTGAAGGAGGGGTAGAAAGAGATCAGCACAAGCTGATGGGGGCAACAAACCCAGTTTCAACCACTTTAACTCTGGGAAAAGCTGGCAGGGCTTGGAGCTGAGCTCATGAGGGAGGCAGCTCATCAGCGGTGCCAATCTGAGATAATCAGGGAGTTCATTTAAACCCACTGAACACCACTTCCCCACTTTCATTTCCTCTCTCCTTGGCCGTGTTTAGGCTCTTTGTCTCTTATCTCTTGCTAATCATTTATATTTTCATCACTTTCCCTTCCTCGGGGTTTATTTGGCAGCGGTTTGGGGTTTTTGCTGGATCCAGAGTTAGTGCTCCGATTCTGCACTGGTGTCCAGGTGCATTGTCCATCACTTAGGCACTACAGCAGGGAATTGAGCCAAAAATGATTGGAGCTCTCACACCCCAATGGATGGGTGAACATCCCTTGGCAGCCCAGACAGGAACAACCAGAGAGGAACATCTCCAGTGAATCTCAGTGTAGCAATGAACCCAGATTAATTACCAACAGAGAGTGTGGAAGCTTAAATAATGTCTAATTTCCCAATTTCAGAACTGTCTCTATCACTCTCAAGGCTCCAAGTTCTTTCCCAGCAGAGAGAATGACTCAAATCTTACCATGCGCCTGGGACAGCTGATTTTTTCCTACCCAATTTTAACAGATTATTATTTTTATTTCTTTAATCTGTGCCAATCTCAGGCTCTCAGTGCGGCAGGCACAGAGAGCTGGATTTTCTGTGGCTGGAAAAACCTCCTGGTGCTGAATGGTGATTGTTAATTTGCCATGGGGAAGACGAAGCAGTGGAGGAAGGTGCTTGAAGCAGAAAAAAGGAGTGGTAACTCAGCCATGCACGATCCACAGCCCCTCTGTGACAGGAACCTGCAAATTTTAGGCACATATTATGTGTTCTATATATTCCATAATCCAAACAAACTGCGGGGAACGCCGTCCTCAAATTGCTGTGAATTAGGAGCCATTCAAACACAGCCCAAAGCACTCGTGAACTATTTGGGTAAATACTCTTTTAATCTGGTGCTGACTTCATTAGAAACACAAGAACCTAATTTCTGCTTGCAGTAAAACCAGAGCAAGATGTTGGCAAATCAAAGCTGATGGAGCAACAGAAGTGTTGGTGTTTTAATTGAATGTGGAATAAATCCACCTGCACATAATACCTCCCCAGAACATTCCCCCTCATACATAGCTTCTTTTTCTATTTTTTTTCAGTCATTACTAGAATTTCAAGGTTAGAGATTAATTATAATGGTAATATTGCCATTTATTTTACTTCCAGCCGTAGTGGGAGAATAAATCTAGCTTGAAAATAAATTGTGAGTGCTGTCCACACTTAAAAAGCTTGTGATACTGCCTGTGTTTTAATGAAACATTATTGACTGATTCTATTGAATTTGGCAAAAACCCCTCCCTTGCTGCTCCCACTGCACTGAGGCACAAATCTTGGAAAAACAAGGTCTTGTTTAAACAAGAGTTCAGCTCCTGGCATCTATCAAAGTGGAGCATCAGGAAAGAAAATGAACACCAATCCTTCCTTTATCTTAATCCAAAAATGTTTCCATTCTTCCTTTTTTTTTTTTTTTTTTTTTTTTTTTTTTTTTGCCTTCTTTATTCCTGTGAAATCCAAGGAATGCTGCAGGTACCTCCTGGCTGTGTTTTATGTGTAAGGGCACAGACACCCATTTAATTAACTCCATAACTGTGTGGTTAATGCTGGCCTTGGGATTGCACAGTAAGCAGCAGAGATAGATTAAGGCAGTAATTTCATGGCTATTTCTGTCTTCCCCCACTGCTGGTCTCTCAGGGACAGATTTAGATGTCCTCTAGGAAGTTTAAAATTAGGGAAAACCTTTTTTTTTTTTTGGATCCAGGAGAGATCCATCACTGGTTCTGATGGAGGAGCAGAAGGTGGAAGGGGACAAGGATGGAGGGATATGATCAGAGAAAGTTGGGAGAAAAGTTCCCCCAGCAAACCTAGGCCTAGGAAAAGGAGAAATAACCTCTTTATTCTCTGTCTTAGCATGTTTTTTGCTTCTTGCAAAATCCCTGCTTGCATAATCGCCTGCTCACAATAGCCTAGGTGGAACTATCTTCATCTGAAACCATTCTCAAAACTAGAAAGAAACAATGATCAGAGAAAGTTGGGAGAAAAGTTCCCTCAGCAAACCTAAGCCTAGGAAAAGGAGAAATAACCTCTTGACCCTTGTCTTAGCACCACTTTTGCTTCTTGCAGGATCCCTGCTTGCATCATTGCTGCTCACAATAGCCTAGGTGGAATTATCTTTCTGAAGCCATTCTCAGGACTAGAAAGAAACATTTCCCATGAGCTGCTGGAATTTGGAACTGGGGTTTACAGGCAAGCTCAGCCTTTCTGCAGTGAGCAAATCCCACACAGAAGGGCTGCAGATCATGGAGCTCTTGGCTTTACTCACTCGAGCTGCTGACATGTGATGCCCACAGAACAAATTGCTCATTAATTGGGTAAATTGTGCTGGGAAATGACAATTTCTCCTCTCCCAGCTCTCCAGGTCCACCTCAGCTTGTGCATCAGGACTTGGCTTGAAGTTTGAGTGGTGTCAGGACTTAAAATAAAAGACAACACAGGAGCAAAATGAAAAGCTGGGGTCACTTGGCTAACACTGCTCTTTGGATGGACCTGGAGCAAACCCAGGATGAGATTCAAAGCTGAGTCCCACTGGAGATTTCCACTGGCTCTTCACTCTCTCTTCACTTGTGAGAACATCTGGGATCCATATGGCACCATGGCACTTGCCACAGCACTGGAAATTCTGCTCCAGCAACCAACATAAAATCTCCTTTCTGGATACTCCTCACAAAGACCCAAACTGTGATATCCTTCAAGCACCAAAGAGGGGCCCGTTAGAGCACTTGTGTTTGAGCATTTGAAGCAATTATTCATGTTCACCCAGCTCCAAACAGCTACCAAACACCATGTGTTTTTCCTCAGTGTTAATAAAATCCTAAATGATTCTTCATTAAGAAGCCCATTAAGACAACTGCAGTTTCCTCGAAGCTCATTAGAGGATATTCTCACCACTAAATTATCACGCTGGAGTTTTATAGGAGGCTGAGGAAAGATGCCCTATTGTGATTAATTCATGATAGATTTTCCTCTTCTCTGCTTGCAGCCTGCTCCCCAGGCCCAGCTTTGCTGGTTTCCCATCTTTGGGAGGATAAAACTGATCCTTGAGCTTGGCTTTGTGGGAGAAACAACCCAGAGCTGAGCCTGCCATCCCTATTTGTGCAAATTTCCCTCATCCCATGGTCTGTCCTGTGCACAGAGAGTTCCTGCCAGTCTGAGCTATAGGATTAGGATCAAGGGCAGCCCTTGCAAGGCAAAAATCTGAGGGCAAAGCGGTGAAAACAACAGCAGAAAACAGAATCGTTAAGGCCATGCTGGATCAGTGCTCTCCTCACTCCAGGTTCTCCTGAACCCAGTGGGAAGCTCCAAGAGCTGGGGATCACTCAAGTGTGGGAGCAGAGGCCGCTGTGACAAAGCAGAGCTGCTCACATCTCCCACTGAGTATTAAAATCTCATTTTATGGTACATTATACACTTGGCCTTTTGAACAATCGGTGGCCAAGAATGGTGTTTGCATCCTGGAGCCAAATCTGGGGAAAGAACAAGAGATAATCCTTCTGGCTGGGAGGATGGAGTGGGCAGGGCCAGCGCTGCACAATTATTTATGTCCACTCAGAGACACAGGGAAATGAAATGCATTAAGGAGGCTGCCAGGCCCTCCTCGGAATGGGGCTTTAAATGATATTGATGTGGTGCTAATGGGTGCACGGTTTGTCTTCTCTGTATTACAGCTCAGAGCTCGGGGCTGGGCACTTGGAGAGCCGGCGTGGGCATAGCTGAACTCTTTAGGAGGATTTATTTCTGGGGATTTGGAGCCTCAAAGAGCTGCAGAACCTGTTTGACCCAACAAGAGGATCAGGGGTACCCAGCCACAGTGCCGCTGCTTTCACTCACTCCTCATTCACCAGCCAAGGGTCAGGAATCCTTAAATCGGGATTTTTTTTTCCCTGAATAAGAAATGAAGAATGAATCTGAATAATTTCCCTGTCTGAAGATGACTCTTGGTAAAGGGCTTTGAGGCTGGCAGGGTGTCACACACTGCCCCAGAATGTCACACACTGCCCCAGCAAGGCTTAAAACCCCCAAGGTTTTTGAGCCAGAATTCCTTCAAGAAGCTTCATTTTTTCAGGTGAGAGAGGAAACTTTGTCCACTCCTCCAGCCTGTGTGGCTGCCTTGGAAATCTCCCACCTCCAGATAAAACCTCCTCATATGTGGCCTGTTCCTTTCAGCTTTAATCTCCTCTGGAATCAGCTATTAAATCGAGAGTGTGTGTGATTATCTGCGGAGGGAAAGGTGCAGGGCGCAGGGTTTGAAGGCAAGAGCTGTTTATTCATTCCTCCTGCAGCTCCTGGCGTGGAATTAAGGGAGGAAGGGCAGAGCTGCGATTTGTTGGCTTGATCTGACAGCCAATTTTCAGATCTGGATCAGAAAGTTATAAAGGAAGTTTTTTAAAGTGCCTGCATTTGGGTTTAGCTCTGTGGAGGAGAGTGTTATTTTTCACTCTGCTTTCAAAGAAGAGTTTTTTAATATGTCAGGGCAGTTTTTAAGGATTCAGTTCATTGTGGCACCGACTAAAGCCAGCTGAGAGCAGAGAAATGTGCTGTGCAAACACAGGCCTTCCCCAGAGGGCTCAGAGATTCTGATTAATTATTAAGAATAACTGAGGAAATCACAGAATCCCAGGATGAAAACCTGGCCTTGGGCACTCCCAGGGACCCAGGGGCAGCCACAGCTTCTCTGGGTAACCTGTGCCAGGCCCTCAGCACCCTCCCAGGGAAGAATTTCATCCCAAAATTCGATGTAAATCTCTCCTTTTCTGGATTAAAACGGCTCCCCCTTGTCCTATCACCGCCTGCCTGTGTGAGAAGTGGCTCTCCATCTCTTTTATATCAACCAGCGAGCCATGAATCACAGCAATGGATGTGTGGAATGCTGTTATTCCCCGATTCCCTCCCTTCTGGTGCAAACCCACCCCTGAGATCAGCTGAGTGGAGCTGCTGGGGTGTCAGAGGAGCTGTTGGGTGAAGGAATGCACTCTCCACCTGTGCCTGGGAGAGATTCCATCCTCTGATCCTTCAGGAAATACCTTCTCCAGGTGTCCCGGGCAAAAAACACAGCCAGGACTATTGGGGGGCACCTCATAAATGCAGGCAGGAGCCAGCCAGGCCATCTGGGCAGTGCTGAGCATTTTCCCCAAATTTTTCTCTCTCTCTATGAGCAGGGAGAATTATTTCTCCAAAGTGAACATCCCTGACAGGAGCTTTGCCTCTGCTGCCCAGGCGTCTCCTTGCTTTGCCTCTGATCACGAGGCAGCTGCAAAATTGCTTTCAAATTGTTCCGCAATTGGGTTTTGCCTGTGAACTCCTTGGTGGAATAAGACATGGGAAAAACATTTGGGAAGGAGGGAGCAGAGAGGAGACCAAGGGGTTTGGAACTGGGGAGAGTGAAGGGTGAAGTGAAATGTTCTATTTTCAGCAGGAGCTCAGGGGTCACAGCAGAGCAGGATGGTCCTTCAGCCTTCCAGAGGGAGAAGCAGGGCCTGGCTCTACAGGAAGGCCAAAACCTTTCACATTTGTGGTTAAAATAAGATTTTTTTTTTGGGGGGGGGCACACCCAGCCAGGTGTCTTTTCTCCAGCAGTGAGAGCAAAAGAAGCATCACTGCAAGTGTGGAACGGAGAAAGAAACGAAACCCTCCAGGTGAAATTGTGTCCTCTGAGAAGTGAAAAGTAATTTTTCTACTGACTGCATCTGACCACAGCTCTACTCTCCCCCATCAGCTGCCAGGCCTTGGTTAACTCTGCTGCCAAGGTATCTCCTTGCAGTGCAATAAAAACAAAATAGTCTCTGATCCAGCTTTCCTGAGAGCAGTGACTTTGTTTAAGCAACTTTATAATGAACCCCAGCTCTCCTCCCAACAGGTGCCTTTGCTATAATTTCCTAGAGTAACAATGGGCTAAATAAATCAGCTTTTGCAAACTCATAAACACAAAGAAGGGAGTGTAAACCAATTTCTGATCTGAGCTGAGGTGCACTGAGATTTCACAGAGTGGCACGAAGCTTGAGTGGATTCTGAAATTGCTCTTGAGCCTGAGAATTCATCTCTCCTTTCTCTGCTCTGCCAGCAGAGATGTTGCTCTTAACCCCTTGAAGGCTGGCCTTGAATTCACCTTTTTTTGGTGTCTACAATTCATTTGTGTATTCGTTCTTGAGGTATGGAGAATTCAAGGTGCTGAATGCTCAGAGCCCTTCACTGAGCAGAAGTTTAACAGTTTTTGGGAGAAAGGGGCATCTGGGACAGAGAAATTGTCCCTGGTGTGAAACACCTGGGACACCAGGGCTGGGGACACAGCAACACTGCTGGTGGAGCTGAACTTGGGGAAAGAACATTGGAAAATCAAAATTATTGCAAAAATCAGAATTATTGCGAAATCTGGTGGCGCTGCCTGGAAAATGCTGCAGGTTCCTGAGCCCTGCTGGGGAAAAGAGACCCATCCTCACCATCCTCCCTTTAACAAATGCCCATCCACTGTGTAATTAACCCAGTTAGCAGAGACACTGATGCATGCTAACTCCATGAAACCAGCTTATTATCTGCACTGCTAATTAGCCATGGGAAAACGGGCACGGGGTTTATGACTATCTGTTTAAGAAGGGGGAGGAGGGAAGGAAAACCTGTTGAAGAGGGGTTTTTTACCCTGTTATTTCTTTGTTTTTTAAAGAGGGATGAAAGCAGGAACAAATTAAAGTGCAGACATTGAGGAGGGATTGGTTTGGCAGGCTTGGGTGGGGGAGACGATGGAGGGGGAGAGTGATTTTGGGAGATCAGGGTGAAAAACTGTGGGGAAATTGGTTTTACCATCAATTCCTGGGCATGTTTGGGTCAGGGTGACCTCTCTGCCTGCCTGGCTGTGTTAATCAGCTGTGAGATCAGCTGGGATTGGAGCCCCACCTGGAAACAGCCCTGAGCAGGGACCGGGGACAGCAGCAGCATCAGGAATGTGCATCCAGTGCTGGCTCACCAAGCAGGGCTGTCACTCTCTCAGGAAGCTCCTTCTGGAGTTTGCTGCTACATTTGGTATTCGGGGAAGAGCCCAGTTCCCTGATTGTGCTGATGGGATATGAAAGGCAGGATGGAGTTTTATTGCAGAGCGGTTGACCTCGCTCCAGAGATATTGCTGATACACAGCTGCTATTCAGCGTGGCAAAACACTGTAGTCATTATGTGAATCTGGCTGCTAAGAGAAGAAATTAGACTTCAGAGCTTTAGGATTTGCTTGGGAAAAAAAATGAAATAAATAAAATTCAGGCGTGTTCAGGTGGGAGGATGAGGCAGCTCTCTCTCTGTGTCAGGTGGTGAGATTGCTGTGGAGGAACTCAGGGGTGCATTGTGCCGTCATTGAGGGTCCAAGCAATGACCCTTCCCAGTTTTAAAATTGAGGAGAGGTGAGAGTATGGTTCTGGAGCTGCTCAGTGGGATTAGTGAGGCTTTTCTCAAAGGCTGTGAGTTGTCACAGAATCACTGAGGTTGGAAAAACCTCCAGCATCACTGAGCCTGATTTGTGACTGATCCCCACATCCTGTAATTCCTTGGACACCTCCAGGGACTGGCACTCCTGTCACTATAGGACACGAAACATCAGCACACACACCACTGTTCCCAAGGTGAAGAAAAGGGAAGTTTATTTTCTGACTCCAACATTTATAGTTTCCCAAGAGTGACAGCGGATTGGAGGGTGACTGTGCCACCTCTCCAATGACACTTCAGAAACCAACAGCCCATCAGATTTCTCCTCTTCCATAAAGGAATGCAAAACAATGAGTTATTTACAGAAAATGTGTGAGAAAATTCACTACAAGAACGTCAACATCAGAAGGGTTAGAAAATCTTAAAAAACCAGGGTGACACACTCCCACACTCCCAAACCCCTTTGGGCAGCTTTTCCATGAAGAAATTCCTCCTGATACCCAACCTGAACCTCCCCTGACACAATCTGAGGCTGTTTCCTCTCACTGAGGACAGGATTTATAAAACCCAGCCCAGGCGAGGCGAGGCAGGGAAGGTTCCTGTGCTCACTGCTGAGCTGTAATTACGCTCAGAGCCTGTGTCAGCGATTACACCTGTTCCACTTGTACAGCACGGGGCTGCTGCCTTGTTTAACAACGCACAGCTCATTGTTCTCGCTGCAGCCCTCAACGCCACCAAATTGATATTGCTTTTTTGCACGGGCAGGCTGATAAGGCGCGTGCCCAGCGCGCCGTGAGAGCCGCGATAGCATCGCCAAATGGAAACCCGCCACGGGCAGCGCAGCCCCTCGTCCTGCACGGGAGGGTGGGATTCCCAATGCCAGGAAAATCAATCCACTAACACCAGAGGTTTATGGCCAAAAAGGAGACAGAGGAGTCCTTTGGCTTCATTCCAATAAAGGGAGAGGCCATGGGGCATCCCCTGGGGTGTCTCCAATTTTTGGAGGGTGCAGCCTCCTTTTTATCCCAATTTCCAGCCACATTTCCCTTCTCTCTTTCCCCATTTCTGAGGCACTTGAGAGATTCAGACCTCCCAAAACACGTGATACCAAAGATTTTCCTCTAATGTATAAAATTCCCTTTTAATTCTTAATTCTTATGGAATTTAGGGGTTTCCCCCCATTTCTGAGGTACCTGAGAGGTTCAGACTCCCTAAATATGCCTGATCCCAGAGATTCCCCTCTAATGCACAACCCTCCTTTATAATTTTTAATTCTTACAGAATTTAGGGGTTTTTCCCCATTTCTGAGGTACTTGAGAGGTTCAGACTCCCCAGTACGCCTGATACTAAAGATTCCCTTCTAATGTACAACCCTCCCTTTTAATTTTTAATTATTACGGAATTTAGGGGTTTTTCCCCATTTCTGAGGTACCCAAGAGGTTCAGGCTCCCCAAAACACCTGATGCCAAAGCTTCCCCTCTAATTTTTAATTTTTTAATTTTTAATTCTTATGGAATTCAGAATTTTCCCCCATTGTTTCTTTCATCTTTCAATGTCTAATTTCATTTATCAGCAAACCTAAAGTTTATTTGTAAAAGCAAATCTCTTTTTCCATTCATCAATCAGTGGAATCCTTCCCATTGTTTATCTCCCAGTGCTGGTTTTATCCACCAGCAGACCCACAGTTGGTTTGTAAAGACAAATCCCCTATTCCTCTCACCAGGGAGGCAGGAAGAGGAATTTTGCCCATGAAGGGGAAAAATTCTGTTTTATTGTTTAATATTGAATTTCCCCCATACTTGGCATTTTTATACAGGAATTCCACCTGGGTTGGTCCCCAAGCTGATGCCAGGGACGATCCCACCCCATTCAAGTGCTGGGGATGCTTTTCCCAGGTCACAGCCACCTGTGACCTGTCACAGCTGACTCTGAGATGTCACAGCCTCCCATGCATCTTCCTGCCTTGGCAAAATCCCTTTTCCTGGCCCAGCAGCACAGGAATTCCCAGCTGGAATTACACTGAGAGGGAAGTGGCACACTGAGGCTGTGGAGAAAGGAGGAAATCCTTCAGGATGTGGTGGGAGATGAGGAAAAACATCGGAAAAACAAGTGCAGCGCTCATTGGGGAGGCTGAAGTCACACCTGAGGTTATGCCTGTGAATTCAGGATTTAAAATGTAGATTTAAACCTTTGAAAACAACAAGGTTTCAATGGCCTTCCCATGCCAAAACACACTGCCTTCATCTGGGACACAGGGAAGGGTTGTTTCTATGGCAGAGGGTGGGAATTTGCCCTAAATCTGTCCCAAATCTCTCTCGTGTTTCATTTGGGAATAAGGGGAGATTAAGAAGCAGGGGAGAACTGGAAGGAGAATGCTGAGCATGAGATTGCCTCTGACAGGCAGACACAGTGGCAATTTTTTCCCCAAGATGCATTTTTGTCCTTCAGTGAAAAGTGCTCATTTGTTGTAGCAGAACTATTCAAGATTTGGAAGCGTTCACGAGGAATTTTCTGAGTTGGAAAAACAGGGTTTGAAATGATCAAGGCACCCCAGTCTCATGCAATCAGGACACAAAGTCTGGCAAAGTCTGAGTCGAAATTTACCCTTTCACTTGGAGTTTAAACTTGAATGCTTTAAAATACCCTAAAGCTTCAAATCAAAATGGAACAATCTGAAGTTATTGGAGGAAAGGAATAACCCAATCTAAACTGCATTTCTACTGGTCATCTGGGGAAAATTGGCAACACATCGGCATTTTTCTTCAATTTGAGATAGATTTCTGTTGGTCAGAAAAAAAAAATTGTTTTCTGCCCCACTCTTTTTCCTCTCCATTTGGTGCAATGTGAGGATGCTGAGGGGTGTCTGCAGGACTGGATGTGGGAGATCTCTGCACCCAGAACCTCTCAGGGAAATCTCTCCTTGTGCCAGGCTGGGAAGCAGCTCTGGTACTGGGCACTGTTCACCCCAAAGGGAAGAAATTATCATTTTCTCTTGTCTCATCCCCAGAGAATATCAGTTTTCTCTTCTTTTGAATTAAATATCTGTATCTTCAGAGAATATAAGTTTTCTCCTCTTTCGAATTAAATTAACCCATTTTTTTGCACCTCTAGCCTGGAGGAACTCTGAGAGGGCAGTGGGAAGGGGAATATCCAGCATGGGAATGTGGGATGCTGTCCTGGCTGGGTACAGGGACAGTGTCAGGGCCTTCCTCTCCTCAACCCAAGCCACTTGGAGAAGACAAGCAGTTTTCCAGAGCTTCTGCTTCATGCCAGTAACGACCCTCTGGAGCATTCCCATTTCCATAGATTTACTGGCTTAATGCTTTGTTAGAATGATAAAAGCCAGTTAATTATCCCTTATGAGATTCTGCCTCCCCACCTGCCTTCCTGGGCCCCCCCCAGCCCGGCTGTGTGTTTATCTTTTGTTCATCCATTGGATTTGGAGGGGAATAAATTGGAAAAGCTGCAGTGATTCATGTACTGAGGATTGCATATTGATCTGGCACGCTCTCCTCCTTAAAGCCCCCATTAGTCACGGGAATCAATGGCTCCTCCTGGATGGCAATCCGTGCTCGTGGAGCCAGGATGCCAAGTGTGAGCTGCTGCAAGGTCTCTGCACCTCACAGCCTGTACCCAGCCCCTTTTATTATTCTTTTTGTTGCTGTTCTTGCCAGAAATTCGGATGCTGACAAGTTGGCTGAGGCAGGGTGGCTCTGCTGCACTCCCAACCCCTGAGACCCCGCCTGAAGCAGTTTCTGAGCACTTCCAGGAGCTGCTGGTGATTGTTTCTCTTCCAGTGAACTTTTCCAGATGGGTATCAAAAGCCAGGAGGTGAGGGAACGTGTTGTTTTGCAGGCTGCTGGAGAAATATTTTCTCCTGCTTGGAACAAACACAGGGTTTTCCATCAAGAGCAGGGTGATACCAAATCAGTGTCACTCCACATGAGCTGATCTTCCTGCAGAGCTCATAAAACACTTCAGTGAGGCACAGCAGCATCATCTTCCTCAGAATCAGACACAGCCAGCACCTCCACAGCTGGATGGGGGTATTCAAATATCCCTAAGAGAGCCATCAGCACCACCAAATCCTCCTGGCTCCCTGCTTGTTTCCTTTTCTTACTCACCTTCACATGGACTGGGAAATTCCATGCAGGAATTTCGATCCCTGGTATTTTGCCTCTGGATTTTAGCTGGATTTTTCCAGGAGAGGCCCCCAGGAATGATTAAGGGGGATCAATCCAGGCTGTGTCACAGGACGGGGGCACAGGACTCTGCTGGATTTGTGAGAAATGGATTTGTAAAGAATTCTTAAAGTCTGATAGAAAGCTTACATAGTTTTGTATATTTAGATGGAAATACTGAGGTAAGGTGTGTTGACTTAAGAAAGTTATTGGCTAGAGATGACATTGAGAGAAAGATTGAACTAGAAATAAGTTTTAAAATGTTTTAAAATATAGTTTTACAAAAAGATTAAAAATTTTAGGAAATTAGAACTGTGAAAGATGCATTATAGCAAGACTATATAGAGTAAGTGATTAGTGCTAAAAGTAATAGTACTATTGTTAAGTAGTAATAGTAGCATTGTTATTGTTATTGTATTATTACAAGTTAAGCTGAAAAACATTTATAAAGTATTATAACTAAGAAATAGGTTAGTTTCTGATAGAATGGTGCTGAGTTTGACATTTCTTGTATCTCAGTATTTATCAAGATTAATAATAGAATAAAATCTTTTCAAACACCTCTCAGTTACCAACAGCAAGAAAGAAAACCAACAGCAATCCATCTTCCCACTGAGGAAGAAGGCTGCAGATGTTCTACCCAATATCTGATTGCTGTGGTTAAAACCCAGAGCCAGGTGCAAATCCAGCACCATTTTCCTCTGCTCCCCAGATTTTGGGTTCCTCTGCTCCCCTTATTTTGGGTTCCTCTCCCAGTCCCCATCTGCATCCTCACCTGATGCATCCCTGCAGATTTTTGGCTCTCTGCTCTCCCCAGCAGTTGCTGCTTTTCAGGGCAGCTGATCAATGGCAATGCTGTATAAAGTCTCAGCTGCTTTTTTTCCCCCCCTTCCTTCCTTTGTATATAATTCACAATTTTGTCTTTCAGGAAAGCTCATGTCAGTGAAATATGTCTCCTCTGTGAGATTTCGCCAAGCTGAGGGTTTTCCCTGCTGAAAATATCTGAAACTGCAAGTGTTAGAGGTTTTGGTACAGATCTGCCTTCATGAGACTCACCACTTGGAACAGATTCAAGATTTCCTTCATGGCCACATGATCTTTCACATAGGCTAGATTTGAAAACAAACTCCTTTGCTCTGCCAAAAAGGGAGGAATCCTTTCATGAAAACAGGATGAGTTCCAATTCAGCAATGATCCATGTAAACACAAAAATATAGGGTGCCATCTTTCATAAATCCTAGGCATTAAAAGATCAGCTAACAGAAAATGGCATGATTGCTTTGAAACCCACATCATTTGTGCTGCTGAATGGAAAAACATGGACACAGGAAATAAAACCAGCAGGACACAAATGTTAATTACTGGAGAAACAGTCCTTTCCTAAATTGTGTTTGTGCCTCTTTGCTGGCAGGAAAGGAAAGGGAAAGGGAAAGGGAAAGGGAAAGGGAAAGGGAAAGGGAAAGGGAAAGGGAAAGGGAAAGGGAAAGGGAAAGGGAAAGGGAAAGGGAAAGGGAAAGGGAAAGGGAAAGGGAAAGGGAAAGGGAAAGGGAAAGGGAAAGGGAAAGGAAAGGAAAGGAAAGGAAAGGAAAGGAAAGGAAAGGAAAGGAAAGGAAAGGAAAGGAAAGGAAAGGAAAGGAAAGGAAAGGAAAGGAAAGGAAAGGAAAGGAAAGGAAAGGAAAGGAAAGGAAAGGAAAGGAAAGGAAAGGAAAGGAAAGGAAAATGGAAAGGAAAGGAAAATGGAAAGGAAAAAGGAAAGGGAAAAGGAAAGGGAAAAGGAAAGGGAAAAGGAAAGGGAAAAGGAAAGGAAAAGAAAGCTTTGATCCCACCTCTGTGTGTACTGGCTCTGCATGAACACCTTCTCTTTTTCCATGGTCTCATTTACCAATTTACTTAACCTTTTCTGGTGAAAATAACTTGGAAGAGATGAGAGCAGAGGGACAAAGTAATAAGGTTACACAATTACCAGCCTGTTAATATTTATGAGGGCTACGAACCAGATTAATCTCCATGCACCGTTTCACCTGCAATGCTACCCTTCCATATTGATGTGAGGGGAAAATAAATAAACAAACAAAAAGAAATCCCAATATCTACCTGCTTTTAAACAGTGCATGAGTCACCTGTCATTTAAACAGGATAAAAGAATTTTCCTCTGGATCTTTTCAGGTAGTGGGATGTCTTGGTTTGGAAAGACAGGAGTCTGCTAAGGAAGGCAGGAGTGTCCCCTGAAATGGAGAATGTGAACCCTCCCCACCCCTTCGAGTTGCTATAAAATTTAAATTAAGGGGCTCTCAGGAAAAAATATGGGAGTAGGAAATAACAGTTCTTTGATAGGAAAAAGGAAAAAAAAGAGGATAAAATAAACAATGCAGTACACTAGAATAGCACTGCCAGAGTCAGATCCAACCTGACACCCTGTGGGTCAGGGTGTTGGCAGCAGTGCCATTGGAATTGTGGCTGCAGCCCTCCTGCAGTGTCAGGGCTGGTTCTGCTGGAGCAGAGATCCTAGAAAAAGGTGCAGTCTCTGCCTCTGAAGATCCAGGGGAAGGAGCGGCAGCTGCTGTTCCTCTGGGTAATCCAGTGGAGAAGCCGTGCTGGTGTTCCAGAATCTCCAGATTATATCCAGGTAGGAATGCTTGGCTGGTGTTCCAGAATCTCCAGATTATATCCAGGTAGCAATGCTTGGCTCCTCCCTCTGGGCTTACATCTCCCAGTGGGATGCTGTAGTTCTTATCAGCCATGCAGGGACATTCAATAGCTGTTATCAGCAATGTCCCCTCCTGAGGGAGGTGCGATTGTGGTCACTCAGAGAGAGAGATAAGGCAAACTGCCCACTTGACAAAGGTAATCTGCCATACAGATGGTAACAGAAAACATCTTGCATTGCAATCTTCAACATGGGATAATTTTCCAAGTTTCAGCCAAGGGATGGGGTCAGTGCTCTGTAGGAGTTCAGAGGTTTAGGACCTGGGGACGGAGCCGTGCAGGTGTGTGGGACACTCAGGAATGGGTGGGAAAGGGGCACAGAAATACCCAAACCAGGGCTAGGGCTGGATCCAGGCACAGCCGGGGCTCATCCACCTGCACTGTACCTAAATCCCAGGTGCCTCCAGGTCTGCTGTTCACAAACCCAGCTGCTGCTGCCTGAGTTCTCCCAGTCAATCCCCCAGGGAAACATCTCTGCCTTGTCTCCAGGAGAAACACAGTCAAGCTGTTTATGAAACTAGTTATGGGGATGAATTAACATTTAAAACCCTGCACAGTTTACATTTCCATTTATAAATTCTCCTGTTAGGATTATTTGATAATGCAAATTCTCATCTACTGTCTTAATAGACCCTTCAGTGTTGGGGTGGGTTTGGATTTCAATTGCTTTTTTTTTTCTCCTCCTAGTAATAGGATCTGCTTCACATATGACAGATTTGTCAGTGAAATTTTAACAAATAATATTAAATGAACTTTAAATGCCATTTGTATCATCAGTTTTTAATTTCAGAAGTGTCATCCCATTGTATTTGGGGAATATGTAAATGAACAGTTCACCTAGTAGATTTTATGGCAGCCCAACGTGTCTGGAATACTTTCTGCTGATATTTCTGTTTATTTAATCCTTGCAATATAAGGGAGAGATTAGCTCTGTATATTTTGTATATTTGCTTTATAATTACTTGGTCTTTTTTTTTTTTTTTTCATTAATGAAATGATTTACAGTGATGCAAAACAAGGTACAAATTATATTGGAACTTGACTATGAAATAAACAACTCTGGGGGGAGAAAAGCACCCGGATTAAGGAAAAAGAACGATAGTCCTGTGCCACTGCATGTGATGAAAATATTTAAACCCCTGTGTTCACCTGGATTTACAATGAGATATGATAGAAAAGGCTTCACCTGGATTTACAATGAGATATCATAGAAAAGGGTGCCAGGGCCTCCCCACCCTCTCAGGGGAGAATTTATTCTGGATATCCAACCCAAATTCGTCCTCTGACCCCACAGAGCTATGAGCAGAAGATTGGGTAGAGCAACCCTGGGGCTCTTTCCCGCTCCTATCAACACAGGTACTCCTTGTGGCTGGAGATTGCTGAAAAGAGCCACGCCAAAGCTGCTGGCAGAAATCCCCATTTTTGGCTGGGTGTTTATTTTCTGTTGTTGTTTATCTCAAAAGAACCGGAGGGTTTATTCGAGCACAAACACCCGGGTGGGATGAATTACACTTGTCTGTGGTGTTTTCCCTCCCCAGCACCGGTTTCTGATGGGGGTGGCATTCCCAGGAGGATGATTGGGCTCCTGTAGGCAGCTTTTGATGTGTTGTGCTGGAAGGAGGAGGAGGAGGAGGAGGAGGATGGAGCCCAAGCAGCCGCCTGTGACTGAGGCAGGCTCGGGCTCTGCTCTGCACTGCTGAGCTCATTCATTCCGGGGCTCTGGGAGTGACACTGATATTAAGTAAGCAAAGTGCTCTGCTTAATCACAGCCTGTGTGCGCTCCTGAGAGAGATGGAGGCAGCAGGATTCCCCCTCACACTCAGCACAGAGCATCCAGAGCGAGACAACTCCATCAGGATCCTGGGCACGGCTTGTCTGAAGAGGACAAGGAGAGGACTTGCTCTCAGAGCTGCCCTGAAATGGAGGTGAATTTGGAAGAGAACACCTCTTGTTAACACAGAACAGCCTCTTCCAGCCCCTTGTCCCTAAGTGACTCAGCTGGGCCCTCTGTGGAACCTGCTGTCACCTCTCATGAGGAATTGTCACTGCAAGAGCACTCTGAGAGGAAATAATACAGATTATTGGTCCAGAGAGACGCCCCACTCCTGCATTTCGGGCAGGATGGTGCTCAGATGAGCTCTCTGGGTTTCAGCCAGAAGCTCTGGTCATAGCACTGCCTGTGGCACAGTGTCAAGTGCCACAATTGCTGGGGAAGTGGCAGGGCCAGCTTAGCCAGGCTGCATTTCAGTGCTCTCTGCATCTCTCAGCTCTCCAAACCTGGTGGCATCCCATGGAGATGTAGGAGAGACACAATTCCCTCCCCTCCTCTCCCTGCTCATCCCCACCTGCATTTCTTTGTCTCTCTTCCCTCTGAACCTCCCTCCTGCTTTGTCTTCAAGCCCCCGTGGCAGCAGTTGGGTTGTGGGAGCCCTCAATTTCCCATTCAGTTCATCATGGAGCAGCAATTTGCTGCACTTCCATAATTAGGGGAATTTTAAGCAAACTACCCCGTGGATGATTACAAGCCGGATTCAATCTAGGTTGCTTTGATCACCAAGAGGATGAAGGAAGGCACTGCTGGAATATTTGGTGCTGTGCTCTGCCTGAAGAACCTCGTGCCAGCTGCTTCCTCCCTGTTTTCCCTCTCCCTCTCAGCACCCCTCCCTGCCAATCCTGGGATTGTCTTTTCAGCTCAAGTGGAAGGAATAAATGCTCCATCCTGGAAGATGAAGCTCTGTTCAAATCAGTTTTCCCAGTGAAGAAGCAGCGTGGCCTGATTGTTGGAGCAGGGCCTGAGGAAGGCACAGTCAGGGAATTAAATTTCCAAGCCTGTGCCTCGGTTTCCTCATCTATAAAATGATGGAACAAGGGGCAGGGCATTAATTTGCTGTTTTGCTTTGTAAAAGTTCCTCTAAGCAGCATTCCAAGGGCAAATTCCTTGGGTCTCCAAGATGGTTTGGGAAGATCTGTGATAGAATCACAGGTGGGAAGGAGCTTTAAAGGAAACTTTAAAAGTTCCTTTTAAAAGTTTAGGAGCTTTAAAAGTTCCTAAAGGAACTTTTTCCTTTAACTGGGTGTTAAAGGAACACCCAGTGCCACCCCTGCCATGGCAGGGACACCTTCCACTGTCCCAGGCTGCTCCAAGGCCTCGGATATCACAGTGTTTTTGAAGTGATAATTGGTTTCCCCAGCTTTTATCAGCTTTAACACCCAGCACTGAACACAAGACCTTTGGCCATCACCTTTTTGGCTAGGGCTGTGCTTTATCTATCTCCCTGATTATCTCCTTTCTGCTCCAGGGCTGGGAATGCATCCAGGAGGATTCTCCTGGTTCCAGAGAAGGAACAATGACACAGCAGGGCCGGAGGGACACCCTGAGCCTGCAGGAATGTCAGGCTGGAGGGACTGGGAGATGAATTTCAGCACCGAGGAAGAGGACAGAGCAAAGGTTTGGATGATCAGCAGCTTTAGGACCGCAGCAGCTTTATTCCAATTTATACACAAAGATTGTGGCGGGGAAAAGGGCAGGATTCACCTGCCACAGGAATCTCTGCTCAATGGGAGGTCACGGGAGGAGGTTCCTGTTCCCAAATGTGAGCATGATGGGCTGTCAGCCCCGGTGTATTAATAGACTATTAATGCTTCCAAGTTTCCTGAGCCACGTGCACGGGTTTTCGATAGGTTAATTAGGCCATATTTCAGGATAATTACAGCTGTATATTTCTGCACTAATTAAGTGGCTTTAAAACATACCCACAACGTGGCTCAGTGAATCATAATTAAACTTCCTCTGCCTCCTGCTATACACTATGGAACTAATACCCATAAAAGACCCGAGCGCTGCTCCTTGCCAGCAGCAAATTGGAGCTTGCAAAAAAAAAAACAAACCACCAAAAAAAAATCTTATGGAATGTCTGCCTTTTTTTTTTTTTTCTTAAATAGAATCATGTACAAACTAATTCAAAATGAATATTACATGAGTCATCAAAATGCTGCAGCTTCCCTCTCTTTATTTATATTTATCCTCCCACGTGAGCTGTCACCTGGAGGAGACGGCGGCGCTCCAGGGCGAGGGCAGAGTGATTCATTCTCAAAGTCTCTGGCAGAGATGGGCTTTGCTTTTCCCTCCCTTCTGGCTGGGCAAGGCTTAAAATCCGTGGAGAATGATGCTGGAATCTTCACTTCTGGCTGGTGGGGACAAGGAGACAATTCCTGGCTGCTGCTGTCACTGCCCCCTCCTTGGTCCTGTTTAGCTGGAGGGCTGAAATTCCTTTTTCCTCTTCTTTTTCTTCCTCCTTTTCCCTCTCCTTTTTCTACCTTCTTTTCCCTCCTCCTTTTTCCTCTCCTTTTTCCTCCTCCTTTTTCCTCTCCGTTTTTTTCCTCTCCTTTTTCTTCCTCCTTTTCCCTCCTCCTTTTTCCTCCTCCCTTTTCCTCCTCCTTTTCCCTCCTCCTTTTTCCTCTCCTTTTCCCTCTTTTTCCTCTCATTTTTCCTCCTCCTTTTTCATTCTCCCTCTTCCTCCTCCTTTTCCCTCCTCCTTTTCCCTCCTCCTTTTTCCTCCTCCTTTTTCCTCTCCTTTTTCCTCTCCTTTTTCCTCTCCTTTTTCTTCCTCCTTTTTCCCCCTCCTTTTTCCTCTCCTTTTTCCTCCCCCCCTTTCTTCTCCTTTTTCCCCCTCCTTTTTCCTCTCCCTTTTCCTCTTCCTTTTTCCTCCCCCCTTTTCTTCTCCTTTTTCCTCCTCCTTTTTCCTCTTCCTTTTTCCTCTCGTTTCCCCTCCTCCTTTTCCCTCTCCTTTTTCTTCCTCCATTTTCCTCCTCCTTTTCCCTCCTCTTTTTCCTTCTCCTTTTTCCTCTCCTTTCCCCTCCTCCTTTTCCCTCCTCTTTTTTCCTCCTCCTTTTCCTCCCTCCTTATCACACCTCCTGCCTCCTGAACTGAGCATTTCCCTGGTTGCTTCCAGGCTTAGTGCCCTGATATTTGTCTGGGGGCTCAGAAACTCTCCTACAATCAAAATAATCACCAAAATCTTCTCCTTTCCATCAGATTTTGCCATTTCTTGTGGAATTTCGTCTGAGTGAACTTAAATGTCCGTTTATCTTCATTCCCTTGCCTGGATGTGTGAATGTTGTTCAAAAGTTTAAAAGGGATGGAAAACTGGGATTAAATGTAGGGAAATTCAGACTATATCTGTTCTTATTTTTCATTTTTCAACTGATTTACTCCAGTTGTATCTCCAAGCTTCTGGTGGGAGCTTGCAGCAAGCACTCCAGTGGAGGAATTAATAATTAGATGAGGAAGATTAGATTGAGGAAGAGTGAGCAGTGATGGGTGCTGTGGAAATAAAATGATACAGATGGACACAGAGATAGACCAGCCTGACTGAGAGAAGCGAATTTTAAGCAATGTTTTAGCACATTTATGGAAATCCAGCGTGATATTCACCCAGGAAACTCATTCCAGGGGTTGAGTTCAGCTGCTCAGGAGACAGCCAGAGCCATGTGAGCAGCATAACCAACACCAGGCTGCCCTCATTTCCCTGCTGGAATTGTCCCAGCTCATTCCCGATGCAAAGCAAAGCAAATTCCAAACTTCCACTCCAAGCAGGGCTTCCCACCCGGGGTCCCTCTGCCATTTTTATGAGTTACCTCACCTAATGAACAGATTCTGGGAGAGACACAGCTCCCAGACAGGCAGGGAAGCCAAATTTGAGGTTTTATTGATGAATTATTCAGCCCTCTCTGCCCTAACACTGACATGTGAGCAGGAGCTTGGTGCCCTCAGGCACCATTTCATTGTGGGAGGACAGATCCAGGTTTATCATCAACATCTTGCATTAAAGCCCCTTATTTACATTTTTTTTTCTGGGTCCCAGGCCTTAATCTCAAGTGTCTCCTGTTTGGGAACAAAAAATTAAGTTTTGGTTGAGGTTCATTTCCTACGGACCATGTCAAAAGCTCTTATGGAGCAAGGGAGGCAGGAAATCTGCTTGGATCATCACTTATTTATTTCTAATGAATGGGAGAGGGAAAAATGCAGCAAGACAATCCAGGTGAAGTCGAAGGGAAAGGTTTTTAATGAGAGGAGTGAGGAACAAGTTATCCAGGAGAGTCATTGGATCCCCTCCCTCCCTCAGAGGCTGGCAGGAGGTGTTGGATGTCTGTGATTCTGCAGAGAGGATGCAACTGCACAGGTCTGAGACAGAAAGGAAGAAAATTAAATTACAGGTCAGCTGAGACAGTTGTGATGAAGACATTTCAGAGGCATCGCTGATGTGGGAGCCTTGGCAATGTGCAGATTCCCCAGGATGGATAAAACCTGATTTAATTCCAGCCACAGGCACCTTGTCCTGCCCCTGCCATCAGGGCTGAAGGTGACTTTCTGCTGAAAAGCAGCACGGGGAGAAGAGGAGGGGGTTCAGAACACCTTGGGAGGCTTTCTCCTCTCTCCTGTCCTTGGAGTTCAAGTTGCAGGTCCAGCAATTTCTTTAGGGGCTGCTTCTCCCCTCAGCTACATTAAATCTGCCCCAAAGCATCCAGGAATTACAACAGCAATGCCTTAAAAGACAAAAGAGGAAAAAAAAAAAACTAAAAAAACAAACCAAAGCACTGAATTTATGTCCTGCAATTGAGGATTTTAAAGCTGTTTGAAGTGCCCTGTTCCAGCTCAGAAGGAAGGGAGTCAACCTTTCCCTCTGCTTGCCCTCCCAGGTCCTGGACAAAGCTCCCACATGCCACTAACCCAGCTCAGGTTGCCCTGGGGACTCTTCTGCTGTCTCTGGAGGGACCCTGGGGCTGTGTTTTGATGCAGCCCTCTAAGTGCCCTGCAACACTTAGACTGGAAGGCTCTGCATAAAACCTTAACCACTGCCATGAATCGCTGTGCTCTGCTGCTTGCTGACTTTTATGTGGCAGGAACTGCAGCCTGGAACGAGCTGCTGCCACTGGGAAAACATCTCTGCACAGGGAAAAAACATCCCTGAGCTGGAGGGCAGAGCAGAGGGAAAATCAGGATGTGCAGCTGAGACGGGAGAGTCAAGGTTGGATAGATCCTCAAGGCTGGGATGCAGAGGGAAAATCAGGATGTGCAGCCGAGAGGGATGAAGGGGATGCCCAAAGGGGACAGTCAAGGCTGGATGGATCCTCGGGGCTGGGATGCACCAGGCAGGGCTGGGTTTGCTGCAATAACTCCATCCCTGAGTGCAAACACAGGAGGGCTGGCTCTGAATGCTGATGGGATTCCAGGCTGAGAGAAACCAGCCCCACCTTCACCTGCAGGAGTCACCTGAGTCCCCAAACAGGCACCACAGGCACACCCAGCTGAATTCTGGGCAAAAAGGGTAAAAGCAGCTGTGGATACTTGGGTGTGAGGGCTGAGGGAATGGGCAGGGGAGAGCAGGGTCCCCTTTTCTAGAGGAGTGTGACCGTGTTCACAGGGGTTCTTGGAATGAGGGAAGAGATGAGGATCTGACTCCATGTTTCAGAAGGCTTGATTTATTATTTTATGATATATATTACATTAAAACTATACTAAAAGAATAGAAGAAAAGGTTTCATCTCAGAAGGCTGGCTAAGAATAGAATAAGAAGGAATGATCACAGAGGTTTGTGCCTCGGCTCTAGCTGTCTGTGATTGGCCATTAATTAGAAACAACCACATGAGACCAATCCCAGATGCACCTGTTGCATTCCACAGCAGCAGATAACCATTGTTTACATTTTGTTCCTGAGGCCTCCCAGCTTCTCAGGAGGAAAAATCCTAAGGAAAGGATTTTCCATAAAAGATGTCTGTGACAGGAGAGATACGGGACAGGAGCAGGGGTGAAGAAACGAGGTGCAGAAACCCTTTGGGGTGCAGGAGGCAGAGGGTCCCTGCCAGGCAGGCTGAAACACAGGGTTTCAGTTCCAGGGAGTCACCACACGCTGCCAAAGAGCTCTTCAGGATGCAGGTGAGCTGAACAAATGGAAATTGAGTGTGTCCAAGGCTGAGGAGAGCGTGACAGCTACAGCTGCTGCTTTTGGGGACGGCCCTTCCTGGCTGGCAGCTCCTCTGGGCTGGCTTGGCTGCATCCCTGCGCTCCCACCTCCTGCTGAAAAGGGGGAGTGATCCCCCCAAAAAGCCACAGCCACTCGTGTTCGTCCTGCCCACAGAGCTGGTAACAGATTAAAGGATTTGTTCGAGCACAAACGCTCTCACCCCTGGCAGTTTTAATAAACCAATAATCAAATAAAGAAGCGACTACAATAAATTAACATCTTTTACCAGAAGCCAGGCAAGACTATCCTTTTAACGCCATTGTCAGAGCTGTAACCGGTGAGACAAGGGAGGGAGGGGAGAAGAAGGAGCAGCAGAGGGGAAAAGCAGGGAAAAAAAGGGAAAAAAAGCGTTTAACCCCGGTTGTTAGACATGCGAATCCCACGTCTCATTTCCAGCGGCCTTACAGCGTGTGTGAGTGCTGATAAGGCCTGTGTGAAATTGCCAGCTCGGGCCGAGGCGTGGATGTGCCATAAACCATTTCTTTATTGAGCAGATAAAGGAGCGAGGCCGGCTGAGCATGACTGAGCCATTAAACGGTGCAGCCCAGCAGCAGGGGTGAAGAAAGGCACCCATTCCTATTAGGGACACCATTAGTTAATGAGAATTTGTGTGTGATCAGAGAGGGTTTCCACACACTCACACACACCTGGCTCCACGTTTGTGATGGTGTTCACAGGGGTCCGAGGATGAGGGAAGAGATGAGGATCTGACTCCGTGTTTCAGAAGGATTGATTTATTATTTTATGATATATATTACATTAAGACTATACTAAAAGAATAGAAGAAAGGATTTCATCAGAAGGCTGGCTAAGAATAGAATAAGAAAGAATGATAACAAAGGTTTGTGGCTCGGACAGAGAGTCTGTCACAGCTGGGCTGTGATTGGCCATTAATTAGAAACAACCACATGAGATCAATCTCAGATCCACCTGTTGCATTCCACAGCAGCAGATAACCATTGTTTACATTTTGTTCCTGAGGCCTTTCAGCTTCTCAGGAGGAAAAATCCTAAGGAAAGGATTTTCCATAAAAGATGTCCGCGACACACATCTGTGTGGGTGGAGCAGGATAGGGGGGACACTATGGGACCCCTTGGAGAGGTGTGCAAGGAACTGAGGGTGAGGAGCAGGAAAAAAGGGAGAAATCCAGGTGGAAAGCACAGGTAAACAGGGAGAAATCCAGGTGGAAAGCACATTCCAGGTGAGTCTGTGAGGAGCCAGAGCACTGGGCCATGCAGTGCTGCTGCTGCCTGCTGGAGTGTCCAGCTGAGTGGGCTGTGCTTTGGGTATGAACATTTTTTCAGCTTTGCTGGGTGTTTTTCCACAATGCCTGGTGTGCTCCCTGCAAGTGTTATCCCTGCAGTTTTCATGTCAGAATTGTAGAACTGTGGCATAGATTGGGATTGGATTGGATTGGATTGGATTGGAAGGGACCTTAAAGCCCATCTCCTTCCACCCCCTGGGACAGCTTCCACTAGACCAGCTTGCTCCAAACCACATCCAACATGGCCTTGGACATCTTTAGAGATGGAGCAATGCCTGGCCACCCTCACAATAAAGAATTCTCCCCCAATATCTCATCCAAACCTCCTTTCTCTCACTTTGCTGCTGCTTTACATGCAGCTCCACCCGCGGTGCCCTCACTGGCGATCAGCAGGGTGAGGAAAGGAGTGAGATGTGCAGCCCTCAGGCTCTTCCAGATAGGATTCCCATCCTTTCCCCGGCCATCCCAGCTCCTGGCAGGGTCTGAGGTGGTGGCAGACAGCTCCTGGCCCTGTCCTCACTGCTGATGGGAGCAGCACTGATGGGAACAGGCAATGAGCGGCCGCAGGGCTTGGAGCGCTTGGGTTGGATTGGATTGGATTGGATTGGATTGGATGGGATTGGATGGGATGGGATGGGATGGGATGGAATGGGATTGGATTGGATTGGATTGGATTGGATTGGATTGGATTGGATTGGATTGGATTGGATTGGATGGGATTGGATTGGATTGCATTGCATTGCATTGCATTGCATTGCATTGGAAGGGACCTTAAAGCCCATCTCCTTCCACCCCCTGGGACAGCTTCCATTAGACCAGCTTGCTCCAAGCCCCATCCAACCCGGCCTTAGACACTTCTAGGGATGGAGCAATGCCTGGCCACCCTCACAATAAAGAATTCTCCCCCAATATCTCATCCAAACCTGCTTTCTCTCAGTTTGCTACTGCTTTACGTGCAACTCCACCCCAGTTCACAGCCCTGTCCTCGCTGCTGATGGGAGCAGCACACCAGGAGCGGGCAATGAGCGGCCGCAGGGCTTGGAGCACTTGGGCTGGAGCAGAGCAGAGCAGAGCAGATGGCCACATTAGCCCTGCAAAAGAGCAGCCTCTCACTCCCTCTGCTCATCCCTGGCCCCCCATCCTGCCTCAGCTTTCCAATTTTCTCGGCGAGCCTTTGACAGCTGCTCCGGGGGAAATTGCGGAGCGCAGCCCTCGGCTCCTTTTCATTACCCGCAGCACCAACTCCCTTTGTCTTCCCGAGCAATTTCATAGCCCCTGCACAAACACGGAGCCATCAAAGGAGCCTTTCACAGGGCTGGCACGGGAGACAATGGGAAGCAGATACACCTCCATCAACAAAGGGCTGCATTTCCATTTTGATAACAAGCGCGCTGGCTCCCTGTCGAACACACCGCCTTGTTTTCCCTCTGTTTTCCCTCTCCTTCCCCCTGCCAGCCCCAGGATGGGGTGCACAATAGCATTTCCCTTCCCTCCCCTTGCCACTTGTCGTGCTGACAGATCTGATAGTCCTGCCACGCTCTGCCTTTCCTTCCAAGAGCAGAGACAGAGAAAAGCAGGCCTTGTTTCCCTCCCTTTCAGCGCTATCTCCCTCTCTCACGTCCCCATCAGGATGCCACCGTGCAGAGATGGGACAGCAGAGATTTAGGAGCTGCCAGGAGGGTGTTTTCCTTCTCCTGGGTGTGTGCACTGGAGCATTCCCAGGCTGGCAGCAGAGATGAGTGTGGCTGCCCAGGGTTGTTATTTCAGCAGGATGCGAGGAGGGGAGGAAGGAGAGGGCTGAGCTGACACTGGGGCTCCCAACCAGCTGACACCTGCCAGGTACAGGGATGCTGTTTTTTTAGGATCCCTAAACATGACCCTAATGGGACAAACAGCTCACTATCATAATTAGAGCACTTCACTGTCGCAGACATCTTTTATGAAAAATCCTTTTTTAAAGATTTTTCCTCCTGAGAAGCTGAGAGGCCTCAGGAACAAAATGTAAACAATGGTTATCTGCTGCTGTGGAATGCAACAGGTGCATCTGTGATTGGTCTCATGTGGTTGTTTCTAATTAATGGCCAATCACAGCGGGTGGACTTGGACTCTCTGTCCGAGCCACAAACCTTTGTTATCATTCTTTCCTATTCTATTCTTAGCCAGCCTTCTGATGAAATCCTTTCTTCTATTCTTTTAGTAAAGTTTTAATGTAATATATATAATAAAATAATAAATCAAGCCTTCTGAAACATGGAGTCAGATCCTCATCTCTTCCCTCATCCAACAACCCCTGTGAACACTGCCACACTCCACCCATTTTTAAATTATTCATCCATTTTACCTTTTTCCCAACCTGATTATCTCAGCCATGCTGAGAAGATGAACAATGCTGGTTCCTCTTGCTTTGGCCAGACTGAGAGAACCAGGCACTGATTCTCCACCCATCTCCGTCTTTTCAGCCTCAGCAGAGGAGCAGTTTCCTTTCCTGGCTGGTCCTGGGAGGATGAACTCCTTTGTCTCCATCTGCTTTAACAAAACCAAGCAGTTTTGTCAAAAACTCCCAAAACTCCCTCTTGCGATGGTGAACTCGCGGCTGGTCCTCAGGCCTGGGTGTGCTTTGCTCCCCAGAGGTTTTTAGGGTCATTATTTCATCCACCAGCAGCTGACAGAACGCTCAGCCCCAGCAGAGGAGCGGTTTCCTTTCCAGGCTGATCCTGGGAGGATGAACAGGATTGCAGGACCTGCTGGAGCCACAGCACGGAGCAGGGGCCGGGAGAGGAGCAGGGGTGAGAGCTGAGGCTGATCTGGAACAAAAACAGAGAGAAAGGGTGAAAGGCAACCCGAGGAAACACAGAGCGGGGTGTGAAGGGGGCGAGGAAATAACACAGGAGACCTTTTGAAAGGAAAGGGAAACAGAAAGGGAAAGAAGCCTCGCGTACAGTGGATTGTTCACCCAGATCAAAATGCCAACTAAATTAGGATATTATAGGTCACTGAACAGGGATTGCACAATGGCTGAGTCTCTAACAAAGGTTAAAACACAGAACAAAGACAAATAATGACAGAAGCCAGAGCCAGTGACCATAAACTCCAAACAAAAAGGAGGGAGGCACACACAGGATGCACAGAAAGCAGAAGAAATCGTTGTTTGCAATCAGTGCTCAGTGGGTCAGATTGAAAATAAAATGGCTTTGCAGAGCCTGCATCCTAGATGGGGGCACAGAGGCAGCTTTGACAAGGTCTTTCAATAAAATTAATACACTTCAAACGCTTGGGAGGAATGAGAAGCTGACATCAGCTCACAGACAGACAGGAACATGTTTAAAATGTGCAATGTATGAGTGGCAGAGTGAAGGAAAGAAACCCTGGTTTCTCTGAGCTGCTCTGTACAGCTGTCTGGGAAATCTTCTGCGAAATCTTCGGTTGGAAAATCACTATTTAGCTAAATTGTAGCTATTTGCATTGAAAAGGGTAGTTTTGCTAAACTTCTGGGTTTGAAAACATTCACAGAAAAGCGCTGAAATGGTTGGAGCGTGCCAGTTCTTGCCTGATTTTCCAAGGAAATGGAGATATGGGATCACACCACATATGGCACCAGTGAGAAGAGGCTTTTCTGTCCCCTCCTACAACTCCTGAACCCTCTGGGAGACTTTACTCAACTGTGACAAAGGGACAGGGGCTGTCAGTGGCGTTAAACACTACATAAGAGTGACCCATGAAGGAAGGATGTTGGGCAAGCTGCTGGCTTGTGACAGGAACCACCAGCCCCCATTTTCAGAGCTGGTTCCTCTCTTCTGTGCCCCTCACTGTCCTGCCTTGGTCCCTGGGCTCCCACACCCTCCAGAACCCCAGAAATCCTGAATTCCCCCTGATCTCACACAGAAACCATCCCTGCTCTCCCAGACAGGCAGCCCTCTAGGTGACTTTTGGGGTTGCTATGGCAGCAAAATTGATAACTCTCATCTAAAAAGGCGATTCGGTGTTGCAGAGGATGATCAGCAGCATCCATCACGCCCATACCCCGTTGCTGCTGGGCTAAATGACCACCACAGCTGCTCAGATGCATTTTTCTCAAGTCCTCGTGGCTCTGTGCTGTCACTTGGGCCATCCCAGTGTGTGGAAAGTGAAAGACACAACATTCCTGCTTTGCCACAGATGTTTTATTTCCCTTCAGATCAGTCTCAGAGAGGGTGGGGATGCTCTTTGGGAGATGCTTTGGGTGCTGGCTGCTCTGATGGATGCTCCCTCCGCTCCATATCTTGTTCTGCTGCCAGGCTGAGATAGCAAAGCCTTTGCCAGATTTCTTTAGGATCCTGTTTTTTAATACCTCAGATCTGCCTGGGTGTACAAGTCAGAGCAATGTGGGGATGCAGAGGATGGGAAAGGCAGGGCTGTGGTGTGTGACATGTTATCTCTGCCTCCAGACCGAGGGCAGAGCTGGGTGTAATCCATCCTGCAGCTGTCTGCAGCAGCTGGCTCCAGATCTGAGCCTGACAGCTCTGCTGGAGCAGGGGCACTCAGTGTGGCCCCTCAGGCTTTCCCTTTCCCTTTTCCTGTTCCCTTTCCTTTTCCCTTTCCCTGTTCCCTTTCCCTTTCCCTTTCCCTTTCCCTGTTCCCTTTCCCTGTTCCCTTTCCCTTTCCCTTTCCCTTTCCCTTTCCCTTTCCCTTTCCCTTTCCCTTTCCCTTTCCCCGTTCCCTTTCCCTTTCCCTTTCCCTGTTCCCTTTCCTTTTCCCTTTCCCTGTTCCCTGTTCCCTGTTCCCTTTCCCCTTCCCTTTCCCTTTCCCTTTCCCTTTTCCTGTTCCCTTTCCCTTTCCCTGTTCCCTTTCCCTTTCCCTTTCCCTTTCCTTTTCCCTTTCCCTGTTCCCTTTCCCTTTCCCTTTCCCTTTCCCTTTCCCTTTCCCTTTCCCTGTTCCCTTTCCCTTTCCCTTTCCCTTTCCCTTTCCCTCTCCCTTTCCCTTTCCCTGTTCCCTTTCCCTTTCCCTTTCCCTTTCCCTTTCCCTGTTCCCTTTCCCTGTTCCCTTTCCCTTCCCACAGCCCTGTTCTGGGGATGAGCTCATGGCAAAGCTGAGAGCACAGCCTGGGTGTGAACCCAGGAATTCAGGTGATAACAGCACAAATAAAACCCTGTTACTGCTCCAGACATTTCCAGGGTCACCACATCCCACCTCTTCCCTTGACACAGTCGTGTCCTTGTGAAATCACGTTCAAATGTTCATTTTTGACAATGATCAAAGCAAACGCTGCTCCTTTCCCCTCTGAAATCCCAGGCAAAAGGACAACGATGAGATCCAGCTGCTGGTACTGCAGCACTTCATAAATGCTGCCATTTTTACAGGGAGCACCGAGTGTTTTGCAGGTGTTAATACGATCTACACAGAATTAACAGGAAACCCAAAATCATTCCCTCACTATGCAAATAAAGGTAGATTTGCTCTTGCTTCTTATTTTATTATTGATTTATATATATTATTGACCACTCTTTTCCTTTGACCCCTGCAGCCCCCAGGCCTGGGGAGTCTCTGTCCCCTTCCCTGGCATCAGGGCAATCACAGCAGTCACTGCTCTCTCTCCATTTCCTTTTTGCCTTTTTTTTTTCTTTCCTTTTTCTTTTTTTTTTTTTTTTTTTTTTTTTAGGCTGTTTCTCAGAGCTCTCTGAGCCACACATTTCCCCAGCTTTGATTGCAGTGGCTGAGGTAGCAATAGCAAGCGCAATTTTCGAGCTGTGTTTCATGGGTGGTTTAGAATAAAACCCTGCATTAGCCTGAGCAGGCTCCAGAACGATCTCAAAGCCACTTGCTTGTCACACTCACCGTGCCCTGCCTCCTGTCCCCTGCTCTCAGGGGTGGCACCATCACCAGCACTGCCAGGGCTGCTCCTTCCCGCCCCCATCATCTTCCTCAGTGGCTCTCAAAGGGAGAAAACAATTGATGGAGATGAAGGAGATGAAGGAGATGAAGGAGATGAAGGAGATGAAGGAGATGAAGGCTCCTGCTCTCTGTCCCTTGTCCCTCATGGGTGTCACACCCCCAGGTCCCGTGTGCCAGGTGTTACAGGGTCCCTCCAGTGAGCTCTAAATTATCATTTATCCCTCTGAGGGCACCTCAGCCCTCCTTTCTGATGAAGGATAAACAACCAGGACAAGCCCCAGGATGTTCCAGGCTCCTCTCCTTCCCTCCCAGGACCCATCCACGTAGCTGCTGTCACCCCGCCTGCATTACTCCCATGGTAGCCCAGCAAATTTCTGCTCCAGCACTGGGGAAGTCTCTCCCTGCCTCACAGCTGGCTCGTTCCTGCTTGGAGCAGCTGGGATTTGCAGCTCCATAAAAGTCTCTCATGAGCACCCTCATGAACAGCAGCACTGGGTGTGGAAATGATCGGCCCGGGCAGGGGAGCAGGCACAGCCCCTGGGCTGGGGGCACCTCATCCCTCTGCTGTCCCTGCCTCCCTCACCAGGGATTGGGGTGGAAAACTTCACCCAGCCCACAGGGATGAAGGGCAGAGTCTGTGACAGGTCCAGGCACATGACAGGGTGCAGAGGGAGGGGATAACACAGCCCCCAGTCCCCACCTTCACTGCCTGCCCACAGCCCTGAGATTTCTCCCTGCCAGCCCTGCTGCTCTGTTCCCAACACGTCCGGCACAGCTCGTGCTGTTCCCTGTGACTCACTCCCAAGATATCTGGTAAATACACACCAAAAAAACCCCTCCCGAGTCCCCGTGTCACCCTGAGCCTGGGGGAAAAGCTCTGGGAGGGAGCAGGTTCCAGTCCATCCCTCCCAATGTGTCCCTGCTCAGGTTTGCTCAGCGTTCTGAGTGGGTGAGCAGGGAAGGGTTTAGCCAGGACCTTATCAAAGCTGGAGCCAGGCAAGCAGTGAGCTCTGCACCTCATTAAATGGATTGAGGAGGTGTGATGGTGCTGAGAGTGCTGATGGACAGCCCTGGTGTGCAGGAGGAAAAGACTTGGGAGCAGAGAGAGAAGGGCTTTGTGTTGAGGAGTAGCAACAAAACACAGCTAAAGAACAAGGCTGGCTCTGTCCATGGCCTCTGAAGATCTCTGTGAAATTGGGACAGCTGGGAGACCTTGGCCACAGAGCCATGGAGCCATCCCAGAGGGCAGCTCCCAGTTCCAGAAGAGTTTATCCAGGAACTCTGCCTGCCTGGGGATCAGGGAGCTGAGCCTGAGATTGGATTAACTGACCCCAGCACCCCTGGCACCTCACCTGCCTGCCCTGGATAAACTGACCCCAGCACCCCTGGCACCTCACCTGCCTGCCCTGGGTAAACTGACCCAAACAAACACCCCTGGCACCTCACCTGCCTGCCCTGGATTAACTGACCCCAGCACCCTGGCACCTCACCTGCCTGCCCTGGATAAACTGGCCCCAGCACCCCTGGCACCTCACCTGCCTGCCCTGGATAAACTGACCCAAACACCCCTGGCACCTCACCTGCCTGCCCTGGATTAACTGACCCAAACACCCCTGGCACCACACCTGCCTGCCCTGGATAAACTGGCACCAGCACCTCTGGCACCTCACCTGTCTGCCCTGGATAAACTGGCACCAACATCCCTGGCACCTCACCTGCCTGCCATGGCACCTGGGGCAGCAGGACAGGCTGCTGCTGGTGCCACCAGGTCACTCATTTTGGCACTGGGTGTGCTAAAGGGGACCCAGCAGCTGGAGAGGGGCTTTGGGCCAGATGGTGGCCAGGATTAGGGGTTTTTCAGGATGCACCAGAAACCTCAATGATCTAATGTTGCTCCAGATGTGGAATGCCTTAATCCACAGGGAGGAGGTATTTTTTGGGGGGGGAAGGGACAGACTCTGCCAGATCCCTTCCTGGAAAGGAATTTTCTTGCCCGGCAGGGGGTGGTGGTCTGGGAGTGTATTAAAAGCTGACAGAACATAGCTGGCTCACCACTGTTCCATGGCAAGCCCCACACAGAACCTCCCTGCACAGCAGCTCCCACAGCCCTCCACGCAGCCATCCGGGCTAAGGGATTTTTTAAAAATGCCTTTATTACAGGGATTATTATCCTAAGTAGGTTAAACCATCACTGACAATGCCAGCTACCCTGAGGAGAAAAAAAAAAAAAATAGTGACTTGGATTTCAAGCAGCTGCCCACCTCCCCTCCCAGCCCCACTCTGACTAATGCAGACCTCAGGCAGATAGATGCCTTTTGGCTATGATCTCCAATGCACAAAAAAAGCCTTATAAATAACCACCATTGTCCCCAGATTGCCATCTCTGCCTCTCCTTTGTCCCCTCTCCCCGAGGCAGAGTGGAGGCTCCCATTTGTGCTGAGGAGAAGCAGGGCAGGGCTGCTCTGAGCTCTCCTCTCTCTGCTCTCAGCTTTTCTCCCTGTGCACTTGGGTTTTTCTGCAGCACAAAGCTCCTGAATGAGAGGGGGCTCAGATTCGGGGATCTTCCCTTCTGCCTGAGTTGCCTCCTTTAATTTTTCTAGGTTGATGTCACACCTGGGTTGGGTTCAGCTCTGTGTTCCCAGGTGAAGGAGGATTTTGCCATTCAGGAAAACATTGCCTAAGCAAGTTTTATAAATAAGGACTGAGAGCTCCATTTTGGGTGCTCAGCTGGACTCACAGAGCTTTTCCATGTGCTCTCCTGTCCCTAACCTGTCCCTGCAGCCCTCAGCACCTTCATGTGCCCTGTTAGGACAAAATGTAGTGGAACACCAACCCCAAACGATGGATGTTGAGGGAAACTGAGTGTAAAATTCTGTACCTGAGCAGGGTGACAGCCCAACCTCCCCCTCCCAGATTATTTGTGAGAGATTAGGCTGGGGCAACATCCCTGATACAGCGGGTTTCCTCTCTGAGATAATAAACCCAACCAATTAATTATTCCAAATTAACTCCATCCCTTCAGGCCTGAGGGGTCTGACGCAGATGGAGACCCTGATTCCCTCTGCACACCAAGGAGGGAGGATGGAGCTGGCTTCTCCTGTGTGAGGGCACAGCAGCTCCTCCCAGCCTGATGGGGAAACACCAGTGTTCTCCAAGCACAGATAAGGGAAGCAGAGCATTTCCTGGAGCTGGCTGATGGTAGTTTTCACACTTACCAGCTGTTTGCACATGAAATTGTTTCACACGATTAGGCAGGTAACAGCACCTCTAAGCCCTGTGTCAAATATTATTACGCAATAAAATAAAACCCGGAGGGAAATCGTCTTGACACACACCCTGATTTACACCCTGCACCGTGGAGATAATTACATTTCGGTGTGATATATAAAAGGCAGCAGAGGAAGCTGGTGGGGAAGGCGCAGCTCTCTGCAGTACCTGCTCAGTCAGAAGTGTCTTGTTAATCATTGTTTTACAGGAATCAAGAAGCTGCTGGAACGAGGAGGGACTAACAGGGAGGGATCCCCAGGGTGGCTGTGAGAGGGCTGGATTGGGGCTGGCTGGGGAAGAGCTCTTGCTGAGCAGGTGACAGGGAGGGGGAGCAGGGTGACCTTTTCCTGCCTCTTCATTTCCTAAACAAGGGTAGAACTCTGATTATTACAACATTCTCAGCCTTGCTCCCAACGAGAACAAAAACATGGCTGAGGGTGAAGCTCATATTTAAATACATATTCAAATACATATTTGGGGATGTATGGAGCTGGTGGAGAGAGGGGCCTGGAAGGATGGACTTGGGAGGGAGTTTAATATATATGGAAAGGGAATCTATCCCTATTTCCTATCCCTATTCCCTACTTCCTACCTCTATTCCCTATTTCCTATCCCTATTCCCTATTTCCTACCTCTATTCCCTATTCCCTATTTTCTATCCCTATTCTCTATTCCTTATTCCCTATTCCCTATACCCTATTGCCTATTCCCTATTTTCTATCCCCATTCCCTATTTCCTACCCCTATTCCCTATTTTCTATCCCTATTCTCTATTCCCTATTCCCTATTTCCTATCCCTATTCCCTATTTCCTATTCCTATTCCCTATTTCCTATTCCTATTCCTATTCCTATTCCTATTCCTATTCCTATTCCTATTCCTATTCCTATTCCTATTCCTATTCCTATTCCTATCCCTATTCCCTATTTCCTATCTTTATTCCCTATTCCCTATTTTCTATCCCTATTCCCTATTTCCTATTCCTATTCCTATTCCTATTCCCTATTGGGTTGGCAACACCAGTCTTTTCACAGGGTGGAAAAGGGACCTGAAAATCTCAATTCCCACCACCTTTCCCTGGTAAGAAAATCCTAAATGGAAATAAATTGTGGCCTGAAAGTGCAGCTCTGAAGTTCTGTGGAATTTCCAGCTGAAGCCTGGGATGGGGCCAGTGGATAAGTTGAAGGGAGCAGCTGAAAACTGAGATTTACTGGACTTTGCAGCCTTGAATTGAGTTCTGACCCACCCTCCCATCTTTGCCTTTCTGCTTGTCTGAGCAGAGGTGAAATCAACACTCAGTGATTGGAAAAAGAAGAGAAGAGAAAGAAATTAATTACTCCTAACAAACTTTTAAGATCATGGGTTCTGCCTTCTGAAAATTCTCCAAATCCCCCTGAAAAGCCAGGTCTGTGCAGTGCACTTTGCATGCCAGCAGGGCCCAATTCTCTGCCTGATAAAAGCAGGAGGGAAGATGAAAAAGCTGGCGGGCAAATAGGATTAATTGTGTGTCAGAGGTGCCTAATTAGACAGAATGATGGACTGGAAGGCAACACACAGGAGGCACCAGCCAGCCCAAGCTGCTCTCAGTGGCCTCTTCTGTTTCCAGGAGCAGCAGCTCTGGGCACTGTAAATGCTCCAGAATCAGCAAGTCCCTCTTTCCCCATCTGTGCCCTCCATCAGGGGTCTCTCCCTGGCACCTCTCATGTGCCAGCCTGACCCTGGCATGTTTTCATCCATCCACATGCTGATTTATTCCATCTACCTTTCCCCATGTGTTGGAGAACCCATGTTCCTTCTCCCTGCTCCATTTCAGGGTTTGTCCTTCTGAGCCTTCTCTCCTGCAAGGATTTGGAGCATCTGGAGTGTCAGAAGGAAGTGTTTCTCCTCACTTTCAGCCTCAGGGAGCCTCGGAGTCCCTGGACACAGGGTTGGCTTTGTCAGGGTTTCTCTGTGCCCAGAGACGGAGCCTGCCTTGCCATCCTAAATGGAAATAAATGGCCAGCAGTGCTGTGCTGGAATTTTCCATAAAGAAGAGCAGCTGGAGGGGATCTGGCTATTACACGTGATGGGAGGGTGCCAGTCTCCCCTCCTGCTTGGAGGCTCAGAGAGCACGAGTGGGACTAATTTCATTTCACCTAAAGCGTTCAGCGAATCCTTTTCACCATGTAAAATCCATTGCAGTTTTCTCATTAATCCTCCAAAGTACAGACACTTACTCCAGGCCTAATCCCACTCTGCTATTGTGTTTCTCCACTGCAGCCTTCCCTCATCAGCTTAACAAATTCCCTGATTTCAATAGAAGATCCAGAGCTGAACACGCCGGGCATTAAACTGAAACCTTCTCCCAAGGGCTGCTGCACCTTCCTGCCATCCCTGGGCAGGGATGAATCCTGTAGGAAGGCAGGGGAGGTGGAGGTCATGAGCTGTGACATTTAAAAATTGCTTCTCCCAGCCCGTGTCAGGTGAGACAAAACAAGAGGAACGTGTCCCAGGCAAATGAGAATTGATCGGAGCCGGCTTTGGGGTGAGGCTCTGCTCTCCCCTTTGTGTCTCCCTGGGAATGATCCCAATCCATGCAGGGAGATAGATGGAGAGCCCACGCTGGTGATAAGGTGCTGGATCTAATTAACAGCTTTGTCAAAGGGCTTTGTTTCAGAGGCTGGGCTGCCGCTGCCAGCACCCCCCATGCATCAATGCTGGGCAGCCCTATCTGTGCACAGACAGTGCTGGGGAGCTGCTGAACCTCCTGCTGGACCAGCCACCCTCACACAGAGCTCCTCTTCCTCCTAACACTTGCATTTCTTCTCTTTTAGCTTCCTCTCCTTTGTATTAATTTTGTTTTCATTCCCTCCCTCCACACAGACTCCGTCCCTCGTTTCCCTTGGCTGTTGGTTCAGGATCAAGCTATTACTTTGCCACTTCTAAAGAGGGAATGCTGACCCTTCCATCTGCTTGGGGCTCCTAAAGGAAAGGCTGAAAGATGGTTATAATAATATTTTCATCTCCGACTGCTCGGCTTTGCTCACCCGTGTCACTTGAACAGCTGTTTCCTTAATTTACACCACGAAATCCTTTTATTTTCTCCCAGTGTGAGTTGTAGCAGGGAAGTATTTCTTTATCTCCTGGGTGAGGTTACAAAGGATTTCCAGCCAGGACCAGCTCAAAATCCCCCTGCTCTGGGTGTGTCTGTCAAGTTTTAGTCTGCCAAAGGTCTTCTCATGGCTGTTTATCTACAAACAAATACTGCAGATAAATACCTGCCATTGCCACCAACCTGACCTTCCTCAGCTCTTCACCCACTCACATCCCATTCCCCTTCCCTGGGTGCCTCAGTGGCCTGCAGAGCTCAGTTCTCCTCCTCCTCCTGGCCCTGATTTTGCTCTGAGGATGCTCCAAACACCTGAAAAGGTTCCTGAGACACATCTGCCCTTAGACCCCCTTGACACCAATCCAGGCCGATGCCATTTGCTCTCTTCCCATTTATAAGGTCTGATTCCCATGTAAATGTTTCATTTGCTTCCAAAATTACTTTGATCTCTTCTGAATTTTTTATCTCTTTTTATTGCATCCTGGGATCATAATCCTGCTTTATGTCCCGCTATCTTTTGGAGAGGCCAAATGCCTGTGCTGCATTTGTTTTTCAGCCTGGCATGTTCACTGTGCAATTGGCTACATGAGCACACTTCTGAGGGAGAGATTCACAGTGGAAATTAAGCATAAAAGACTAAATGCTCCTGTTGAGTTGTGTTGCTTTGTTAAATTTTTAAGAGTATTTGGATGGAAACGGTCCTTCTTTTTGGTTTTTAGTTTTTACAAATCTCCTCTGAGAAACCATAGCAGCCTTCTGGAATATGCAGGGAAGAGTTGTCTGTTTTAATAAAAGCGAGAAGGGGAATCAAAATAAACCCAGAAACAGTGATAGATCCTCTAAAATTAGCAGCCTCACAGGCATCCTAGGAGAACTAACTTGGGAATGATGGTGTGACATGCACAGGAATGGGGGAGAGGCTCTTTGATCTCCTCAGCCAAGCCCCAAGCACGATGTTGGGTGGGAAAGTGATGCTCTGGCTCCAGTTAAAGGTGTGATCTCCAAACCTGCAGCACCTCCATGCAGGAGATCCTGCACTATGGGGGAAATGGGCAATGCTGGCACAGAGCTGGAGCCAAGAGGAGAAACACAGGGAGCCAGAGGGGTGGGAGGGGGAGTGTGGGTGAAAAGCAGGCTTGGAGGAGATGAGCAGGGTGCAGAAGGGAGGTTTTGCTGTGGGAGAGCAAGGTTCTCCATCTTCAGCGCATTCTGGTTTGTACTGTGAGCTCGCCCGGCTTCTGAACACAAAGCAAACAACCAGGCCTGTCCGTGCAGTCTGAATTTCCCAGCATTAATTGCCTGGTGCCTCACATTGCCATTGAGGCTCTCGTGGGGGTTTGTTCTGCTCCATCAGTGCTGCTCTGGCTTCAGGAGGGGTCACCCTGCATGGCTGATGAGGTGGTGCCAGTTCCATCTGCACAGGAGCCCGGTGAGAGCTGAATTTCCTCACCTGATCAGCTGGCCCCGAGGCGCGCCTGCAGCACAAAGCACAGGCCAGGCCTGGGGAATCCTAAAAGCAAAAGCCTGGCTTGATCAAACCCTGCTCCACTTCAGTCCTGGCTGCCTGCAGATCTCCCACAGCAAAGCACAGCCAACAAGGCAATCATGGCCTGAGACACACGAGGCTGTGCCTGAACAAAGGGCTGGATGCTGATGCAATATTTAAAGAGAAATCACTTTTCCTCAGCCCCAGCTGGACAAAAACCCACCGGCCAGATGGGGTTGGCCCGAAGCTTTTTTCCCTTTATCACTGCAGCAAGTGAGGTGTTTTCAGTGTGAGCCCCAGAGTTATGGCTGTTATTAAGTTGGAATATTTTTATAGACTTCTCCACTTAGAATATACAGGCGTGTTTACACACACAGCCCTTTTGCTTTAATTTAGTCCTCCCCTTCCCTGCACCCCATCAAGTAACTTCTAATAAATGACCAAATAAATGCATTCAGATAGTGCTGTAATGGAGAAAAATTCAGTGCCTAATGAAGAGATTGTTCCTACCCCAGGACTGTAAAGATGAATGATGCTGACTGTGGTTTGAAAACTCCTTTTAGTTTAAAATATTACTCTTTCATAAGGCAAAAAAGAAAGTACAAAGGGGAAAAAAAAAACCAACCCAAAACAATTCTGTATAGTTTTTACCAGTCAGGATCTGCTTGCACACAAAACAGAAACTGTCTCAGCCAAAATTGCTTCATATATCATAGCCCAGCACCAGGCAGATAATGGCAAAGCCAGTTCTGATCAGGGAGTGATTATTGCTCCATGCTCTGAGCACTGATGTGCACACAACTGCTGCAGCTTGATTTCCTTCAGCTGGATTGATCTTTCCAGGCTGAAATTAAGGATGTGATCACCCTGATGAGGTGTTCACCTCAAGGAAAATTCCTAAAAGGAGCCAGTCCTTCTTCTCTCGCACTTAAATGTTCTGTTTGCAATAGGATTGTCTCTTCTCTGCAGCTCTGGGTGCTTAAAGGGAGAAAAAAAAAAAAAAAGGCTTTTTGTCTTCCTGACCTGTTACTGACAGACATCAAATTATCTCAAGATCATCTTGGACTCGATAGAAATGTGTGGTCAGACCAGTTACCAGATTGCAGAAATGAGAAGCAGAAGGGAGGGGATTGTGATGAGATCATTGAGTCTGGTGTCATTCCGCTCTCCCCCAGCTCATCCAACGTGATTCTGGAGCACCCACACTGTCCCAGGCTGTTTGTGTGTCTGCTGATCCCACGGAATGTCCCCTTTTCCCACAACATTTTTGTCATTAGGAGTTTCAAAACAGGGACATTTCCCACTGGTACATCACCAGCCAGGATCTGCAGGGACAAATCCCAGCACAAACAGTGACAGGAGCAACAATCAAACCCCGTCCACTACAAAGCTGCGGCCACCTCTCCTCCTTGTTTATCTGAGCCTCTCAGAAAGGACAGGAAGTTGGGAGAAGCCCAGGTTTACCCACATTTGGCAATTCCCATGCGCCTGTTATCAACATTTCCCTGCTGCAGAACAAGCCCCAAGCTGGGAAAGGCACCCAGCGGCCAAAGGAACAGAGGAGGCAGCAAATAACACAAGGAGAAAAGCCATGCACTGATGAATCCCCTGCTGCTGAGACAACAACAAGTCAAACTTGCACCTTTCATGGCTAAAGCAGCACATTAAAATTAATTGAATCAGCCTCAAGTTCCGTGAAAAGGATGTTCTGTGTCTGTTCATCTGAATCCTCGCTTCCCTCAGAGATGTTTTTCTTGTGCCATGAATCCAAATCCAGGCTGTAAATTCTCCTTGTTGTAAAGCACAGCGAGGCGCAGACCTGGGATCTGCCAGGGTTTGTTATTGAGTTTGTAATATGCAATTGTGGCAGTGATTATAATATCAGCAACTGGATTTCATCTGTCCCCACACATTGAAACAGGCGAGCTGAAATGAGCAGTGACAGGAAAATGGTCTTGTTTGCACATAAATCCTTTAATAACCAGCAATTTCAGAAAGAGAATAGTAGCAGAAAGAAGAAGTTGAAGGACAAAGAACTCACAGATTCAATCCTACATTGAATTTTAGTCCTAAAAACCATATCATTAAGGCCTTCAATGGGCCTTGAAGAGTGGTAAAAGCAACCAAAAAGGGTTAATTCTCCCCTAAATCTCTCATCCAGAGACCACTATTTGCATGCCTTTTAAGGCAGCCAGGAAATTACATTAATTTCTCTAATGTGTGCAGTGCCATAAGTTCCTTTTTTAATTACAATGATCAAAATATTGCTTAAAATTAAAGGCAGCTGCATTTGTTTCTGATGGATATCATAATTGCAATTGTAAATTGGGAAATGTAATGTTTCCTGGTGCTGCTGTGAGTAATGGCTCTGAAATCATTATAGATAGGTAGATATAAATAAACCAGGAGATCTGTGAAAATAGAGCAAAAGCAAGCTAAAAGGGTAATTAGCTGAGCGAATGGGAACAGAGGAATCCGGTGCTCAAACAAAAAAAATCTAAATATTCAGAGGAGCTCTGTGACTGTATTCATATCATGTTGGAAAAAAAAAAATCCAAAAGAAGAGGGAAAAAAAAAAAAAAAAGAAAAAGAATGAATTTGAACTCTGAAGGTTTTTTTCTGCTTTATGAATTCCTCCCCAAGAGTGAGAATGGCACAGAATTCCTGTGGGGTTTTCCTACCCTTGGAGCATTGCTCACATCTTGTGCTGCTCCCTGAGGATCAGCAGGTGGAAAAGTGCATGGTGCTGGTGCTGAAAAGCCAAAGGTGACATCTTTAAACCAGCTCCCTCTTTTCAGGGAGTCTGGAGCCATTTTTGGGCTCCTGACCCCAGGGCTATCCCAACCCAATCCCAAGAGGAGGAAGAAGAAGCTGAAGGACAAAGAATTCATATATTAAATCCTATGTTGAATTTAAGTCTTAAAAACTGTATCATGAAGGCCTTAATGTGCCTTGAAGAGTGGTAAAAGCAAGCAAAAAGGGTTAATTCTGGGGGTTTTTTTGCTGTCTTTATATGTCAGGATGCTGCTGCCCTTGGGAGAGGGATGGAGCTGTGGAAGAGCTGAAAATATTCAGAAAAAGCCATCAAGGTGCAGCTGAGCCCTTTCTGTGTGCCTAAAAACCCTCCCAGAACAGGAGCCAATTCGGGTGTAAATCCAGAGGAATGAGCTGTCCATCCATTCAGGTTTTTTAAGGAAAAAGAAAAATGAAATTTTCTGGATCTGGGGCCTGGGCAGCTGGGAAATGGCCAGCTCAGCAGCAACATTTATCAGCAGGCCCTGAGATATAACAAGCAATCACACTCCAGCTGGTTTCCCATCAATAAGCAGGGATGGAATATTAGTAACTATTCCGTGGGATTTGGAAGGCAAACACTGAATAAAAAAAGAAATAAAATCAAAAAAAAAAAAAAAAAAAGAGCAGTTGCGAAACTGGAGAGCTCAGCCTGGGTTCGCTGCTCTGCTTAAACTCCCTTCTCCAACAGCTCCAGGTGGTGCTGCCATGCTGGGAATGGTGGGGAGGACAGATGAGCCAGGGAGGAGAGAAACAGATGGGAAAAGGGGAGCAGGCAACAGCTGTACAAACCCCTGGAACATCCCCAGATGGAGCAGCTGGGCACGGGGCTGGAACTGTTCCTAGCACAGGCAGGACACAGACATCCAACACTGGCTGGAGGATACTTCCTGGAGATAGAATTAGAGGCACAGGAAATAGAAGAAAAAAAAATTATTATTAATAATAATAATAATAATAAAGGTGTGGAGCTCTGGTGCTGCGGGACAGCCTGAGCTTGGCTTTCAGTGTTGTGCCCACAAAATCTGCAAGCACAAGTAGAGCTGAAACCATTGAACAGCTGCTGGAGAAATGCGTGTCCTTGCATGTGTGAGAAGGCACTTTGAGCTGAATTGGAGCTAAACCAAGCACCAGAATTTGACTATCCAGGCAAAATTCTGAGAAAAGCCACTCCATCCCATGGAATTACCAAGAAACTCTTTGCTCTGGGTGGGAGGAGAAGCCTGGAGACATCTCAGGCTTCATTAAAGACACGGGGATCATTATTTTCCTCCTTCAGCTGGTGGAATCTCCTCCTGAAAGGATCTTTTGGCAGCCAGGGATGGACCTAACGAGGACAGTGACCGATGGGAGGGCCTCTGTGGGCTCTATAAACACTATTGATTTTCACATTCTCAGAGAAATGAATTAGATGGAGGAACTGAGCCCCTGCCTCCTGCACTGGGAGAACAGAACTGCAAACACTGCTGAGGAAAGAAAAGGCTGGGCAGGGAGGGAATGCAGGTGTGGGATGGAAAAGGTTGTGTCCAGTTGTGTGCCCTGCTGTTGTGCCTTAGGGAAGGGCATTTCCCACTAATCAGGCTGATGTTAAACCATGGGGAAATGAGTTTGAGCTCCCTGGTTGCTGCCTAATATCAGAATTCCTTCCTAAAGGGGACCAGAAGAGAGAGAAAATGGTGGGGACTGAGTGAATAAAGTGAAAATGGGTTCCTCCCTGCTCCACAGCACTTTGCACAAATCCAGCTGCATATTTATGTCCTCATGCTTGGCAGATGACAAAACAGACACACAGGCATCATCTCCGTGCCACTCACGGGGAGATTGGCATATATATATTACCATTACCATTATATTGACCCTTCCAGGGCTTCCCAAGACAGTCCTGCACCTCTGGGAGCTGCAGGGACGTGGGGGTCACAGGCAGTGACAGATGCTGTGACCCCAGAGCCGTGACAAACGGCACAGCCTGTGCCACAGGGCCCTGCCCGCCGCTCCAACCCATCATCACCACCACGGGGAACAGCTCAGGCCCTGCAGCCGGGGGTGGTTTCATCTTCTGCAGGGCTGTGAGCACTCTGAGCCCTGTGTCTGACATCACTCAGCGTGACTGCTTAATTACAGTAATTAGGGAGCGCGGTAGGAACCTGTGCTGTGTGAGAGGGAGGGACTGCACTCAGGAACAGGATTCCCTGGGGTCAGCTCCCTTTGGAGGTGATCCTGCCCATCCCTCCAGCTCCTGGGCTCAGGGAGCCTCAGCAGGGCACCTGCAGCTTCTCCTTGCTCCTCATTCCCTATTTCCCAGCTCGGGTTTCACGCTCAAAAATCAGCGAAACTTTACTGCTGGCTGCTCTTTAGGAGAAGGGCAGGTGCTGGGTAATTCCTGGGAGGGCAGGAGGTGACACCACCACCACCATCAATTGATGTGGAGCCCTTTGAACCCTTTCTCAGTATCACCACCAAGTGATGTGGAGCCCTTGGAGCCTTTCCACACCATCACCACCAAGTGATGTGGAGCCCTTGGAGCCCTTCCACACCACCACCACCAAGTGATGTGGAGCCTTTGAACCCTTTCTCACCATCACCACCAAGTGATGTGGAGCCTTTGAACCCTTTCTCACCATCACCACCAAGTGATGTGGAGCCTTTGAACCCTTTCTCACCATCACCACCAAGTGATGTGGAGCCCTTTGGACCCTTTCTCACCATCACCACCAAGTGATGTGGAACCCTTGGAGCCCTTCCACACCATCACCACCAAGTGATGTGGAACCCTTGGAGCCTTTCCACACCATCACCACCAAGTGATGTGGAGCCCTTGGAGCCCTTCCACACCATCATCACCAAGTGATGTGGAGCCCTTGGAACCCTTTCTCACCATCACCACCAAGTGATGTGGAGCCCTTTGAACCCTTTCCACACCATCACCACCAAGTGATGTGGAGCCCTTGGAGCCTTTCCACACCATCACCACATCCAAGTGATGCGCAGCGCTTCCACACCATCAGGACAATGGAAGTGCTCCTCACCTCCAGCTCTCGGGGAGTGCAGATGGATAAACCCTTCAGCTGGATAAACCCTCTCCAGCCTGGCAAAGGGACACGGGGAGCTGGCACACAGCACTGCTGTCACCCCAAGGGGAGCTGGATCTCCTGGTGAACAAACCTTTCCCCATGGCACCAAGCACATCCTCGAGCACTCCCTGCTCTGCTCCTCTCACCTGGGCTGGAACAAACCTCATTCCACAGCATCACTGCTGACCTTTCCAGTCCTGCCGGGGCTCAGAGCCACCCCCAGCCTGCTGTGACAGCGCCGAGGTGGCACACACGGCTCTGGTCACACTTCAGCAGGCGCTGAAGGGACACGAGGATGAGGAGCTGCCCCCAGCCAGGACAGGAATAATCCTGACCCCACAGCACCGAGGAAAAGCCCTGCCTCGCACTTAATGAACCGTGAATTCCAGCGTAATGAGCTTTATGCTGAGGAGAATAATTAATGTAATTAGCAGTGATATGAAAATGATGGCGCTGGAGCCTGGATGATGATGAGGAGGAGGAGGAGGAGGAGGGGAGGCTGGGGGTGGGAGGAAGCTCGGAGGAGAAGTTCCTTCCCTCTATGGTGCTGTTCCGCCAGAGGAGCAGGGCTGGATGCATTCTTGGCAGCCTTTAAAGCCTCACCTCCCATCTGCCATAAAGGGGAAGAAAATAGAGCATGACAGTAGAGAGAGAGAGAAAAAAAAATTAAAACAAAATAAAAAAGTAGAGCTCAGCCTGCCCTGTTTGCAGCAGGGATGTGAAATCTTCAGAGCAGCCCTTTTCCTGTGCTGGCCTTGGATTTGCGGCTCCTCCTTGAATTTGAACATCCTCTACCCTCCATGGGGCCTTTTTTTTTTTTTAGTTCTAGGAGAAAATATCTTTATAAAGGTAATTAGATGGTAAAACAACAGCTTTTCACCTTACTCCACATAAGTATCAATTTACTTATCCTGTGTAAGTGTTTTGATAGGTTTGATATATTTAGTGCTGTCCAAGAGCTGTATTTTAGTTTTATACATATGAATAGATGCATAAATTTCTCCACAGCCATAAAACAGCCCAGCAGGAAGTTTTCTCTTCTGACTGTGGCACTGATCAGACATTCAGCACTGGGGAAAGGGACCACAAAACTCAGTGCTGACCCTGCCAGCCACAGGGAAATAAAAAATGAGCTGGAATTGATGTGTATTCCCAATGGAGTGGGCAGCTTCCACTTGTGCAAGGTGTTCCTGATGCCACACTGGGTGTTGGTGTGAATTTTCATCTCCCATGGGCCACGTTCAGATGGGCATTGGTGGCAGTTTGTGGGAAAATGCTTTAAAAACAATGCAGGAGGAGAATCCAGATTCTTTTCCTCTTCTTGGGAAGTGAACACAGCCCTGGGGGGAGATGCCAGGATCCAGAAATGCAGGATAAACCTGTCTGTGTGCCGAGGAGAGCATTGCCAGCACTCTGCTCCCACCATGCTGGGTGACATCCTGGCCCTGAGGAGAATTTTCTGATATTCCCAGAGGAACTCTGGAGTTCTCAGCAGAATTGTGTCAGCTCCTCTCCCACAGCCCAATAAACCCTTCCCAGCCATGGCCAGCTTTGGCTGCTGCTGGTGCTGGTGCATTCAGACCCTCCACCCTCCCTCTGTGCCCCATCCATCAATTCAGCCCCAAATCTGTGGCTGAATTGTCCCAAAGAGCCTTTACCCAGAGGCTCCATCCTTCTGTGCAGCTTGGCTGGTAAGAAATATCCTGGGCCTTTTTCATTCTCAGAGTCAGTGCTAAAAAATACCATCAGTAAACGGTTTATTGATCAATTTGTGTCTGATAGGGAACTCCTGAGGAAGTTCTGAGTGAGATGGATTCACACACTGAGTACTGCACCAGAAGTGGGCTGAGGAGGAGGAGGAGGAACCCCTCTTTTCTTTCCCTAAATAGCTGCTGGCCCCAGGACTGGCTGTTTGTGACTGGATTTGTCCCACCCACGTGCAGGGAGAGGCTGGAGGAGGATTCCCAAGCAAAGTGAGGTGGGGCTGGCACCTCCTGAGCATCCAGGGCAGGGAGGAGCAGCATCCACTGAACCCTTACCTTTGGGTGCTGGCTGCCCTGTGCTGCAGGCAGGGAGGGATGCAGCAGGAAAAGTGGGTTTTTCCATCCTGAGGAGCCTCTGGAATGGGCAGGAACTCCCAGGAGAGCCTGTGGGTGCATTTTGGGGGGTGCAGTGCAAGGGGTGAGGGATGTGGAGGGGAACTCAGCAAGAAGGCAGCCCTGGGAGCAAGGCAGACACCAAACACAGCCCCCACGGGCAGGACAGAAGTTGCTGTAACTCTTCAGCTCACTTTTATTGAAGTTCGGTGATCAGTCTTTTCCATCTGCAAGAGCTCTGGCGTCAGTGCCACCAACACATGGAACAGAACCCGTGACATTTCACCCTGGTGACAGGAAGAACAGCTCCACCTCAGGGGTCTTTCCAACCTAAATTACCCCCTATCCTACAACACCAGCTCCTCCCAGCCCACCGGATCCCACTCCGCCAGTTTCCAGCTGGACCTGCTCAGTGATCCAACAGCGCTGTTGGATGGCTCAGGCCCCAGGGCAGGGATCTTGTAAAGTCAATTGGCACCGTGTCAGCAGGAGAACACCTCCCCTGGCCCTGATCCATCACCCCCCAGGCATGGGCAGCCTTATCCTGGAGCAAAGTGAGGATTTAGCCCAGGGGAGATTGGGAAGAGCCATTGGACAAATGCTGGGTGACAGTGGGGAAAGAGCCCTGAGTCAGAACCGTTTCCAAGCACACATTTGTAAAACCAAAGCAGTGGACTCACTATTTCTTACTTCAGGGCTGTCCTTCAGGGTTTCCCCCCTTTTCCCAGGGCACAGAGGAATTTGGTGGCATGTGGCGAGCCCCTCTTGCCATGTTCTGGGATCAAAGCAGCTCCTCAGGAGAGGCAGAGAGAACCAAGACATTCCTAGACTAAACACCTGTGCTGGCACAACTCAAACCACTGCTTTGAACTGAGGCTTCTCCTGCCTTTTACCTTTTCAGGGAGGATTGAAATCCTTTTGCTTTGCTGCAAGCCCAGTAAAACCCTTTGTGGCAGACTTCTGTGGGCAGCTGAGATCCAAAGCTGCACAAGGCAGGCAGAGTTTTTCTGTAATGCTGCAGTTTGTATCCCCTGCCTTCCCCTCGCTCATCAAAGCATCTTTGTCCCAGACATGGGCAGCAGAGAAAACCACCTGCAACGTGTTCCCAGCCTCCTCTGGCAGGCAATCATTTTGTCTGGCTTCTTTCCTCTTGTATCTGAAGACCTGAACATATTCCACTTCTCATTTAAATTCCTGGATCTGTCTGAAACCGCATCAGGTGAAGGCTCCAAATCAAACCACGGTGCAGGCAGAGCTCTGCTGTTCCAGGCATGCAGGTAGGGAAGCTTGGAATGGGTTTTTGCTTGGTTTTTCCTCATGGTCAGTGGTGCTGGGTTGATTCCAGGACATCGGAGACCTATGGGGCTCCCAGCATCTCCTCAGCTTTCCAAACTGAGGGAGCAAATGCAAGTTTGGCAGATGCAGCGTGGGGTGAATGTGGTGGCTCTGCCTTCAGTTCAGAGCACACCCAGTTTCCAGCTCCATGGTAACCCAAGGTGTTTTGGGGAGAAAACCAGAGAGCAAAATGCATTTTCTGATAGAGACCTGGAGTCCTTTGGTGTCAGGGTACAACAGGTTGAATCCTCTGGAGACTGGCAGAGGAAATGTGACCCCAAACGATCCCAGAAAGGTTTGCATCAGTCAGGACTGGCAGGATGGGGTTGAAGAGTTGTGTGGAGCCCTCTGAAGCTGTGTCCTGCTGATCCTCCCCTGATCCTTTGGGAACGAGGGTGCTCCACACACCAGCACGTGGCAGAGCTGCTGCTGCCCATCCCAGCTTGGCCAAAAAATGCATCCAAAATTCCCCTTCCCCCACTGCTGAGCCAGCCAGGCACCCCCAGGTGGCTCAGCTGATGCAACCCACCTGTCCCTGAGTGTGAGGCCACCTCCCAGCAGGAAACACCTCTGCAGGTGCAGCAATTCCCCTCACACCTTGTCCTGCTCGGGCACTGGGGAAGGGCTGGGGGCGCCTTTTGCCATTCTGGGGGTGATTTTTGCCATTCTGGGGGATCCATGCACGTGGTGTGATCCCCCCCGGGGCTGTGCTGCCTGACTGCCCGGGGTGTGAACCCCCTCTCCCCCATCCAGATGTGCGTGTCAGCCCGCAGGGAGGCAGAGGGAGCCAGATGTGCAGCAGGGACAGGCAGGAGGAGGCTGGAGGCGATAGGGACACAGCAAGGGCGGGGAACAGGCAGAGCTGGACAAAGATGAAGGGGTGCCTCAGTGCAGGGACACCTGTGTGGTCACACATCCCCTGGCAGGAGCTGTCACCTGCTGGGAGTTCCATTGCTCACCTGTCCCAGTAGCAGTGACAGGTTTGGGGTGCCTGGGCAGCAGGGCAAGGGTGTGGTGCCCACTGTCCCTCCCACGACCTCAGCTCCAGCATCCTCACGTTTTCCAGAGGGTTTTTAGTGCCTGCAGAACGCCAGGTTTGCAAAGCAAAGGAGCCAAAGCCAAGGAAATGCCCTCTGGCCACAAAGCTTTGTCCCCTGGTTCAGAACCATCCCAGCCTCACCTCTTCCATGCCACGGGTGAAACAGATGGGAGTTATCCCTGAAACCAAGCTCTGAGGCAGGATGTTCATTCCTTGTCCTCCTCTTCCTCTTCTTTGCTTTTATGTACATTGAAGTGTATATCAATATTTATATATATATTTTTTTCCTCTAATACAAGTGAACACAAATGTGATGTGGAGATAAATTCCCTTCTCTAAAACACTTTGTGGTCACAGGAATGTACACGTTTGGATTTACACACCCACACACATTCCAATATCAAAAAAAGGTGTAGTCCCAAAACTAAGATGCTTTTATAAAAGTTAAAAGGCCAAATTCCTCTATTGGCTTTTATCCTTCATTAAGAGCAAGGAGATTACCTGAAATCCTGATTTGTTCTTCATATTCTGCCTGAGTTAATTTTAAAATTCCAATCAACAGATGTGAGGAAGAGAAGGGGGAAAAGCTCGTGGGGGGCCACGTTAGGCTTTGGAAGGAAAATTAGAGAGAATGTTTTCCTTTATAATTATTTTCTCCTTTGGGTTTCAGGTTATCAGACCTGTTATTTAAAGGATGCTTTCTCCAAATGTGTTGACTCCAAAATATGTCTCCTTTAAAAGAGTCAATCCAGGAGATTGGGAGTGGGAGCAGGAAGGGAAAAGGACAGAAACAAACCGCCTAAACCGTGTCCTGATCTCTATTTTTGGGTTGGTTTTGAGCATCTTTCATTATAAGCATCTTATGATTTGGTTCAGCAATCTTGGCTGTTCAGCTCCTCACAAACGGGGATTTGCTATCCCCACTTCCAAGGGGGAAAAGGAGCAGGGAAAAAAAAATTTTAAAAAAAAGAAATAAAAAGCCACAGGCTCATCTTTGAGCACTGGCTGTGCTGTAAAACCTCACAGAAGCTGCAGCGAGGGCTGGGGATGATGCACACCCAGCTATTGTGGTGTGAGGGGTGCAGGAATCAACACAGGGGAAAAACCTACGGGCACTGGGCTGGGCACATCCCACCCACCACAGGGCAGCTGTCACTCACAGACACATGCACACACAGAGCCAGGAGGAGAACAGAAATATGCAGGTGCTGGAGAGGACGTGGGAGAAGGCAGAGTGTTCCCTTGAGCGTTAGCAAGCCAGGCAGACACTTGGAACTAATCATGGCAATTGCACCCGGATTTAAAACCCAATCAATAACATGAGCGATGGCAAAGGGAGGGGAGGGCTGGAAGGCCTTGGTTGTTGAGCGACAGGAGAGGTGAAAACCATGAGTTTCTTCATTATTATTTTTTTTTTTTTTGTTTGCAGTGTTGACACTTTAAACATACTGTTCCTTAGGACAGATGTAAGGAGCCCGGGAGCCGGGAGGTGGGCAGCAGAAGGAGATGTCGGAATGGTGAGGATAAAGATCTTGTGGGAGGTCTGACAAGGGGGCATAGACATGAGGGATCTTCTCCAGATATCGATCTTCATGTGAGTAACAGCGGGTCAGGTAATCACTCGCATTCGATATCTCTGAGTGACACTTTCCAAAGTTCTGCAAGTAGAGACAAAAGTCAACGGGTGAAAACTCCGGGATCCACGGCCAGAGAACACACACAGAGCCCTTCAGCTCCTTGCTGAGACACACAGAGAGCAAGCAGGATGGAATATTAACCAGTTTGCAGAGCTCGCTGCTCGAGGAAAATGGAAACCCAGGTGATAAATCCTCACGCTGCGAAGTTTCTGTCTCGCTGCCTGAAATACCCAGATCACTGATGAATATGTATGGATTGGGCATTGCTTGTCCCTTGTCTGTAAATACTCTGCTCTCTGCACTAAACAAGCAGCCAGCCAAAGGAGGGGCGCTTTATTCCTACAATCTCTAACCTGAGTTTTGGGAAAGCAGTGCTTGAAGGCATCATTAATCCGAGCCAGGCCTGGGCTCTTCCATTCAAAGGGCACATCTGTCCTACCAGGGGATGCAGGACAAGCTCACTGTGCCTGTTGACATGGGAGGCAGCAGTGCTGGGCTTTACCTGTGTGAACATCTCCCCTCGGGGTGGGTTCTGTGACTCAAATCAACCACAGAGAGCACAAAACCACTTCCAAACCCGAGGCTGCTCTGTCGGCTTTTCCCTCTGTGTGTGGATGCTTTGCCCTGCTGGGGTTAAGGGAGCATCCCTCCCACATCCCAGGGCTGCGGCTCCCCAGAGGGTGGCAGCAGATGGGAAGGATTCCTCCCTGCTCCCAGACCTGTTCCTGCTTTGGAAACCCTACACGATGACCCAAGCAGGATGGACATTTGTTTTTAAAACCGACCTGCACTCAGGGGCGCTCACCAGGAGTTAATTTCTTCTCCAAGTGGGAGCAAACAGAGATGGAAAATGTTTTGATGCTTGAAACAAGCAGCTTGCCCTTGAGTCTCCTTCCTTGTTCCCTTTCAAAATCCCAGGGACAGCCAGTTTAGTGGAAAGGACAAGGGTTTGGCCCTCAGGAGAAAACGCCTGAAGGAACAGAACAATCCACTCCAGCTCCTGGATAAATATTTCACCAGGTTGCTTTAAAAATCTAAAATCCTATAGAAAACAAGGTGTTGGCAATAATTTATTGATGGCTCAGACTGCTGGGAGAGGCACAAAGGCAATTTTGGGAATAGTCTGGCTGAGCCCAGTGAGGGAAAGTTTGTCTGGGCTCCAGGAAAACAGCAGCAGTGCTGAGGTCAACCTCATTTTCATTTCTCTTCTATTAGTAAAACTGTTTATCCTACAGATTGAGCTTTTAAAAGTCAGTAGTGGAGTTGCTGTGCTGGGATTCTAAATTTGGGTGGGCCTTTCCCACAGTTTTTGTCCACTTTAGCCTTTTAATTGCCAAATAAAAATGTGGATAAGGGAAGCATTAGAGCTCTTTAACCAGTGGAGCCTTAACCAGGAGCTATGAAAAAGTTTCACTAACTCAACCTTAAATAAATGTTTGCTGTTCTTTTGACCAGCTGATAAAAGAGGTAAAAAGGGGCTCATAAATTGGGAAAATTGGATGTGTAAAGCCCTCTCCCTGTACAACCTACTCTTAAGAATTGTCACACTCAACAGAATCCTTTTCCAGACATGGAAGGGGGAAAAAAAAATCTGTATTTAGCCATGCTCTCCTCCTGCTTTAATCTTGTGGGTTAAGCTAGCCTGAAAGGGAAGTTGTCTTAATTACAGAAATTTAGTAGGACAAAGCAAGCAAGGGGGTTTCTCTAATTTGTTATCAATGAAGTGGGAGGGGAAATTTCTGTGCTTTCTGAGAAAAGCAGAGGATTTGCTGGACAGAAAGGTCTCCTAGGAGAGATCCTCAGTTGACAAAAGTGGAAGCTGAGCTGGGTGTGACCAGGTGGCAGCCAAAGGGGCTGTGAGACAATTTTATAGGCTGGCTGTGACAATACACAGGGTCAGCAAAGCATTTATCCTCCTGCTTATCTCCCAGTTAATGTGGCTGTGAGACAGGGCCCATGAGGCATTGCCAAAGCCACCCAGAGCAGTTCTGTCAGCGCCTCTGTTTGCACAGGTGAGTGCAAACAAATCCTCCTTTCCTTGCTGGCCCCTCTTTTGTGCTCGCTCCTCACTCACACGGGGTCAGGGCAGGGCAGCTGGAGAATGTCAGGGCCAGAGGGAGAGAATTCCCTGTCTCCTTTTGCCTTTCCCCAGCACCTGAGCTAGCTGGGAGTTGCTTTGTTCCCTGAGCTCATTTGTGGAGTGGCAAAAGGGAGGAGAACAAAACCAGGCTGGTGTTTTCCAACACATCTCGCAGCCGGCGCCCTTTGACTTCCTTCCCCAGTCCCACTGTGACTTTTCCCCAATCTAATTTATCTTTAACGAAGTTTGAAATTAAATTAGGGATAATGAACTAATTAAATTGAACTGGCACACGATTCTACCACCTTCCCCCACCTGACTTCTCCCACTTGCCTTTGTCTCCAGCATGACTCCATGCAATTCTTCATTATCTGGGTTACATCCTCCCCTCTCAGTTTTATTTCCAAGGGTTTGATTAAAGGGGATGTCAGCAATCTATCCATTTCAGACAGCCTGGCAGATTACCTTCAAACAGGCTTTATTTGATTGAATTAGGGAGCTTTCATTTCTGCCATGACTTTAACGCAACCCTTCTCCATCCCTCCACACCCAATTCCATCTTTCCTTCTATTTGCAGAACATCTCTTTGGGTAGCAGGAGGTGTGAGGCAGCTGACCATGTCCTGTACTTTTAATCATCTTGGAATAATGAGTTCCTACTGGTCTGAAAGTGAAAAACTCCTTCTCAGTGACCTGAGGGTTTCTCTGCTATGATTTTTGGGAAATCTGAAGATTTTGCAGGTGAGAGTTGGGCGGGTAATGGTTTCCTCTGCTTGGCCAAGCTCATGCACTTATGGAATGTGTTCACCTGTGTTTTCCTGGCTGGGGAAAAACCCCTGTTGCTCAAAACTCCAGAAATTTTTGGGCTGCCACTACCCTGACCCCCCTCATCTGTGGGTTTGGAATTTTGGGCTGCAGCAAGGGCTGATGGCCAGGAAGGAGCAGCTCTGTTGAGTGGCAGCATCAAAAAGCTGCTGTCACACCGTGGACCAGCCAGGACAGAAAATACACTGGGAACCAAAAAAATAATCATTCCCTCCTCGTGTTGGGAGCCTCACATCCTCTCCTCCCCTGGGTCTGAACTCCCTGCTCGGGGAATTTGGGGAATTTTTCTACTTCCAAGTATGGCCATGATTTTAGGGATATCTAGGCAGGTTCCTGCTCTGTTTGGTGCTTTATCTGTGAGGGAGTTCTTGGATAATCCCTGTCCTGATTAAAGAATGAGCATTGATGTGTCAGGGAGGAGCAGGAACCTGAGCTTGGGCTCCCGTGAGGACAGAACTGAGGACAAGTGGGACAGAGGGACTCACCCTGGGTTTAGGAAATAAAATGATTGAACTGAAATTCCCAAAATGCAGAGCAAGGACCTGTGGTAAGGGATGCATTCAGACACATGCAAGTATTAATTATGCAGAAAACTTGCTCAGAACATTGCATTCCTTCTTGAGCATGCTTTTCTCTTCCCCTGCTGCCTCTGGTACCTACCTGGTCCGTGTTCCTACAGCTCCTCACACCATCAATCATCCCAAACATTTCCCTCCTGGCTGTTTCTCTCCCAAATCCTCCTCTCCACCCTTCTGGAGTCAAGGCAGGGCTGATCTCCTCATTTAAAAATGGGAAACTAATAAGGAGCTCGCTCTTTGCAATTTCTCCTGCAATTTGGAAATTTTACAATTTCTCCTGCAATTTGGAAATGGGAATCTGAACCCTGGTCACTGATTTTTTGTGTTCTTCATTCCAAGTATGATGGTTTCCGGCTATTCCTGCTGCAACAGGGACAAGAAATTCCCAAGCAAAACAGAGAGCTGGAGTGTGGGGAAGTGAAGGGGGAGGAAATAATTAAAAAAGCATCAAAAAAAATTAAATTGCCCTGATCTGTGGTGTGTCTTAGCAGGGAGATTACACCTTCAAAGCACCATATGACTGGCTTTATTTTTACTTCAGAGAGACTGGGAGGATTTCCAAATTTGGATTTGGAGGATTACTGTCCTTTTGCTGACAATAAAATTCCCCACCCTGGGGAGGACGAGGCGAGACCTCCCAAGATGGATTAGGGAGCTCTTTGCCTTGTTTGGAGCAGCGGGAGCAGCCCAAGAATCTGTTGGGAACGGGAGGTGAAGACACGAGGGAGAGGGCTGGTTTCCACCAGCCCTTGCTCAGGGCTGGAATTCCCATCCCAGAGAGGCTGGAGGAGCCAAACAGATCCCCACAAGGAGACAGAGGGAAGGGGAGAACCAAACCCATCCAGAACTTACTGTCCACTCTCGCTCGTTACGTCTACGAAGACCTTGATCCTCATTCTGGGAGCAGGAGTGGGTGAGACACCACAAGAGAGACAGGTTATGGATCTGCTCCGGCCCAGCTGCTGCAGACACTCACCTAGGAGGGCTTTTGCTACACCAGGGGAGCTACAGGGCTGCTTCCAGCACGGGGAAACCAGGGAGAACAGGGACAGAGCAAACTGGAGCAGCCCCTGCACAGCCCGCACCCGGCAGTGGGTGCTGCACCCTCACCGTGGAGCTCCTCAGCTCAGGGGGACCTGAACTGGATTGTCCAGGGCTTTATAAAAATGCCATTTTCCTCCTGCCCTTCCTCCCTTCCTTTCCCTTCCCTTCCTTTCCTTTCCCAATGATCCAATGGTTTTTGTCTTCTCCAAGCCGTCCCTTTCTGGCCCCAAGCTCCTGCTTCTCTTGAGCCCCCTCTGATCTACCTGGGCTGACCAGGAGGGATTCAATGATCTCCAAAGCACCTCTGCATTTGCTGGCTGCCTTTTCTTCTCTCCTTTCCATTCCTTTAAACCCAAAGATCCTTCCTGCTGCTGGAAAGGCAGCAAAGCAAAGGGGAAGGAGCAAGGCAGAGCCTGGAGTCACCACGACCTCAGGAGTGAGGGACAGCTGGAGCCAAGGAGAGGGGCACCAGTGGCATTTCCTTGGCCAAAAACTCTTGGAGTCATCCAGAAAATGTGGGAAATGAGAAATCTCTTCCTTTCAGGGACTTGATGTGTTTAATAAATGAGAAAAAGCTGTGATTATGGGGCAAAGGAACACGGGAAGAGCTGAAGTCACCCCAGTTTCAGTGTTTCTTCCACTAAAAAAATCATAATTCAGGCAGTTACTGGAGATGGTCCAGAACAAGCAACTGAGTCCAAATCACTCCCTGCCACAGGAGCTGAGCTTGAAAGAGCTTGGTGACACTTGAAAAAGTCCAGAGAACAGGGCTCAGTCAGTAACCTAGTTCTGAGAAGGAGAACACCAAACAAAATCATCTCTCCCTCTCTCCCAGGCATCCAGACTTGCCACCTGCACCAGCCACACCACGCCAGCCCTGTCACTGTCACATGCACTGTCCCTCTCTGCCTGTCCCTTATCCATGGAGTCTTTCAGCTTGGGGGAACCTTTAGGTGCTCCCAAATTCTGTCACATCCTCTCCCACCTTGCTCTTTCACATATGCTCCACCTTCTCTAGAGTTACTTCCACATGCACACAAGCCTTTCTTTTTTTTTTTTTAATTTTCCTTTCCATCATTCCCTTGTCCTGGGAGCAAGGAGGGAAAAGCCCTCTGAGCATCTCTGACATTCTGGTTCCTCAGAAATTCCCTCAACCAGAGCAGGAACTTCAAACCCACCTGGAGCAGGAGGGCCAAACCAAGCCATGACCCCTCTCCCCCTGTCCCACATGCCTGGCTGCAGGAAGCAAAGGGAAACACAGCAAAAAGAGCATGCAGAGAGGCAAGGCAAGGCAAAGGCATTCTGGGCAACAACCCCAAAAAATAAAAAAGAGAGACAGAAAGAGAGCAGGAGAGCAGGCAGGGAAGGACAGACAGAGAGAGCGCTCCAGAGGGAGGGAGGAATGCAGGGATGGGGGGATTTGAGGGGTGCAGTGAGGGAGGCAGAGTGTTGTGGCGAGTACCTTGAGGCCAGAATCTGAGGGGAAAGGGCCTAGAGTGACATGCGCTAGCGAAGGTTGGGCTGGATGGTTGCATACTCGACTAGGTCTCCTCCTGCATGGATGGAGCTCCGAGGGCTGGGTGACACAGCCAGAGCCGACGTGTCCAGCTCTGCATACTGGACATCACAGTCCTTGTTGCCAGGGTTCTGGAGAGAAGAGAGCAGCAAGGCAGTGGGGGGACACGAGGGAGGAGTGGGGGGCAGGAGGGGAGTGAGGGCAGAGGGGCCGTGCAGATGGTGAGGGGTGAGACAGGACACGGAGAGGGTGAAGGGAGAAGAAAGAAGAAAAAGGGTGAGGAGGGAGGGGAGGAGTAAGAAAACAGGGGGGGAGTAAGAAAAAACAGTTAAAAAGAAGGAGGTAGGGAGGTAATGAATAATCAGTCAGGTAAAATCCCAAATCAAAGCAAAAGTCACCCAGGTGCTGCTCCCCCAAAAGCAGAGCTGAGTGACCCAGCCCTGGCTGGCAGCACTCCCAGCCACTGCCCCTTTCCCTGGGGCTGCTCCCAGCACCCTCTCGCTGCTCTGATCTTCCACTGAACCCCCCTGGCACCAGCATTGTCCTTAGCTGGGGCTGGGTCAGTGAGTCCAAACCTCACAACGCACCTGAGCTGTTTGAACCCCAGAGTTTGGGATTCACTGCAAAATCAGGTTTGAGGAAGATGAGTGAAATTCCTTGGTTTGAAATTTGGGGTTTTGTGAAGGAGCTACGCAGAGGGAATGGCTTTAAAGCCCAAACTCCAAAGGCATGGCCACAGGGGAATGTCAGTGTTGTTCTGCCCCAATGTGGGAAATGTGGAGTGCTGAGGAGCCTTGTTTAACACAAGGCTTGGCTGCACAGCTTGGCACTGCAGATTACCTCTGCAGCACGAGTTTGTCATCCTAACACGGTCTAAGAGATGCTCAAAGCATCCTCCTTTGGCATGGAAATATTTATGGATATTCCTTCACTAAGCAGGCTTATCAGCGAGGACTGCATGAATGGAATATTATCCAATTTGTCTGATCATTCCTAGCCAGGCATCTTTCATGCAGATAATAATAATGGGAGAAGCCTGGGAGGCAGGATAGCCCAGAGCTTGTGGCTCAAGGGGAAAAAGGATCACCAGGAGCAGCCTTGGTGCCAGCAGCCATGGTGTGAGGGGGGATCCTGGCTTCTTGCCCCATGGAGTTTCTTTAATCCTCCCTTTTGGGGCTGGTTGCAGTGCCAGCATTAGCCAGGCATGTGTGAGCCTCTCTGAGAGGAGAGAGGTGTCTCTTCCAAACAAAACAGCTTTCCAGTCTCTCTCTCCCCTTTCCAAGATGGCTGCACTGCATGGCAGTGGTGCAAAAGGTGTTTAATTTGAAAGTGTTCCTCTCCTCTCCGTTTGGAAGTGTCCTCAGCCACCGAGCAGCTGTGGCTGAGCCGTTTTTAGGAGTTTATAGCCCTGTAATGAGCTGGTTGAGTGCCTGTTGCTGGAAGGGGATGCTCACTCCATGATTATCTCGGCCTGTGCCAGGGCCTGGCTCCCTGCTCTGCCCCTCAGCCACGGGGATGAGGGGAATGGAGGGGAACCGGGCTGAAGCAGCATTCCCAGCATTTCCAGCGCTCAGCAAAGCCGGGGCTGCAGGAGCAGAGGGCTGGAGGTCACCTCTGTCCTGCCCTTGGTGGCCAGATGGCAGTGGCGAGTTGTTGGCATCAAAGCTGCACATCCTGTGGAGCCTCTGCTTCGTGTCTGGACACAGAGTTTGGACATTTAGGAAAATTAGCAATGCCAACTCCAGTCTCAGACCTAAATCTAGGCCTTGCAGAGCTCTTTCCCTCTGAATTTTGTGTCTCAGCACCTTCCCCTACTCCTGGAGGAAGCCAGACTAAGTTTTACCTCCTCGTTCCTATCCTGCCTGTTTTGCCTCACTCCTCTCTGCTTCCTTCTCACAGGAGGTGTTTTCTCCATGGATTTCCCTTCCTTTCTCCCACTCCTGGGCTTGCTCCTGCACTTTTCTGCCTGTTTGGAGCAGAATTTATTACAATATCAATAATGTGCCTTGTATACAAGGCCCAGCAGTGCCTCACGCAAGCGCTGGGTGTAAATCATCACCATCGGCACCCCGGTAATTGCCCTGCAAACCCTGAGAAATTATTTGGCTGTCTGCAGCAATGAAACTTCCCCTTCTACCTGTGCAAATGGGCCCTGCTGACACGGACACTAATCACAGCTCTGCTCCTGCACTGCCTCTGCCTCCACCCCTCTCTGGCTCCTGCTGCCTCTCACACGCACATGGAGCATCCACCTGGCACAAAAGTGCTGGCAGAGCTCACCTGCCTTCACCCACACACCTGGAACACCTGAATCACACTCCTCACTGTGATTTGGGGTGATACCCTCACTGTCACCCCAAAAGTGCTCAGAGAAAAGCACTGCAGGCAGCCCCCACACCCACCCCTGGAGCCTCAAGTGCCCACACCACTCTCCTTGGGCATTTTGGGGCTGTCAGCTCTCTGTTGGCTTCCTCACAGCCTGCAACCCTAAAAACAGGGATTTATTCATGGCTCTGCTCCCTCCTGCAGGTATCCTGAGCCTGCAGACGTGCCCCAGCCTCTCCCTGTGTCCTGGTCCCCTGCCAGCACACGTCCACACGCTCGGCCCTGCACACCCTCTTGGAGCTTCCTCCTCCACCTGCCTCTTTTATTCTCTCCTGGCACTTCTCCCGTTCTCCCCTCCCTCACTCTTTGCCATCTCTAATCACTCCCTGACTCCCATTCTAGCGCTGTGAAATCGTCAACCCCAGGCGGTGCCTTTCGTGATAAATCTGATTTATCCCAAATTACGAGGTTTTGCACAATTCATTCAAAGCTGAACGCACCCGCCCCATTTTCCTGCAGGATCTGCTCCCTTCCACTCTCATCTCCTTCACTCCCCTCCCAAAACAAATCTGCAGATGAGGTACAGGCAGAACAAGAATATCCTGCCTTTCTGCAGTGCATTTCGCTCTCAGGGATCCCAGAACCACAGAGCAGCCACTGCATCTGCATTTGGAGCAGGTGGGAGCAGGGCTGTGCCAAAGTGAGCCTGGCAGGGACCAGGGATGTGCTTCCCTCCTCATCCTCCAGCTGAGCCAGCCCTCAGGTGAAGGATTGGGCAGGAATTGCTTCATCCCATGGTGGTTTTGGACACCACTGCTGTTCCCTGGGGCTTCCCAGTCCTCAGAATCCCACTGTGACATGAAAAGGAGGTTGAGCAGCGCTTTAAGGGTGAAAAAAGTGATGCAAGTCCCTTTTTTCCCCAGCAGAGAGGAAGGCAAAGCTCGTTCCTTGGCAAAGCGTGGCCCGACAGCACAACCCAGCCCTGGCCTGGCTGAGGCAGCACGTCCTGCCTGTGAGATCTGGGCAGAATCCAGCAAAATCAGCACTCCTTGGCAGCCAAGGACACCCTGGTGTCCCTTGCCAGCCCCAAACCCCATCAGCCAGCTGCCTGCCCAGAGGATGCAGCCACTATTGAGCGAGGGGTGGGAGCAGGCCGCATCCTGCTGCTGGGGCAGGGAGCCAGAGCACGGCGCAGGTACGTGCTGGGCGAGCCTGGTGGCACTGCCAGGGGCTGCCACAGCTGTGCCAGCCCCGTGCCAAGAGCTGGAGCCCCCCAGACGCCCCGTGCTCGCTGCAGAGCCAGTTCTTGGTGGGCCAAGCGAAGGGAGAGCTCCATGGGCGAGGAGCAGCCGGTGCCAGGCGTGGGACATGGAAATGCATCTTCTCCGGCCAGCACCGAGAGCAGCAAACTCTGTTGCCATGGTTACGGAGCAGCAACCCATCAGGCCCCATCTCACATCACTAACTCTGCCACTTAATTAACTGACTGCTCGTTATTTCCCGAAATGAGCTCCTCCATCCTCCTGCTTGCCTGAAATTCAGCTTTCAGACGCTTTCCGAGCCGCGGTCTCGCTCCAGCGTCCTGTGTTTCATTTAAAACTCAGCAAGGAGCAGAAAGAGCTGGGGAGCAGCCCCAGGGCTGAGGGAGGGCTCCAAGGGGAAGTTTTCCTTTAGGGATGAAATAAACAGGATCAGCACAGAACTGTGGCTTTTGATTTCCAGCGTCCTTGGCATCTCCCTGGCATCAGACTTGTGCCAGCTAAAGGTCACTGAGCCCTGTCCTTGCATTGTCTGCACATGGCAGGGCCACACCAGGATGAACTGGGCTGTAATTAGTGGGGTTCATAAAAGATTACTCCAGTCTGGGCTGATATTTCTGCCCCTTTCTCCAGGCAGGATTTCACTATGCTGAAGCACCAGGCTGGGTGCGCAGTGCTCTGAATTCCTCATGAGGAGGAGTTTGGGACAGACTTGAAGGATTTACATTGGGATATCTGGTCTGCTATGGTTAAAGAAGCAGAGCATCCCCATGCCATGGGGTGAGGGAGGGAAAGGATGCTGTTCAGGGCCTCGGAGTGGGATGGTTTTGTGTTTTCTCATCAAAAACTCACTCTAATCTTACCTGTTTCCTATTCCCTACACCCTCACATCTAACATTTCCTCACTCCTTGCAAACCAGCCTTTCCCATGTGACTGCCAGCATCTCCTCCTGACCCTTAATCTCTCCCTGCTGCTGCTGCCTCACATTAACATCTCTCCATCTGAGGCTGAACAAATCCACACTCCAGAAAAAAAAAAAAAAAAGGTTTAAATAACTTGTTGTTGTCAAGTGAGAGTCAAACGCTGGCATGCTCTGCCCTGCAGATAATTGCTTTGTGAAGCTCTCACTGCTGCTTCCCTCAGCTGCAAACCCCAACAGGGGCTCCCTGCAGGAGCTGAGCGGTGCCCAGGGGTGGCAGGTACAGAATTTGGGGTGGGCAGGGCATTTTACCCATAAAAGCACATTTGTGGGACCTACAGACAGCTGAGTTGGAGCTGGGATCAGTGTGGAGGCTGCTTTCCTCCAGGATGGGATAATCCCAGGCTGTGGATTTTGCTGTTTCAGGGTCCTGGGTGCCAGGTGGGGCTGGGCTGAGGTGCCAGGCGGTGCCACTGTCACCCTGTGCTCCTTACCAGCTTGTCACTGTAGGGAGAGGGCTCGGGGGCTGCCATGTCATAGTAGGGAGTCTGCAGAGGGAACTTCTGGATCTCCTCCTCGTGTTTCATGTTGTCCAAGTGAACAACCTGGAGTAAAAGGGACAGGAGAGGGATGAGAAGAGAAGGGATAATCATCCTGTGGCACATCTTGGGGCAAGCTCTGCTTCAGGTGGCACCACAACCAAACACCAACTCCTTCAGACTTCAATATCCATCAAAGGGGCAGAGCAGAACCCAAATTATATCTTTTAATTAATGCTAGACTCTGGGAATTCTGGGGGACAAGTCACAGAGTCAGAGAATCATAGAGTCATAGAACAGTTTGTGTTGGAAGGGACCTTAAAAATAATTTAGTTCAAAGCTCCCACTAGACCAAGTTTCTCAGAGCCCCATCCAACCTGGCCTTGAAAAATCCTCATTTTCTGCCCCTCAAACCCGATCCAGGAACATCTTTGCTCTTGCAAACCCCATTTCCCAAAATCCAGGCCCTGTGGACCCTGCTTGGGATCAGTTTTCCATGCCAGAGGCAGGAATTTGCAGGTTTTTACCTGGATGTCCTCTGGAGTCAGGTGGCTTTTCATGTCCTGTTTCCTCTTTGGTGGAGGGGCAGGTTTGTGGGATGGAGGGAGGTCAATCCTGCAGGGAAAGAGGAGGCTGCTGAGCAGAAAGCAGGAGAAAAGGTTCTGCTGCTTTGATGTGCCCAAGGGTTTGATTGTGTTTGTCACCAAACTGCCAATACAATCACACAGATTATCCTCAGGAACTCCCCCGTGCCCTTTGCCTCACCCCAATTAGAATTGTTAATGAAAAATAAACTCCCTCCTAGCATTGTGTCCTTATTCCAGGCAAATCCCAGTGTCAGAGTGCAGATCCTGAGGGTGCAGTGGGATACCTGCTCAGGAGTGACTGCAAATCCCTTGGGAGGTGTTTGCGATATGGCTGTGAGGTACCAGAAAGTGATAACAAGGTAATTGTCACAGACATCTTTTATGGAAAATCCTTTCCTTAGGATTTTTTTTCCTCCTGAGAAGCTAAGAGGCCTCAGGAACAAAATGCAAACAATGGTTATCTGCTGCTGTGGAATGCAACAGGTGCATCTGGGATTGGTCTCATGTGGTTGTTTCTAATTAATGGCCAATCACAGCTGGCTCGGACTGAGAGCCGAGCCACAAGCCTTTGTTATCATTCCTTTCTATTCTATTCTTAGCCAGCCTTCTGATGAAACCTTTCCTTCTATTCTTTTAGTATAGTTTTAATGTAATATATATAATAAAATAATGAATCAAGCCTTCTGAAACATGGAGTCAGATCCTCATTTCTTCCCCAATCCAAAAACCCCTGTGAACACCGTCACAGGTAATGCCAACCCCAGCCTGACATCTCTCTGGAAATGGTTCCTGTCTGCAATAAACAGCCCTGTTTGCAGCCACAGCTCCCCAGGAGGAGTTGGAAGCCTCCTCATGGACCTGCCCTGCCAGGCAGGGACATTTATCCCCGACCCTCACCAAGGATCAGCTCCTACCCCAGAGCACAGGGATTGGCAGCCACGATAATCCCAGCCTGGAGACTGTCTCTGCACATTCTGTTCACATGCACAGATGTGTCTAATCCTTTTACAAAACTTATTAAAACTCTGATCCGCTAATTAGCTGGCTGCCCCCCTCGCTCCTCTCCGTGCAGACTCCACCAGATCCGATGGAGATGGGCGCCTTCCCTTGGATCCCAGCGTGGGACTGGAATGTGCTGGTGACAGGGAGGGCAGAGCAGGTCCCCGGGGCTCTGTAAAACATTGACTCCGTGGCTCTGCACAAAAGAAACGCCATTACCTTCGGGATCAGCCTCCACAATAGAGGCAGCACCTCGGCAGAGCCGGGCACAGTTGTGTTTCTATTCTCAGCTAAAGTGGCTCTTCCCTGAGCCTGGTGGAGGGCCATTGTGGGAAGTGGATTGTCAGAATGCATCTCGATCACAGGCCCGCTGCTGTTGATGCAATTTCACCTTGTGGTGCTGGTTTTTGTTGTTTGTGTGCCTCTCCTGCCGCTTCCCCCGCTCCTCTCCCCTGCCTCTCCTGCTATCCTCCAGTGCCCTCTCTCAAATGGGATTAAATGGAGCACAAAATGTGCCCAAGGTGGAACAACAATGAGCTGGGGGCTGGGGGAGCATAAAAGCAACCTCTGGGTGCTGGGCTTTGCGTGCCTCCCTTGCTCTCCCTGGGAAGGGAGGGAGGGAAGGAGGGGATGAAGAGCCGGTGCAGGACAGAGCTGTTCAGCAGAGCCCAGGCTGAATGCTCCTGGAGAGGTTCCTGCTGCACAAAGTGACCTCCACACCACTGCATTCCCTGCCTGGCATCTCTGCTGCCCTGTGTGGGCAGGGCAAAGCCCAGTTCCAAAGAGGAGCCCCTCTGGTGGCCTCTGTCCCTGCTGTTGGCAGAGTTTATGTCACCCACAGATCCCAAACTGCAGTGCTGGTAGATGTGAACGCTTCCCAGACTCTTTGGAATGCATTCAGAGATGCTCAGGTGTCGCAGACACCTTTTTATGAAAAATCCTTTCCTTAGGATTTTTTCCTCCTGAGAAGCTGACAGGCCTCAGGAACAAAATGCAAACAATGGTTATCTGCTGCTGTGGAATGCAACAGGTGCATCTGGGATTGGTCTCATGTGGTTGTTTCTAAGTCCAGCTTGCTCGGACTCTCTATCCGAGACACAAGTTTTGTTATCATTTTTTCTTATTTTATTTTTAGCTAGCCTTCTGATGAAATCCTTTCTTCTATTCTTTTAGTATAGTTTTAATGTAATATATATCATAAAATAATGAATCAGCCTTCTGAAACATGGAGTCAGATCCTCGTCTCTTCCCTCATCCTCAACCCCTGTGAACACAGCCACAGAGAAACAAGACAGAACCAGCAGGAAAATATTTTCCCACCAAATTTCCCCCTTGTGGAGGTAGAGGAAGGGCTGGAGGAGCTGTGCCCGTGCCCAGGGCAGCTGCAGCCTGGCTGGGCAGTGCTGGTGCTACTCACAGGTCGTTGTCGGTGTCGGAGCGGCTCTTCTGCTGCCGCCTGTAGACGATGATGACGGTGACGGCCACGCCGATGATGAAGACGGCGGCGATGACGCCTCCCACGATCCCGATGATGCCTCCAGGGGCACTCTGAGGTAGTGGCTTGTCTGCAACACAGGGGGAAGCACAGGGGACAGGGTAAGAACGGCAGAAATGCAGCTGGGGTGGCGCTGGCACCACCAGGGAGCAAAGGTGAGGATGAATCCCAAAGCTTCCCTGAGTGTCCCTGTCCAGCAGCTCCATGGAGGGAGCCAGATCCTATTGAAATGCGCTGCTCAGAGCTCAAGAGGAGCAGAAATTGTGGCTAAAATTGTGTCTCCAAGAGTTAAACACTTCCTCACTCCGCTCTGCGGTTTCATCTTCAGGTGTTTATTCCTGGATCCGCTTCCCTGCCTTTGTTCAGGGCTCAAAGGAAGAAGGGTTTAGGGAATAAAGGTGCTTCCAAGCATTCATGTGGACCTGCTGCTTGATACTGTTGAAGTATTCTGAAAGCCTTCTGCTGGGCTTTGTCCCAGCTCCCTCACTGAATTCCTGGTGCTGCTGGAGTGTTCCTTAAATGAGCTAAGGAGCAATGCTCAATAGACTGAGGTGGAGCAGAGGTTTGTGCACCCCAAATCATTCCTAAAAAAGATGCCTTGAACGCAGGATTTAGGAGCAGGAGGGAGATAGACCCAGTCTTGCATTTCATCCCCTGCTTGGTGACCAGGGCCAGCTCCTTGGTGACAAACATGGGCCTCATCCAAAGGAAACCCATCCCGATGGGAAAGCGCTTTGAAACCTGCGATAAAAGGATTTAATTTGCTCTACCTTCCAACCTAATTAAACTTGAAAACTAGCTAATTGGTACTTTGTACTTACAACTCAGGCAGTGATGAAAGGAGGAGATAATTGGGATGGAGGAAGAAGGAGGAGGAGGAGGAGGAAAAGATATTCAGGGGAGGGGAGCAAGACAGGGATGAGGGAACAAGGGGCTTTGTAGGACTTGTCTGTCACATCTAATTTTTGTACTTCTCTTAATGCCCTGGCTACTGGCTGCTCTGAGAGACCACATTGGGCTAATGGATCTTATTCTGCAACAATTTGGACCAGAATCTCCCCATAACTACCCATCCCCAAGGCCTCAGAATTAGGCCCACTTTGCATGTGCAAAGCAGTAAAACAAAATGTATGTGGCTATAAAACATCTGCACACATCCCCAAACCACACAGGATGAGGAATCCAGGACTTTTCAGGGTGAAAATCCTGCTCTTTACTCCCACTTCACCTCCGTGGATGCAGCGCTGCTCATCCTGAACCCCCCCCGTGCCAGGTGCAGCCTCAAAAGGGCTGCGCTGGATCATTTCCAAGAGCGCATTCCCAGATGTCCCCTCCCTTCCCCAGCTCTCAGATTTGCTGCTGTCATCCAGGAGTGAACTGAGGTGTGCAGACATCTCCCTGGGAGACCCCCCTGCCCTGCTCCATCCCAAATTGCACAAAGCACTCCCAGCCCCACGCTGAGGAATTCACCCTGGGAATTGCTCTGACACCAATGCCCCATTCCCATTCCCACAAAATCCTGTTTTTTTCCTGCCACAATTTGACACTCCATGGGTCATCATCCCACCCTGCCCCTGCCTTTTCCTGCTCCTTAATGTGAGCTCCAAGCTGTGTTAGTTTGGTGGCAGGATGCTGGAGCCATCAGAACCCACGGTTGGCAGCCTCTTCTCTTCTCTTGTTATTATATTTCTAGAGTCCCAGCTCTCAGGCCGGTACAGCTCTCAGCTGTCCTATCTTCTATCACGTCGGGGTCACCACTTGTTGTTATTATATTTCTAGAGTCCCATACCTCCTCAGTGATATTTCTTGGGGGCAGTTCTTCACAGCACAGACTTCTGCTTGTTGCTGCTTCTTAGTCAGGGCTCTTTTCAGGCTTCCCCCCAACTGGCCAAGCCCACCCCTCTTTTATCACAGTTATCTTCACTAGCCACAGCTGCAGCCCAATTAAGGACATCGCAGCGTCAGCCCATCAAAAACAACTGGGGCTTATCAGGCCTATACACAGATACTCAAATACAATACAGATATTTTACTAGGACTCCTACTTCTCTCCTCTCCCCTCCCCTCCCCTCCCTAAGTCACAACACCTTGTAAATAATATTTGTGCCTCCAGACAGTTCTCTCACATCTGACATCTCACCACAGAGCCCCCCTCCAGGCCAGCACTGGGGATTGTGGCTGTAAAGAATGTCCCAGTCACTTTGGCTGGGGCATTCCCGTGATGGATTGGCCCCTGATGGCTCTGGGGATGGCAGAGAACGAACAGGGAACATCAGCCTCCTGCTGCTGCCGTAAATCAGGAAAAAAAGGGTGGAAGGAGAAAGAGGGAAAGGAAATAAATAAATAAAATGGATCTCCAGGCGCTCAGGTGAGGCTGGGTGATGGCAGGAAGGGGCTGAGAAGATTTAGAGGTGGGGGGAATACAGCAGGAGAGGGAGAGGTGAATGCAGGGCAGCAAGGGGAGGAGGGGAGTGAAAGAATGATGGAGAATTGCAGATATTTGGGTGTTTATGAGAGTCCCTCTCCTTCCCAGGCTCTCTGCATGAACATCCCGGGGTCAGAGCCCATCCCAGGGCTGTGTGGCCTTGCAGGGACAAGCACCAAAGCATGGCACAGCCCTGTGACAGCAAACCCTGCCCCTGCATGTGCAGCTTTCCTTGCTGGGGACAATCTGAGCCACTCCAAAGGGTTGGTCACGGCTTTGCAGGGGTCCAGGCAGGGAGATGGCAGAGGTGACAGCACTAATTGCTGGCAAGAAGAGGAAACCCCAGGAGGTGAGGAAGAAAACTGAGAGAAGAAGGTCCTGAGAGAGCAGGAAAGTGCCCAGGATAGATGAAAATGAGAATTAGAGAGAAACCTTCCTTTATGCTTGCTCTTCTCTTTTACATTTTTTTCCCCCTTTTAAACCTATTTTTTCATCTCTATCCACTGTTTATTTCCCCCTGGGGAAGAGTTGTGGTTGGTACAGTTTGGGGGCCACCACCAGAGCTTTTCTGGAGGGCAGGGTGGCTGCAAAAAGGGACATTTCCAGTCAAAGGGGAGAACACCAGAAGAGCCTCAGGAGATGCCCAGCAGTGCCAGACGAGGATTCAGTTCCACTGACAGGGCTTTTGGGCAGCCCTGGGAAGATGCTTGCAAGGCTTGTGAATCAGGATCAGAATAAATTGGCAGGACAGCTCAGGGGCCTCCAGACAGGAGTGGGAAAAGGCTTTGCCAATTAAGAATGCAAACTCCCGTGCTCTGTCACGCTTGAACAATTTAAGTCTCCAAAAAAAGAACCAAATTAAAAAAATAAAGAAAAAAAAAAAGAAAACAAAGTTTGTGTGAAGCAGTTGGCAGTGAGGCAGGTACCAGAGGGGCTCAACAAACAGCTCAGCCTTATCTGGATGTCTGAGGGCTGCTGGGAAACTCCCTGCTCCTGCTGGAAGCTGAATTAATTCACAGTATTACAATTAAGGAGAAAAGAAGGGCGTCCCACCCCCAGTCTCTCTCAGAGCTGTTTTGTTCATGACTTTGTTCTCCCACGGCTCTTCTGGAGAGGGAGGCAGGCACAGGGAAGGGAGGGAATGGTTATCTCTCTGTAAAACGTCATTCCCAGTCACCGGTGCCGCGTGAGGGGAGCCACCAGCAGACGAGATCTGTGCACAGCCAGGCCAGGGACACCAATCTGAGGTGCTGATAGCCAATTCCCCAGTTCTGAGGGGCTGATAGCCAATTCTCCAGCCCCAGAGCCCAGTTCAACCACATTCCAACCTGCCAGCCACTCCTAGGGAAGGTGGGATGCTGTTAGCCATGGATATATGTCCTGCTATCCATGGACGTGTGTCCTGTTAGCCGTGGATGTGTGTCCCATTCTAGCTATGAATGTGTGTCCTGTTAGCCATGGATGTGTGTCTCATTCTAGCTATGAATATGTGTCCTATTAGCCATGGATGTGAGTCCTTCTAGACATGGATTTGTGTCCCCCCAGCCATGGATATTTGTCCCTCCACATCTGCCCTGAATTCAGCCGCCCCAAGGAGATCCTGAGCCCCATCTCATTGCTGAGTCACTGAGCTTCAACCCCCAGGTGAATCTGGAAGCTGGGCCACTCTCAGGGCTGGTTTACAGCAGCTCTGAGTGGAGCTAATTCGTTCCAAGAGAGATGCACACCCTTCTCCTGTCTGCCCTCTGCTAAATCCAACCTGATCCCTCTTTCCTTCCCACCAACCACCACAACAGCACACGGCACCTCTGCTCTGAGACCTGCTTTACCCATAACCAGCTCCAAAGCAGGGTTCCCTTTCCATTTATCACCTCCCCACAGTGAGCACATCTCCCTTTATCTCATGGCTGGCCAAGGGGCTCACAGCCTTGGGCAGGGATTGGGATCCTTCTCTTTTGAAGCTCCTGCAGCAGCCAGCCTTGCTGGATTTAATGCAACCTCAGCCCTGCTCACAGCATTTACAGCACAGCACCCTGTGCCCAGCCTGTCCCCAGCCTGGATTGTCACCGTGACCTGGTGGAAGGAGAAGTTTGCTGGGCTCTTTCTGCCTGCTGAGCAAGACAATGAGCTCAGATGATGCATATTTATAATGCACCCCACCTGACACATTCCAGGGAGCCTGAGACAAGTTCACAGAGCTAAATTAAACCGAGTTGAAAAGCTTGGCAGAACAAATACTTCCCTGGCTTGGTTCTGAAGGCAGGAGCAGGATTGGCTAATTTGAGACACGCTCCAGTAGAACACACACCCCCAGGCACAAGCTGCTCCCCAGCCTTGTTGTGATGCCTTTTGTTGGCAAAGGGTTAATGGAAAGCTGTTCCCAGGAGCTGATAGGGCAGAGGGGAGGATAAACAGAGGGGCTTGCTGGGGGTTTTAGAGGGATCTGAAGCCTGGGGAGGAGAGTGGGGAGGGTTTCTCTGAAGCTCTGTGCATTCAGTGAATCCCTTCCAGGGCCAGCCAAGGCAGGCTGTTAGCCATGGGTGTGTGTCTCCCAAGCACCCAGAGGATGAGAGGGATTCAGGAGGGCACACACTGCTGGGAAAGCTGCACAGCAGCCCTGGACCATGAGTATGTGAGGCTAAAATCCTTCAGCCCTTCATCCTCTGCATCCAAACCCTTCCCAGCCCTTGCTTTGATCCTGGTTTGAAGGGGAGTGCAGCAGCTCACTCTGCTCCCTCCTAGGCCCCCTCAGACCCTGCTCAGGCTCAGACCCTTCCCTCACTGCAGGTGGTGGTGACCAGGCTGCTCTTCACAGTGAAATTCTGCCCTGTGCAAACACAAACCCACGTTCCAGAGCAATTCCTGGTTTGCAGCATTAATTAACCCCTGGGAGGATCCAGACCCAGCTCTGTCACCAAGGACTGCTCTTCCAGGGAGAGGAACAGGGGCAGCTGCACCTCAGCTCGGGTAGCAGGAGTGCTTTGGTTAGGAAAGGTGATTGGCAGGGTTTTCTGAGCAGGAAGAGTGTCTGGGCTTCACTTGGAGACAAAAGCACTGTGTCAGTAATTCCCATGCCTGTTATGTAACCCCAGCAAACTTCCACACACGCTCAGGGGAAGATTTTTCTCCTGGGCAGAGCCTTTCTGGTGTGATTTTCAATATTATAATGAAGATAGCTCAGCTGCAGAATGCATGGACCTTGAATGTTTTGCCACGCAGACATCCATCAACATCTTGATTTAACACATCCTTAAAGCTTGTTGGTTCCAGGAGGTTCTGGAATAAGGGATGCTATCAGCTGTCTGTTCCACTGATAGACAACATCTTCATTTACCCCATCCTCAAAACTTGTTAGTTGCAGGATGTCCTTGGCTGGGGGATGCTGCCTGCTCCCCTGATTAGGTCTCCTTTCTTCCTGATTAGGTTTGAAAGCCCACAAAGATCTGACAGCAGGGAACATCCTGACTCGAGATAGTCTTGACATATTCCGCATTTTGCAGCACAGCCAGCTAAAGGTTAAGCACCAAAAATGAAGGCAGAGCTGCTCTTCTGCCTCCGTGCCCTGATATAAGTCAGATGGAATTTTCAGAGCCGCCACAGCCTCTCCCATCGGGCTGTTTGTTGATGTAACTCTCACTTACACAATCAGCCACCACACAGGCGAGTGCCAAGGCATGGCTGCGATCCTGACAATGCCTCCTTTGCCTGGAAATCCCCCTCTGCACCGGCTGGGCCCCCAGAATGTGCTGCTCACCTCCCACACGGCACTGCTGGGCCTGCAGAGGGGTGCTGGGAGTGTCCTGATTTACTGTGCCTGTGATGGGGGGGAAAACTCAGTGTCCCCAACAAATAAACGCCCTGACCCCTCTGCATTGTCTTTTTTCTCCCTCTCACAAGTGGGAATCCCTCTGTCCCCTTCTAATTTCCCTCCCATGAAGCCCAGAAATCTGGGTATCCCCTGGGTGCTCGGCCATTCCCAGCACAGCCATCCCCCTGTCTGGGTACTGATCACAGCATCCCTTGAACATCCCTGACCACTTTCCTTCCCTCTGTCATTTCTGCCAGCCCAACTGGCACTTTGAGGCTTTCCAAGCCTCTCCCCAGCCTCTGATGGGGTTTTGGGAGAGCCTGGACGTGCAATGTGTGGATCCAGCTCTCCCTGGGGTGCCTGCTTTGAAGTGGACACTGGGATGTGCTTGGGATTTCACACACATTCCAGCAGGGAATGGCTTTGCCATGCGAGGCTCTCTCCAGTAATGACCAGCTTGTCCCTCCCCTGCAGGAAGCACCATCCTTGCTTAAATGACATCTGGTTAAAGAGCTGCTGGCCGCAAAAACATGTCTGGAATGTGGCCCTAGCCCTTGGTGGCCTCCCCTTCCATGCTGCCAGCGGCCACAGACAAGGATGGGGTTTGGATGCAGCAGTGGGAGCAGGGTGTGAACCCCTGGGATCCAGCAGGGATGGGGATTCTGCAGAGCTCTGGTGGGAATTTCTCACAGATTCCTCATCCTGGGCTGGTTCTTCTCCTCTGTGCTGAGGATTCTGCAGAGCTCTGGTGGAAGATCCACCACAGATTCCTCGTCCTGGGCTGAGGATTCTACAGAACTTTGGTGGGATCCCCACCACAGATTCCCCATCCTGGGCTGGTTTTTCTTGTTTGTGCCCCTCCAGCAAAGAGGGGGCAAACACAACCTTGCTCCACTAATCCACCCCAAAGTCACCTGCCCTCTGTCCCTGCCAGCTCCACAGACCCTGCCTCCCACCACCAGGATTTGCAGCACCTCAGCCTGTTTTGGGGAAGAAGATGAGCCCTGGAGAAGAAGGGAAATGTTCTCTGGCATTTCCTCTGCCTCGCAGCCCTTAATTTTAGTTCTGCTTCGTTTCCTTGCAGCTTGGCAGAGTAATGAACAATCAAATCCCTTTAGTAATTTATTTCTTCTGCCGCACAGTTGCGAGGAGGTGATGACACTTGAAATTGCCTCTCCTGGAGGGATGGAGGGGCTGGATCCTGCAGCCCATTACACCAGGATGCTCCTGTCCTGCTCTCAGCAGCCTGCCCAGAGCACAGCGTGCTCCCAAGCCCGTGTTCAGCCACAGATACAGCCCAGCTCCCTTGATGAGTCCATTAAGGTCACGCTATTACAAGCAGCCACCAGATGAATTCTGTCAGATAGAAGGCGCAGGGACTGCAGCTCAGACTCTCATCATTTGTGTTAATAGAGTTAATTTGCTCAACGATCCCCAGCAGCACTCCTGGGAGCTCTGGCTCTGCCTGGCCGTGTGCCCCGGGCCGTGTTTGTCTCCCGTTGCCGTGGGGGTGTTTACAGCTGGGTCCTGGATGCCTCCAAAGGATGAGCTCACCTCCCCTTTGCATCCCTGCTCAGGGAGCCAGGATGGAGCTCAGGGCGGGGAGGAGCTGCTCTGCTCCCCTGATAGCTGGCAGGGAAAGGGGCACGGTCTGTGGTGGTGTTCACAGGGGTCCCAGGATGAGGGGAGAGACGAAAATGTTGACTCCATGTTTCAGAAGGCTGATTTATTATTTTATTATATATTTTATATTAGAACTATGCTAAAAGAATAGAAGAAAGGATTTCAGAAGAAGGCTGGCTAAGAATAGAAAAAGAATGGAATGATAACAAAAATTTGTGTCTCGGACAGAGACCCCAAGCCAGCTGACTGTGACTGGCCATTAATTAGAAACAACCACATGAGACCAATCACAGATGCACCTGTTGCATTCCACAGCAGCAGATAACCATTGTTTACGTTTTGTTCCTGAGGCCTGTCAGCTTCTCCGGAGGAAAAACCCTAAAGGAAAGGATTTTTCAGAGAATGTGTCTGTGACATCAGTCCTCTCCTGTGCCCAGGCAGCTGCAGCAGCAGGGAGGGCTCCAGGCTGCTCCCCACACCCTTTCCTTCTCTCCTGTCCCAAATCCCTGAGACATGCAGCAAACCAGACCAAAAGTGACTTTCCATCCTCCTGGGGCAGGGAGGGAGCTGCCAGATGTGTGAGGATGGAGCTTCCAGATGTGTGAGGATGGAGTTTTGGATGCTCCTGTGGCTCTGGTGCTGCTGCCTCCCCTCCTGCCCCTCACACACCTTCCAGGACTGTCACCATCCCTGTCCTGCTGTCCCCAGCTGTCCCCACCCAATCCTGCTCCAGGAGAGGGGCCTGGTGCAGAAAACAACTCAGGCCTCACCTTCCTGACCTTTTTCCTGATTTCTGTCTCCTGTTAATGGCACTGAAAGGCTTCTCACGCAACTCCCCACCTCACCTAACTTCTGAAATGATAAATTCACCAATAAATGGCACCAATAATTTGCCACGCAGCCTCATTCAGCTGGGAGTTTCTCAGCTTGGACAGGGAGCTTCCCTCTTGTCCAGCATGGATGAAATGGAAAAGCGGGAAAAGGATAAAATGGGAAAGCAGGAAAAGGAGCAAAAGGAAAAGCAGAAAAAGGAGCAAATTGAAAAGTAGGAAAAGGAGCAAATGGAAAAGCAGGAAAGGAGCAAATGGAAAAGCAGGAAAAGGATAAAATGGAAAAGCAGGAAAAGGAGCAAATGGAAAAGCAGGAAAATGATAAAATGGGAAAGCAGGAAAAGGAGCAAATGGAAAAGCAGGAAAGGAAGCAAATGGAAAAGCAGGAAAAGGATAAAATGGGAAAGCAGGAAAGGGAGCAGCCAGTGAGCAGCCCAGAGAAGCTGAAGGACAGCCATGAGTACTAAACCCAGCCTTACCCTGGGGGCACAACAGGACCAAACAACCCCCCTGCACTGTCCACAGGCACTCCTGCGTGTGGATGTGGTCAAGAGAGCTGGAATGACCCAGAAAAGGCACAAGATTTGAAAAGCTGCTCATGATCTGTCTCTGGGGACTGGCACACCTGTGTTGGTGGCTCCTGAGACGACAAAACAATTTCCCTGCATTTGAGGATGGCAAAGCTGAGGAGCTTCCTGGACAGCATCTCCTTGGATATTCCACTTATTGCAAGCAAACAGAGGGGTTGAAAGACTCAGCTGAGGAGATTCCAAACTCACAGCTGTTGGTTTTTTACTGTTTGTTAAAATAGTTAAATTTGAGAAAGGTTAAATTCCAGCAGAAAGGAGGAGGGCACAGAGAATGCCTCGAATCCTACAGGGTGGTTTCCTGGCACCACAGAAAAAGCAAACACAGGCTCCAGGTAATGAAGAATTAAAGGGGAGGAATATAATCAATGCCAGTCTGTGAGGGTCATGGGAAATGGGCCTTGTCAGTCAAACACAGTGTCATTTTTTTGCCTACTAAACCAGTCATGTCATCAAAGCGAGTGTGGAGACGGGATGGAAAATAGATTTAGGGTGACTGACAGGATCTGGGAGTGGAACACAGAGGCTGCCAGAGCTGGGCTGTCACAAGGGCACCCCCTGACCCAGGACATTCCTCCCCATCTCCAAACCTCCCTCTGCCAGCCCAATGCCCCGCTGGGTGCCAGGAGAGGGGAGGTGACCCCTGTGTGACACAGGGCCCTGGGGAAAAGGACATTGCAGGGATGGACAGGGCTCTCAGAGCCTCTGGCAGAGTGCAGGGCTGCTCTCAGGGCTTCTGCTGCTCACAGCGACCCTGAGATGCGTTAGAAAATCTCTTTTCCCAGCCCAGCGGTCACAGAAGGAGTCAGAGCTCTTCTATTCTCGTTGTCAAGGTTGTTTAGTGTTTCTTATCTATAAAATTTTTTCTCTCGTCCAGCCAAAATCCGTTCAGCAGGACAGACAGAGGCACTCTGACACCCTCAGGGCGGTGTTATCTTTTTATACTAAAAACTACGTGTACAATATTTACAGTAACTTCCCAATACCCATCACCTATGTTAGACAGTGAGCTTCTACTCCAAACCAATCCAAGAGTGCCACCATCACAGCAGAAGATGGAGGCCAAGAAGAAGAAGGAGAAAGGCTGGACACACCCAGATTCCTTCATCTTGCCTCCTGAACCCCCATTCTAAAAATCCCCAAAAAATCAATTTTTTCACCCTGTGATAAATTCATTGTCATTCTACTCAAAATTTTGTGGCTTGTAATTCTTCATGTAAGCTTGGTAATTTTTTACATGGGTCATAATCAAAGGCACAGGGGTCTTGGGCTCTGTGCCAGGGTCTCTGAGACCCCTGGCAGGGATCCTGGCACTCCAGGACACCCAGAATTATCTTGAATTCCAACAAGCTGCCTGTGCACATCCCTCCTTTTGGGGACAGGCTCCAACCCCTTCCTTTCACATCTCCCCATCCTGTTGCTCAGGTAACAATTTCAAGGCAGGTCCTCCAAGCAAATTTTTAGGTCAGTTATAATTGGAGGAGCTCACACGGAGCTATAAAACATCAGTTAATATGCTGGAACTATCTAGTTAAATGCCAATTATAAAACCCCATAAGCTCCTCAACTCAAATATATTAATAACATAATTAAACATTTATTGCTTATGCAAATTAAAAGTTCAGTTAATCGGACGCCAACCAAACCCCAGGAAGTGACCATTTAAATAACTAATTTCTATTTAATTACAATTCCTCCCCTTGCAAAGCCCCCCCACGCCATTTTTGCTGGGCAGTGTTTACTCCAGCTTGGCATTCCCAGCCCATTCCCATTCCATTGATAAGCCCAGACAGATGCAGCATTCAGAGCACAGCTGGCAGCAGCTGGACTGGGCACACTGGGGCAATTATGGACCTCAGGATGAGCATTTTGGGGTGGGATCAGCTCCCTGGGTGGACAGATGTGTGTGCCAGCAGAAAGGCTCTGTGCATTGTTCTGGTGGCACTGGGAGGACTGGGAGATGCAGCAGTGGGGTGAGGCTGGAAATGAAGCATGTATTCCTCGGGGGATGGAGGGATTGAAGCATTTATTCCTCAGGGAATGGAGGAATTTAAGGATTTGTTCCTCGGGGGATGGAGGAATTTAAGGATTTATTCCTTGGGGAATGGAGGAATTTCCCCTGGTGAGCAGAGCCATAAGGATGGACTCCCTCCTCCCTTCCCTCCTCCCTTCCCTCCATCCACGGGCAATCAGTTAAACCTGACAGGTGTGAACTTGGCAAATTTCTGTTCCAAAGCCTGAGGAAAGCAGGCTGGCAGGAGTTTGGGGTGTTCAGGGACATGAGGGAGAGAGGGAAATGTTCTCACACCCTCGCTCTGCGGGGTGAGGGTGGGTGGAAGGAGGGAAGGTGCACCTGGACTCAGGGTGAGGCTGGAAAAGGACCTGAAAACCACAAAAATCAGAACCCCCCTCCTCTCACAGCTCCCTTTGACCCTTTAGGATTTGATCCCTAATCACCTCCTGGGATTTAGCCAGTGCTAATTTCCCCAGCAAACCACAGGACAGCGTCTTCTGCACAGAGGCAGAAAAAGATCATTTTCTGCTCACATTCAACCATTTTCCTCCCAAAATTCCCAACCATTCAGACAAAAACCTCTGCCTGCTTCCTGCCAGGACCTGGGTTTGGTCCAGCAGTGGTGAAATCTGCGGAGGAGGGAGCATCCCCAGCTCACCTTGAGCCTGGCTCAGCCACACGAGGCCACGCTCACCCCAGCTGTGAGGTGAAGGGAGCAGCTCGGATGCCAGGGATCCATAAATCTCTGCCTTTCAATAATTCAGCCCCTGGAGGGTGACACAACACTTTTTACCCTACATTTCAGGTGAAAATATCAGCCTGGCTCTCCGATTTCTGCTCACCAGGATGTGAAATTCCAGCAGCGCAGCACACATCCATTTTTTATTCTTTTTTTTTTTAAATCGTTTTTTATTTTTAACAGGCTGAGCCTTGTTCTGCAAATACTCTCTAAATCCAGGCTGCATCTAGACACGTCTGGGAAGGCTGTGAAATGCCTGTTTGGAGGAGGAGGAGGAGGAGGAGGAGAGAACCAGCCCTCCTCTCCTTCTGCCAGGCACCACTGAGGGCATCTGAGGCTCAACAGCACTGCTGGTGTCACAGGTCCCTCAGCTGGAATCCATTTGCATAAAGCAATTTCCTCCAACAAATATGTTCATACAAATCAAACTGGAGATTGCAAATCATTTGAAAGTGGTGAAAAAAAAAAAAAAAACCAACAAAAAAACCAAACCCAAAAAGCAAACCAAACCCAACCCCAATCAAACGTATTTGTTCCTACGAGTAATTCAGCCTGCACCGTGAGTTTCTCTTGGTTCCATTTACCCAGCAGTGGCTGCAGGAGGTTTAATGGGCTCTGGGTGACCTTGAGTGCTCTGAGCTGAGCTGCAGCAGGGCTTGCCTCTCACCTCACAAGGAATTTGGGATTGGAGGTTGCATATTTCAGCGGCCTGACCTGTTTCCAGTGCCCCGTCACTGGTTTAACATCTCCCAGTCCCGCTTTCCTCTCTGGCTGCTGCAGCCCTTTGGCTCCTGCACTTCCAGCTCTGGTTCTGTGGATTTATCCCCCTGGTTTTGGGTCTTGTGCAAGGCGTCAGTCCCAGGTGCTGCTCCAGGGAAATTCCCTGATTGCCCTGAGCTGCATCTCACCACAAATCCTTCTCCAGCTCCTTTATTCGGTCAGAAACAACACCCCACAGTCACCAGGCATGGTGAGGGAGTGCACAGGGTGGGAACCCGGCCCTGCACCTCCACCAGGGACATTCCAGCCCTGAATTCCACCTGCATTCACCTGGGAGGGGGATCCCACCACGCACAGAGCCACAAACCCCCCCCTGCCCTGGTGCAGCTCCTGCCTTGCTCCGTGCTGATCCTCAGGGCTCTGCAGCCCCTCTTGGGCTCTCCTACAGATCTGTGCCTTGGAGAAAGGATCCAAGCCACTTTTTTTCCAGTCCAGCCACTTTTTTTTTTTCCTGATGCAGTTCCTGCCTCACCCTATGCTGCTCCTCAGGGCTCTGCAGCTCCTTTTGGGCACTCCTGCAGCCCCTTCTGGGCTCTCCTGCAGCCCCTTCTGGGCCCTCCTGCAGATCTGTGCCTTGGAGAAGGGATCCAAGCCATGTTTTTGTCCATCAGGCACTGCTGGCCTTCCCACCTCCAGTGTTTTTCTGCTTGGTTCCAAAGAAAACCAATCTTTGTGCTCCCCTGCAGCCCCTCTTGGGCTCTCCTGCAGATCTGTGCCTCGGAGAAGGGATCCAAGCCATGCTTGTGTCCATCAGGCGCTGCTGACTCCCACCCCCAATGTGTTTCTGCTTGGTTCCAAAGAAAACCAATCTTTGTGCTCTCCTGAAGCCCCTCTTGGGCTCTCCTGCAGGCCCTTCTGGGCCCTCCTGCAGATCTGTGCCTTGGAGAAGGGATCCAAGCCACGCTTTTGTCCATCAGGCGCTGCTGGCACTCCCACCCCCAGTGTGTTTCTGCTTGGTTCCAAGGAAACCCAATCCTTGTGGGCTCTGCCTGGGGGGCTGCTCCTGCTGCCCGCAGCCCTCTGCAACTCGAGCTGCCGAGGAGAGGCCCCAGGCCGTGGCTTTTATCCATCAGCGCTGAGCTCCTCAGGCCTGGCCTGGGAAAGCAGGGCAGCATTTCCCAGGGGCTCATCCCAGCCCCTCCTGTCCTTCTTCCCATCTCAGCCCCAGCTCTGCAGGGCTCCTTCTGTTCCTCCCCATCCCCAGAGGAGGCTGAGGCAGCTGCTGGGAGCCGGTTCTGTAGGAGCTGTGGTGGCTCCTGAAGGAAAGCTGCTCCTCCAGCAGGTGCCATGGCTAATGGGGCAAAATGAGAGGGGGGAAAATGGGGGGAGAGATACACAAAGCCCAAGTCCCCTTGGTCACCTTGGAGCCTGTTTCTTCCTCCTTTTCCAGAAGGAAAGCATTCCCAGGGCCCTCTAATCCCTTCCAAAGCAGGTGCCATGGCTAAGGGGGCAAAATGAGAGGGGGAAAATGGGGGGAGAGAAAGACACAGCTCAGAGAGTGGTCACAAGTCCCCTTGTCCACCTTGGAGCCTGTTTTTTCCTCCTTTTCCACAAGGAAAGCATTCCCAGGGCTGTCTCCAATACCTCCCAAAGCACAGTGGCTGAGCCCTGGCTCTGTTTGCAGAATTTTGGGGGGTTCTCCTGCCAGGCTGCACTCAGGTCACCAGTCCCAGGGACCAAACCACTCCTCCCCACCCTATTTTTGCCCTCTCCCTCCAGCTCCAACCCCAATTTGGGTCAGAATCCTCTCCCTCTGTGCTGGGCTTGGGCTCAGGTTTAGGTCCAGGCCTGCAGCACATCACCCACATGCTGAGGCTGGGTGCAAAAAGCCCTTGCCAGGGAGCATCCCACTGTCCCAGAGGATGGCACAGGAGCTGCTGATAGCAGTGCAAGGACAGCAGAAATGTTCCCTCTGATCTGCTGCCCGCCTTGTCTCTCTCTCCCTGGCCAAAGCCTGGCCTTGAGCTTTGGGAACAAGGTTTCCTTTGGGAACAAGGTTTCCTTTGGGAACAAGGATCTTTGGGAACAAGGTTTTCTTTGCAGCCTCCTGTCACACAAAGTGTCCTTCCCAAAGCAGGGACATGGGGATAGTGATGCCTAAAGTTTCAGCTTTTCTATTTTTTCAGTTTCTGTGCTGCTTTACTGTGTGGGTCCGGGTTCACATCAGGGCATGCTGAGCTCTGTGCACAGAGCAGGGAGACAAAACAATTCCTGCTCCAGCTGGGCACCAAGGACAAATGATCCAAATCTCAGCCCAGGAGCACAAACACCGTGGGCTGGAGAGAGAAAAACAAGCAGGGTGGGACTGCCTGGGCTAAAGCTGGGATGGGACAATGAACTGCAAGGTGCAAATGGAGCAGAACTGATCCCAGGGAGAGACCCCGGGAGCAATCGTGCATTTTGGGGCCATTTTGGGTCATCTTGGGTTCATTTTGGGACCATTTTGGGTCATCTTGGGACCGTTTTGGATTTATATTGGGTTCATTTTGGGACCATTTGGATTCATCTTGGGTTCATTTTGGGACCATCTTGGGTTCACCTTGTGTTCATTTTGGGACCATTTTGGGTTCATCTTGGGTTCATTTTGTGGCTATTTTGGGTGCAGCCCTGGCTGGGCCCTTATGCTGCCCAAGGTGCATCCATTGAGGCCTCCTAATAAATCCCTGCTTTATTCTTTAGCTCCATCCAGTCTCTGTTCCAGGCCAGCCTTCCCAAGGCATCAATATGCCCTGAGTTCTCCCTGAGCTCCCCCTGAGCTCCTCCTGAGCCTGCAGAGGGTTTTGAAGCCCCATTGCCATGGCAGGCACCTGTGGCTCTATAAACCATCCTCCATTGTCTCTGCATCCTGGCCCTGTCACCAGCTCATTCCACATTTCTAGGGAAATATTGACATTTTTCCAATAGCCTGTCCCATCTGCTGCAGCCAGCAGTGAGAACTTCCTCACCACAGACACTCATCCTAACTTTTCACAGATTTTCCGATGGATTTTTCTGCCCTGTGTTTTTCTAGCCGTTTATTTTTAAGCTCAGGTTAGCTTTGGGCCTCAGCCAAGGAATTTCACTGTTTACATCAACAAAGGGAAGCTCTCCCAGCCTCCTTTAGCCTGCACTGGATCTGCTGTCCAGGAATTCCACACAAAACCACCGTGGTTTGCAAACCCAGTCATTCCCAGTCACCTCCTCCAGCCCCATTGCTGGAGATCTGTGAACCCTTCACCTTCAGCAACTCCCCTTCCAAAATACAAATACAAATAATTGGAATTTCCAAAAAAACACTGCAAATCCTGGGATATTTCCATCCCAAATAATTGGAAAACCATGAGTCCCCTCACAGCTCCCACTCCCACTGAATGCACAACGACGCAGCCACAGATGTCCCAGAAAGAAGGAAAAGATATCTTTTTTTAAAATTCTTTATTTATAAAAAAGTACATTTTTTTTCCACAGCTCAGCCACTATTGGTTTTTTTTTTATACAAGTAAAAGGAAGGGTGATGCAACACCCCACCCACACAAATTATAACCATGAAAATATCCCCCCCTCCCCAACCCAGGACTCAAAATGAACAAATTACAAAGGATGGAAAACAAAACAAAACAAAAAACAAAACAAAAATCTTAAAAAAAAAAAAAAAAAGAAAACAAAAACCCAGAAAAAAACCCCAAACCGAAATCATGAAAGTCCATTACATTATTATTATTATTATTTTTATTTTTTATTTTTTACAAAAGCACAACACAGATTACAAAATAAAAAAGAAAAAAATAAAAGAAAAAAAAAAAAGTGGGGTTGGGGTTGTTTGTTTGTCTGTCTGCAGTTTGAATTCCACAATGATCATTACAGCCAGAGGACGAAGAAAAAGAGAGATAAAACCACTGGAGCTGAGGAATCATGTTTTAAAAAAAGAGAAAGGCCAAAGAAAAGAAAATCCAGACCCTCAAGGAGAGCCCCTCCACCAAGAGCAGAGGATCTGACCCCGTGTGCTCCTCGCTTTCACCCAGGGAAAATCCCCAGTCCCAAATCCAAGCTCAGCTTTAGGCTTGGCTTTGTCTTTCCTTCCCTCTGATGGGCTGAGCCCCCCCTGCTCTCCCCCAGCCCCTCTGCCCTTGGCCCCGCTCTGGGTGAGGTTGGGATGGATGGGAAGGACCCAGAACCTTCCCACCCTCCAAGGGGAATCCTCCAAGGGTTCCCCTCTCACCCCAGGGAAAAGCCCAAAGATTCCCTTGGGATGAAGGGGATGGAGAGAGTGCAGGGTGAGGGGCTGCTCCACACCTCAGCAGTAAAGAGCAGGCAGCGTGATGATGCTGGCAGTGTCCCCTGTCCCCACAGACCCCAAACTTCAGTGCTGCAACAGCAGAGCTGGAGGGAAAACTAAAAGTTTAAGTTTCTTTCTTTCTGGGTTTTAACCTGCTGGGATTAGCCCCATTTCCACCCTGGGAAGCTCAGAGCTTACAGGAATGACACAGCTGAGCCCCACAAGGGCAATGGGGTTTTTCCCTCCACTTAATCTGCTCCCCAAACCCCAAAAATCTGTGTGTGTGTGTGCGTGTGTGAGCTTGTGCAGGGCAAGGAGCCAAGCAGAGCAGCAGCCCGTGCCAATCACACTCCCTGCTCTGATTGCCTCGAGATCAATCTTTGGAGTCTCTCTCTCCCCAACCCTCCCTGATTTTTGCTGAACTGTTGTTGTGTTTCTTTTTGACTCAACATCAGGAAAATGGCTCCCTTTGTCCCTCATGTCTTTGCAGTCAATTTGGTGCAACCATCTCAGTTTGTTGATTTATTTCATGAGGAAATCTTCAGGTTGTTTTTTTTTTTTTTTTCCCTGCTTGAATGAAAATGATTTAACAGGGGGACAAAAAATAAATCAACAAACCTGGTAATTAAATAAGGGAAAAAAACATCACCAGGGTGAATTGCAATGAATAATCCTAGAGAAAAGCCCCAGCAGGGAAACAGCTGGGGTGGCATTGTACATAAAGCACAGGCTCGTTGTGGGCTGTGACACAGCTCTGCTTGCTTGCACAGCTCCCTGAATTCACTCTGGGAATGAGATGGGGGATTGGCCCAAATTCACCTGAATTTTGGGTCACTGACCTCTCTCACTGCGTGCTCAGCCTCCCCACCCACCCTGAGGTACCACGGGATTTGTTATCCAGGATGAGGCTGGGAAAGGGAGAAGGGAGAAGGGAGAAGGGAAAAGGGAAAAGGGAAAAGGGAAAGGGAGAAGGGGAAAGGGAAAAAAAAGGAGAAGGGAAAAGCACCAGGCTGATGTGTCTGTTCCTGGCCAGGAATCCCTGCCAGGGGAGGGGATGAGGCACTGACCCCAGCCCCAGCAGGGTGAAGGCATTCCCCAGGCAGAACCCCAACCCAGGGGGGCCACACCAGTTTGGGACTGGTGTGAAATGGGACATTTCCTGCCCAGCAGCAGCTCCCTAGCACCAGATGGAGAGGACAGCTTCCCTGTCCCAGCTGGGAGCTCCCACTCACTCCTTTCCAGGTCCCAGGGGCATTTTCCAGCTCCTGAGCACCTCTGATGGAAGGGGGGTGGGAGAAGCAGGGGATTTTTCACTTGAGGGTCCCACAGAGGTGGCCCAGCTCATGTGTGGCACTCCAGGCTGGCAGAATCTGCCCTCTGAGGGACATTGGGGCACAAAGGGACAGGTGACACCATCAGCAGAGCACAGAGCAGCCCAGGCTGGCCCTGCACAGCCCCAGCCCATTCCCTCCCTGCAGGATGCACGTGGTTCTTCACTTTGGCCTCTGCCCTGAGCTCACCCCTGCACTCAGGTGGGAGCAGGGATCACTTTCTGCTTGATGATGCTGGAAAAACTCATCTAATTCCCTCCAAGGGTCCCCTCAGAGCAATTTAACCCAGAGAAGGCAGTGATGCTATTACTGGACCAAAAACAGCTCTCAGATGAAGCATCAATCTGATTTTCTGCCCCCACACTTCTTTCCTCTTCCACCTTGCTATGGATTAATGGCTAATCACTCGGCTAATTACCCCCCCAAGAGTCTCCTGGCCATCTAGCTGACCTTGCAAGGGACAGCAAGAAGCAAATGACAGCACAGAGGTGGCATTTCTCCATGGCTGTGGTGATAATTGCGCCAGGGGAGCAATGCTGAGGAGCTCAAGGATGAGAGAAACGCAGCACTGAGCCTTGAACTCGCAGGGTGCCTCGCTGCTGTGCCAGGCAACGCTGTCTAAGGATCTTCCACTGCAGCTTCTGGATGAAAAATGAACATCTGACCCCTTTTCTGAACCACTCTGAGCAGGTAAGTGGCTGAGCTAAGTCCTAAATTTAGGCTGATGCAAAAAGGGCAGGGAGAAGTGCTGCAGGAGGAAGGGAACGGTGTACAGGATCCGGCTTGGAAATCCCACATTGCTCCACTGTCTCCTTCCCTTTCTCTGGCTCCCACTGGGGTTCTGAGCCCTCACTCAGTGGACAGTGTGGGAATGGGCAATAAATAATCCAAGGAGGCTGCAGCTCCAAAAATGGCACCTTCAAAGGCAAGCTAATAACCCCCAAAGCAGATTTCTTAGGGTTCTTTTGCTCATCCCTGAATTTGGGAGCAGCCCTGACCTCTCCCAGCCCTCATGTCAGCCTTGGCACCTTTGTTCTTTAGGACACAGAGCTGTGGGGTCAGCCTGGTGGGAATTGCCCAGACCTGAGCAGTGGCCTCAATGTGAAGAACCACTGCTGGAACCTGCAGATTTTATATAAAAGATTGTTTTCTTGCAAAGCCACCCCCTCAGAGGGAAATCTGCAGGGCAGGCTCTGTGCCACTGATCTCACAGGTGCCTGCTGGTGCCTGCCCAGAGCCTGGTGTGGCACTGTCACCATCCTGTCCCCAGGGGCTCAGATCTGAAGGATTATTCACTCCAGAGTTGGACTTTGCTGGGAATTCTCCCTGCACCACACACTGAGCCAGATTACAGCTCTCCCTCTGGGGGAATCAAAGCCCTGTGTGCGCTGCTCTCCCAAGGCACTGGAGGGAAGTCATTCCCATCCCTAATCACCACTAATCAGAGCTTTGGAGAGATGTTAAGAGGTTTTTATTCCCTTTATTGGGGGCTTTCCTGCTAGCAGGGTGCTCCTGGTGGCAGTGGGGTGATTCAGCCTGAGGGATCCTGAGGGAATCTGTGCCTGCCCTGATCTGAGAGGACACAGAGCAGCCTTCCTGTGGCATGTGGCTGTTCAGGGAATCTCTGCATGCCCTGGATCTCAAAGGACACAGAGCAGCCTTCCTGGGGCTTGTGGCTGTCCAGGGAATCTCTGCATGCCCTGGATCTCAAAGGACACAGAGCAGCCTTCCTGTGGCATGTGGCTGTGGTGCCAGGAGCCAGGAAGCCTGAGGGGGCTGGCAGGAACAGCAGAGAGATTACAGCCCTACAATTGGATTGCCCACTGCCCTACCCCACTAATGCAATCAGGGCACGCTGGGGAGGGCTCAGGCTGTGGTCTGCAGCGAGCACCTCACAGGAAAGGGAAGCTTTGGAGGCTGCCTGGATCAGAGATCTGACCTTGACTCATCTGTGTGGGTCTGCCTCTCCAGCCTCCTCCCTTTCTGCAGCAGGATAACTGCTGTGGAACAAAACCCAGCGGGTAAGGCAGCAGGAGAATTAGTCCTGCTATTTTTAGATGTGCATGATAATACAGCTCAGAAAACTGGGGATTTCTTTTCAAACAAAAGATTTATTTATACATGGAATTTAAAAAAAAAAAAATATAACCCACAAGAAGAAAAATAAGCCCCAACCCAGTGAATCTAATTTGGAGATGGTCGGTGTGAGACAGAGAGCCCTGAAGTCTGGAATCCCATTTATTCACAGAGCAGAGATAGCAGCAATCCAAACCCCCCCAGCACAACGGCGTGGCTCAAGGCAAGGAGGGAAAGATCAATACCCCAGGCTCAATCCCTCCTACCCTGTCTGCCAAGGCTGTGCTCAGGAGAGGGATGTGAGATTGGAAAAGTGGCAATCAATGCCACCTACGTGGTGCAGCCACGGGCTGGGGTTGTTGCTAGGGGGGAGAGAGAGAGAGAGAGAGAGAGGGAGGGAAGCACCCCCGTGCTCTGACCAAAATAAAAAATAAAGTGTAAACACATGACAATTAAGTCTTAGTGGTATAATAAAATAAACCTCAGGGGCTGGTCCTGCCCTGCCTGGGTGTGCAGAGCATGGCTGAAGGCAGTGAATGTGTGGAAGCAAAGTGTCCTCAGTTGGTCCCTTCCCCAGTGGATGTGCCCGGCACAGGGGTGCCCCAGTGAACTGCTCTGTGGCTGGTACCAGCAATGACAACAGCAACAAGAACAAAAAGAGCCAGCCTTTCTCTGAGCCATCACGGGGGGAAAAGTGTCAGCAATAAATACTCCTTTTCTTTCGTTTAAAAGAACACTCAAACAAAGACAGAGAAATGAAAAGCCAGGCGATAATAAATCGTAGGAGGAAAATGGCAGTTTTGTTTCCCTGCTCTGCTATCAGCCCCTACACCTGGGGTTTGGTCTAGGGTGTTTTTTCCCCCCTTTCTCCTCATTTTCCTTTTATTGAGTCATTAAAAACTGAGTGTGGTTCTCTCCAGGTGTGCAGCAGGCAATGGGAATGTCACCCAGACCCCACCAAAAATAACAAAAAAAAAGTGATTAGGGGGAAAAAACCCAAAATCCATTCACCTGATAATGGCACCTATGTTTCCATTGCCATAAAACTCTCCTGGCTCTGTCCTACGGACAGCCCACCTGCCCCCCTCCCAAGGTTAAAAAACAAACAAAGAAGACAACATACAAACAAATTTCCAGTGTTTCAGGGGAGGTGGGAGCGGGAGGAGGAAGCCTCGGGGAGGGAAGGGCACTCTGAGACATGAAGACACAAACAGAGTGTAATATACAGGCTGGGCAACAGTCGTTAAAGCAAAGAGTAACACCTAAGCCACCGACCAATACAAACACCACAGAAGGGGACGAAAGTCGTCGAAGAGAGAAATTAAAAAAGCCAAAAACCAAAACCGAGAGAAAATAATTACCCGACCTCCCGCCCGCCCTCCCGCACGAGCCCCGCCCCCCCTCCCCAAAAAATGATCCGTAAGCAAAGCCACCCTCCCTCCCTGCTGGCCCCCAGCATCCAAAAAGTCTGTGCGGGGCCGGGGCGTGCGCGGGAGGGATGCAGGGGAGGGAGGGCATCGTTGGTGAGCGTTGGTGAGTGTGTGTGTGAGCGTGTGTGAGTGTAGCAGAGGGGCGTGGAGCTACACGTACCACTCCTTTTTGGAAATAAAAGAGCCGTCGGTCTGCGACACCATGTTGTCGGCCAGGTCGAGCTGCTCGGGGTCGTACTGGAAGCCGAGTGTCCTCTCGTCGTAAGGTTCGGGGTGGGCCTCGCCCTCGTCCACGGTGAAGTAAGGCCTCTTGGCATCCTCCTCGTAGGCTTTGGGGCCGCCCAGCTTGCGCTCTCCTCCGGCATCCTCGTCCTCGTCCTCGTAGGTGCTGCCGCCCAAGGGGCCTGGCTTCTTCTCGTCGTCTGAGTCGTCGGGGTACTGCAGGTTCTGGGCCATGGGGGGGTGGTGCTGTGGGATGCCAGCCTTGCTGTAGCCGTTGCCGTACACGTGCTTCTTTGTGCTGTAGTCACCCTTGAAGGTGTGACGCCGGCGCCGGAGTACCACAAAGAGCACCACGGCCACCAGCAGGACCAGCGAGACGCCTCCCACTATGCCCCCAATCACCGGTGTGGGGATGTTCGGCTGCACCATGGATTTGTGATCATCGATTGGAGACGGGGTGTAGGGAAATTCTGGGTAGGAAAAGACAGATGGAAGGGGGAACAGTGTCAAACCATGCGGAAACGCGCCCTCCCCTCCATGCTCTCATTGCCAGTTTGGGGCGGGGGGGTGAGGGGGTGGGAAGATGAGGGTAAGGAACAGGGAAGGGAAAAACTGGGGAAAGGGGAACAGGGGTGTCCTCAGCAAGGGGAAGGTGCCGTGCCAAGCTGGCCAAGCCTCATGCAGGAGCCCAGCAGGCTGGAAGCAGTGGTTTTACCCTCCCCAGCCCTCCTGGTGGCTCCTGGTGTGCTCACATCCCACCAGCCCCGAGTCGTGAGTCCGGACGCGCTCCGTTTGAGCAGCTGACAGAATTCCAGCTTCCCTGAGAGTGCTCCTGACAGGGAGCAAACCCCAAGCCCCACCCGAGGGTGGGCATAGACAGGTGCCATGGTGAACCCACCAGCTCTGCATCCTCTCCTCACATCCCAGCCCAGATTAGAACCAAGGCAGCAGCACCTTGTGATCCCCCACCCACAGGTGCCCTGTGGCTGCTCAGAGCCCTGCTGGCTCCTGGGCCCTTGTGCTGACCCTGCAGCGTGAGGACACAGCCCTCCCACTGCTTCTTCCCCTTCCCTGGCCAGTGCAGTGCCACTCCTCCTGCTAATCTTGCTCCTACCCTGACCTATTTAAAAAAAAAATAAATAAATAACTCAAAAGGAGGCAGAGGAAAGAGATGAGAAAGCAGCTCTGTTCTCTTTCATGCGCTTTAACACCTACACTTTGGCACAGATAAAGTTTGAGCCAGGACTTCAATCAACCTTCCTGGGCACAGGTACAGCCCCTGGCTGAGCTCAGAGCCTGTTGAACATCCGTGTCCAGCAGGCATCAAACACCACATGCTTGTCTCAGCCCTTCTCCTGCCTCCCAATTTAGGCAGCAGGTGCCCTGTTAATGCCCTGTGGCAGCCTTGTTTTTGCATATGAGGTCTCTCCCAGTGCTTTTCCCACCCCCAAGGCCTCTCTGCCAACCCTGGAACCTCCTGGCCTTCAGTTCTTCCCCCAGCAGCAAAGTCAGCATCCCTGAGCACAGCCAAGGTTGTGGGGGGCTCAGGGGCAGCAGATCCAAAGGGATGAGAGGCAGTGACTGCTGCCACCCTCCTCCATTCCCTGCTGGCACAGCTTAGCCCAGCCACTGAGGGAGAGGGACAAAGGAGCTTCCCCCAAGTGCAGGCACTGCAACAGCTGCAGTTTTGGACAAGGGCACTGAATTCGAGCAATTGCTGGCCTGAGCCATAAATGTTTTAAGGTTTTTTTGTGCCTGGGAGATGATTAATTCCTGCCTTTCCTGAAACAAAAACCCAACAACAGCCTCTTGGTTTCTGCAGTGCCGACTTGCCTGGAGCAGAGCCTCCCAAGGCTGAACCCACACAGAGAGCAGCCCAGTGGGCAGAGTGGGCTGGGGGACAGATGGAGGGTCCCTACTGCAGCCACAATGAGGAGCAGGATGCTGTGCAGGCAGGAGCCAGCATTTTTTCCCAAAGACAGCCTTAGAGAAGCAGCAAGGGCATGTCTTGCAGCGCGGGGAGCTGGGGCTGGGCTGTGGAAAGCCAAAGCCACATGTTGCATCAACAGAAGGCCTGTCCCAGCCAGCTGGTTAATGCAGATCCTCTCTGCAGGGACACCAGGGACAGTCACGTCCATCCCCTCATGGTCCTGCCTGCTGAGGGCTCAGCTTCAACCACACAACACCCACGCTGCTCCCTCTGCCCCTAGCAAACCTCAGAGATCCCTCTGCCCCCAGCTCTGAGCACAGATATGAGAGGAGCAGGCTGTGCCTGATTCATAAAGGAGCTTGGCCCACTTTCCTGTTAAAAGCCTCATTGACAGCCCAGGTTGGATGCATGCAGAGAAAAGGGGGGATGTTTTCCTACCTTTCTCAGGAGATTTTTATTTTTTCCCTGCCTTTTGTGCTGCCCACCCCTGATATAACACTCGCCACCTCCGTGGCACTGCCAACACTGTGGAAACGAGCAAGAACACATCCATCCATCCATCCATCCATCCATCCATCCATCCATCCATCCCTCATCCATCCATCCATCCATCCATCCATCCATCCATCCATCCATCCATCCATCCCTCATCCATCCATCCATCCATCCATCCATCCATCCATCCATCCATCCATTTTTCATCCATCCATCCATCCATCCATCCATCCATCCATCCATCCATCCATCCATCCATCCCTGGTGGATTTCACACATTCCTCAAGCCAGGATCTATTTTCTCCCCTCATCTCATCCCCACTCTCCATTCCCATGCCAGAAAAAACAAACCCAGACTGTGAGCAGAAAGAAAGAAAGAAAGAAAGAAAGAAAGAAAGAAAGAAAGAAAGAAAGAAAGAAAGAAAGAAAGAAAGAAAGAAAGAAAGAAAGAAAGAAAGAAAGAAAGAAAGAAAGAAAGAAAGAAAGAAAGAAAGAAAGAAAGAAAGAAAGAAAGAAAGAAAGAAAGAAAGAAAGAAAGAAAGAAAGAAAGAAAGAAAGAAAGAAAGAAAGAAAGAAAGAAAGAAAGAAAGAAAGAAGGAAAACAGAGGGAAGATCAAATCACCCCCTGATCACCCACAGAGCTCCTCCCTCCTCATCCTCCCTCCAGCCCCGGGCCAAGGGGGGCTCTGGGGGTCCCTGGGGTGGGTCAGTGTTGGGAGACGAGGGGGTCTGGCCCCTCCAGAGCCCAGCACTGCCACTGGATGGCGGCACAGACCCGTGCTGGCTCCACAACAGGGTGGACACTGCCCTGCTCCCGGGCGGGAAGGAGGGGCTGTGCCCTGGGACAGGTGGTGAGCGGGCACCAGCGTGTCACCTGTCCCCGCATCCAGATCCATTCACCACCAGGATCTCCACCAATCCCACAAATTGGGATCCCTCCTCGTTTCAAACAGAGCAACACCAAGGGGAGAGGGGGAAGTGTGGGAAAAGGAATCCCCTTTTTTTGTGTCCGAGGGGGGAGCGTGAAATTTCTGGAACCCTGGGCGTGCTCGGGGGCCCCATGTGAAAAATCCATTAGGAAGAGTCTGGAGAGAATTAAAGCCCCTGTGAAAAGCAGCCTGGAGAAACAGGAGACAGCGGAGCCGAGGGAGGGGGAACAAGCCAGGCTTTAATGCCAGCATGAAAAGCCTCCCTCCCCCTGCCACCCCCCAGCCCTTATAAAAAGAGGGAGTGCTGTATGAATAGGAATTAAAGCAGCAACACTATCTGCCCGTGCCCAGCTCTGCCAGCTGTTGCATTCAGCCCAGCTTCCTGTCCCTGTGCCAGCAGCCAGACCTTGGGGACAGCAGCTGGGAGAGCAGGCAGAGAGACAGGAGCTCACCCCGGGCTCAGCCTGGCACCTGGCCCAGCCCACAGGTTCCCTTTGATCCCTCTGCGAGGCTCCAGGCATCTCCTGCCCTCTTCCTGCAGCAGCCCAGGGCTGAACAGTGAGGCCACAAACTTCCCCAAACCTTCCCCATCACAAGAGTGGCTTCAAAAGTAGAGGTTTGAAAGAATCTCATCTTTCTCTTAAAGCTGTTTTTCAATAAAAATGAGGCGCATGCAAATCATCACACCTGTCCATCAATCCTTTATCTGCTGCTTTTTTCAACCTGCTGGCCAATTTTAGTGCTGTGTGACAGAAGGAGCTGAAATATCAGAAAGCTCCTGGAGACGGCTGGAGTGGGATCCTTGCTAGAGGTGGGAGCCAAACCTCATTAGACATCAGAGAACCCAGAGGGACAGGAGGCTGCTCCCAGGAGCAGGAAGGGCCCAGATCAGAAAAAGGGTATTTTTAGACACCCAGTAATTCTTCTGTGATATGCAGATCCACTGGAAATCAGCTTTCAAAAGCTCTTCTGCTCATCTGCTGGGATATTTTAAAAGACTGCTTCCTGTGGACATGTTTTTCCTTTAAGCCCCATTACCCTCCTTTTCCCCTCAATCCTAAGGAGCAAGGGAAAAGCCAGCACCAGCCCAAATTCTCCCTGTAGCCACGGGCACTGAAGAAAATGTCATTTTCACTGAAGAAAATGTCCAAGAAAATGGACATTTGTCCATTCCATGAGGAATTATCTGCTGGACATGTGTCAGCCCAAGCTCTTCCAGAGGAAGACTCTGGGTTTCCTTTTGCTTTGGAAAACCAAACAAACGTGAACAGCAGCTCCAGGGAGGAACAGGACCTGAATTCCAACATATTCATGGGGCTCCCCAGTTCCCAGATGGCCTCAGCAAACACAGAAATGACCCTGCAGGGTTTGCTCAGGAGCCAGATTGCTGATGGCAAACTTTCCCTGCCGGAACGGCCCACGCCAAATTATCCCAGGACTTTGCTCGTGTGTTGAGTTATGTACACGAGGCAAGATAAGGAGAAAACTCGGGACAAAGCTGCAATTTGAGAAGCCCGGAGCACTGCTGACCTCCTCCCTCCCCCCTGCGCCTCTGCCATGTCCATCTCCAGCTTTCCAAGCTTTCCCCTCCCTCCCAGGGGTTCCTGCAGGGCGGGAGGGGACGGAACAACCACTGGCAGCTAATCCAGCAGTGCAGCAGCTGCCCCCGGCCTTTCAGAGTGTGACAGCTCTCGGGCCAGATGCCAAACGTGTCTTAGGCTTTAATCTCTCTCTCAGGTCACCTATCCCCTGTCAGTCAGGCCCTGCTCCGGTGTGGGCAGCTGGCACAGATGCCACCAGACAGGATGCACAGCCACTCTGCAGGATTAGCATCAGCCAGACCCCCCCTCCCTGGGGCTTGCTCCCCCCGGCCCCACATCCTCCCACCGAAATCTGCCTGCCTTCGGGAGCACCTGCTGCAGGAACTGGCGTTTAGGGCTTCCCAGAAAGGGCTTTTCCCAGCCAGTGCTGTGTGGCAGCAGCTCCAGAGAGCCCCAGGGCTGTTTGCAGTGACCTTGCTGGGACGAGAGCGCTGCTGGTGTGTAAATAACTCCCTGCTGGGAGCCAAGCAGGGGGGGTCAGCAACCCCTGCCAGCTTTTCCTCCCCCCCAGCCTGTAGCACATCCAAGGCCAGACTGCAGAGCTGCTGGCACAGGCTCTCCCTGCTGCCCCAGCTCTGTGAGTCTCCTTCAAAGCTCTATTTGACTTTTTTTTCCCCCAGGTCCATTTGCCATTTTTTTCCCTTTCTCCTTGTGCTTCCTCTAGCTGGAGCCAGTGCACAAATGGGTGAATGTTTCCTGCATGGGGGCAGGGTGTGTCCATGCTCTGCTGCACCCAGTAAAGCCCATGTTCATGAATTCATGGACATTTCCACATGCAAATGTTCTATTCCTGCCCTGTGCAGGAATTCCCATTTCCCAGAATTCCCATTTTCATCCTGCCCTGTGCACGCAGCTTTGGGAAAACCATTTCCATGGGCAGGCTGAAAATTGGGAGTCTCGGGTGGGAATATCCATGGGCAGGACGAAAATGGGATCACACAGGTGTGAATGTCCATAAGCAGGATAAAAATGGGATCACATAGGTGGGAATGTCCATTGGGGTCACACACACATGAATGTCCACAGGCAGGATGAAAATGGGATCACACAGGTGTGAATATCCATGGTGTGAATGTCCATTGGGGTCACACACGTTTGAATGTCCATGGCCAGGATGCAGATTAGCATCACAGAGATGAATATCCATGGCTGGGATGCACATTGGGATCACACAGGTGAATATCCATGGCCAGGATGCAGACTGGGATGAGACAGGTGAATATTCATGGCCAGGATGGGATCACACAGGTGAATGTCCATAACCAGGACACAAATGGGATCACACAGGTGAATATCCATGGCCAGGATGCAGATTTGGATCACACAGGTGAATTTCCATGGCCAGTTCTCTGTCCAGGACCACCACACACATGCAGTCCATAAGCACAGCCTTTTACTCTGTCACCCGCTGCCTGTAATAAATAGTTACATGTCACACTACATGGCTTGCCTGCGACTGACAAAGGTCCTGCAAGGCAGGAGAAGCTATTAGGGGAACAGATTGCTGGAATAAAATATTAAATTTCCACTTATCAATCTCTTTAATGCGCCATAACTCTCCGAGAAGCATTCAGCCTTCTCCCTCTGAACAAATTGCCCTCCCCATCAGGGGGCTGGACCAGCCCTGCATTTTCCTTTCTGAGGCCTGGAGGGAAGATTTTGGGTGGCATAAGGGGGTAGAAAAGGGAGACAGAAAGGGGAAAAGCTGCTGCAGGCTTTTCTCTGCATCAGCCTTCTGTGTTGTTTTTTTTTTCCTCCCAAGGCTGGCTGCTCACTAGATTGAACTCCATTTATTGCATGCAGCTCTTGAAAGAGGTTTCGTGGTCCACTGACAATCCCTAAATTGCCTGCAAGACCCAAACAAATGTACCTGTAATAGCTGAGTGAGGAGGGTGAGCCCTCCCCAGCACCGGCCTAATCGCTCCTCAGGGAGAGCTGGATAAACATATTCAGATCCCATGAATTATTAAAGGATTTTTTTTTTTTTATTATGTGGTGCAGGCCTGGCCTGTGGGGTTGGCTGTTAATCCCTCCTCACAGGGCAGCTGTGGGTGTGCCCTTCATTCTATCTCATTTAACCTCATCCCCATAGCCAGGACCTTTGGGAACCAGCTGAGATTAGAGGCAGGTAGACACGGCACAACCCCAAAAATCCTGCCAGCCCTGTGCTGGTGGAGCCTGAGAACAATGCTCTTTTCCAGTCCTTTATAAAAACACCAGGAAAAGAGACAATTCCAAATTCCAGAGGGGGAAGCCACAGCCCCTCGTGTCTGGAGGAGCCTGTGCAGGTGAGCTGGTGCAGCCACCTTCAGTGCCATTGTGGTGCTGAGACACATCACAAATGGGCAGGAAACACAAAGAGAGGGCTGTGCCTCGTGCCCTGACACCCCAAAAGATATGGGGTGGCTGGACAGGCAGAACTGTGGAGGCCTGGAGGGGCTTCTCCTAAGTTACACCCTACCCTGGACTTTACTAGCAGCAATTCAAGCTGCAACAAGAATAACAGCAAGAAATGGACACAGAGGCTATGGAGGGATGGAAAGTGAGAGCCTCTCACTCTCAAAGTCTCTTTCATTCCCTACTCCACCTCCTTCTCTCTATCTGGGGCTGACCTTGGAGGTTTTTAAGCTCTGCTCACTGTTTCAAACATGCCCCAAGGTTGTGGACACTGTGTGGGATGGATTTCTGCTGCCAAAGGGAGTCAGCTCAGCTTGAACCAAGCACTGCCCCAGGAACACCGAGGTGACAACTCCCCAGCAGCTGATTTTGGCCATGACCTTGCCCTGGTTTTGGGTGGTTGGGCAGGGCTGGGCACAAAGGGCTTTGTTCTCCCAGTGCCTTTCCCTGGCACAAGAAACAGCCCCCGGAGAAACGGCTGTACCAGAACACTTCAGCAGGCAGGGATCCAGGACAGGAGGTGTGAATGAAAGGCCTGCTCCAGTGATAACGATCATAAACAAATACCGGGTAATTAGCATCTAATTAGCACATCCCACCCATTGACCTCCAAGCACTTGGATAGAGGAAGCTTAGCCTGGTTTGCCCAAGTTAGAGAGGGGAGCTGAGGTGCCAAACACGGAGTTATTGCTAATTTTAACTGCCCCAGACTCAGCTCTGTGCTTGCTCAGCATTTACCAGCAGAGAAACTGGTGCAGGGGCTGGGGTTTCATCACCCTCAGGTCAGACAACTCCCAAGGTTTGGGGTGGCAGGAGAGGCTCTGAGTTCCTTGGGCTGGGCAGAGCAAGAGGTCACAGCCCTGGGAGGCTGTCCTGTGCTCCCCGTGCCTTGGAAGCACCCAGTGCACCTCATTCACCTCACTGCCCATCCTGTCCGGGCTGTTTGCAGCCCAGAGCTCGCTGCAGTGTGGCTGTGCCCCACCTCACTGCTCCAAGAAGCACTTCCAGCCCTCCTGAGTCACTGCCTGATAACCCAAATGGCTCCTTTTGCCCCAAAGGAATGGGATAATTGTCCCTCTCCTGCTCTCGAAACACCCACAGCCACTTTTCCCCCTCGGTGATGTCTCACAATGTCACTCTGACTTTCAGAAATCAGGTTACTGCCATATGTTATTTCTTCTCTCGAAGCTGTTTCCTGACATGACTTTCTCTCCCTGACGCTACCTCAGCTTGCCCACATCTTTCCCTCCCTCCTGTGGCCGCAGTGCTTTGCAGGCCCTCAGATCCCTTCTGTCTCTGTGCCATCACAGCATCACTTCCCACTGCCTGCAGCCTGGGATGCTGCTCCTCCCTGGAGCCCAAGGCTCCTCCAGCACCCACAGGGATCCCTGGCAGGTGAGTGAATTCGCAGAGCAGCACTGCAAGGAGCTCAAATGAAGAATCATGAGAATTGCCCAACACCAGGAACACCAAACACCATCGTGGACAAGTGACTCATCCATCTCCTGCCTTTCTGGCAGTCCACATCCTCACCCTGCCCCTTGTTCTGATCGATATCTCCCTGACGTGCCTCTGCTGTTAGCATGTACAACAATCTCTCTGAACCCAAAGCAGAAGACGAGGGGGGAACAAACTGAATTGGTGTAGGAAAGAAAAAAGACCACGAGAGGAAAGGAGAAAATCCACAGCAAACCAGTGCAACACCAGCACAAAGCCAAGAACTCCACTGCCCCATTTCCCTCAGGAGATTCCCACCCTGAAAGAAGACAGTGTGACTGAGGAGATGGTGCTGTGGTACAGACACATTTTGTGAAAAACCTTTTCTTTAGGATTTTTTCTCCTGAGAAGCTGAAAGGCCTCAGGAACTAATGCAAACAATGATTATCTGCTGCTGTGGAATGCAACAGGTGGATCTGTGATTGGTCTCATGTGGTTGTTTCTAATTAATGACCAATCACAGTCCAGCTGTCCGGACTGTCTGTGTGAAACACAAACTTTTGTTATCATTTAATTCCTTTTCTATTCTTAGCTAGCTTTCTGATGAAATCCTTTCTTCTATTCTTTTAGTATAGTTTTAATATAATAGATATCATAAAATAATAAATCAAGCCCTCTGAAACATGGAGTCAGATCCTCATCTCTTCCCTCATCCTAAGAACACCATCACAGAACTGCTCACACCTTTGTGTCCCTCCCCACCTTGTTTTTTCCATGCTGCAGAGCAGCCCAGGTGCTCACACCTTTGTGTCCCTCCCCAGTTTGTTTTTTCCATGTTGCAGAGCAGCCCAGGTTCTGTCCTACCTGTGACATTGACCTCCACCAGGCCCGAGCGTGTCCCGATGGCGTTGGTGGCCTCGCAGACGTAGGTGCCAGCCACGCTGTAGGACACGGGCCCTTTGAAGTAGATGGTGTTGTTCTGGATTTCCACACTCCCTGGCAGGGTCCCGTTTGGCCTGGGGGGGACAGAGACAATGGTTGACCCCACAGGTGACACCCAGAGGTGACAGCAACATTCTGGGTCTGTGCTTGCCCTTGGGCAGGTGGGGAAGCTGGAGGTGCTGGCTGGAAAATCACCATTAATGTAGGCTGGAAAATCCCCATCAATGTAGGCATGAAAGGGACACAACCTGAGCTTGTTTTAAACCCAATTTCCTGCCCATTTAACTCTCCTGATCAGCCAGGGTTAATTTCAAGCACAGCAGTGTTGATTTAGAGCCCTGCTCACGTCACAAAGTGTGAAACTGGAATAATGCAAAACTAAACCCGGAGATACAGAAAATAAATTGACAAAGGCAGATGAAAAAAAAATTTAAAAAAAAGCCCCTGTGTGTTAGGAAAAGACACACATGGCCTGGTTGTTCTTAATTACTGAAGCAAAGTAAAGTAATTACTCCTCTTAGGCAATTAAAAATTACTCAAGTAATTCCTTCCCCTCCTCCCAACCCAAATGTGCACATATTGTCAGCAATTTATAAGAAACAAAAGGGAATAACGGGGGTATAATTAGGATTGTAAAGCAGTGCCTAAATGCATGTATTCTGCATGTCTACATGTACACATATGTACAGAAAACAATTTTTCCAGCTGCATCAAGCCAACAATCCCAAAGCTGATGGAGAAACACCTTAACCATGGTCCTATAGAGCCCTGAACCTACAAAAACAAGAGCACAGGGTGCTCAAAGGGGTGGTGTGGGATTGTTGCCCCCTCTGACTGCTGCTCATCACCACCAAATGGGAGGAGAGGAAAAGCACTGCTGGGTTTTACATTCCAGGCACAGAAATTGCCTCAAGTGGCATCTCTTCTGCTTTTGGGTGCGTTTTTGCCTCTGAGGCTTTCCTGGAAATGTTGTGAGGAGCCCAGAGAGCCCCTCAGAGTTTTAAGTCAGACTGGCAGAACCAACAGATGGAGAGAGCTGGGGATGGAGAACTAGGAAAAAAGGCAAGAAAAACAATCCTCTTCAGACTTTCACTTTGAACAGTTTGATCTGGGAAGTGGAATGAGAGAGAATGTGCTCCTTGCAAAGCCATGTTGAGAGCCTCTCTCCTGATGACAAATGCCAGCTGAAAGGAAGAAAGGATCCATTTGATCTGCCTCTTTTAAAGCTACATGAGTGCTTACAGAGAAGAAAGAGCAGCAGGAGAACCACATCAGGTTGTATCAATTCCCACCTGACTGCCCAGACACCCCTCACTCACTTTTCAAGTCCCTTTAGTGTGCTCAGCCAAAAGCTGGAAACCTGAGGACAAGGAATTGTTGCTGTTTAATGCCAGTCACGTGAGGAGCTGATTCCAGGGGAAGGTTGTTCACACACACACACAAATTTTGTGTTATTTGTGCCTTTTCAAAGCAGGGAAATCCTAGGTTCTTTCCCAGCTCTGCTGCCGAGGCACTTGGTGGTTCTGGGCACGTGAATCACCTTGTCACATCTCAGCTGCCTCACGTCACCAGGGCAGAAAATGATCCCAGGGAGGTGAGAAAGGGGAATTTTCCCTGGATATTGAGGCTGCACTGAGCTGGCAGCCACCCCCACCACAGGCACAGGCTGTACCTTGGGGTGACACCGCTGACACTAATGGGACTGGGCCCTAAGTGACCACAGGGTGAGTGAGATGTCTGCAGAGACTCCTTGTCCCTGCTGGGAGGTGACATTTGCTGCTGGCAGCAGGGCTCTGGGGACACTTACAGCTTCCACTCATAGGTGTGAGCTGGGGGGTTGGCATCAGACTTGCAGATCAGCTTCACATCCTTGCGGTTCAGGAACCAGTTGCCATCAAAGCCCTCGATGGTGACTTCTGGCTCATCTGCAGGGGTGGGGGGAAAGGGAGGAGAGCAGGGGGGGAAAAGGAGAGAGGAAAGGGGAGGAAATGAGATGGGAAGAGATGAGGGGCACGGTGGGAAAAGGAGAGAGATTAAAAGGAGATGAAAGGATTGTGGGAAAGGGGAGAAAATGAAATAGGTAGAGGTGAGGGGGTAGGAGTGGGAGAAGGAAAGATTTCAAGGAGCGAAAGGTGATGGGACAAGGAATGTGGGAAAGGAAAGGGGAGAAAATGAGATAGGGAGAGATGAGGAGGCAGGAGTGGGAGAAGGAGAGAGAACACGAGGAGGGAAAGGTGATGGGACAAGGAATGTGGGAAAGGAAAGGGGAGAAGGTGAAATAAGAAGAGATGAGGCAGGAGTGGAGGAAGGAGAGAAACATGAGGAGGAAAAGATCATGGGAATGCAAAAGAGAGAGAGAAGGGGAGCAAAAGGGACACAGCAGAAGCAGAGGAAGAAGGAAGGAAAAAGAGAAAACCCACAATTATTCCAAAGGATCCTTTCAGTTCTCACTCTCAAAACCACTACCACAGCCCCTCCAGCAGCCCAACCCAAACCCCTCTTTCCCCAGAGCCCAGCCCTGAGCAGGGGGAGCCCTCCCAGCCGCGCCAGGCCCCTTACACTGCACGTTGAGGGTGATGCTGTCGGTGAACCTCTCCAGCTGGTAGTTGACCACGCACATGAGCTGCTGGCGGTGCGCCTCGCGGCTCGGCACCAGCCGGTACCGGCTGATCACCGTGATGGTGCCGTTGCTGTTCCGGATCTCCTGGAACTCCGCCTCCCCCTTCAGCTTCGTGTCCCAGGTGACGGTGCTGGGGGGTTTCCCGTTGGAGGAGGTGCAGGTGGCCACCAGGATCTTCTCTGTCCTGCCAGACTTGGCGATTAGAGGCCTCTTGGTGCCCTCCATCCAGTTGGTGGGTCTGGCTGTAGGGGAGTGCAGAAAGGAGGAGGAGGAGTGTCACAGACATGTTTTATGAAAAATCTTTTCTTTAGGATTTTTCCTTTTGAGAAGCTGAGAAGCTTCAGAAACAAAATGTAAACAACGGTTATCTGCTGCTGTGGAATGCAGCAGGTAGATCTTTGATTGGCTCATGTTAGTTGTTTCTAATTAATGACCAATCACAGTCAGCTAGCTCAGATTTTCTGTCCGAGACACAAGCTTTTGTCATCATTCTTTCTTTTTCTATTCTTAGCCAGCCTTCTGATGAAATCTTTCCTTCTATTCTTTTAGTATAGTTTTAATATAATATATATGATAAAATAATAAATCAAGCCTTCTGAAAGATGGAGTCAGATCCTTGTCTCCTCCCTCATCCTAAGACCCCTGTGAACACGGTCACAGGGGAAGAGGAGAAAAGGGTGCAAAGGGATGGTTAGAAAAGCAGTGCTGCTCTGTTTGCTACATCCCCAGAGCCGTCTAACACCACTGAGGCTGTGACAGGGCTTGTGGTGAGTCCAGAGTGTGTAAATTGCCAGCAATAATTCCCATATAGTAATCGCTTTATGGCAGTGCCTATGCACCTTGCACCATCTACCTGCATCATTTATGGGGAAACGATGGTGGAGGTGCCCTAAATGCACAGATATATGGAAAGCCCTTTCCTCCCAGAGGTTTTCATCCCTGTGTTAGAAAGGAACTGAAATTGGAGAGGAAACAACTCATGTAGACCTTGGGTGGGGTCTGTTCACTCACAGCCCTGAGCTCCAGGGACAAGCTCTGATTGAGTTTAGGATCAATCTGTTGTTTCTTCTCTCTTGACAGCCCCCGCTCATTAAAACTCACCACTCCCACAGGGCCCTGGTCACTGTTACTGCACCTACATTAGGAGTGTAGGTGGAGGGAAAAGGGGAATTGAGGCCTGGAAAAAGAAGAGGTCTGACAGCTCAGCTGTCTCAGAACCACCTGTTTTGTTCTCCCTGCTCTTCACCTCTTCCCAGTCAACATTAAAACATTCAAATCCATCCCAGCTACAATTCACACCCCAAATTCACCCCGAGCTCCCAGGATGTGAATCTCAGCTTCCTCCAGCTCTGTTGGACTGGAGGTTCACCCTGCAGAGCCTTACCCAGCACGGTGAGGTTCAGCTGCCCTTCCCGGTTGCCGGTGGGGAAGGTGGCAAACTCACAGATGTAAACGCCCTCATCGTCCAGCTCCAGCCGGGACAGCTGGATGGTGCCATCCTTGAAGGAAGGGTTGCGGAAAGTCACCCGCTCCTTGTAGGGGGACAGGATGGACACGCCCATGGCGGGGTTGTAGATGGCCACATTCTGCTTGGTGCCGTTGGTGGCCTTCTGCCACGTCACCTGCGTGATCTTCACGATGGGCAGCGGGTTGGTGAAGCTGCAGTGCAGCACCACGTCCGTGCCGATGAACCCCGAGACGGAGTCATTGACCAAGACGCTCTGAGCTTGCAGCCCTGCAATGAAATGGCAACTTGTGAGCGTTTGGGGGCTTCCCAGAAGCACTGTGGTTATTGGCATCAGGCTCAGGAATTTCTCTGTTTATTCCACTTGTTTCACGGAATTCACAGAATCACCAGGTTGGATGAGACCTTTGAGATCATCGAGTCCAACCCAGCCCCAACACTTCAACTAAACCCTGGCACCCAGTACCACATCCAGGCTTTGTTAAACACACCTAGGGATGGTGACTCCACCACCTCCCTGGGCAGAACATTCCAGAACTTTATCACTCTTCCTATAAAAAACTTTTTCCTAATATCCATCCAAAATTTCCCTTGGCACAGCTTGAGGCTGCATCCTCTGGCTCTTCCCTCTGGCACAGCCACCTTTCAGGAGATGTGGAGAGTGATAAGGTCACTCCTGAGTCTCCTTTTCTCCAGGCTAAACAACTCCAGCTCCCTCAGTAGTTCCTCACAGGGCTTGTGTTTCTTATTGACATGGCTGATACAAGAGCAATTTGTGGCTACAGGCACCTTCTGCATCCACCTGCAGCCTCATTCTTGGTCATAAACATCTTCCTCCCACTATGACCAGCCCAGCTCATCATCATCACCCAAAGGCACAGGGCTGGATCAATAACACCTTCCTCCCACTATGACCTGCCCAGCTCATCATCATCACCCAAAGGCACAAGGCTGGATCAATAACACCTTCCTCCCTTTTGTCTTCAGCTCCGGGTGACACTGAGTCAGTTGTGGTAAATATGCAGGGCATGTGTGTCTGCAGGCATGTGAAAGCCCTGATGTTTATCAGCACAGCACATCCCAACATATGCTAACACACACTCAGACATCCATTTAATCCTATTGGAGCTGCAGCAGTAATTAAAGGAGCTGCAAAGACTCAGCCCTCATTTCTGGGCAGCAATAGTTCCCATATGAGAACAATGTTAAGGCACTGCCTCTGCACCTTGCATGATCTCCCTGTATCATCCAGATCATTTCTGTGGCCTTTTTATAACCCCAAAAGTGGCTGAATTTAGGAACCTTCCACCCTGTTCTGTGGAAGGTGCTGGTGAGAAGTGGGAGCTGAAGTCCATGACAGCTCTTCTGTCTCATTTGATTCCTCCCCTGCCAGATGGAGAAAAGCATCTCCCACCAGACTGACCCTGAAATTCATCTTTGTTGCCACTGTGTCTTTTCCTAATCTGTGTGTTTAGAGATAATGCTCTGGTAATTATACAGCCAGTATTTGTATGATAAATACAACAGGGAGGCAAGGTGGGAAGAACGAGAAAAGCGGGTTTTGCTCCCAGCTTCTGGGAGAATCTGCAATTGGATGGATTTTGGAAGCTGGGCAGGAAAGGAAAGAAAGGGATAATAAAAAAAAAAGATAGAGAACTCTTTCATGTTCTGCACAGAGAGTGAGAAACATGAAAGAGTAATGGAACAGAGAGAGGGGCTGGGGAAAGAAAAATGCAGAGCAAGAGAAACAAGACAGCACCTCCTAACAGAAATGTCACCCTGCTCTGTTCTTCCAGGGATGAATGGCTCCCTGTCCAAGGCTAAAATAAACTCCTCAGTGTTGGTCCCCGTGGCAGATGTGCCCTGGGACCTCTCCGAGAGTCTCCTTCCTGAAGTTTCACAGACACACACACACGAGTGCAGGCAGACCAAACTCTTCTCCACCCACACTCCACGTTGCCCTCTCACTCCCTGCCTGCTGTTCCCAGCCTTACCCTAATCCCCAATTCTCATCCACGCCTCTTCTTTCTCCCTTCTCCTTCCTGTGACCCTGAGGACAAGCCCCAACAACCCAGCCTGGCCACGAGACGCCACCACTGACCACAGCCATCAGCAGTTCCGACCGAAACTCGGCCTCCAGAGCTTTGTGTGGACTTGCCCCCTGCTCCCCGAGCCAAGCCCCACACCCCAGCACTGCAGCTGGGTGCTCAGGAATGTTCTCCAGAGCTTCTTGCAGCCACAGCAAAGCGCTGGTGCCCTCAAGTGCCTGCACACACAAAGCCACCATGTCCTCTGGGGCTGGCAGGGTGCATCCTTCCCCTCCCAGCACAGCCAAGGCCAGCTTCCCCACAGTTTTGCTTCCACAAAGCAGAAGGTAGGATATCCCCACTCTGAGGAATCCTTCTGCAGAGGGGAAATATGGTTCCCACTCATCTGGACCGTGTTTCCTCTCTGGATCAGGATGTTCCAGCAGGACACAGTGCAGGACATTTCTACCACCAGCACCCACAACATCCTCCCTGATGAAACGAGGGCACAGGCTGGGTTTAGACAAGGCCACGCTGGGATCTGAGGGAAGAACGGGTGCACAGGGGAGGGGGAGATGTCTCCACCATGCTGTGCAGCATATGCTGCTCCTTCCACCCCGGAGGTGAGCATTGCCCACACCCGCCGAGGTGAGGAACAGCTTTGCCAAGCAGTCTGGCTCGGAAGGCTCCAGAGCCTCCCAGTGCGTGTGGGAGCTTGCTGGGGAGCACTTCAATCACGTAGCCAGGGCCTTGGGAACGGCCCGGCCTGGGTGGGTGTGCTCAGCACTCCTTCAGCTCTCAGGGCCGGGGGAGCGCGGAGTCATCAGCGCCGCTTCCACCGAGGCCTGGTGCCCCCAGCAGGGCCTGCCTGGGGCTGGGGCGCTGCCACAGCTGGCTCTGCTCCCCACAGGAGCTGGCTCTGCTCCCCACAGGAGCTGGCTCTGCTCCCCACAAGCTCCCTGACCCCCCACGGGGCCTGGCGGGGCCCTTTGAACCGGAGTTTCCACACCCCAACAAAGCGGCCCAGCGCAGGAAGTCACGGCTCAGCGTCTCCTCTTGGTGCCCGGGAGCAGCAGAGGAGCCAAACTGCACACAGGAGAGGGTGGAAGGCCACCAGATTCTCCTCAGGGTCACCCCTGCAGGGCTGGCAGTCCCTCGTGTCACGAGCACTGCTAGGCTGAATGTCGCAGACATCTTTTATGGAAAATCCTTTCCTTAGGATTTTTCCTCCTGAGAAGATGAAAGGCCTCAGGAACAAAATGTAAGCATTGATTATCTGCTGCTGTGGAATGCAACAGCTGGATCTTTGATTGACCCATCTTGCATGTTTGTAATTAATGGCCAATCACAGTCAGCTAGCTTGGACAGAGAGCCGAGACACAAACCTTTGTTATCATTCTTTCCTATTCTATTCTTAGCCAGCCTTCTGATGAAACCTTTTCTTCTATTCTTTTACTATAGTTTTAATGTAATATATATCATAAAATAATAAATCAAGCCTTCTGAAACATGGAGTCAGATCCTCGTCTCTTCCCTCATTCCAAGAACCCCTGTGAGCACTGCCACAGCTGAAGGCCTCCACTGATGTGCCTCTCGAATGGAGATAAAGTCATTCAACCTGCAGGAAATGTGATGGATGGCACAGGGGAGGTCAGTCCAGTCCCTCACTCCATCCATCATTACTGTGCCCTTCCTTTTCGCTGTGATTTCCCTGCAAATTAATGAACTGACCCTTTTAAAAATCAAGTTATTTATCTCGACCTTGAGCAGCAGCAACAATTCCCAGTTCTACCCTCCCCCTGCCATGGGACCCATGCATCAAAACAAGCTGTGTTTGCACATAAACTGGAGAAAAAGTGGATTTTGGAGATGCTAAACCTGATCCTGAGCTCACAATGGCCCTGCAGAAGCCTTCAGTGCCCAGGTGTGAATAGCCAGATTTCTGGCCAGGGAAAAAGCTGGTGCCAGTTGAGTGAGGACAGCTTGCCAACAGCCAAATGCTGCCAAAGCTGGGATTCAGGCCCTTACATGCAGCAGCCTTGACAAAAACACATTCCAAACTTTCTCAGGGCTCCAGGGGAAAAGGGAAAACAAAAAAATAACACCCGGCAGAACAAAATAACAAAACAAAACAAACAAAAAAACACCCTGAAAAACCCCAAACACAGTGCGGAAATCACGCTTCCTTTCCAGGTGACTGAACAACTCTTTTGCAAGACAGGAAAAACTCTCTCTGTTCCACTCACCCAAGCCTCAAATCAGGAAAACAACGCACCCATTCTGCTCGAGGAGCACCCACACCTCAATGCAGCGATGAGGAATGGGGGCAGATGGGGGAAAGGGGTTTGGGAGGTTGTTGGATCAGCTTCCCATCCTAAATCAGAAGCCAGAGGGCAAACCTGGCTGCTGCCACGCTCTGGAGAGTGCTCGTTTGAGTACTTGTTTGCAAGGTGACTGAGCTGGGCTGGCGGGCCTTCCCTCACCCCGTTACACACTCAATAATTCATCAGGGCAAATGCATAGATAATTGATGGCAATGAGCACGCACAGCCGGCAGAGGAGGAGAAAATAAAATCACTAATCAGCCTCTGGAGAGGTTTGAACATATTCAGCTGGATGTGTGTGTGTGTGAAGTGCTGGGATTGGCCGCGTTTCTCCTTTTGCTGAACGATCCGTGCGCTTGGTAGGGCAGGGAGAAATCTGGGGATGAATCCTGCCATTTTCACAGCCCAGATCTCCCAGTGCCCACCAATCCATGCTGACACCTCCCAGGGGCAGCCAGCACCCGAGCAAGGATTAGCTGGATGGGTTGCAGCTTGCCCACTTGCATTTTATTCATTAGTTTTGTGGTGTTATTTTTTTGTCGCGGACCAAAAAGGGCCCAGCCGTGTGCCAAAGACATGTTGGTGCCAAGACCTCATTAGTGCAGACCTCGGAGATCCTACTCCTCCACCTTGGCCTCTGAAGTGGTTTGTGTTGATGCCTTTCCTCACGATCCCAAGCCCAGATATTCACCGAGGCCTCGGGGGCTCCGTGCACAGCTTGGGGTGCCCTGAGGCACATGGGCTGGGAAGGGAGGGCTGCACTCTCTGTCAGGGACACAGCAGAAGTGGCAGGTGGTGGCTCTTGGAGCTGGAAACCCTCTCTCTAAAAGCCCAGGAGGCGCTGTCCCACACTTGCAAATCAGGTTCTTGCTCTCCCGTATAGAAAGCTCTGGAAATGATTTCCAGGCTCTGGGTGAGCTCTGTCACAACCTCACTCAATGCCTCTTTGTTAAGAGCCATGTGAACTGCACTCTGTTTTGCACAACCTTGCCTCTGCTGAGCCTCTCACCGATTTCTCTCCCTCCTGCTCCCTGATACTCATCTGCCCCCCAGGGCACTGAAACAGCCCTTGGCAGGGTGTGATGAGCCACCCTTTGGTGTGGCAATATCATGACTGATGCAGATGTCACAAAGCTCCTGATTCTTAGTCACAGCAGCTGGGATCTTACAGAAGGGCAAATCAATGCATCACACTTCAACCTGCACAAAGTCCCACAAAAGGACCTGATTTTGGGACAGCTCCATGGCCATGGCAGTGATGTCCCATCCTGTATCTCTCACAGACACTGCAAATTTTTCATGAAGGAAAAGTGGGATGGAACAGGTGCCCAAAACTTTCCACTTGGTGGCACTTAAAAAATTCTCTGCTGTTGTTTCTGAACTCTGAATCTTTCCAAAGGAAAACTAGGTCTGAAACACAACTTGTGTGGGACAGAGCCTCCAGCAGCCCAGAGGAACATCCCAGGTGTGCCAGGCAGGGTGGGAAACACGGGAGAAAAGATCCTAAATCCCAGCAGGGGAATTTCAGGTGGCAAGAAGCAAAGGTGTGAGGTGGCACTTGGCCAGGAGCTTGGGGTTAGTACCTCTGCTCTTGCCAGGGAGGTTTTGCATTGATTGCCAGGCATTTAAATCAGGATTCTGCTGCTCTTCCAGGAGCACAGGGCCTCCCGTTGCAATGAAGGAGTGGGCTCCAGTGAGTCAGTGGGCTCCAGTGAGTCACCTCAGGCCCTTCCTGTGACAGCAGACTTTCACTGGAGGTCTCTCTGCATTCCACTGATTCACCCCTGCAGAGCCTGAGCACCACAGGGATTGTAAAACTTGAGTTTCCAACACAAGGAGAGGGGGAGCCTTAGAAGGAAGATGAGATGAGAGAGATGTGGCAAGATTATAGCTCCAGGTGACATGGCTACACATGAAAGGCCTGAGATAACACTGGGATGGGGGGGGGGGGCACCCCAAGAGAGAAACTGCACGCCCAGGCATCCCTCCCCCCTTCCCAGTGGGAGCTGGGAGAGATTTATGGGAGCTGTCGGGAAATGGCAGTGTTGTACAATGGCCTGCCTGGCCCTCAGCCAAATAAATCCCTCTCAAACCAGAAAGGACTGGGCTGGCCTTTGGCTTGCAAATGAGAAACATGGGGTCCTCTCATCGAGGTCACTGGTTCAGACCCAGATCCAGCCCAGGGCAGAGATTATTTTATCCCAGGAGCAGTCAATGGCTTGTTTCGAGCGAGGTCTCCAGCCAGGCCATCACTGGCTGCCTTTGGGATAAAGCCTTCTCCTGCCTGGGCAGGATTTCCTCTCTGGATAAATGGAGCACAAAGCAGCCTCAGGAGCCCCTTGAATGAAAGCTCTTCCCCAAAGGGCCTCATCCATCCATGCTCCACTTATAATCTGCTCACTGAGCCACTGCTGGGATTCACACACAGGCCTCAAGCAAGAGCAAGGCCATGCTTGTCCCAGTGCTCCTCATAGAAAGAGGAAAGAAAAACAGAGACCAGGGTGGGATGGGCCACAGATTGAAGAGACAGGGATGACTAGACCATGAGTTTTTCAACTTTGCAAACATCCTCAGCACAAAGCAGCCTCAGGAGCCCCTGGAACGAAAGCTCTTCCCCAGAGGGCCTCATCCATCGATGCTCCACTTATTCCCTGTTACACTTTGTGAAATCTGGTCACTGAGCCACTGCTGGGATTCACACATAGGCCCCAAGCAAGAGCAAGGCCATGCTTGTCCCAGTCCTCCTCATAGAAAGAGATGGAAGAAAAGCAGAGGCCAGGGTGGGATGGGCCACAGATGGAAGAGGCAGGGATGACCACCAGACTAGACCACGAGTTTTTCAACTTTACAAACATCCCCAGCTGCATCCAGCCAGGAAAAGCAGGGGAGTGGGATGGGAACAGCAGCCTGCCTCTGCTCCCAGCTCTCCCTCCCTGCCGTTCCTTCCCTGCCTTTCTCACAGCTGCTTTGCTTCACCCCCCAAGTCACGGGGAGGGGAACATGCCCCATGGCAAAAGCAGGGAGGCTGGCAGAGCAGGGCTCCTGCAGAAAGAGCTGACACAGCACTGGGAAAGGCCTTCCTGCAATAAAGCTCCCAAAGCCCGTGCTCAGCAACAAAGCACAAAGGCTCCGTCCGCGCCGCGCAGCGCCCGGCCCGCCCCAGCGCGCCCGGCTCATCCAGCTGCCAGCTCCCACACACCTGAGCACACACACAGCCTGCTGTGCCCACTGCTGCCCACTTGGCTCATTTCACCTCTCCTGTGAGCTGGATGTGGCTCCAGCTCCTTCCTCAGCTCTTTTCCTTCTCTGTGCCCTTGCTCACACCTGTCCAGCGCTTGGTTTCGCAACTCCAATCCCTTTGTCCTGCAATTTTCACGTCACATCTCCTTCCCTCCCCACTGCCTGTGTCCAGGATTGCCTCTCCAGCTCTTCAATGCTTGTGCCTTCCTTTGATTTGCCCTCTTTCCATTGTAGCATTAAAAATCTTCCCACCCCTCTTGTATCTCCACAACCACACCCCAGCCCACTTGCTTGCCCCTGCTCATCCACTATTCCACCAGTGGACATGTCCAAGATGACATTCTGCACTAGGAAAAGCAGGCAGCTGGCCAGGCAAAGACAAAGAACCAAAAATCCAAGACTCTTCTCTCTGGAATCATCTCACTGTCTGCCAGCAAGGGAAAAACCAAGGTATTTTTGCTTACCAATTCTAACCTGTAAGCAAAAGAAAAGAGGACCACAAGCAGAGCCAATGCTTATTTGGTGGTTGGGTGGGGAAGAAAAGCTGGAAAATCAAGTGTGGAGGAAGGGAAAGAAGTTGGAGCTTTGAGAAGAGGGAAACTAATTAAGCTGAGACTGTCCTGAGACCTTATCTTGATGGGCTGAGTCTCCAAATGCACACGAGTGTTTTCTCTGCTCTGCCTCTTTCTTTGACTTCCTTGTTGCCTTGGATATTGCTCAAGGAGCTCTGGTCCAGTGCTAAATCTCCTCGAGCTCTCCAGGTGCTAAGGAGGAGAGATTTAATGAGGAGCTGTGAAGAGGGGATCAAGATAGTAACCCATGGAGAGCCTCATTTCCGAAAGGAGGGAACTTGAGACTGAAGAGATTCAATAAAAATAAAAATAAACTCGATGGCACAGAAAAAGTAGAGAACATCAGATCCTTCCTCCCCTCGCTGGTCTGTGGAGCTGGAGCAGGAAATGGGGGAGCTCTCAGGGCTGGAGCAGGGAGTGACTCACTCGCCTCCACAATGGGAACGGGACAAAGCCGAAACTCTGCTGACTCAGGCGTGACTTCAGCGCCAGGGTTAATAACTGGCAGCCTCCCCTGGCTGCCCCAGCAGCCAATTCCCTCTGTCCCCACTCAAACCAAGCCTCTTTCATCAGCAGAGATGCCCGGTCACAGGAAATTATCAAAGATCCAAACGCTGGCCTTGCGTCCAAAACGCGGTGAAAAACGCACCCCTGCCAAAGCCCGCTGGTGCTGGCCAGCCCTGTAATTTTCATGGAGAAGATCAAAACTCTGACTTTCCTATAGCTGAAATGTGTGTTTAACAGTCTCAGCTTTCTGCCTGTGGTTTTGCTTTCCTCCCATTATCTCTCAGGATATAACATATTGCTGATATCTCACTATCTCCCGAAGTTAAAAAGAAATGTTTCCTCCTCTCGCGAGCAGGAATGCCACGCTCTGTTCTTCTGTAATTTGTTTCGAAAGACAGAAACAAGCAAGTTTTTTTGTAACCAGGAGAATGTGATATATGCTCTGGTGGCTGACAAGTCGGGAAAAGCTTTGCAAACAAGACAAATGCAAACATGGCACCAACAGATGCAATGGACAGACACCCTTCGCTGGCTCCCCGCCTGAGATTTCTCTTTTAATGTGTTTTTATCTTGCTCTAGAGATATCTCTGCAGGGAAGTGGGAAAGGCTCAGACCTCCCAACTTTCTCTGGGTTGTTTAAAGATTCCAGCCCGTGAACAACAGCCCAGAAAGAACAGTGAGTACAAATAACCCCAAATTCAGTGCTCTGCTTGATTTCCAGCCTGCTGCTGCTCAGCTTCCTTATCATCAAGCCCCTGTGTAAGAAATTCCTACAAATTTCATTTCTTGCTGGGTTTATGGTCTCCACAAAGCAGAGGCAGACACAGCTCCAGCCCTACCTGGGCCCCATCTGCAGGAATCACTCTGCATATTTATGGAAAAAAGCTTTGCATCTTCAAAAGGCTTTTCAAACAGCAACTAATTAATCCTCCAACACCCTGAGAGGCAGGAAAGCCTTATTACCCCTGCTTTCAGGGCTGGGGAAATCAGAGGTGCTGAATGACAAAGAGATGTGCCCAAGGCCACCCAGGCAAGCAGCGGCAACCTCAGCCGGTTAGAGGTGGGGTTGTGCAGAGGATGGTGGCAATTCCCACCTGAGGAAGCAGGGATGGAGGCATTTGTGGGGAGCCCCACAGCCGCACCCACCCCTCATGCAAATGGCAGAGTCACCCTCATTTCCATGGCTGAGGAAACCGGGGGAGATGAAGTGGAAAATCCATTTAACCGGCAGAGCGTGGAAACCTAAACATTGTCCAGGTAAGAGCTCCACTAAAGTTTCCTAAAATGTGGCTCACGATTTTACCAACCACAAGGAAACTGCTTGCAACCAAATCTCAGAGATTTTGTGCTAAGGACTTGCCAGAAATCAGGAGAGACTTTGAGGGGGTGAGTGTGGCATTCACCCTCTGAGCAAAGCCAGCGCCACATTTCTGAAATATCCCACAAGCTGAAAAACAGCGGGTTAGATTAGATTTTAAGAACAAATTCTCTGCTGTGAGGGAGTGGCACAGGTTTCCCAGAGAAGCTGTGGCTGCCCCATCCCTGAAAGTGCCCAGGGATGGAGCTCTGAACACCCTGGGATGGTGAGAAGTGTCCTTGCCCATGGCAGGGGGTGAAATGGGATCAACTTTGAGGTCCTTTAAACCCAAACCATTCTGTGACCCTGGTGCTGGGTGGAGATGCAGCTCTGCCATCCATTAATGTCCCAACCTTCATCCAGGCTGTCTGAGGAATGATTGCTGGGCTTAGAGGGGCCTGCAAGGGGCAGGACTGTAAACAAGGGACAAGACCACCCATTAAAGGAGGGCTGAGCATGAGGAGGGGGAGGAAAGCAGGGAGGAAAGCAGGGAGAGAGGGTCAGAGACAGCAGGGAGACCTCCCAGCACGGGTCATGCTCCCTGCCCCATCCTCTGCGCTGCCTGGGCTTTGCTTTGCTGGGACACCAACCAGGTACAGCCCCTCCACCCTGCCCAGAAAGGTGAGGGCTGTCAGTAAGGGCTCAGAGAGGCCAGAGGGCAAGGCAGGAGGAACAGGGAATTCTGCAGGAAAAAAAAAAAGATTATTTGACCTGCAGAGAGTTCACAAACTCCCATTTCCCTTTGGCCATCTCTCATTGCTCCTTCGGCTGAGTTAACTGGGGACTTAGACTCAAAAGTTTTATCTCAGTGATTGTAACGCAATGAGGGACACAGGTGAACTTCCAGGAAGGGAAATTAAAGATTTCTCCATGCCTGATTATCCCATTCTCCAGCAAGGTGGCTTTGTGCTTCCAGGTAGCCCCAGGGAGGAGCTGGGCTGTGCCACAACACCCAGGGGAATTTGATGACAAATGTCCCTCAGGAGGTGGAGTGACACCAGTGCTGAGTGCCTCAGTGCCCAGGGACAAAGGTGTCCCTTCAAACACAACCTTCAGCACTTCTGGGGCCCTCTCTCAGGGTGTTCCACTTGAATTCCGAGCAGGAAGGTTGGCATCCCCACAGCTCTCAATCCCTGTGGCAGGCTGGAATCACAGATTTGCCCTAAAACTGTTCCCCAGGTCCTGATCCACGAGAGACCAGGCAGGACCAAAAGCAATCAGCTCCTCATGGAGATCCATGGGGATCTGAGATCTGATCCATGCACAGGCAGAGGGAAGAGCCAACTCCCCATCCCCAGCCTGGTGCTGGAGAAACCAGGCCTGGATTCTCAGGGTTAAACAGCTCAGTTGGCCTTAATTGACAGATTTTCTTGCCTTTCATGGTGATTTCATTGCCTTTTGTTCAACTACATCAGCGCCAGGCTCCCTGTTCCCTTCTCAGGGAGCAACAAGCCACGTGCAGAGGGATGTGGAAGCCAGATGGATTTTCCTGTGCCACTGGGGAGAGCTCCAGGGAGCCATCCTGCTCTTCCAGAGACCAGGAGGTCAACTGCTCTCAGGGGACTCCTGTGTGCTTTGTCTCAGCTCAAACTGGAGGCTGCCACAAAAATGGAAAGCATGCTATGAAAAAATAACCAGAGCTGGTGGAACATTTTCCAGCACAGCATATTTTTCTGATGGAAAGTGTCACTTAGTCCAAGCCAAAACCATCTAATGGAACGTGCTGATTTTGGCAAAATTCTATTTTTGAAAAAATAAATAAATAAAGCCTTCTTGATAACTTTGAAATGGTTTTTCCTTGTGGACTCTCATTTCTTTGCAATGGCATTATGGTAAAACGCTGAGCAGGAGTGCAGCCAGGATGGGATGCTTTGCTTGCCATGGAATGGGGGCATTTTGGATGAAGCCAGGCCAAAGTTTTCTTTGGAAATTTCCCTTCTGGGGAAGCTTTCAAATGACAGCCACAAAGCAGAAGGAGACCTCCCTCTGAAACCGCCAACATCCCCACTCTGCCAGCCCATCCTGCCTTAGTCATCCCCAGAGCTGACCTTTCCAGCAGCTCTCACCCCCAAACACAAATCACCTCCCTGTGCCTCTCCCCACCTTCCCTCCCCACAGCCCCTGATCCATCTGGGTTCATCCTCTCCTGCCCCTCATCCCACCCTGTCCCTGGAGTTTTCTGGGGGTTTGGGCCAGACCTGCAAGCTGTGTGGGACCCCCAGCCCCTCTGGAGCCCCTCTGGGCTCTGTCTGCTCCTCCTTCCTGACAGACGGATTTGCTCCCACCCTGCACCTGCCTGCTGTGCCCACCTCCTCCTCCTCCTCCACAAGTCTGCTGCTTGTGCCTTTCCACTCTCTAACAACTCCAGGGGAGGCTGGTTGGGAGAACTCCCGTTCCTTTCAGATTTGGGGGCAAAAAAGAGGGGGAGAGAGAGAGAGAACACAAACCAGGCTATTCCATTTTTTTAGCAGACATGACAATATGGACACAGCTCCTCCAGAACATTGTGCTTATTTTAAGGCAAACTTTACCCCAAAAATGTCAGCCAGCTCTCCTGGTGGGAGGAAGAATGAAGGCATGGAAGGGTCCTCCAGGTTTCCAGCAGAACTTTTAGCTTGGAAAAGCTGGAAACTCCTGAGCACCTTCCCCAGCACAGCATGCTGCTTCCCTGCTGCCTCCCAAGGGCTGGAGCAATGATCAGTGCTCTAAAATTCCCATTTCCCATGGGAGAAGCTCTGTCCTCTGTCAGGGGAGTGCTCAGGGTGGGGAAAATGGCTCTGGAGACAAACCAGTGGAGGCAGGAGCAGGGAGGCCTGGAGGGGAGATTGCCCAGAGAGGATGTGGACTCTCCATCCCTGGAAATATCCAAGGAGAAGATGGATAGGACTCAGGGGAAGCTGTGCCTGCCCATGGCAGAGTGTGAAATTAATGTTTTTTAAGGTCCTTTCTAACCCAAAACATGCTGGGACTCCATGCCCTGACCTCCTATGCCAGGACCATCATCAGGTGAGAAGGAAGTGTGCAGGAGGAATCCCAAGGAGGGAGACAAGAACTACTGCTCAGAGGGATGGGACCAGCCTGGCTGTGGCTCCTTTGGTGCTCCACCACCTCTGGACCTGGGGTGGCTCCCAGGCTGCAGTGTCACTTGTTTGTCACCCCTGCTTGAGCTAAGTTCTGCTCAGAGCCACCTTTACTTGTTGCTCAGGGAGCAGAGTGGCAGAGAGAACACAGCTGGAAGCTTGGCTGCCTAAAGAGATGGATGGGAGGATATAAATAGCTAATGGCAAGAGGAAAGAGGACAGAAAGTCCCATTTCCAATCTGGTAAAAAACTGACCAGAATAGTAGAGGAGGAAGACTTCCAGAAATAAGCATGTGGGTATTAAATGAATGGAAAATGAATTAAAAGAGAAGACAGGGGAAAGAGACTAAAAGGAGACTCTGAACCTGTTTGAACAGTAATTGTCCCATCTTGGAAAAAGAGTTTATGGAAAAAGCTTTTCTTTTGTCACCTGGGTGCCACAAACCCCTACTGGAGGTACCTTCAGAGTGACAAGAGGCAGTGGAGAAGGAAGATAAGCATGCAGATAAATGCCATTAACCCCTGTAAGTGCAGGGCTCAGAGAGTTCAAAGGCTCCATCTGCACTGAAGGGTGGAGGTCACAGGAATTGTTTTGCTTGTCAGTAAAAACTCTGAGAGGAGGCAGTTGAATAAACCAAAAGTTTCTTTGGGAGCCTTTGTTTGTGATGCTGTCACCAGGACTGTGACAGTCACAGGGAGCTCAGCAGATCCAGAAAGGGAGAGAAGATCATTCCAAGTGTGCTAAGGTGGGTTCTGCCTCTGAGGCCATCCCTGAGCCACAGGGATGCAGCAAACAGAGGATGAGGAGGATGTGCCCCAAAGGGAAGGGAAGAGCCTTCCTTGAGGGGAGCGACACACCTTCCTCAGGAGAGATCCCATCAGAGAGAAACAACAGCCCTGGAAAGGACAATAACAGCTCTCTGCTCCTCTCAGGGCGAGCTGTGAGGATCCCCACAGCTGTTCCCAGCCCTGGGGCTCTCCAGCTCCACAAACACCCAGCCAAGGACGGGGACACTTTGCTGTGGATGTCCCCAAGCGAAGCACTCAGACAGGGAAGCCGCACACAGCCCAAGAGGAAGAGGAAGTTTACAGCTGTCCTCAGAAAAGTCAGCGTGGCCTTTCCTCTCAGAGCCTCCCCATCCCCTGGGAAAGCACAACTCATCTGCAAGTCTGCACAGAGCCCTCTGGGAGCTGCAACCTCGGGCCTGACAACTCTGTGGCAGAGTGTGAATCCAAAGTAATTGCACTGTTTGCTCTGGGAATACTCCAGGTACACTTGGCATAACAGAGGAACTCAGAATTCTCTCCTTGCAGGATCTACAAACCCCCTCTTTCTTTACATCCCCAGGATTTTCTCTGCTCCCTTCTTTCTTTCCATTGCAGTGATTTTAGAATTTTAGAATTTTTTTTGAGTCTCTGCCTTCACTCTCTGCTTGTGTAATGAAATCTTTTTATCCTCCAAAGCTGCCTTGCAGAGAGGGGGATCTCTGGAGCAGAAACCGAGGGCAGGGTCCCTTGGGCATGGAGAAAGCGATCTGCAGACAGCTGCTGGGGCTGCAGGGTTGAGCCATTTTAATTACCTGCAAGCAGAGCACCAGCCAAGGAATGGCCAGTGTGCAAAGCAAGCCCTGGATGTCTCACCAGGCTCCTGCTGATGCTCTGTTAGATTAAATTCTTTGGTGAGAGCTGCTCTGCAGTTTTATGGCAGCGGGGATGATCTCCCTGCACCCCTGTCTGGGCTGGGGCAGCTCCCAGAGCTGTGCAAATGCAAATCTCCCATCTGGGTGACACCAAGGAACTCCAGCAGGGTTTGAAGTTATCTCTTTTCAATTCTTAACCCAGCAGAGAGGCAGATCCCTCCTCTCGATCATCTCCCCGTGGTCCCCTCATATCCCTTCATCTTCCTCAGATGCCCACAGCAAACCCAAGGGAAGGAAAATGGTGTTTGGGTGTGTGTCTGTGTGGGCAGAGGGAAGGGAAGGAGCAGATCTTTCCCAGGGCACTCAGATGGGAGTCAGGGCTGAGCAGCAGCTCTCCCCAAGCAGGGATGGACATTTGGGGCACCTTGGATTTGTTATAAGGTTATGTCAGGGGTCCTTCAAGCAGGAATGGCAAACTGTGCTGTCAGAAACTCCTGCATGTGCCTAACTCCCCTGTGCCTCCTTCCCAAGCTCTCCCCAAGCAGGGATGGACATTTGGGGCACCCTGGATTTGTGTGAAATCCTCTGAAGAGCTCCTTCCCAGATGGAATGTGGCAAACTGAGCTGTCAGAAACTCCTGCATGTGCCTAACTCTACTCTGCCTCCTTTCCAAGCTCTCCCCAGGCAGGGATGGACATTTGGGGCACCCTGGCTTTGTTATGAGGTTTTAGCAGGGGTCCTGGGGTCCTTCAAGCAGGAATGGCAAACTGTGCTGGCAGAAACTCCAGAAACTCCTGCACATGCCTAACTTCTCCCTGCCTCCTTCCCAAGCTCTCCCCAAGCATGGACAGACATTTGGGGCACCTTGGATTTGTTATGAGGTTATGGCAGGGCTCCTTCAAGCAAGAATGGCAAACTGAGCTGTCAGAAACTCCCCTGTGCCTCCTTCCCAAGCTCTCCCCCAGCTGGGATGGACATTTGGGGCACCCTGGCTTTGTGTGAAATCCTCTGAGGCTATGGCAGGGCTCCATTCCAGCAGGAATGTGGCAAACTGAGCTGTCAGAAACTCCTCTCTGCCTCCTTCCCAAGCACGGATAGACATTTGGGGCACCTTGGATTTGTTATAAGGTTATGGCAGGGGTCCTGGGGTCCTTCAAGCAGGAATGGCAAACTGTGCTGTCAGAAACCCCCTCTGCCTCCTTCCCAAGCTCTCCACAGGCAATTCTGTCCCTCCCAGCTGGCAGTGGCTGTGCTGCACAGACCCCCTTGGCTCCATCCCCTCTCCCCCGTGCCTGCAGGTGCTGGGGAAGGCAGGGCTGAGGCTCCCACGGGGCTCAGGGTCCCCATCCCTCCCGTTTCCCTGGCCCTGCTGCATGGGAAGCCGCGCCCTGACCTCTTCCAGCTCTGACTTGCTTTCCCAAATTGGGCTGGTTTGGGGCAGGACGTGCCTGGACCTGCCCCCTCCTCCCCAAGCCTTTGAAGGCAGCCACGTAGGCAGCTGCACCCACAAACTTTGGTGTGGAAAAGCCACAAATCCCCTGAGTCACCTGGCTCCAGCCTCTGGAGGTTCCTGTTCCCTCTCTCGGTGGGACAGACAGGCACAGGACAGCAGGACTCCCTTCCCAAGAGCTCCTGGGAAGGAGGAGATCCTGTGCCAGGCTGGGGAGCAGCATTTTGGGCTCAGGATGGGAAAAGGGGAGTCCTCTGTGCAGGGTTTTGCACCTCAAAGCGGGAGAAGGGGACACAGGATTTGGACTCAGGATGAGAAGAGAGCTTTGTGCAGGATTTTGGACTCAGGATAGAAGGGGAAACCTTTCTGCTGGATTTTGGGCTCAGGATGGGAGAAGGGGAGATTTTTCTACAGGATTTTGAAGTCAGAATGGGAAAAGGGGGGGGTCCTTTGTGCAGCCAGCTGTGAGAAGGGGACAGGGCACAGGGACTCCTGGTGCCACAGCAGACAACCAGAGCAGATGTATCCCTGCAGGGTGAGCCCCCAACCAGGGGGCTCTGGTGTTTTTCAGCCTCAGCAAAGGGATCTGCCTGCTTGGGGGGCTCTCTGTGCTCAGCACTGACCCATTTCCCCTTCCACTTCCATTTCCACCCCATTCTCCCGCTCTCCTTGTCCCCCAGTGCTCTCCACGGAGGGCTGAGGGCAAGCTGGCTGTGGAAGGAGCCACCTGGCAGGCAGGGCACAGAGCAGGGTGTGTGCCCAGGGAACGTCTCACGGCAGAGGAAACACGTGCAGCGCTCCAAGGACACAAAACCCTCCTGGATTTCCGCAGCCCCGGCTCCAAATCCCCCAGCAAGGCCATTTTCTCAGCCAAAGGGACAATGGGAGCTGACATAAACAATCCCACAGGATCAGCACATCCAGCCCACCCCCACTGCTGCCTCGCCTCCCCCTCAGCCCAGCTGAGGCCAGCAAGACACAATGTGTAATTAGGTTAATGAGCTAAGCCCGGATTTTAATTGGGATTCCCTGATTTACTGGTCTATCTCCTCTTTTTGTTTTACTGCTGGTGCAGGTTCCTAAAAGCTGCCCTTGCTGAAGGCCCTGATATTAGAAAGGTCTTAGGGATCTTTAATTGTATTTAATCATCGAGGTAATTAATGATCCTTGAGCAAAATGGAGATTGCATCTAGAGTAGCTCCAGTCTTGCCCTTTAGCATCTGTTGTGTCTGGGCACTGGAATTCTGCAGGCAGGCAGGACAGGGGTTCACACAGAGCCAGACAAAAGGATGGGAGAGAGAGGAGAGTGGTGGGGAGAGAAGGCATTGGGGGAAAAAAGCAGATTTGAAATGGCTAGAAGAGTCTTTTGAACTCTGAGTCCAAAATTCTGCACAAAAATCTCCCCTTCTCCCATCCCGAGCCCAAAATCCTGCACAAAAATCTCCCCTTTTACCCCTCTGAGGTCCAAAATCCTGCACAAAAATCTCCCTTTCTCCCACTTTGAGGCCCAAAATCCTGCACAAAAATCTCCCCTTCTCCCATCCTGAGCCCAAAATCCTGCACAAAAATCTCCCCTTCTACCACTTTGAGGTCCAAAATTCTGCACAAAAATCTCCCCTTCTACCCCTTTGAGGTCCAAAATCCTGCACAAAGGACCCCCCTTCACTGATCCTGGAGTCCAAAATCCTGCACAAAAATCTCCCCTTGTCCCATCCTGAGCAGGGAAAGGGAAACAATGGCATTCCTTCTCCTCACGGACAGGAGCCATTCAACTCCAGAGCCAGGGGGGATGGCTGCTTGTTCCCTGTGTCCCCAAACTGGACAGCCTTGACTCAGACAACTCCCACGAGACGAGCACCAGCTCCTGCTGCTCCCCTTCTCCATCCCTTCCCTCCCTCTGGCACCATTTCACAGCCCTTTTTTCTCAGGGAGACGTTCCCAAAGTTCAAAACCTTGAGCTGGAACAGTGGAGAGGGGGAGTGATGGGGCAGCAAGTCCCAGCACGTCCCCTCTCTGCCAGGCCACAAACCCTGCACCTCCCATCCCCTCCAGAGCACAAACAGAGCCTGTCCAACCAGAAACTGGGGCTGCCTGCTCCAACTTGCCCCAGAAAGGCAGATTTAGTGAGAAATGGCACAGGCAAAGCAGCAGCAGGGACGTGGAACCAGCCCCTGAGCTGTCCTGAGCACAGGGGCTGTGCTGGCTTGTGGAGGAATGTCCCCTGGCTCCCAGCCCTGGTGACAAGGGACAGTTCAGCCCAGGAAAAGCAAAAAGCACTGCCCTCCCCTCCTCCAGCCCCAGTTTGTGCAGGAGAGTTGCACAAATTGCACACAAAGCACTGCAGCCTGTAGTGGGGGGATATTTGGGACTGCATGAATCCTCCCTAAAGGAAAAATCCAGCTGGCACAGCAGATCCCCCTTCTCACTCCCATTCTGGTGGGGTAGAGCACGAGTGAAAGGTCCTGGAATGAGTCTGCCTTTATTCTGTCCCTGTAAATGAGCCCCAGATTAAGCCAAATAAACTCTGGGAGCTGGGACTGAGTTGTTGGGCTGGGCTGGCATTTCCAGCTGCCCACAAACTGAGCTTTGGGAGAGAGGGGCAGCCTGAGCCAGGCTTAAGGCCTGGGGGCAGAGTTCCCCTCCAGATCCTGCAGATTTCCCTGCAAATCTGTGGCTCAGTTTCCATGGGAAAGGCTCTGCCCAGAGCCAGGCCTGGCTGGGAATCTGCCCCTTCCCACTCTGGAACAAGCTGCCTCCCCAGGCAGGTCCCAGCTTGCTTGGGCCGTCAGCTTGGCAGATCTCATTTCTGCTGTTTTCTTCTCCTTTATTGCCTCCTGATCTGCCCCAGGGCCTGAGAGAGGGCTGCCTCCTCCTCTGGAGCATTAGCAGCCCTGCCAGTTTTCCCCACTTGGAATATTTCATGCACAGGCCCAGGTTTCTCCCACGCTCCCTCCCCAGCCCAGGTCCAGCTGTGGCTCCTGTGGCAGCTCCAGGGGCTGGCACAGCTCGGGGGGTGCCCCTGCCCTGCTCCCTGGGCTTCGCCCCCAGCCACAGCACGACTGGGAACACCAGATGGGAGACACTGGGAGAGGCAGAGCGAGGAGGGACACCCAAAAATGGAACACAGAGGGGATAAAATCACAGGCCTGTCCACAGGGGCACTGCAGTGGGGAATAAAGGGCTGGGAGATGGGGAAAGCCTGGCTACAGATGCTGGGAAGAGAAGAAGGGGGAGATACTGGAATCTGAAATGCAGGGAACCCTCAGAACTTTGGGTCTGTAAGCCAGAGCTTAGAATTAAACACAAGATTTGATCTGAGACCTTGGAAAAGGCTTCCAAACTTGGAAAACTTCCAAACTTAGGTGAAAACTTTAGTCCTGCCCCCATACCTGGCAGAGCAGGGTCCAGCCTCTGTCCCAAGGCTGATCTGCACGGCCCCTGATGCTGGGAATGGCCAAGCTGATTGCAACAGCCCCTGAGATCTGCACCAAGCCTCTCCTCCCTCCCAGCACACAGATCAGGCCGCCTGATTGTGTCATTTATTCCCCCATAAACAAAGCAGCCAGAGGAGAAACCCAGCCGAGAAATGAGAAACCTTCCAGGAGACACAGCTGGGCCAGGCAGGAGGAGCAGGGCAGGCTTTGAGAGCTGGGCTGGAGGCACAGCAGCATCACTGCAGCTGGCAAACACCCCTGGTGGGTCCATCTGCCCCACAGCACCCTCAGAACAGCACCTGCAGCAGAACACAGCCAGCCCTGAAGCTCCAGGGCAGGACTGATCCTGGCTGGCCACAGCAGGGAGGAGCTGCCCCTTCCAGGCACGTTCCCTGCTGTCCCTGGTGCCACCACCAAGAGCTTTCCCTGAGCTCAACAGCAGGCCTGAGGTCCAAACCCAAAATCTGCATCAGTGGGGCTCAAATCCTATTGCCTGCACCCAGAAATGGTGTTACATGCCATCAGGGAGTGACTCCAACAGCTCCCACCCTCCTATGAGGGCAAGACTCCAGGGTTCCTGTGCATCCCTTCCAGCTCAGGACGTTCTCTGGTTCCAGCAGTGTCTGCAGCCTGGCTTGGTGAGCAGCCACAGCCACAGGGGCACTGCAGTGTCCCCATGTCACCAGCCATGGTGGCTGCACTGGAGGAGAGCTGGGGCTGGTCTCTAACAGAACCACAGGACACAGCCTCGAGCTATGGCAGGGAAGGGATAGGTTGGATATTAGGCAAAATTTTTTCACCAAAAAAATAATAAAGCACTGGAATGCTCTTCCCAGGGAGGTGGTGGAATCACCATCTCAGGAGGTGTTTAAAAACAGACGGAACACGAAACTTGGTGCTATAATCTGGTTCAGGTGTCGGGGCACAGGTTGGACTTGATGATTTTAGAGGTCTCTTCCAACCTCATTATTCTGTGACTCTGTGACTCTGTGATTCTGTGACTCTGTGATTCTGTAATTCAGTGATTCTGTGACTCTGTGATTTTGTGATTCTGAGATTCTGAGAGGCAATTTCAGCATCCACAGAGCTGGGACACCCTGAGGAGCAGGGGATGCAGCAAACAGAGCACAGAGGATGGAATGAAACGGTTTTTAAGATCCCTTCCTAAATGCAGAGTTAAGAATTAAATGCTTTTTAAGAATTAAATGTTTTTTAAATAATTAAATTTTTTAAAATAATTAAATGCTTTTTAAAAGCCCAGGGGAGGAGCAGGGGCTGGGCCTCCCTTGGATAACCACCCCCAGTGTCCCAGAGCCCCTCCAGGTGTTTATGGGGGGCTCCCCCTCAGCCAGGGCTGCCCAAGGGGAGCTGGAGCTGCCCAGCCTGGCTCTGGTGCCTTCTCCTGTCCCTGGAGCTGCCCAGCCTGGCTCTGGTGCCTTCTCCTTACCCTGGAGCTGCCCAGCCTGGCTCTGGTGCCTTCTCCTGTGTTGGAGCTGCCCAGCCTGGCTGTGGTGCCTTCTCCTGTCCCTGGAGCTGCCCAGCCTGGCTCTGGTGCTTTGTCCTGTCCCTGGAGCTGCCCAGCCTGGCTCTGGTGCCTTCTCCTGACCCTGGAGCTGCCCAGCCTGGCTCTGCTGCCTTCTCCTGCTCTGGAGCTGCCCAGCCTGGCTCTGGTGCCTTCTCCTGTCCCTGGAGCTGCCCAGCCTGGCTCTGGTGCCTTCTCCTGCTCTGGAGCTGCCCAGGGCAGGGCTGCTTTCCCTCCCTGTGTGTGCCAAGGGCAGCAGCCAGGCTCTGCCTGTGCCTCAGCCCTGCCTTCCCAGGAGGAAGAGGAAGAGTGGCAGGCTCGGGGGCAGCACACAGGCGCCTGACTCACACTTCCCTCGTGTTTTCCCCTTTCTCCCACCCTCCACAGCACCTCTGGCTCTGCCTTTCTGGCCCCTCTGCACACAGCAGCGTCGCTGTGCCGTGCCAGGAGGAGCAGCCTGACAAATTCACAGCAGGGAAATTCAGTGGGCAGGGGGGACACACCCGGCCCCGTCACACTCCCTGTCACCCCTGCCTTCAAAGCTCTGCCCTTCACACACGTGAATGCACCCAGCAACGGAAAGTTTCAGCCACAAAAAATAAATCAAATTGGAGTTTTCAGCCACACAACTGCAAAAAGCCCTCAGTGTCCTTGCTTGGTGCTGCCAGATGAGGACGGATCAGGGCAAAGCATGAATAAATTGTCCGAAAACTCCTCTTGATCCACTGCCTTGGTTTTTACAGAGGTGGGAACAGAGCAAAGGATCTTGAGGGAGGCAGAGAAGCCACTGGCTGCAGCACAGCCTATGAAACCTGGCCAAGTCACTGAGAAAGCTCAGAACCACTGCTCAGATAGATTTTAAATGGAGTCCCAGGCCTTCCTGCACTGAGGGTGATGAAGAATAAAATGAGCTGAGAACTTTTCAGTGCGCACACTGAGGACAAATGGCTTTTTAATTGATAATGCCAGGAGCTGGAGCCAGGGGATTCATCAGCAACATTTTGGCACCTCTCAGGACTGCAGGATTCTGCCCGTGCTTGTGTTCAATGGCACATTAACAGGAGCAGGAGTGCAAGAAGAGTGCAAGGACTCACAGCAGCTCCAAGAACTCCGGGAGCTGCTGCCAGAACTCATCTTTGAGTTCACCCACGGAGAGCAGCTCCTGCAGGGCTGACAGCAGCTCCTTCGGCTGGCATTGTCCCACAGCTGTCCCAGGGCACAGTGAGCACAGGAGAGGATGGTTCAGCGCCAGCTCAGCCATCCTGAGCAGATTTGGGAGGCTGGGATGCCCTTTGTGCCACCCCCTGTGCCACCCCCTGTGCCACCCCCCTGTGCCATCCCCTGTGCCATCCCCTTGTGCCACCCCCTGTGCCATCCCCCTGTGCCATCCCCTTGTGCCACCCCCTGTGCCATCCCCTTGTGCCCTGCCCTTGTGCCATCCCCTTGTGCCACCCCCTGTGCCCTCCCCCTGTGCCATCCCCCTGTGCCCTGCCCACCCTGGCTGTGTGTTCTCCTCTCCATCCCCCTCAGAAATCTCTTCCCAGCTTTGCTGCCACAGCTTTGTGGCTCCTTGGGAGCAACCCAAGCAAGGAGATGAATCTTCGGAGAGACGCTAATGACTTCTGTCAGATTAATAAATTAACAAATCTCCCGTTTATTCTCCAGATTTCATTTCCTGTCCTTGCGTTTTCTCTTCCTGCCATGCAAAAACACCGTGGGAAAACATGGGAGCAGGAAAGGGGAGCAGGAGGCTCCAGGAAAGGGCCACTTTCCCCAACACTGGGAAGCTCTTAAGCATCTCCAAGCCACTGAAAGGGCTCCTAAAGTTGCAGAAAGGTGAGAGGAGGAGGAGAAACTCTGCCTGCACAAGGAGCAGCCCCCCTTGATGGAAAATCCCAGCTCACACATCTCCATCCTGGCTCTCTGTCTGCACTCAAAGCCAGTGAGAGAAACTCTCAGTTCAGGCACTCTGCATAAGAAATCCACCTTGGGCTGGATAAATCTGGAAGTGCCTGATTTTTTTATTCCCCTGGACACGAGGGAGTCTGGATGATTTGCTCCATTTTCCCTTTTTGTTCCAAAGCAGGGAACTCAGTGCAATGGAACCTTTCTCACTGACCTGGGCAAGAGGGAGAGAGCTCTGCTCACCCAGAGACTGCTGAAATCTCTTGTGGAGGACAGCTCAGCCTCTGCTGTCTCAAGGAGCTGCTGATCTGGAGAAGCCATTCCAGGAGAGCATTTTCTCCTCAGAAATGACTCCTGAAGTGCTGCTGTCCTTAGATGGTCTCAACCAGAACAGCCACAAGGCGAACATCAGCTGAACCTGTCTCCTCCTCCTTGTCATCACTGGCTTTTGCCCAAATTTCTGAGCAGAACTCGCCTTTCCCCTTCTCCCTTTGCAATTCCCCCTCTGAGAAAAGCGACACCGGCTGTGGATCTGATTTCAGCCTCATCACTTAAAGATGATGTGTTTTAGCCCAGCGCTGGTCCAGCCTGGGTAAAATGATGCCTGGTCCCACCCCCTGGAGCAGCCCAAGGCACAGGCAGGGCAAACCCAGTTGGGTTTCTTGCAGGCACTGCCAGGACCTGCCCCTGTTTCCCAGCTCAGCAGAGCTCAAGTGGAGCATCCACGTAGAAATAATAGGAAGGGGAGGAAAATTGGGATCCTACTGCGGGCCATCAGGTCTTTTCCATTCCTTTCCCAGCCATCCATCCCTGGATGACCCTGGGTTCCCTGCCTTGCTGGCAATTTCTTGCTGGCAAGCACACAGGCAGGAGGATGAGAGGCTTTGTGCCAAAGAATAGGTGGTGAGAGGAGAAATAGGAGCAGAGAAGCCAACAGAACCGACCTCTCCTGCTCCAAGCATTCCTCTCCTGAGCATCCCACACGCTCACCTGTGCAGGTGCAGGGCTAAGGCGGTGCTTCTCTTTGCTATTTTGGAGAGGCAGAAGGCAAATCCCCCAAGGATTGCTGTTCCATGGGCACAAAAGGTAAAAAAGAACCCAAAACTGTCGGAGTCTTGGGGGGTAGGAGGGTCAGGATGGATGGAGGCGAGAGATCTCTGCAGCCAGGGCTGGGAATTTGGGGTTTATTGCAAAGGGCCAAGTGCAGGGCCCTGCTGGGAGCTGCCAGGCACAGCTCAGAGCAGGAATGAGAGAAGAGAGGGGGAGAGAGGATGAGAGGGTGAGAGAGTAAAAGGGTAAGAGAGTGAGGGAGTAAAAAAGGTAAGAAAGCAAAAGGGGTAAGAGAGCAAAAGGGGTAAGAGAGTGAGGCTCCCCTTACAATACAATAAATCTTCTGTGCTGAATATTGTAATTCTCACTAACCAATCTAGTACAAGATACAAATCCTGCAGCATTTCCATGCAGCCTATAAGAATCATTCCATCACCATCCTGTGTTATATTTTACACAAGCTCTTTCCTCACCAAGCCTTGGAAAGCAAGGCCAGGCCTGCAGCCTGCTCAGAGCCCCAGAACCTCTGTGTCCCCTACATCCACTTGCTTGCCATGATCTCTCATTTGTTTGTGTACAGCTTTATATTTAACCTTGTAAGGAGAGTTAAACCACATTACCATGCTCTGTTACATTTTAAACCCTAAAAACTCCTCTTTGGGCCCCTTCTGCCAAGCTGTAGGGTCTGCTCTGACCCTTGGGCCTGTCTGCAAGCAGAGGGTGTTGTTCCATCAAAAGGGGATCACCTTCAGCCAGCCACACCATTGTTTTCCAGTTGTTCAGTAACTGAGGCATCTCAAATGAAACTGATTTCATTACAATTTCAGTTTCTATGTTCTCAGAATCTTTTGCCAGGCAATCCTATTGATAAGGCTTTCCTGTTCCATCTTCCCCAGCCCAGAACAAAAGGCAGCAGCAGCAGCAGCATCTCCCTGCCCCCTCCCCGCAGTGTCCGCTGGCTGCAGCCTAATCCGGGCAGGCAGCAGTGTCACCCGGGGGGACAGCGCTGTCCCCTCCCTGCCGCAAAGGGGGGCTCAGCAAGAACAAAGCGCCGGCAATTCATCACAACCCGGCATTGCCATGCTAATGAGCGCTCCCCGTTCCATCCCGCCGCCCGCCCGCCCGTGGCAAATTGGAGCGAAAATCCAGCCCTGAGAGGATGCAACTTTTATGTCCGATGAGCGTCGCCGGGCTCCAGCACCAATCCTCTGCCTCGGTTTATTTTTAATTGACTCCTACTAAGCCGGAGTGCATTTTCATCCATTTCCAAATGGAGCAGCTGTTGAAACTGAAAATCAGCAGCAGAAAGTGCGGACGTTTCTATTTTGCGGTGCTCGCTCCTCAGCTCGCTCCATTTCCAAACCTCAGCAGCCTGCCCAGAACAAAGGATGCCGTGGTGCAGAGCATTAACCCCATCCTGAAACCTCCGAATCCTTGCAACCCTCGCATTCCACTCTGAGAGCCTCACATTCCATCCTGAAACCTCTGCATTCTCACCCGGCATCCCAATCCTGCAGCCCTTGATATCCCCGTCCTGTACCACTCACATCCCATCCTGCACCATCTTATTTCCCCATCCTGCACCCCTAACACCCCATCCTGCATCTCTCATGTCCCCATTTTGCAAAATCTACATCCCCATCTTGCATCCCAATCCTGCATCCCTCATGGCTCCATCCTGTACCACTCACATCCCCATCCTAAACCTTCTTATATCCCAATCCCACACCCTCTTATATTCCCATCCTGCACCCCTAGCACCCCATCCTGCATCTCTCAAATCCCCATTTTGCAAAATTTGTGTCCCCATCTTGCATTCCTAATATCCTCATCCTGCAGCCCTTGATATCCCCATTGTGCACCTCTCAAATCCCCATCCTGCTACCCCTGCATCCCAATCCTGCATCCCCATCCTGCATTCCTCACATCCCCATCCCACACCCTCTTATATCCCCATCCTGCATCTCTCAAATCCCCATTTTGCAAAATCTGTATCCCCATTTTGCATCCTCATCTTGCATTGCTCACATCCTCATCCTACACCCTTTGATATTCCCATCCTGCACCCCTCAAATCCCCATTTTGCAAAGTTTGTGTCCCCATCTTGCATCCCAATCCTGCATTCCTCACATCCTCGTCCTGCACCCCTTGATATCCCATCCTGCATCCCTCATATTCCCATCCTGCTACCCCTATATCCCCAAACTCCAACCCCAGCCTCCCAATCCTGCATCCCCATCCTCCCCACCCTGCGTTCCTCACATCCCCATCCTGCACCCCTAACATCCCCATCCTGCATCTCTCAAATCCCCATTTTGCAAAATCTACATCCCCATCTTGCGCTCCTCACATCCCCATCCTTCCTTCCTCACATCCTCCTCCTGCACCCCTCAAATCCTCACCCTTCAACCCCTGCACCCCCATCTTTCCTCCCTTCCATCCTCATCCTTCACACCTGCATCCCCAGCCTGTAAATTCACATTTACATCCTGCGGTGCCAGGTCTGTGGGTCTTTATCCCTCCCTGCATCCTGCACTCAGTGTCACCAGCACGGTGACAATGTGTCACCTCATAGGGTGAGCCTGGAAAAGCTCTGTCCCCAGGCAGGGAGTGCTCCCATCCCTCCAAACAGGGCCAGCACACTCATCCTGTGCACAACTGACCTGCACACAAACCCCAGGGTCACCCTGTTACGTTTATCGAAATTTTTTTATGTTTACATTCTTGATGTAAATAACTGATTGCTTTGCGTTCTTCTATGGAGGAGGAGAAATTTAACAGACTGCTAATTTGCCCAGTGCCATTGGAGGGGTGACACTGTCATCCTCCAATCCACTGCCATTTTTGAAAATCTATAAATGGTAAAGTCAGAAATTAAACTTCTCTCTTTTTTACCTTAGAGAGTTGCATGTCTGCATAATTTTATTTATTTATTTTGTTTATTTATTTGTGTCCTGCAACAACACTCTAGAACCTGAGAAAAGCCCTGGCAAGGCTCTGGCCCCTGGAGTGGCCAGCTGGACGCCAGGAGCTCATCCCAAGGCTGGGATTTAGCAGGCAGGATGTTGGGATCAGGCACCAGAGCTGACACAAATGAGCTGTGTCCTCCTCCACAAGGCAAACACCAGCTGGCCAAGCCATGGCCATGCCACTGCTCAGCCCCAAGGGACAATAATCCACAGAATTATCATTATTGTAGTGCCAGAATCCACAGACCTGGCACTCCAGAATCCACTGGTGAACCCTGGTCATTGCCAAATCCCCGGACCCAGAGCCAACATGGAAATGCTGCAAATGGGATGGGGCAGGAGCTGGGACAGGATCCCTCAAGCAGGGGATGAGCTGTGGGGTCTGGCTGGCTCTGAGGACACCCCGAATTCCCTCCCTGCACACAGGGGAGCTGCCAGCCTCTAGGGGTGTGTGCCAGGGGTTTCTGTACTGGGCAAAAATTGCTGATGGGCAATAAAAGCTCAATTTCCCTCCCTCAGCAGTTTGCAACAGGGTTTATACAGGAGCAGCTGCCCAGAGCCTGGATCCCTAATCCCAGCAAAGCCAGAGGGAAGCTGGATCCTGCTCTAGGAAGGAAATCCTGCTCTCCTTGGCTTCCTTGGAGAAGCCCCAAGGAGGAGCAGGAGGAGGGGAGTGGATCCAGGTCACACTTTGCTGGCACATGTCAGCACGGCTCCCTCTGTAAATAACATTTCACACCAGGGCCACGCTGAGCGCCAGCCAGTTCAGGTGCTTGGCACATATTAGCTTTGAGGTGTTCAGAAAATCTGTCACTGACCAGTGTGCTCCAGTCTTAAAATAATTGATTAATTAAAAGCTGACCCTGAGCTGTTTTTCTGAAGGTCTGTGCCTAGCTCTAAACCCCAAAAAAGCCATTTTTATCTTTTGCCGACCAAACAAATCCAGCTTCAGACCTCTGATTAAATATTAACAACTTAGCACAGACCACAAGCAAGCTCCACAGCTATTTATTGCTCCAAAGGCAGCTGCAGCAAGAAACACAGAACAAAACAAACCAAAACCAGCCAGGAACGAGCGGTGCCATCCACATCAACAAGTTTCCCTTGAGTGCTTGAGTCAGCTCAGAGCCAGGGGGCATTTCAAGCACGTTTCACTGGGCTCAGAGCTTGGGGACCTGGTGCTGTTGGAGCTCCAGGTGCCTCCCAGCACCCCTTCCTGGGGTGTTCCATGTGCTGGGGATATCAGTGGTCCCCACTTTGGAGATCACTGCAAACCCCTCTGATGCCTGAAGAGCTCAGTGAGGGTGACTGCCTGGGTTTATCAGCCTTTCATGCCCATTTCCAAGCCCAGTTTGGGGCTGGAAGTGACATTTAGGGACACAGAGATGAGGTGAGGGCGTGCAGGAGCCCAGCAGCAGCCAGGCAAAGCACACAGGCAGGAGGATGAGAGGCTTTGTGCCAAAAAATCGGTGGTCAGAGCAGGAATAGGAGCAGAGAAGGCAACAGATCCAACCATTCCTCCCCTGAGCATCCCACACAGCAGCCCGCTCACCTGTGCAGGTGCAGGGCTTTTCTTTGCTCTTTATAACTCACAGGGTCAATGTTTGTCCCTGTGAGTCACAGCCAGGTGTGGGACACCCCTGGAACCGAGGTCAAACCCCCAAAGTGCCCAGCGTGCCCCACTCTGTGCACCCCATAGATCCAGCAAGGCTTTCCCCATCACTCCATCCCCTGGAGCAACAGGACAAAAGGGGTTTGCTCCCCATTGCTCTCCCGATCCTGCCTGGAAACCACAAAGCAGCTGTGCCTGTGCCTGGGCTCTGAGCCAGGCTGGGATCCCCCTCCCCACCTGATTTCTCAGGTTTCTGAGGCACAGCATCAAATAACCCATCAGTCATGGCGAGAGATGATCCCCTATTAGCAATTCCATGCAAACAGCTCTGCTCTTGCCAGGATTAAAGCCAATTAAAGAACCTTGCTTTTCAAGGGGAGAGCAAGATGAGAGGAAGGGTTTTTGTGGGTTTTTGTTGGTGTCTGGCCGGGAGGAAATATCTCCCCATAAGAACTATTGATGAGTTCTTTTCAGATCACATTGATTTTGCTCAGAGCCATTTGGGATTCATGTCTCCAGAGGAAAAAAAGAGAAACACAAAGAGGACAACAACAAAATCCCCACAAGCCATGTCCTAAAAAGGCAAAAGAAAGAACTTTTATTTGCAGGAGGATCAATGGTGTTTGCTGAAGTCAGCAATTGGTGTTTTGGGTTTCAAAGCTCTCTCAGGGCGAGGGAGCCTCACTCTCAAGGTGAAGAGCAAGCTCATAAATCTGGGAGAAGCTTCAAGCCCAGAATCTGCTGATTCCCCACTGCAGGGAGGGCAGAGCCAACAGGAAAAGGGCATTTGCTCTGCAAACAGGGAGCAGGATGAGCTCCTTGTAAATCGCTGCTCACGAGGGAACAGGTGACATTCAGCCCTGCTGCACTCAGATCTGGGATAAAGGGGAGCACAAAGGTGACTTTAAGCCAGCTCTGCACTCACCAGGGCCTTGTGAGCAGCTGGTTCATCATCTCAGCTCACAGCACCAGCCTCTGGTGCTGGGGAGACAAAGCTCGTCCTCAACACTCAACCCCAGCCCCAAAGCCTAAAACCATGGAATGGGGTGGAAGGGAATTAAAGATCAACTTCCCACTCCCCTGCCATGGGCAGGGACATTTTCCAGGTTGCTCCCAGCCCTATCCAACCTGAAATGCCTCCTGCCCTGGGAGCAGACGTGTCCAGGGCAGGGGAAAATCTCCAGGTGGGACTGCAGCACAAAATGCACAGGGACAACTCACCCCATCCATCCCACTTCCCCACATTTAGGAGGAACAAGCAAAAAAGCCTCATCATCAACCCCCCAGCCTGCCTCTGCTGCCAGTGCCCCCCCCAAAAAGGAGCCCTGGCTTTAGGATCACAGCATCATTAGGGTGGGAAAACCCTCCAGGATCATCGAGGGCAATCACTAAACCACAGAGCTTCCCCCAGCCTGCTCCGGTGCCCCCCAGCCCCAGTGGCACCAGTTTGGAGCCAGCTCCTGCCCCTCAGAGCAGCCTTTGGGTGCCAGGGGTGTTCAGGGGTGTTTAGCACACCCACCCACCTCAGCAGGCAGGTAGGTGACCCCTCAAGGTCCCCTGCAAAGCTGAATTATCTCCTCTTTCTATCAGGATGCTAAACTAGCACAAAAAACATGTCTGTCTTCCTGTCAATCTGTCACTCCGCGTTTGCTTCACTTTCGTCTGTCAAACATTAGCCCAGATCTCACTGTCAACAAGCAGATATTCATTTGTTGTTTCCTCTTTTGTTTGCTTCTTTTTCCAGGCCATTTCCACTTGAGATGCAGCCAGGCAGAGCCACATGCACACAAATAGCAGGGCACCATTTTCACTCCATTCCAGGCTTTTTTTTACTGGAAAAAACTGGGAGTAACTTGCTCTGACAAGTGACTCCTTGCATTAAACCAAGCTGCCAGGCTCCCCTTGGCCACACACCTGGGCAAGGTGAGGGGATCAGGGCTGGGCAGGGATGATCTTTAAGGTCCTTCCAACCCCAAAACCAGTCTGGGATTCCATGGGAATGGCTGCAGGGCTGGGGGAGAGGCAGAGCCCCCTGTCAGAGCATCCTCACTGCTTGTGGCCATGCCTGGGGGGCAGGGGAGATCCCAGACCTCACCTGAGGAGATCCAGACCTCATCTGCACATCCCCAACCTTCACCTGAAGAGATCCAGAGCTCATCTGAAGAGATCCAGATCTCACTTACATGGCTCCAACCCTCACCTGAAGAGATCCAGACCTCACCTGCACATCCCAAACCCTCATCTGAAGAGATCCTGACCTCATCTGAAGAGATCCAAACCTCACTTGAAGAGATCCAGACCTCACCTGGATGGCCCCAGCCTTCACCTGAAGAGATCCAGACCTCACCTGAAGAGATCCACACTCATCTGCACAGCTCCAACCCTCACCTGAAGAGATCCAGACCTCATCTGTGCATCCCCAACCCTCACCTGAAGGATCCAGACCTCACCTGAAGAGATCCAGACCTCATCTTGCACATCCCTAACCTTCCCCTGAAGAGACCCAGACCCCACCTGCATAGCTCCAACCCTCACCTGCAGCTTCAACCCTCACCTGAAGAGATCCAGACCTCACCTGAAGAGATCCAGACCTCACCTGCACATCCCCAACCCTCACCTGGCTGCTGCCACACACCTGGATGGGACACCCAACCCGAGGGGAAGGGAAAAGCAGAGAGCAGGAGGAGCCCAGCCCTAAGGGGGGAAACAGGGAGGAGACAGAAGGATCTCTTCCCTCTCCCCTTCATTTCCGCCCAAGATTAAAGAAAAAAAAAAGAATATTTTCCTGCCTGGATTCATTTTCCCCGGCCCGTCTCAAGCCACCCCGTTGCCATGGCAATGGGCTGAAGGAACAGATGGGCCTGGCAGGCAAATCCCCCTTGGAGGGGAATGCTCAGGGCCACACCCTTGGGGACAGGGGGGTCACCACCCTCTGGCACCCTCCCCTCACCCTCCCCATGGCCACCACACCTTGGTGGCACCTCAGGGATGGCTCTGCAGGAAGGAGGGACAGGGATTGTCCCCTCCCAAGGGCCTGAGATCCACCTGGCTGTGGGAAACCCACATTTTCTCAGGCATCTGCAGCATCTCCCTGCCTGCCTCAGCCCTAAAGCAGGGCACAGGGGGCACAGTGCCATCCCTGGAGTCAGGGGACACAGGGCTCAGCTGTCCCAGAGGGATTCATCCGGCCAGACTGGGCTGAGGAGAGGGGTTGGGTGAGATAAAACCCAGCCATTAATCTCCCTGGGGATTAAACATCCACGTGGGGCCCTGTGTGGGGCAGCTGAGCCCTCCTGGAGAGAAGAGAAGAGAAGAGAAGAGAAGAGAAGAGAAGAGAAGAGAAGAGAAGAGAAGAGAAGAGAAGAGAAGAGAAGAGAAGAGAAGAGAAGAGAAGAGAAGAGAAGAGAAGAGAAGAGAAGAGAAGAGAAGAGAAGAGAAGAGAAGAGAAGAGAAGAAGAGAATTCTTTCACCTCTTCCTTTACCTCATCCATCCCCTCATCCTTTACTTCCTCTTTCACCTCATCCTTCACGTTTCAGAAGGCTGATATATTATATTATATTATATTGTATTATATTATATTATATTATATTATATTATATTATATTATATTATATTATATTATATTATATTATATTATATTATATTATATTATATTACATTACATTATATTATATTACATTATATTATATCATATCATATCACATTATATTATATTTTTTTCAATTTTTATTATTTTTATATTTAAAATGCTATATTAAAACTATGCTAAAGAAATAGAGAAAGGAATACTTTAGAAGGTTAGACAAGAAGAATGATAATGAAAGAAGAAAAAGAATGACAATGAAAGCTCCTGACCGACTCCTCAGAGTCCAACACAGCTGATGGTGACTGGTTATTAAATTAAACGATTCACATGGAACTAATCAAACAATCCCTTGCTATATTCCAAAGCAGCAGATAGTTAATTTTTTATATTTATTTGAAGGTTTTTTGAAGCTTCTCATCTTTTCAGGAGAAAAATCCTGGCGAAGGGATTTTTTTCATCAAATATCATGGTGACAAGGAGGGGAAGCAGGGTGGGAGATGATGGCGCTGGGGAGGGGCTGGGTTTTCCTTGCCCATGGAGTCCTGAGAGGTTCTAGCCTAGGGAAGCAGCATTCCTTATGGTTCAGAAGCCAGAAAGGGGAAGCAGGGTGGGAGATGATGGTGCTGGGGAGCTGAACCCTTCCTGCCTTCCCCTCCCTTCCCTTCCCTTCCCTTCCCTTCCCTTCCCTTCCCTTCCCTTCCCTTCCCTTCCCTTCCCTTCCCTTCCCTTCCCTTCCCTTCCCTTCCCTTCCCTTCCCTTCCCTTCCCTTCCCTTCCCTTCCCTTCCCTTCCCTTCCCTTCCCTTCCCTTCCCTTCCCTTCCCTTCCCTCCCCGCAGCCCTGGCACCCTCCCAGGGGCGCTGGGTGCTGCCCTGGGGGCCCAGCCCGGCCCAACCTGCTCCAGCCCACACCCGTGGGAAGCTCTGAGCCCGTCCTGCCTCCCAGGTGTGGCCCTGGCCCCGGGCTCCTGCTCCAGAGCCGCCTGCCAGCTGGGCAGGGCAGCAAAGCCTCCCAGGGCCATGGCAGCACCAGCAGCACCGTTTGGGGCTTCTTCTCCTTCCTCCAGGAGGAATAAATATATATATATTTTTTTCTGTCTGGAATGCTTGCAAAGTTCTGATAATCCCTCGTGTCCTTTATGGCTCTATCCAAAGTTCACTATAATTACCCCTTTTTAGGGCTTCTTCCCCTTCACAGGAGGTTCCCTGATATATATATATATACATATTTTTCTGCTGGTGTCTGGAATGCTTGCAAAGTTTTGATAATCCCTTGTATCCCTTATGACTTTATCCAAAGCTCACTATTATTACACCTCTTTGGGGCTTCTTCTCCTTCACAGGGCATTCCCTGATATATATATATAACTTTTTTTTTCTGCTGGTGTCTGGAATGCTTGCAAAGTTCTGATAATCCCTCGTGTCCTTTATGGCTCTATCCAAAGTTCACTATAATCTGTGTGTCCAAAGCTGCAGTGTCAGTGGGAGACCCTCGCATTAAATCCATGCAGAAATCAGTTGGTTTTCTGGTACCCCCAGCCTGTATTGGTGCTTTTTGTCTCCGGGGTTTTTCTCTGCCCCACACCCTGCCCCAGAGCCCTCCTCTTCCCTCCCTTCCCTCTGCTCCTTTCCCGGATCACAGCTGCCTCCCCTCCCTGTATTGCAAACATTATTCAGCTCTGAGATAAGCAGCTCTCCAGCAGCACTTTATTAATCCCACAGGAGGCAGGAAGAGGCAGAGTGGAAGGGTTTTAGTGTGGCCAGGACAGACTAATGTTCCACAGAACACCTTTGCAGATGAGAGCCACGTCTTTTTCCCAGAAAGCCTCCTGGGAAGCTTGGGTAATAATTAACAATTATCGACCTTTAAACCCTCCATCTCTGTCTGTGTGTCCTGGCCAGGATTTTGTAATAACTCCCCCAGTCTGGAACACTCCCAGCCCGGGGTGCTGGGGTGCACTGGGGCTGCAGGGTGAGGAGGAGGAGGAGGAGGAGGATGCAGACAGACTCCGTGGGCAGGCTGCTGACTCTGCTGCTGCTCCAGAGCTTGGAAGTGAACCTCCCTTCCTTCCTCCAATGAATCCTGCACCTCCTTTGGCCACAGAATGGCTCTTTGTGGCTCTTCCCAGGGAAGTTTCTCCCAGCCCTGGAATGCCAGAGACTCTCTTGCATATGGCTGAAGTCGTCATCACCCAGGAGAGAGAGACTCAGAGCTTTTCCAGCACAGAGACACTTGTTCCAGCCCATCTGCTGTCTGAGGCAGCCACAGTCAGTGCCATCAGTGCCAGGCTCACACGGGGACACACTGGGAGCCTCAGGGGGCTCTGGGTTCCATCCCTGCCTGGGGGAAGGAGCACGGGGATTTGGAAGTGCTTGTTCGTGCAAGAAATGGTGTTTCTGTTATCTGGGGCAGCTCAGACGCCAGGGATGCTGCTCACAGGCATGCAGGGAGGTTTTGGGAAGAGCAAAAAAAGGAGTGTCACCTACTGCCATGGCAGGACACAATGAGTGTCACCTACTGCCATGGCAAGACACAATGAGTGTCACCTACTGCCATGGCAGGACACAATGAGTGTCACCTACTGCCATAGCATGACATCATGAGTGTCATCTATTTTCATGGCAGGACACCATGAGTGTCACCTGCTGCCATGGCAGGACACCATGAGTGTCACCTACTGCCATAGCAGGACACCATGAGTGTCACCTGCTGCCATGGCAGGACACCATGAGTGTCACCTGCTGTCATAGCAGGACACCATGAGTGTCACCTACTGCCATAGCACGACATCAGGAGTGTCACCTATTCTCATGGCAGGACACCATGAGTGTCACCTACTGCCATAGCAGGACACCATGAGTGTCACCTGCTGCCATGGCAGGACACCATGAGTGTCACCTGCTGTCATAGCAGGACACCATGAGTGTCACTGCTGCCACGGCAGGACACCATGAGTGTCACCTACTACTATAGCAGGACACCATGAGTGTCACCTACTGCCATGGCAGGACACCATGAGTGTCACCTACTGCCATAGCACGACATCGTGTCACCTATTCTCATGGCAGGACACCATGAGTGTCACCTACTGCCATAGCAGGACACCATGAGTGTCACTGCTGCCATGGCAGGACACCATGAGTGTCACCTGCTGCCATAGCAGGACACCATGAGTGTCACCTTATGGCCATGATAGGACCTCCTTCCTGCCTCAGCACCCTGTTCAGGTTGTGAACCCCTGACAGCCATTCCTGAGTCCAGCACAGTCCAGGCTGTGGGTGGGAAGGAGCTGGGAAGTGCTGAGATATCCAACCCACACCTCTCACCCTCCTGTCCTGGAAACCAGAGGTGACCTGAGCACAAAACCAGCAGAAATCAAGAGAGCTTTGGGTTCCAGCAGGCAGGGAAGCAATGGGCTGTGCTCACCCAACTCCATGATGTCAGCCCCACATCCCACACCCAGAGCAGCCAGAAACTGAGCCCAGTGTTTGCTCTGACAGAATGTTTGTGCTTGGATCCGTGCAAAAGCATTTCCTGCCTTCCAAATTCTCTGCCTGCGTCTGGCAGCCATGAAAAAAACGACCGAATAAAGGAGAGTCACCTTTCCCTGAGCTCTGCAAGTGCCTCCTGCCTGGCTGAGGGAGGATCGGGTGTGCAGGGCACGGGGACAGCTCCCAGCAGCTCCTGACAAGGAAAGGCACACAGAGGTGAGGGGAGCTGGCCAAGGATGTTCCAGGGAGCTGCTGGCACAGCCAGGAAACGCTGCCAGCCCTTCTGAGCTCTGCCATCACCTCCAGGCCATCCTTTCCCTGTAAACAGGAGCTGATTCATGCCTGGTAGGAGCTGCTGTGAGGCAGCAGATATTCCCCTCGCCAGTGAGGTGCTCTGAGGTGCTCCACGGGCACGGCGGCGTTGGAAATGTCAAGAACACAAAAGAATATATGTACTTAAGGAGAGTGATTCGAGCCTTTTATTTCCAAAGTGGGTTTAGAGGCGGTGAAAGGTCTCGGATCGATACCTGCAAAGCTGCAAATTGGAGTCCTCCCCTTTGCCACGGGGAGGGTGCAGCTGAGACAGCGTCTGCACCACCAGCCTGCCCACAGCCCTGCCAGCCTGCCTCAGCTCTGACCTTCAAGTGGCAGAGGGAAACTCCCCCTCGCCTTGCAGCCCTGCGCTTTTGTTCCTTGCATGCCGATTTATTTAACTCGGGTACATTCTGTCTAGGGAAGAACCTAAGTCCTGATAAACTCACTCCAAGCGCGCGCTGAGGAGAAGCCTGTTCATCCTGCAGCTGCAGACAAACCCCAGGGGGGGTTTGCAGCACAGATTTTGAGGTAAATCCAGGAGAAAGCTCAAGTACCAGGCTGGCTGTGGCATTTTGGAAGGTGAAATGCAGCCACCTGCTCAAGTGCCCCATTACAAAAATCCTTTTCTTCCCCTCCCTGCCCCACAGCTGTGCTCAGCCCCAGGGACCCCTGGAAAGGTTTTTCCCCATCCAGATTTGGGATCAATACACCTGTCAGGCCCTGGCCACAGCACCCCTGCTAATTGGAATTACAGCAGGCAGACTCAGCCCTCACTCCATCTCTCTGTCGCTTGTCATAATGTAATCAAAATCTCTCTCTCTCTCTCTTTATCACCCAGCCTGACAGGAGCAGAGGCAGCCACAGGACTGCAGATTCCTCCAGACCTCACTGGGGCTGGGCAGCTTGGCCACAGGGCTGGGAAAAGAGCCCCTCACTGCCAAAACTGCAGCTTTGGGGTGAGCAGGATGATGGGAGAGGTGGCCTGAACCCCACAAGGCAGGAAGGGATGGGGATGTGGGAAAAGAGCTCCTCACTGCCAAAATTCCAGGTTTTGGGTGATCAGGATAATGGTAAAGGTGGCCTGAAACCCCCTAGGGAGGAAAGGATGGGGATGTGGGAAAAGAGCCCCTCACTGCCAAAATTCCAGGTTTGGGGTGATCAGGATAATGGTAAAGGTGGCCTGAAACCCCCTAGGGAGGAAAGGATGGGGATGTGGGAAAAGAGCCCCTCACTGCCAAAACTGCAGCTTTGGGATGAGCAGGATAATGGGAAAGGTGGCCTGAACCCCCCAAGGCAGGAAGGGATGGGGATGTGGGAAAAGAGCCCCTCACTGCCAAAACTGCAGCTTTTGGGTGATCAGGATAATGGTAAAGGTGGCCTGAACCCCCCAAGGCAGGAAGGGATGGGGACGTGGGCAGGGGATGCAGCCCCAGGTGTGACCAGAGGCAGCCCCAGGTTGGCTATGAGGGTGGGCAGAGCCCAGGAAGGAGCCTCCCTCCTCTTCCTCGCTGCCTCCTGCCTCACCTCAGCCACAGCTTGCCAGTGGCTCCAGAGGCAGGAGTGAGCAGGGATGGGTGGATAAGGCAGCTTGGCACGGACACAGGGCACAGAGCAGGACCCAGAGCTCTGTTTGACCAATTTTCAGAGCCGGGGTGATCCATCCTGGGCAAACGGTGCAGCGGCCGTGATTTGTTGGCCATTATCACCCAGCAGCAATGCAGGGCTGAATTACCCATTGCAGGGAGGGATCAGCAGCCTGGACGTTCCCAGCTCCCCGGAGAGTGGCCATAAACAAAACTTAAATAATTAGAGTGCTTGGGTGGAGATGCAGCCTCTAAGTATTCTCAGGCTGGCGCAAATATAGGAAATAAATTCTTGGAAGGTGCCAGGCTGGATGGGGCAGAGGGAGGCTCATTTTCCAGATCACTTGAGAGCAGCCGTTATAAATCTCAGTGAAAGATGCACCTCCCCAGGCTGGCGATATTTTTAAACTCCAAGAGAGAGAGAAAGAAAGGGGGGGGAGAGAAAAAAACCCATTTTAGTATTTACACCACAGGCGAAATGGGTATTTAAAAATCAGGGTACATTTTCCAAAGTCTGTTCCTGCCACGCCAACAAATAAAGAATTTTCTTTCTATAGTGTGCTAGCTGGCAATATTAGCCCCAGAGAATTCACTGCTACCACCGTCATTCTGTTGTGAGCTGAGAAACCAAACTCCCAGAAGGACTGGGGGAGTCGGGGGATAAAGGTTCCATCACTGGCAAATTGCTGCTCCAGCTCCAAAGTCAATCAGCAGCAAATGCAAATCCTCAGGGGTGGCTCCTGCCCTGTCCCTGCCCATTGGGGGTGTGGGATGATGTCCCAGGGATGTGCCAGCCCTGGAGATGGGAATCCATGGATCAGCATGGGCAGGATCGCCAGGCCAGTGTTCCTGGAGTGGAACACAGAGCTGGAGTGGGCACACATCTGGGTTTTGGGTGGATATTCAGGAAATCTTGTCAAGAGCTGCCTGATCATGGGCAGGACGTGATAGCTCCAGCCTGGATCTCCTGGAGAACCCCAGACAAGAACTGCCAGGGCTCTGCCTTTCCCTGCAACCCCTTCAGCCTTCCCTGTCCTCAGTCCTGCTCCTCATTCCATCCTCAGGCACAGAGAACATTGCTGCTTTTACAAACTCCGCTCTGCCCAAGCCTTTCTCCCTCCTTCCCACCCCTGTCCTCGACTGCTGCCATCCTCCACAGGATCCCACCCAGCTCCTACCAAAGGGGTACCCAGCACGCCCATCCCAGCACCCAACAAATCCCCAAAGAACCCTCCCGGAAAGATTAGAGCACTGCAATCACTCTCTGGGACAGGGATCCCCACAATCCCTGCTCCTCTTTCCCTGGGTTCTCATTGAATTTTTCCCTGGGTTCTCACTGAATCTCTTTCTGGGTTCTCACTGATTCTTTCCCTGGGTTCTCATTGAATTTTTCCCTGGGTTTTCACTGGATCTTTCCCTGGGTTCTCACTGATTCTTTCCCTGGGTTCTCACTGGATCTTTCCCTGGGTTCTCACTCATTCTTTCCCTGGGTTCTCACTGAACCTTTCCCTGGGTTCTCATTGATCCTTTCCCTGGCTTCTCACTGGATCTGACCTCCAGGTAAATTTGGCAAAGCTCAGCCCCATCACTGGGAAAAGCCTCTGCACAAAACTCACACACACAGAGAGCTCCTGACCCAGATTTTGGGGGTTTGAGCTGGAGGAAGGAGATCCACCACTGCCCTTTTCCCCTCAGCACCCTGAGCACGTGAAAATAAACTCACCAAGTAGAAGATCCAGCCCTCCATGGAGCCTGGCAGAGCCCAGAGGGGTCCTGTATCCAATGGAAACTGGCAGCTGATATGAATCACAGCATGGCAGGGATGCTGCTATGTAACACATCCCCCATCCTCAGCAGCCACAAACAGGCACAGCCCCAATTCTGCCCTGTGCCCAGAGATGTCCCTTCCTCCAGCACAGCCCCCAGACACTCTCTGACCAGGGCAAGAGCCCAAAGAGGCCCAGCAATGAGCAGCTTGTGCAGCTGTGCACCACCAAATCTGCTGCTGCCTCCAGTTCCAGCCCTCAGAACAACATAAGTGAGGAGAAAGGCAGGAAAAAGGAAATACAGCCCCTCCAGAATGGGGGAGATCATTTAATTGTGTGTTCTTAAACTGATCTGGATTATCCATCTCTAACATTTCCCCTGGTTTTGGCACCCCCAGGTTAGGAAGGCCATCAGCACTGGTGAGATCAAGACTCTGGGCTTGCCTCCAAGGGGTCTCTGCTGGTTGTGTAGCCCAAGAAAAGTCAGGGTAAAGCCCCTTGGATGCCTCTTCTTAAGGAAAACGTAGCCAGAGCTTGATGCAGGTAATTCTGCAGTGCAAAGTGTCCTCCTGACTGCAGGATTTGTAGGGTTATTTCTAGGAGAGGCCTCAAGGCAAGGGGAGCCTCCATCAGAGCCATGGGTTTGGGTTTGGGTGAGTTGTGACTGCACAGAACTGATAACTCAGAACTGATAACTCAGAGCTGGGAACTCAGAGCTGGGAACTCAGAGCTGGGAACTCAGAACTGATAACTCAGAGGTGATAATGGGCACCACGCTGCCCAAGGACAGGGCAGGGTTCATCCCTCCCTTGCTGCTCTCCCCTGCCCTGAGTGCCACAGGGCAGCCAAACCATCCCGTGCCAAGCTGCTCTGCACAGAAATCAGGAGCAGGGAGTGACAGAAACTCTGACCTCTCTCCTCCCCTACTTCTCCCATTAAACTCTGTGACTTCTGCCCATCAGGGATCATTTGTAACCCCCGGCTCTGCCAGGGCACTCAGCACAGCAACCTCTAATTGCAGCCCTCTGCTCCTGAGTCACAGCAGCCTCCTGTGCCCATCAGAGCCCACAGGCAGAGCTCTGCCCCCAGGCTGGGCCCTTGGGCTGTGGAAATGGACAGTGCAAAGTGCTCCAGCAGCATTTCCCTTGGAGGGGAAATGAAAGAAGAATGAAATTAAGCAATGAAACCTGGTTTTGCACACGTGAGAGCCTCAGAGCAGAGAGCAGACACTCTTAGGACAGTTCCTGGGTGAAATCCCTGCACGCACATGACACAGCTACACCACAGCAGCCACACACAGCACAGGGCTGGCTCTGCTCCCAGGTGGTCACACAGCCCTCCTTCCCAGCCCCCCGGGTGCCTCACAGACTGCCCTGTGCGCTGGAATGTTCTGGAAAGGCTCATGTCAGCCCTGCCTAACAGGACCCTCCATCACTCCTGGCCATGCTCCTGATGTCCCTCTCCAGCACAGGGGGAGGGAAGAGGGATGGATCTTCCACAAGAGAAGCAAAACAGCCTCAAACCCATCCTGATTGCTGGGGAGGGAGGTGGAGGCTGAGTCCTCCTGCCTAAGCAGGCTTGGGAGCACCTGCTGTCTCCCAGCCAGGTGGTCCATCTGGTGCCTGGTGCTGCTCCGAGGCAGGGATGTGATTTGCAGGTCCTGGACAACATCTGGAGCATCCCTGCATGCTTGGGAGCAGATGGGAGCACTTGGCTGTTTCCCGCAGCTAGAAAGGCAAATAGGCTGGGACGGGGGGCAGAAAACCCCTTCGTTGTGCTCTGACATCCAGGGAGGAGAATCTCCCTGCTCCTGCCTCTCCTGGGCTCTTCTCCCTGCTCCTGCCTCTCCTGGGCTCTCCTCCCTGCACACCTGGGCTCAAGGGCCCTCCACCAGTGCCCCACTGGTCTGGCTCAGAGCAGGGAGGGCAGGCCTGCAGCACAGAGAGGAGAGCTGGGTGGATAATGCTCAGAAATGCTTCCAGCTTGCATCACACCCGATAACGTCAGGGCAGGATTATGAAGCTCCTGCAGGGATGGCTTTGTGGTGGGGAATGGAGGAGAGATGGCTCATCAGGTTGGGTCAGTTCCTCCCACCATGCCCAGCACGCCACAGAGCTGCTGGCAGGACAGGAGAGCTCTGTGCCTCCCCAGGCTGGGCTCTGCTGTCCCTCTGGGCTGGGGACAGCAAGGGACAGGAGCTGTGTCCCCTCCCCACGGCCAGGAGCTGCTGTTGGTGTGCCCTGGCACTGCAGCAGAGATGGAGAGCCATGGCTCTGGTGGGAAGGGCTGCAATCAGTGCCCAGACAGGACAAACCCTGGGTGGCAGCAGGAGCTGAGCTCCACACGTGTCCCCAAGGAGCTGGGACACAGCACAGGGCACGGACAGTAACACGTGCTGGGAATTTCACTTCCCATTTCTCCCTGTGACTCAGAAGGGGCGTTAAACCCAGCGTGGGACAGAGGGGAAACTCCTTCCTTCCTCTTGGTCATTTGAGCAGATTTTCTTCTGCTCCAGAGCCAAGGAGTTCCCCTTGGAAACCCTGGGTTGTGCCTCAATGCAGGCTGGGCTAATCCTGGCAAAATGTGCACCTGGGAGAACATCCATGGTTCAATAGAGGCAGGAGGAACCGTGGCATGAGATCTCTCATTCCTTAAACAAACCTTCACCTGGAGCTGCTGCTGTGTGTGGAACAGCACACAATTCCTTCACCTGGAACCTCAGAGCTGGGAAATCTCCGTGCTGGGCTCTGGTAATTAACACAAAGAGGTGTCTCCAGTGCAAACCGGGTCCCTGCTCCAGTGGCTCAGCACCAGCTCGCCCTTCAGCAGAGCTGCCCTGATTTAATCTGACGTGATTTGAAAAAGCAACATCTCCAGGGGCTGTGAGACTGGAGTACCTTCCTTTGTCCCTCCCTCATTTGTTTCTGCCTTTTTGCACTGATGAGCCTGGCTGGCCTCTGAAAGGGGCCGAGCAGGAGCCATCAGCACCTCGGGCAAGGATGTTGCAATATTCCATCCCCCTTTCCTGGCAGCCCTGAGGACCGTGGCCATGCTCCTGAGCGCTGGCCAACCCACCCCTGCAGCCCTCACACAGCCCAGCTCCAGCTCTTCCCAAAATTCCCGGCTTGGAGCAAACCAGTCTGGTGGAAGATGGAAGGGTGTTGGAAGAGATGATCTTTAAGGTTCCTTCCAATCCAAATCATTGTGGATTCTGTGATAAAACCCTTTTTCCTGCAGTGCTTGCCCCCATCCCTGTCTGCTCACACACAGCCCAATTCCAGCTTTCCCCAAAATTCCTGGCTTGGAGCAAACCAAGGTGGAAGGTGTCCCTGCCCAAGGCAGGAGGTTGGAAGACAATCTTTAAGGTGCCTTCCAACCCAAACTACTGTGGATTCTGTGATAAATCCCCGTTTCCCTGCAGTGCTTGCCCCATCCTGGCAGCGCTGCGTGACTCCCCAGGTGGTGAGAGGTGGGCAAAGACCCCTTGCTGCTGTCCCCCCGGGCTGTCCCCAGCCTGGTGGCACTAGCAGAGGGCAGGAGGTGCCGGTGGCAGCCTGGGAAGCAGGTCATGGCCAACCTGCTCTTCAGGTTCCTGCCGTGATTCAGCCGAGGTGTGAGCCCCACTCAAAGGAGCCCCGTGGTGCCTCCCTTTAGCTCGGCTTTTGTGGCTGCTGCAGCTGCAGCCCAGAGCAGCAGGGGTGGCGCAAGGAGAGATGTGCCGGGCTCTGCCAGCATCTCCTGCCCACCAGCTCGTCCCGAGCACTGGAATTGCTGCTGGATGAGCCCCCGGAATCTCCCTGAGGATGGGACTGGGCTGAGAGCTCCTGCCTGACCAACGCTGCTGCTCTGGGCAGAGAGCAGAGAGTCTTCACCAGACCCCACGTAGCTCCTTTTGCATTGTGTCAAAATCATATATATAAATATAAACATATATATAAAGATGGATTTCAAGTTTGAATTCAAGGAGAGGAAACTCAGGATCCTCTACTAACAGAATCCACAACGATTTGGACTGGAAGGCACCTTCAAGATCATCTTCCAACACCCCCTGCCCATGGGCTGAGCTGCCTCTGCCCCAGCCTGGTGCCTCACCCACACTGACACACTCAGCAGCTCCAGGGTAAAACCCGCCTGGTCGGTTTAAGTGAATTTTAAAGAGAGAAAAAGTCAGCCAAAGACACGTTTTTGCTGCCTGAAATAGCCTGATGCTGCTGTTTGTGAGTTTTGGGAGGCGGGGGAAGAAAAAAATAACAGCCAAGAATTCAACCCAAATGTTGAAGGAGACTCTGGCAACTTTTTTTTTTTTTTTCTTTTCATTTTGGAAGCTAACTTTGGGATATTAAAAGTACAAGATGGAGCAGATCCTGCAGTGACACGCTCTGGCTCTTTCCAGCTGTGGCTCCCCGAAATGAACCCTCCCTCCAGCTGCAGCCCAGCCTGACCTCAGCCCTGCAGGTCACCGCGGCTCAGCCAATGCTCCTTTGATGGAAAAACCCCGTGGCAAAGCAGCTCCAGCCACCTCTGAGGCTCTCCATCCCCCGTGGAGCATCTCAAAGCGCTTTGCAGAGCGTTCCCAGGCAGAGCAGGAGGCAGCCCAGCAATGGCAGAGAGGAATTTGTCTGCAGCAGTTTGGGAGCAGGGGCAGGAGCAGGCACAGGTGATGCCTCCGCTCTGTGTGGCTGCACCCGGAGCTCCACGGTGGGGACAAACAGACAGATTGTTAAGGTTTGTAAAACACAAATTGAACTGCAAGTGTTGCTAAGCTGTGCCTGGGATCTCTGCTCCCCTTCCCCCACGGCTCTCTGTAACCCCTGTTGATATCAATATCTCGAGTGGAGCGTGAGCTGATACCTGGTTCCAAATGGATGGGCAGGGAAGGCTGCAGGAGCCGTGAATTGAATCCGTTCTGGGCGATTGAACCGCTCACATTAAAGATAATTTGTAAAGCAGATTTTTATACCAGGCTCCTTACAGCTTTGACAGCGGCGGAACTTTTATTTCCTTATCAGAGCAAAGGGAAAAAAAAAGCTAACATTATCTGAAGGGGGAGGTGGGTGGGAACAGAATGAAATAGCATTGATCAGCTGGACATGAAAGGTTTCCCAGAGAGCAGGCACTGCTCTGATCCTTCTTGGGTGCTGGGTACAAAAACCACATTTTCCAGCGAGTCCACAGCTACCAATTCACTTGTAGTAGAGGATCGTGAGTTTCCTCTCCTTGTAGAGCAAGCTTGTCTGAATTCAAAGCTTAAATTGAATATATATACATATATATATATATTTATATATATATAAAACGTGTATATATATATAACGTATATATATATATAACACGTATATATATGTATATAACATATACATATATACAGCTTTGTATATGTTTATATGACATATATATATGTGTGTTTTATATATATATGATTTTGGCAAAATAAATTGTGAACTCAAGGAACCACCTGGGGTCTGGTAAAGACCCTCTGCTTTGTGCTGCTCCTTCCCTGCAGCTCTGGGTCCATCAGAGCACCCAAACGAACCAAAGTAAATGAATGAATGAATATTTAACACCCAGGATCAGCCCCTCCTGCAGCTGTGGTGCATCCACCACTGAACAGGTCGGGCCGAGAGTGTCGCCCACACAGGCTGCAGGGTGCTGTGCCCAGGGCCAGGCTTTGGGGAGGCTGATCCTGCTGGAACACTGCAGAGCTGGCTGTCCCCCGGCCTTGGCAAGGCACCACGAGATGCACCACTGCCTTGTCCTGGCAGAGCTGTCAGCGGGACAGGGCAAGACAAACTGCCACGCTGCTGCAGCGGCAAGAGAGGAGCTGCTGCTGGCAGCACAGCCCCGAGGACGGCCAAAAATAGGAGGAGAAGTCTCTCTTGGCAGGACAAGGTGAGATGCCAGGCTGTGTCAGGGTCGCTGCGCGTCTCCTTGGTGAAAGCAGCTCCCAGGGGAGCACAAAGTCCTTTGGTTCAGCCGGAGCATTGCTGCCCCTCCAGCGCCTCTGCCCGGGGCTCTGGGGGGAGGATGAGGTGAAGAACGGCATGGAAAGTTCCGAGACTCCTTGCGAGGAGCCGGAGCTCAGCCAGGCACCTGCCTGAAGCACAGAGGAGCGCGGGGAGCCCGAGGCTGTCCCTTCCGTCACCTCTGTTTGCGATGCACACAGATCCCTTTGTCCCGGGGACACCGAGGTGCACCCGGCCCTGCTTTCCCATCGCCCTGCGAACCTTTTCCCTCTCACAGCCTCCCTGGTTTCTGGATCGCCACCCCCTCCCGTTCCATCCATTTTAACCAGACCCATCCAGCCGCTGGGATCTGTTGATCTCCCGTGCCCTGATGTTATCGCATCCCCGTCTTTGCCAGGGAGCTCTGGGCCCTGATGGCCCAGACCTCGCTCATATCTCAAAGTCCAGACCCAGCCAGCCTGGCCGCTCCTTTGGGACGCTGCCCCAGCCCCAATATCGCAGGAGAGGACGCAATTCCACCCTGCCTTCATCGCAACTTCCCAGCTGCAGCTCCCAGCCCAGGCTGGATCCGCTGCCGTGCCCGCGCTCCAGCCCCAGCCACCGCAAAGGCAAAACCCCGGCTCTGTTTGCATCTCTCAGCTCATTCACAAGCTGCGAACGCAGACTGACTGCCGATCCCCTTTCCACGGCTCCGACTCGCGGAAAGCCCTCCAGGATGGCATTAACCCCTTCTGCACCGGAGCGGAATAATAGATGAGTCCCCGCAGGGCAGTGGCCAAAGTGGGTCACTCGCCCGCTCGCCAGCGCTGTGCCCAGCCCGGGGCAGCTCCTAGCCCGGGGAAGGACACACGGACAGCTCCGCTCTCCCCAGCGAGCGGGGGGAGAGGCGCATCTCTGCCCATCTCCGTTGCAGAGACGGATCAGAACGCGAGGGATGGATCGGAACCAAAGGGATGAATAAGATGCCATCAGGCAGCCAAGCTCAGAGGCAGCGCAAGGAAGCGCTGAAAGCTGGGAGCGGTCCAGCCCCTCCGCTAAAGAGCCCGTGGGAAGTGTGTGCGGAGGGGAGCGGGCATTCTGGGCATGCTGGAGAGCCCAAAGCCTCCGTCTCTCCTCCCGAAACATCTGCCCAGCCTCGTGGCTGCCTTTCCGGGGAAGCCTGGCTGCTGCTGCGCCTCGCTAGACGCCGCTCCATCCAAAAAGCAAACAAACGGCCTCGGCTCGCAGGGCTCCGGAGCCCGCTGCCTGCAGCTGCTTCCAAAACAAACGAGCGTGTTGTTCCGAGCCGAGCCGGCGCTGAAACCGGCCCCGGCTCCTCTCCCGCCCTCGCACAGAAGCTCCCACACCTGCTCCGCGCCCCACAACGCCGATCCCACCCTTCCCGCACCCCGCTTCCCGCACGGGCACCCCGCAAACCCCTCCGGGGCTGCCTCCAGCCCCGCAGCGCCCTCCGGGGAGCGGCTCACCTGGTAGGAGCGCGGCTGCCAGGATGCAAACTCCGATAGTCCACCACGATGCACGGCAACTTGTCTGCGGCCGTGAAGCCATGAGAGTTCCTTAAGAGCGATGGGCAGGGGTCGGTCTGGCAGCGCCGCGGGGCCCCCCACCCTCCCAGCCCGCGGTGATGCTCAGGTCTGCTTGAAAAAAAATGAAATTTCAAAATAAAAATAAAAATACGATCGGAGGTGGGTGAGGACAAAGAGAGGGCGGGAGGGATCCGCACATCCGCGGGGCCCCTCGGGGCGGGCGCGGGGCGCTCCGGCCGCGGAGTGCGGGCGCTTCCTTCCGCAGAGCCCGGGCGAGCGGCGAGGAGAAGGGAGGGGGGTGGAAAACGCGATTTAAAAAAAAAAAAAAATTTGAGAGGAAAAAAATATTGAGAGAAAAAAATAATATCGGGAGAAAAAAATTGAGGAAAAAAAAATTGAGAGCAAAAAAAAAATCAAAGAAAAGAAACCCCAAGAGCAAGAGGGGAGGCAAAAGAAGCGCAGAGCGGCGAGGCAGAGCCCTCGGCGGGCTGCGGCGGTGCCGTGGCTCCGGCGGCGGGGCTCGGCAGCCCCCGCCCGCTGCCCGCCCTGCGCTGGGGCCCCGCTGTCGCTGCTCAGGCGCTGCCGCTGCGGGGCCGGGCGCGGCGCTCCATGGCCGGGCGGGGGGCGCGGGGCCGGGCCGGCCGCGGGTGCCCGGGTGCGGTGCCCGCTGCGGTGCCCGGTGCGGGGCTCGGCGGCCGCGCTCGCACTCACGCACACACTGGCGGGAGGAGCCCGCCCCGTGATGTCAGCGCTCGGAGGAAGGAGGGCGCAGCGTTAACCCTTCCCTGGGCCGCCGCCGGTGCGCGGCCAGGCGAGGGCGGGACGGGCGGCCGGGCTCGCCGCCCGCCCCTCCGGATGCTGGCAGCTGGCGGCAGCTGGGCTTTGTTCGCCGAGCGGCCCAGGGCGCCTCGCCGTGGGTCGGCGGAGGTGCTCCTGCCTCGCTTGCGGACTTGGGGCTGTTCCCGAATTCTTGAGCCGGTCCTGAATTCCTTTCGGGCGCCCGGCACCCCACCGACCGCACCGAACGCATTTTTCACCCTGCGCGATGTGAGCGAGATACGCGGGACGTAAAGCGGCGCTCCGGAACGCCTGGGATGGGGACACCGCAGCGCTTTCCTGGGGCCTGCTGGAAGAAGGAGATTGTTGTGGCCACCCTCTGTGTGCGCCGATGAGCGAGGGGATTCAGCGCTGGCACAAGAGCTGATGCGCGGGAGGAGGGGGCAGCGGTTTCGCTGAGCTTTGTGGCAGCCTTTATTATGTGGACACAGAGCCAGCCTTTGTGGATCTCTCGCCAAGGAGGTGTTCAGCCTGCTAATGCCGGCCCCTGAGCTGCCCCGGCCTCTGCGAGGATGCTGAACCCCAAACAAAGATGTGAACAACAATGACAACAACCAACAACAAAGTCATGTTGATTTCAAGCTCCATTAGAACAACACGGGAACAAATCAATGCCTGGCAGGCAGAAAAGGATGGAAGCAGTGGGGAAGGATACCACACATAGTGGGAAAGGGAAAGGAGGGGGGGGCAGCCAGCAGCTATAAAAAGATACCCCTAAGGACCCCTTCGGCAGTCTCCTCCTCCTTTTAATTCCTTTAGAAGTTAATTCCTGTTCGAGGGAAGGATGGGCAGCTCTGTAACAAAGCGGATTAGGCAGATACAAGGTTTGCTCCGAAATAACAAAAGTTATTACGTAGTAATGAGGTTTAGTTAATAGATTCGCAGGCTGTAAGGCCGCTGGGATTGCTTTGGACATCCTGCCTGTGGAGCTGGGGCTGCTGAGCTGATGATTTCTGCCTCCTGCCTCCTCTCTAAAGCTCAGGAGGGCAAACCCCCATCCTTGTGGGCAGGCAGGCCGTGGGGAGATCCCAGCGTCCTTGTTGTTGCTTGGTTTTCCTGCCCGTGGAGTGTTTATCTGTCTAATTTCAGTTTTAATCCATAAAATCTCATTATTTCCTTTCCCAACTCCATTAAAGAGATACCTCCGATGAGACATTGCTCCCCTGGGCAGGTCTCTCTGAGTTACCATGGAGTTCCCCACATTAACAATGTTCCAGCTTGCGTTATTCCCAGTGTCACATTCCCCTTTCTCCCATTTATTGTCACTGCACCTGAGCTGACATCCCTGAGACCTGTGGGGCAGCCACACCTCAACTCTCCTCCTTTGAGCTTCCTGCATTTCAGGTGGGGGGAAAATTCACATTTCCCTTCAAAAATCTGGGGAGATTTCACAGAGCCTTGGGGCCTTGGCTTCCCAAATCACAGCCCTCAACCATGTGAGACAAAAATGTAAATCCATTTAGCAGTAGCAGCAGTGGACCATTAGCCCTGGTGCATGAGGCCTGACTTACTGAGCCAGAATGTATTATTTTCATGATCCTGCACAAAGCAAAACCCATCACATTTGGCACAGTTCTGGCTGTTAACTTCTAAGATTTATTACACAGTGCCATGGGGGCCCCTGTTCTGCAGCATTTTGTGAGACCAAAATTTCCGTGAAGCCCAAGGGGAACTCGTGCATGAGCAGGAGAGGCAGGAGCAGAATGCTCTGGTTTGGCGGTTTTTTGTTGTTTCTAGGGGAGGAAGATCATAATATGTAACATATTTAATTGCATCATGCTTTATATTGTTTTTAATTTGGGGAGGTCTCTGTGTGCATGGCCTCTGAGGGGCTGGGGGAGCTGCTTTGCCAGATCAGCTGGTTTAAACCCATTTTTTATTTCCTTGTTTTACCCCTCACAACAGTGAGTTCCTAAAACTCATCTCAGCCAGAGATGAGGAAAAGGAGCCATGCAGTGATAAGACAGGGGATTTCAAGGTTCCTGCTGCAGGAACACATGAACCACCGTGAGACTCAGAAATCCCTTCCATAAATCTCTAAATGTGTTCCACTGCAAACAAGGAGAGAGAAAACCAACCCACCTGGTGCCTCAGGTAGCACTAGGGTGTGACGAACCCCACCTTCTCCAAGGAAAATAATTTATAAAACTGTGATATTTACCCTCTCTTGGGTTTTAGGGGTGGTTAAAGTCTCATTTTAGGTGGCAAAACAGAGATCCAAACCTTTCCTGTGCCCCCCTTTGAAATCAGGTTTAGGCACAGACCCTGGAAGTGGTGTAGGAACTTGGCCCACACTTACATAAGTTGTCACGCCAATATTGCTCCTGAAAATCACCATTAGAGCATGAAACAACATTTGGCTGGGAAAAAAAAAAAAAAAAGAAAAAAAAAGAAAACAACAGGCTTGCAGTGTTTTGTCCTCCCAGCATTTTGGCTGCTCTGCCAGCACCGGGGTTTTCTGCTGATGCTGCTGTGTGAGGTAACGTCTCCTCAGCAACCTGCTGGAATGGGACCTCCCCAAAGCCTTCCCACTGGAAAATGTGGGCAGTGAGCAGTGGGCAGGGGCTGGGATGGGGTTGGAATGGGGTTGGGATGGGGCTGGCACTGGCACAACTCCTTTGGATGAAGGGTTGGTGAGGGTTCTGCACTGGCACAGCTCCTCTGGATGGGATCTTCCCTGGCAAACTGATGCACATCCTTCCCCAGGGTGGAACAGTTCCTGGAGTTGTCTTGTCCAAATCTCTCTAAAGCAGCTCCTGGCTGCTGTGGGATGAGCACAGAACCGGGGCTGGGCTGGTGGATGGAGCCAGGAATTCCCCCAGTGGCTCCCTGCCACTTGAAAGGCTCAGTGGGAACGGACACCTTCTCTGAGATTTTTACAGCTCTGACTACCAGAGAGTCTTGGAAGGGGAGGAGGAGGAGGGGAGGAGGGATTGCTCTCTCAGGCATTCCTCGGTGGGGTTTTTTCAGCTGCTTTTGTTTGCTGCAGAGCCCACAGCAGAGAGCTGTCACTCCGAGCTGGGAGCGCGTTTGACGCTCCTGTCTGTGCCGCGTACCTGGTGTGTATTTGCTGCAGTGCTGATTACATTAACTCCCGTGTTTATAAACATTTGGAATCAGTGCAGAAGGCTGCGCTCGGCGGAATTTTAACGCCGGCACCGGTTCTATTTTTCGCTTTTTTCGTCTATAAACACACATAATGCGTCTGTGGTGCAGCCAGCAATGGGGGGTCGGGGGTGCAGAGGGATTCCCGAGCTGATTCCGTGCTTGGCTTCACTTCTGAGCTCTCCTGGTGCAGCCTCCTGCGTGGACTCACACACACACAGAGCACACATGCTCTGCGCGGGCAGCTCGCACATCCCATTTCAAAAGGCAATTCAGCGCTGATAGTCGCTGCTGCCCTGCTGTTCTCTGGATAGAGCCAGCAGTTAGAGGAGGAATTAAGTCTGAACTGGGGAGAAAATTGCCTCCCAGTTAATGGGAGCTGATGCGAGCTGCAAACAGCAGTGGGTTTTTTTTCTCTGAGCCCCTCTGCTGAAGGGCTGGTAAGAGCCTTTCTGTGCTGAGTGCCTTAACCCTGGCAATCCCCACAGCACCCCCTTGTGAGGCAGGAATTACACCGTAATCCTCATTATACGCGGAGAAAAGAAACCGGGGGAGATGAGGAATCCCAGCCTCGCAGGAAGCGGGATGAGTTCTGCCAGGGATTGCCAGTGGAAAGCGGCTGGAACTGCGAGGCTGGTGGGCTTGGAAATGCCCTGCGAGGGCTGGAGTGAGGGGCTTTCAATGCAGGGGAGGAATTCGGGATGGAATTTGGGGTCTTGCGTGGGGAAGAGTGATGCAAACAACAACCACTGGCACAAGGTTTGGCCAGCAATGCTGGGGACTCCAGTGGCTCCCGTGGGCTCTGTGTCAGCCTGTTCCCATCAGCAGGGAACAATTCCTTCATCAAAGCCATGAAATGCCTCCAGGAAGGAGCTGCTGTCTTCCCAGAAGGAGCTGACATGGAAGAAGGGATTGAAGGATCTCTCTTGCACGCATGCCAAGCGCTGGGGACGGCGTGTGAGCGTGTCCACGAGGGCCAGAGGCAGGCAGGAGATGAGGCACAGCATCCACAGGGAAAGGGAAAGCAGAGGAGAGGCAGAGGGTGGAATCAGCAGAACACTTCAAAGGGCATCGCTGATGAGGTCGGGCAAGGGGAATTCTCTCGCAGAGGCACGGGCACAGCTCGTTCAGAGCAGCAGCGACTGTATCAGAAAATATCATTTATTATTGAGCAGCTCTGTGCCCCGCCATCCCCAGGGCCTTGGCAGTGCCCATGCTTGGAAGGCAGGACACAGAGTCCCCAGGCAAGGTGGGAGCAGCCTCCTGACGGGGTGTCAGGAGCTGCTGTGCAGCCATCCATGAGGGAGAGCTCCCGGAGAGGATTTCTCTGCCCTGGAAATTCTCTGACACGCTCTGCTCCGGGTTTGAGTCGGGATCAGGGCTTGCTGCAAGTGTACAAGTGGAAATAAGCCTTTTGCTGTTTGTGCTTGGACAAATAGGCTTCTCTTCCTGCATAAGCTCTGCTGGGGCCTGATCTCGGGGTCACACGGGGAGCTTGGAGGGTCTGTCTCATTTGCAGGCTGTCACGGCAGTGCCACCGGAGGGGAATGTGATGCTGTGGCTGCAGAGCTGCTGTGGTCGGGGAGCTGTGCCCCTGCAGCCACCCCTGCCATCAGCAGGGCAAAGCCACTGCCACCCTCTGGGGACCTTGGAGCTGGACCAGATCCATGGCAGGGTGCAATTCTGCAGCAGCTCCCATGCATTAAGCTAGCAAATCCATGCCAGACATGGGAATTTTTGGTGTTATCCCGGAGTGAGTTGAGCGCAATCACTGCTGTGGACACAGACAGTGACAGGGAAGGTGTCACAGACATCTTTTTATGGAAAATCCTTTCCTCAGGCTTTTTCCTCCTGAGAAGCTGAGAGGCCTCAGGAACAAAATGCAAACAATGGTTATCTGCTGCTGTGGAATGCAACAGGTGCATCTGGGATTGGTCTCATGTGGCTGTTTCTAATTAATGGCCAACCACAGTGTGCTGGCTCAGACTCTCTGTCCCAGACACAAACCTTTGTTATCATTCTTTCCTATTCTATTCTTAGCCAGCCTTCTGATGAAACTTTTTCTTCTATTCTTTTAGTATAGCTTTAATGTAATATATATCATAAAAAAATAAATCAAGCCTTCTGAAACATGGAGTCAGATCCTCGTCTCTTCCCTCAACATAAAACCCCCGTGAACACCAGCACAGGAAGGGACTGTCCCACTCCACCCTTGCCATTGTTTCTGAGGCACATCCAGCAAAGATTATCTTTTATCTCCCCTTCTTTCAGCCATGCCATTAACTTCTGGCTGTCCCAAAAAAAGCAGGACCCTCTGCCCCCATCCACCAGGCCAGGTGGGAACCAGCACATCCCAGAGATGCTGATTTATCATCCCTGAGGCTGGCAGCTTTCACACTTGATAAACAGAGCTGTGAATGCTGAGCTTACCTTGTCTGCACCCCTGGATCTCCTGTGGGGAGGCTCTGGGGGTTTCCTGTGCACGTTCCTGCTCCGGCCCAGGCAGGGAAGGGGATTTATCAAACAATGCGCTGTGAGCCCGGGGTAATCCCCCTCCCAGCCTGCTTTGTCAATGCCAACGGGGCCTGCCTGATGTCCATTCACAGGGGTTTTGCTGCAGTCTGAGGAGTTAGCAATGGGAATTTGGAGGGGCTCCAAGGGGAATGTCTCTGTCAGCCTGGAGTGAGGGCAGAGGGGGCAGAGGGATGGGGTGGCTGCTCTGAACCAGGGGACAAACCTCTCCTCATGGGCCACTTCCCTGCTCCTGGCTCATCCTTCTCCATCCGTGGATTTCTGCTTTCTCCTGCAGGTGCTGGAGGGAAGAATCACCTGGGAAATCGTGAGAGGAACCAAGTTCTTGTCAGAACCCAGAGCATCCTTCTGGCTGTCCTGAGCAGCCCAGACCCTGCCAGGGGGCTCAGAGACCCTGGCACAGAGCCCAAAATGCCCCTGTGTGTTTGATTATGACCCATGGAGCAAATTACCAACCTTGTATGAGGATCAGCAAGGCACAACAGTTTAGGTAGAATGATAGTGAAGCTATCACAGGGGTGAAAAGTAGATTTTGGGGTTTTAGGTAAGGGGATTCAGGAGGCAAGATGGAGGAATCTATGCATGTCCAGCCTTTCTCCTTCTTCTTCTTGGCCTCCATCTTCTGCTGTGATGGTGGCACTTACAGATTGGTTTAGAGTAGAAGCTCACTGTCTAACACAGGTGATGGGTATTGGAAAGTAATTGTAAACATTGTACACGTAGTTTTTAGTATAAAGACATAACACTGCCCTGGGGCAGGCAGAGTGCCTGAACTGTCCTGCTGGATGGACCTCGGCAGGGCAGGAGAAAATTTTTTACATATAAGAAACAATAAACAACCTTGAGACCAAGAAATGAAGAGCTCTGACTCCTCCTTCAAGCTCTGGGCTGGGAAAGGAGAATTTCCAACTCTTCTCAGGGTCACTGTGAGCAGCGAGAGATCCCAACAAGTTCTGATCATGAGACCTTTCCAGAGGCTCTGGGTGGCTTTGCCCACCTTGGCCTGGCAGCGAGGATGAGCCCTCATGGCACCAAATTTCACCAGCCAAAGAAACAGCTTTGCTCCTAACTATTCTTTACAATTTAGATTTATTTGTGATGGGAAAAAAAAAAAAAAAAAAAAAAAAAAAAAAAAAAAAAGGAAAAAAAAATCAGTGGGTTAATGGTGCTTTAGAACCTTCTGAGGAAGAAGGATTCATGCAGGCTGTGGATTTTGGGCAGCCGGATTTATTTGCCCTCCCTCCTCAGTGTGACTCTGTTTCCATGAGCCCCTGCCACCCTGGGCACCCTCCCAGAGCTGCAAAGTGACTTTAATGAGTCATCTCCTCCCGAGCGGGGACAAAGGATGTCACATTACATTTCTGTTTGCAAACGTTCCGAGCGCGTGGCTCCAGCTCTCTGACACAAAACGAGCTCACAGTGGAAACTGTGCAGGGCTGCATTTCCATGGGATCTTGGTGGGGTTTCGTGATGTTCTTGGGTTCTAAATCCCGTTCTCATGGGGGGACAGCTAAGCCAGCACCTACACGGAGTTTGGTGGTGGTAAAATTCAATGTTTTCTACAGATTTGTGACAAGGAGAAAACTTTTAGCTGCAGGAAGAGACCCCTGAGTTCAGCCTGTGTTTTTGACACCTTTTTTTCTCATGGGATTTTCTGTGTTCAAGGCCAGGTTGGGTTTGGTTGCATTTTATTTTACCCTGATGCAAACAATTGGGACAAGAATTCAGATCTCCCAGTGCCTGTCTGTGCTATCTATTCCTCCTCTCCAGATTTGAGGCTGAGCCTTCATCCCCTCCTGCCTCAGTTTGCCACCAAACATGGGAATTTTGGAGGCCAAAACCCTTTCAGTGAATTAACCCAGAGGGATAGATGAGTAACTGGTTTCCATCTGGAGCATTGTGGGGAAATTGGACCTCTGTGGAGGTGAAATGTTGGAGATGGATAATGGCAGGGACAAGCTGTTAAGGGCTTTTTGTCCTTCTGTGGGCAGCAAGAGTCTCTTTTCTCTTTCAAGATAACCTGAGAGGAGCAGGGCTGTGGGCTCACTCCATTTGTCAAGCGATTCTTCTAAATGTATTTAAATACTTTTACAGCCTCTGTTAATGAAACTTTGGTGACCCCGGGGCTCCTGAGGGAATCCATCTGCATCTAAGTGATGGAAAATGAACTCGGTAATGGCTGGGCCCTGCTTAGTCAATGTGGGATATCGATCCCTGGTGATGAAGGGCTGGATGGGAAGGGGCTGGGCTGGATGGGCTTTATCCTGGGCTGGGTGGGCAGAAATTGGTGGAAGATAGCTTGGAAAACGCCTCATTTTCCCTGCTGGCTGCAGGGATTTTGGTGGTGCCAAAAGGACACATGGAAAGGCTGCTCAAGATCTGATTCCTCACCCCAGAAATTTTGGATGTCCGAATTTCCCTCTCTCTGAAAGGTTTGTCTCTCCCAAACCACCCAGCCCTGCTCCCAAACAATCTCATTTCCTCTTGTCACAGCTGATTCAGCAGGGGCAGGGAGATGAGATATGGATAAGGTGGGAGATAAGGGCTGCAGAGAATCCCTGCATCCCCTGGGAGGATTTTGGAATGTTCCCTGGAGGGTTTGGAATGTTTCTCATCACCTGAAGGGAGTTATCCTGGGGGAAGGGCTTGTCCTGGTCTAACAAACTCCCCTCAAGCCTTTTTCCTGTTGCTCATCACTGAGGGGACAATGGGGAGGAAATCTTACCCGGAGATTTGGGGATCTGCTGCAGGGAATGGGAACATTGCACAACGGGAAAGGAATGAGATGGGGGAGGGATGACAGGTTGGAAGAGGGAATAGGGAACAAAACTGATATTTTTGGTGAGTTTTGGGCGCAATCCTCCTATAAACACTGGCAAAGATGGTGTTGGGTGTTTTGAGAGCCCTGATCCAGCCTTCCCTCTCTCCCACAGGGCAAAGCACAGCCCAGGGAGCTGGGAGCAGAGCTCCAGACGGGGTGAATTGATCTGTTCCATCAGTGGGTGATGCTGATTTCCATCCCAGTGAGATCAGAACATCAGGGCTGCCTGGGCCCCCCCTCAGGGTCCCTCTGCTCTGCCTCGGGGGATCCCCCTATTTAAAGGCATTGAAGGGCAATTTTGGAGAAGTCAGTGAAACCTTTCTGGCTCTGGAGCAGCTCTGGGTGCCCTCTGGGCGCTGGGATGGCAGCAGGCAGAGCGGAGCAGTTTTGGGAGGGTGGGATGGTGCTCAGGGGTCCCCAAACCCCCTGGGCCACAGCCTCAGCTGATAAAAGCTGGCAGAGCTGGGCTGATCGATGGCTCAGCTGCAGCAGCCCCACAGGAGAGCATTTCCCGAGCGCTCTCTTCTCTCTCCACTTGCCTTCAGTCACTAAAATCTGCTTCATTAACAAACCCTCCCTAATCACCGCTCCGGAGCAGCCCAGCGCTCTGCCCACTGGGGCTCTGCGTGGAGCTCCTTCTCAAGGATTTTTCCAGCCAATATAACTCACACTTTAATGACTTTCCTTCTCCTCAGCCAGTTGTTGGAGGAGCTGGAGCAGTGGCTGGATGTCAGCTGTGAATCTGCTGGCATCCTGAGCAACCAGACATCTTCCTTCCCTGGAAAGGAGGTGGTCTTTAGCCAAAAAAATAAAGGAAATTTAAGTCAGGGAGTTACAGAGTCACAGATTTGAGTCATAGATTTTGGTGTCAGGAGTGGGGACAATCACAAATTTTAGTGTTTTAGGTGGGGAAAATCACAAATTTTGGTGTCAGGAGTGGGGACAATCACAGATTTTAATGTCGTGAGTCATTTAGGATCCCTGTCATCTGATTTAGGATCCCTGTCACCTGATTTAGGATCCCATTCCTGGGCGCTGGGCAGGGCTTTGCTGCCCTAACCATCAAAGCTGGGCAGCAGGAAGGAGACGGGCACTGTGGCCAGGGGGGACAGACGTGCCAGGAGCAGGGAATGAGAGGGGACAGAGTGCTGGCATGTGCCACTCACTGTCACAAAACCAGAGGAGGAACGAGGAGTCCAAGGGGATCAACGTCAGCGGGGCACGGGATGTGACAGGAGCTGGCAGGAGGTGACAGCAGCGGGCAGGCAGCGAGGGGACGTGCCAGCCTGTGACACAACTGCCTCGGAGCCAGGACAGCACACAGGGCACCTGTGGCAGGCTGGCAACGAGACCAGGGCAGCGCGGCAGCGGGGAGAGGAGGAACCCCGAATCCCTCATCTGAATCCTGAATCCCAAATCCCAAACCCAAATCCTGAATCCTGAATCCCAAATTCTGAATCCCAAACCCAAATCCCGAATCCCTCTTCCAAATTCCGAATCCTGAATCCCAAATTCTGAATCCTGAATCTCGAATCCTTATCCTCATCCCTCACCCCGAATCCCAAATCTTCATCTGAATCGCTCACCCCAAATCCCTCACCTCTCATCCCTCATCCCTCACCCTGAATTCCAAATCCTGAATCCCTCATCCCCCATCCCTCACCCATCATCCTCATCCCTCATCCTCATCCTCACCCCTCATCCCTCATCTTCGTCCCAAATCCCTCATCCTCATCCTCACCCCTCACCTTTCATCCTTCATCCCTCACCCCTCATCCCTCATAATCATCCTGAATCCCTCATCCCTCATCTCTCACCCCTCATCCTCATTGTCATGGGTGGGGACAATCACAGGTTGTAATGTCAGGAGTGGGGACAATCACAGATTTTGGTGTCTGTCTGAATCCCTCATCCTCATCCCTTATCCCTTATCCTCATCCTCACCCCTCATCCTTCATCTTCATCCCAAATCCCTCATCCTCGTCCCTCATCCCTCATCCCTCATCCTCACCCCTCATCCTTCATCTTCATCTTCATCCCAAATCCCTCATCCTCATTCCTCATCCCTCATCTTCATCCTCACCCCTCATCCTTCATCTTCATCCCAAATCCCTCATCCTCATCCTCACCCCTCATCCCTCATCTTCATCCTCACCCCTCATCCTTCATCTTCATCCCAAATCCCTCATCCTCGTCCCTCATCCTCATCCTCACCCCTCATCCCTCATCCCTCATCTTCATCCTCACCCCTCATCCTTCATCTTCATCCCAAATCCCTCATCCTCATCCCTCATCCCTCATCTCTCATCCTCACCCCTCACCTCTCGTCCCTCATCACTCACCCCTTACCTCTCACCCCAAATCCCTCACCCTCATCCTCACCCTCACCCTCAGCCCCTCCCCAAGCCCTCCTTGGTGCCCGCAGTGCCAGCCCAGGGCAGGACGGGTCACACAGGGACACGGGCGGTGTCGCAGCCGCCGGGACAAGGGACAGGGCCGGGTTCCTCCTGTGCCCCGACATTCCGGGAGGGAAGGAAGAGCCACCGCCGGCTCTCGAGGCAGCGACTCCGCCGAGCCGAGCAGATGAAGGCTTTGCCATCTGCGAACAAGTTGTTCTGATTGAATTAGAGAACATTTAACATTTACAGATAATTAGCAACAGCCACCCATTACAAAGGCGGAGGAGGGAAGGGGAGCTTTGAGAGGCGATTGGAAGCTCCTTGACACATCAGCCAGGGGAGCATTTCAGACACAGCTCCCGAGCCTTTCCAGATGCTTTGTGCTCCTTACATCCCCGGTTCTTGGGAGCCAAGGTTCTCTCCCTTCTGTCCTCTCCATTAGTTTTTAACTGCCTTTTGCCTTTTTCTCCCTGCCAGCTCCTCTCTGGGAGGTTTTAGCCGGGTTTCCTCTCTGGTCCCATGAAGCAAAAGGGAAAGAAATTTGCTTTTCTGCTCCATTACTGTCACAATTCCTTTGGTCTGAAGCCGTGGGGAGGGACAGCCCTGAATGCAGAGGTTCCTGTGCTATCCTGACCTCTGCAGGAGAGACCTGGACCTAAACCTGGGTAGGATTTTATTCAACCTCTATTACAGAGCAAGATAAATACCTTTATAATAGAAAAAAATATTTTTTTTGTAGATAAAAAATAGTAAAATATGTAAAATACTCTCCTTTGTGCTCAAAAATACATTCTCCTCTTTTTATCCTTGTGTTTCCTTAATGTGTTTTTACATCAACAGTATTAAGGAAAACACGTTTGCCATCCTTTTCTTTTGAGCGCCAAAGGAGCTCAAATTCCCCCAAACACAAAAAGAGATGATTTCCATCCCAAATTTTCCTCTGAAAAAGAGCTGGCATTTCTCAAGCAGCTCGAGCAGTAATTGCCTCGCAGCAGTGCTGGTAATTTCCCTGCATCTGCTGCGGAGACACCCGAGGGGTGAAGCCATAAAGCTGCAGCTGCCCTTTGCCTGGAAGGAGCCTCAGCGATGGATTTTGGGCAGCACATCCAAGGCTTGGCCTCTGCTCCCAGAGCCGTGGGCAATTGCAGCAGCAGAGCCACGGGATGCCAGTGGGATTGCTGTGCCTTGCAGGGAGGAGAATCCTGACAGAGAATGAATAGGTTCATGTTTGGATGGACTCTCAGAGGGAAATGAATGCTCTGAGAAGCTCTGGATGCCCTGGAGGTGTTCAAAGCCAGGCTGCACAGAGCTTGGAGCAACCTGGGACAGTGGAAGGTGTCCCTGCCCATGGCAGAGGGGGGAACACAGTGATCTTTGAGCTCCCTTCCAACCCAACCCATTCCGAGAGTCTGTGAAACGGCAAACAGAGGTTTTTCCCACCAAAACATCCCAGGAATTTTGTCTGGGACGGTGATACCGACAGGGCACAGCTGGCACTCCGTCCCTGTGCCCCTTACGGGGCTGTCCCCAGCAGGCAGTGATGCGCAGGACCCTGACAGACATCTAGTGGCATTTCCTATAACTACAGCGCTGCCAGGCTGCCCGGGGGCGCCACAGCCTGGGGGGACGGGGCAGTGGCGAAATCAACATCGGCTGGAGGGCTGGGCACCTCTGAGCTCCGTCCTCTGAGCTCCATCCTCTGAGCTCCTTCCTCTGAGCTCCATCCTCTGAGCTCCGTCCTCTGAGCTCCATCCCCTGAGCTCCGTCCTCTGAGCTCCATCCTCTGAGCTCCATCCTCTGAGCTCCGTCCTCTGAGCTCCATCCTCTGAGCTCCATCCTCTGAGCTCCGTCCTCTGAGCTCCATCCCCTGAGCTCCGTCCTCTGAGCTCCATCCTCGGAGCTCCATCTGAGCTCCATCCTCTGAGCTCCATCCTCGGAGCTCCATCCCCTGAGCTCCATCTGAGCTCCATCCTCTGAGCTCCATCCTCTGAGCTCCATCCTCTGAGCTCCATCCTCTGAGCTCCATCCCCTGAGCTCCACCTTCGGCTCCAGAGTGAGGAAAAGGAGAAATCCGTGTTCCAGCAGGGCTGGAGTCTGGGACAGTCCCCCTGAGGTACTCTGGGCTCACCCTGCACTGCCCTGGGCCGGGGCATGGGCGGGGATGGTGGGCATGGGGAGGGGACGGATGGATGGATGGATGATGGATGGATGGATGGATGGATGGATGGATGGATGGATGGATGGATGATGGATGGATGGATGGATGGATGGATGGATGGATGGATGGATGGATGGGTGGTGGGCACAGAGAGGATGGATGGTGGGCACGGGCAGGGGATGGATGGATGGGTGGTCGGCATGGGCAGGGGTTGGTGGTCTTATGCAGGGATGGATGGATGGATGGATGGATGGATGGATGGATGGATGGTGGGCACAGAGAAGGATGGGTTGTGGGCACAGGGATGGATGGATGGATGGATGGGTGGTGGGCATAGAGATGGTTGGATGGATGGATGGTGGGCACGGGCAGGGCATGGTGGGCATGGGCAGGGATGGATGGATGGATGGATGGATGGATGGATGGATGGATGGATGGATGGATGGGTTGGGGGCACAGGCACGGGATGGGTGGTGGGCACAGGGATGGATGGATGGATGGATGGATGGATGGATGGATGGATGGATGGTGGGCACGGGCAGGGATGAATGGATGGGTGGTGGGCACAGGGATGGATGGATGGATGGATGGATGGATGGATGGATGGATGGATGGATGGATGGTGGGCACAGGCAGGGATGGATGGATGGATGGATGGATGGATGGATGGATGGATGGATGGATGGTGGGCACGGGCAGGGATGAATGGATGGATGGTGTGCATAGGGATGGATGGATGGATGGATGGATGGATGGATGGATGGATGGATGGGTGGGCGGTGGGCACAGGCACGGGACGGGTGGTGGGCACAGGGATGGATGGATGGATGGATGGATGGATGGATGGATGGATGGGTGGTGGGCACAGGCACGGGATGGGTGGTGGGCACAGGGATGGATGGATGGCTGGCGGCCACGGGCAGCCCATCCCCATCACTCCCGGGGCCGCCCCACACGTGCCCGCGCCCCGGCTGCGAGCATGAGCCAATGCCTGCAAGGGGGTGTCAGACGCGGTTACAGTGAAACACGATATTTATAACAAAGTGTGGGGGAAGGTGTCACATCACATCACGCTCATGCTCCGGCGCCCGAGACGCGGGGATGGGGAGGGCCGGCAGGCAGCGGGAGGAGCCGGCTCTGGGAATGCCGATTCCCACCCTGAGCAGGGTTTGCCAGGGCCAGCAGAGCAGGGCAGGGCTCTGGTGGGTGCTGGAATCACCTGGCGCTGTCACCCGGCTCTGGGAGCCGTGCCTGGCCCTGCTCTGCTTTCCCACGGGGAAAAATAAACTCCAGAATCTCGCTGACCTCCAGCACTGCTCCACTGTAGCTTTTGTGCACGGGCACGTCCCACTCCTTGTGCGTCAGCTGCCTTGGAGCACAGCCTTGCTGATAAACCTCGCCTTACCAAGCTGACATTAAGCGCTGTAATCTTTTGAATAAACAGTTCTTTGGAGAAAGCTGTGTCCCTGAGAGCTGGGCACTCTCAGAGTCCCAGGGATGATCTGTATGGCCTGGATGCCACATCCCTGTAATTCCCATGGTCTGTATGGCCTGGGTAACACCCCCCTGTTATTTCCATGATCTGTATGCCTGGATAACACATCCCTGTATTTCCCATGGTCTGGATAACACATCCCTGTAATTCCCATGATTTGTATGGCCTGGGTAACACCCCCATGTTATTGCCATGACCTGTATAGCCTGGATAACACATCCCTGTTATTCCCATGGTCTGTATGGCCTGAGTGACACATCTCTGTTATTCCCATGATTTGTATGGCCTGGACAGCACATCCCTGTTATTTCCATGACCTATATGGCCTGGATAGCACATCCCTGTAATTCCCATGGTCTGTATGGCCTGGGTAACACATCCCTGTAATTCCCATGCTCTGTATGGCCTGGGTAACACCCCCCTGTTATTTCCACAAGAGGAGGGCACAGCCCAGCTGTGAGGATGCCCCAGTGTGACAACCCGGGGACATCCATCCTCACAGGACATTCCCAGTGGGATCACAGGGGGACACAACGTCCAAGCCCAGCCCTGCTGGCTCCCTGCACACCCCACAGGGCTGTCTGAGCAGGGGTGGCTGTCACTGGGTGACACTGCCAGCTCTGTGTCACCACAGAGCACAGACACACCACCTGAGTCACTGCTTGAGCCAAAACTCAGTGCTGAATCTTGATTGGGGTGACAGTGGGGGGCATTTGTGGGTCCTGGGAGGCACTGGGTGCCCCACAACATGTCCAGCCCATGGATGTGGGCACAGCCCTGCTCCCTGCACGGCTGGAAGGAGCTCGTCCTGCTCCCTGCAGTGACTGAGCAGCCTGGCATTTACCCAGGGTTTATTTGGACACTCCAGAGCCAGCTGCAGACATTTTTTTCATTTGCTTTTTGTCTGACTTCATGCCCTTTTGGTGATTGCTTATAAACTCGGCGTGGAGAAGGGAGCTTGAAGGGAAGGAGGCTTGTGCTGCATCCACCAGAGGCAGCCAGACTAAGAGAGAGAGAAAAAAAAAAAAAACCAATCCTAATGAATTATCTGTCCTGGAAACAGCGTGTTCTTTTTACAATTCCCTTTGACTGTTTAGGGAAAGATTTATCCTCTCCTTTCTCTGACAGCAGAGTTTGCAGTGCTGCTGTTAAGTTCGGGCCAGCCTGGATTAACTGTGCATCCTCAGTGCCTGATTAGCTCTATTTGCTGTGTTTTTATTGACCTATGCAAGAGGGAAATCTGGGTCAGGCCAGGCTGATGAGGCTGGAGCTGGCTCTGCAATATAAATCAGAACAAACGAGGCCGTGCAGCCGCTGAGCCATCACATCCTGCTCTGGGCTGGGTGGCCCCAAAGTGTCCAGGGGACATCATTAGGAACTTTCCCGAGCTGTCAATCAGAAGGGAGCCTGCTTTGGAGGTGCAGGGTTGTTTTGGGAGCTGCTCCTTGTTTCTGGGTGAGGTGCATTTAATCAGTGAGTGGCTGCAAATAGAAAGGGCCCCTGCCTGGCTGTGGCTCCGTGCTCTGTGCACACAGGAGGGATGAGACAGCTGAAGGGAGCCTGCAGGGCTGAAATGAGTTTTTGCACAGAAGCAGGAGGGGAGGGCAGAGTCTTTTACCCAGACCTTATTGATGGCTTTTGCCACGCACAGCCGAGGGGGAAGCAGTGCAGACTGCATGCTGCTGGCAGTCCTGAGTCTCCTCTAAGGCTGGCACTGCTGGTTTGTTGGATCAGAGCAGGGATCAGCCTGCAGTGACCCAGCGTGCAGCTGCGTTAGTCACCCTGCTCGGGGGGGACACAGCAGGCTGTGACAGGCTGATCTCAGCTGCCTCGCTGAACCCCTGCACCGCTGGAAAAGCTCTTTGCAAGGAGACAAAGGTGTCTGGTGCTGGAAGTTTCCAGGCTGGGAAGCAGGGAGCAGCCTCAGCTGGTGCTGTCTGGGGTGTGTGATGCGCTGGGAGTGCGGTGTCACACAGCATCAGCTTCACTTTCAGCAGGGCCGAGGCACAGCGACAGCACTGGGGACCACAGAGCCACCGTGGGAGGGGACAGCAGAGCAGCACAGGGCTCACAGGGCTCAGAGCCCGCAGGGGCACCCAGAGAGGGGCACACAGGGCAGGGCAGGCTGTCCCTGCTGCCGGGCTCCCCTCGGGGCTGCCAGGAGGCGCTGCTGGCTCACACAGCGAGGCCAGCTCAGGTCACTGTCACCTTGTGCTGCCAAGAGCCACACATGCGGCGCTGGCCCTGGACAGGGTCACCTGGGTGGGGGAGCTGCGTGGGATCTGCTTTTGGAGGAGCAATGGGCTGGGGAGGGCAGGGTGAGCTCAGCCCTGGGAACGGAGCAGGGAGGGTTCAGGGAGAGGAGGGAGCAGAGCTCCTGTGAGATTTCACATGTCAGGCCTCGGTGAACCTGCAGGGCTTTCCCACCTGGAGGGGTTTTGGAACATGTGGAGCAGGAATACCTTCAGTGGGAGTGTCAGGAAATGGCCTTTTAGGAACAGGGAGAACCCACCAGTGTTTGTACAGCTCCACACCCAGTACAGCAGGTGTCCAGGGCTCTTCTTCTGGGAAAATCCAGTCAGGAAAACAAGAGATGTAGGAGTGATGGGTGTAGGAGGGTGGGGATGGATGAAGATGAGAGATCTCTGAAGCCAGGGCTTGGAATTTGGGGTTCATTGCAAAGGGCCTGGGTGCAGGGCCCTGCTGGGAGCTGCCAGGCACAGCTCAGAGCAGGGCTGAGAGAAGAGAGGGGAGAGAGGATGAGAGGGTGAGAGAGTGAGGTTCCCCTTCCAATACCATAAATTTTCTTCTGTGTTGAATATTCTAATTCCCACTAACCAATCTAGTACAATTACAAATCCTACAGCATTTCCATGCAGCCTATAAGAATCATTACATTACCATCCTGTGTTACATTTTTAACCCTAAAAACTCCTCTTTGGGCCCTTCTGCCAAGCTGTGGGGTCTGCTCTGAGCCTTGGAGCTGTCTGCAAGCAGAGGGTGTTGTTCCATCAAAAGGGGATCACCTTCAGCAGCCACACAATTGTTTTCCAGTTATTCAGTAACAGAGGGATCTCAAAGCTTGCTTTCATTTCAGTCTCACTTACAGTTTCCTTATTCTCAAAATCTTTTGCCAGGCAATCGTATTGATAAGGCTTTCCTGTTTCATCTTCCCCAACAAAGAGGAACATCAGCTTTTATGAAGCAAAAGAGACCCAGACCCGCTGGTGTCCCCCACTGAACCCATCCAGCCCAGCCCAGCTCCAAGGAGATGCATCCTTGGGTGATGCTGGTGGACGCAGGGGCACCCCGGGGCAGTCTGTCTGTCTGTCCTGCTGGGCTGAGCCACGGCCCTGCCTCCCCAGGCATTGCCATTCCCTCCACACGCCGCTCCTGCCTCCCTGCCCTGCTTTATGCCTGCGATTCACTCACGTCACGGGCGCGGCGTCGCGGAATTGAATTCACGGCAGGCTGAATTTATGATGAGAGAAATTAACCCTTCGCCACCCCCTGCCTCCCCCAGCCCCTCCTGCGTGCAGCACCCTGGCTGAGACACCCCAGGGGAAGACAAGGATTCCTGCAGGATTGCCGCTGCCCTGAAATGAAGGGATCAGGGAAGGCGTTCCATGGGCAGCCAAAGTGAGCTGGCACTGCAGCCTCTCCATCAGGCTCCTGTCTGCTCCTTCCACGCTAACAGTCCCCTCCATAATGATCTATTCCCACTTCTGGGTGATTTCCAAAGCATTCCCAGCAGGTATTTCTCAGCCTTGCCATGCCCTGCCCCTCCCCTCTGAATTTCTCCCTCTCTCCAGCTGAATTATTGGATGAACCGCAAGGCTCAGAAGCCAAACAAAGAAGGAAAGGGAGCAGAAACCAGAGACAATTTACAGGTCACAAGCCAAACTCGCTGCGGGGCTGTGGCTGGGGGTGTTGGAATTGCTCCATCCTCAGGAGCTAATTTGGGACACGCTCTGCTCCCTGCCTGGGGAGGAAATGGCTCCTGTGCAGCAGGCGCTTGTCTGTGACAGATCTCTTGTAAACAGCATAATAGCTCCGTGTCAGAGCAGACATCTTCATCAGGTGCTCTGCCAAGGCCCCGGGGGAAGCTGGAGGACAGAGCTGTGGTCAGCAGGGATTTTTCAGGCACAGCCTGGCTGGGATTGAGGCTGCACAGAGCCAAAGGCTGCTCAGAGAAAAGGAGATTTGTGCTGTACCTGCAGCATCCCCCAGCAGAGCAGCTTTGCTCCGGTACTCTCAGCACAGGCACTAAAGGAAAGATGATATCAAAACTGGAGCAGGATGGAGAGAGGATTTCCTGCTCTGGGGGAAGGTCAAAGCCTTTCTTTTTTACCAGAATGAAAATCCTGGCGTTTCTCATCGATCATCAAAACCAACTTTTATCTGGGCTTGATCACAACAATTCATTTTGGCCTTTTTATATTTTTTTCCTACTCCTGCACATGTATTCACCAGCCTTCCCTTCGTACAGCCCCCAAAATCCAAGTTTCAAATCTGGAACCAAGGTGCTGCTGTGTTTCTTTTTCTGTTGAGTGAGGGGAATCTGTCTTGCTCTCAAATGAACATTTTGGGATTTCTCTTTCTGCTGGAGGCTGAACAATTTCTGTGGGCATCAGCCTTCCTCTGGTGCTGTGATTTTTTTCCTCTCCTGTGAGTCCGTCCATCCATCCATCCATCCATCCATCCATCCATCCATCCATCCATCCATCCATCCATTCCCATCCTTCCAGAGCAGCCCTGAGACACCCCCAGGTGCAGAAATCCTGCTCGAGGTGCAGAAACTGCAGCAGCACAAGGAGTCTCTACAGCGAAGAGTGCGTTTATTGAGATTTCAAATCTGGAACCAAAGTGCTGCTCTGCTCCTTTTTCTCTGGGATTGCTGTTGAGTGAGGAGAATCTGTCTTGCTCTCAAATGAACATTTTGGGATTTCTCTTTCTGCTGGAGGCTGAAACCACAACAATTTCCGTGGGCATCAGCATTGTGATATTTCTCCTCTCCTCTTTTAGCCTCTAAGCCCCACAGCCCTGTGAGTCCATCCATCCATCCATTCTTTTTTCCATCCATTCCCATCCTTCCAGAGCAGCCCTGAGACATCCCCAGCTGCTGAGAAATCCTGCTCGAGGTGCAGAAACTGCAGCAGCACAAGGAGCCTTTCCAGTAGAGTGTGTTTATTGATATTTTATTATGCTGTTTAGCAGGACCCTGGTGCCTGTAATAAAGCACTAAGGAAGTGTAGCAGCACATTCTCATTGATCCCCTTCAGTGCTGTGATATTTCTGGGAGGACCAGCCACAAAGAAAAGGAATCATTTTGCTCCCTTCCCCTGCGCTGAGTTGCTGATGGCAAAATGCCCCGGGAGCCTGAGGATTAATTGGATTTAATGTCACCCCCAGCTGAATAATCACAAAGCACATGGGAAGAGGAGAAGCTTTGGGGGTTTTTGATCTGTAGAAGTGCACAGTGAGGGATCTGGAGGAATCCACGGTGACTCAGGAGAGCTCAGATCTGGTAATTCCTGGCTGGATGGGAATGCTGCGGGCTGGATGAGCTGGAAATCCCTCAGTGTGACAGCAGTGACAATCTGCTCTGCTCTGCTCTGCTCTGAGGTCTGCACCTGGCAGGGACCTGTCCCTCTGTCCCTAAGAACACTGGAGTTCCATCTGGTACCAAAAATGGGATAAAAAATGCTCTTATCTGGCACCAAAAAATCAGAAAAAAAATTGCTCTCACCTGGAATTTATTTGGCACCAAAACTGGGGAAAAAAAACCTGCTCTCATCTGGAACTTATCTGGTACCAAAAATGGGAATAGACTGCTCTCATCTGATACTAAAAATGGGAAAAAATCTGGTCTCACCTGGAATTTACCTGGTACCAAACTGGGTTAAAAAATTGCTGTCACCTGGAATTTCATCTGGCTCCAAAAGTGGGAAAAAACTGCTCCCATTTGGAGTTTATGTGGTACCAAAAGTGGGGAAAAACCTGCTCCCATCTGGAATTTTCTCTGGTACCAAAACTGGGAGAAAACCTGCTCTCACCTGAATTTTATCGGGTACCAAAAGTGGGTTAAAAAATTGATCTCACCTGGAATTTTATCTGGTACCAAAACTGAGATAAAAATCTGCTCTGACCTGGAATTGATCTGGTACCAAACTGGGGAAAAAATTTTTTCTCATCTGAATTTTCTCTGGTACCAAAAGTGGGACAAAAAACTTGTTCTCATCTGGAATTTATCTGGTACTAAAACTGGGAAAAAAAACCTGCTCTCACCTGGATTTTATCTGGAACCAAAACTGGGATAAAACCTGCCCTTACCTGGAACTTATCTGGCCGGATAATTTTTCCCAAAACTGGGGAAAAAACTGCTCACAACTGGAATTTATCTGGTACCAAAACTGGGGGAAAAAACTGCTCTCACCTGAATTTTCTCTGATACCAAAAGTGGGATAAAAATCCTGCTGTCTCCTGGAATTTTATGGAATTTTATCTGGCACCAAAACTGGGATAAAAATCTGCTCTCATTTGGAATTTATCTGGCACCAAAACCAGGATAAAACCTGTCCCCACCTAGAACTTATCTGGCCAGATAAGTTTTCCCAAAACTGGGGAAAAAAACCTGCTCACATCTGGAATTTATCTGACACCAAAACTGGGGGAAAAATTGCTCTAATCTGGAATTTATCTGGCAGCAAATTTGGGAAAAAACCTTTCAGGTCAGAGCTTGAGGAAAGCTTTAATGCATCCAGCCTGGTGTTTGAGACCTGTCTGTGCCCCTCTTCTCCTCCTGGGTGTTTTTTTTAAGAACAAAACCTGATCCAAAGGGTACCAAAACTGGGGAAAAAAGCTTTTTATTCCTGGAGCTGCAGTTCTCACCCCTGGGAAGAGCTGGGAGCCTCTGGCTCTGCCATCCCTGTGCAGGCACATAATTCTGTCTGGGCTGGAGGTTTTATTCCTGTAAACATTGTATTTATTATTAAAAGAATACATATCTATAGGCTGGCGAATTCATATTGCAGCAAAAAAAAAAGAAAAAAAAAAATAAAAGTCATAAAGCTCCCACTAAAGAGGCAAGAAAATGCTGTGAGGAGAACAAAGCAGGAATTTATCACTGGGTTTGGGCAATCTCAGAGCCAGGCACGGCGTTGTAAATAAAACACACAGCGCTCCTTTCACCACAAATGTACTCTCAATCAGGGAAAAAAACACAAATAATTTGAGATCTGATCCGCTCCTCAATCAGGATGTGACTTATGCTCGGGAATCAGGGAGATAAAAAATGGGGGCAATTTCTGAATCACTCTGGGCTCCAAATGCTGCGTCCTCAACTGCTCTTGGAGGGAGGAGCTTTGGGAAGGAGCAGAGGAATTTGTGATGCCTCAAATTTTGAGGTTTAATCCTATTTTTCTTTAATTCCAGCACCCTAAATGAAGGCAGCCAATATTGCTCATCTTTCCTGAACAACTTTACCAAGTTCCCCACACACAACCTTTCATTTTTATGGGATGATTTAACTCTTGCCCTGCTTGGTGCAGGCCAAAAAATTCCAGGATTGGTTTAATCCCAGGTTTCCTAAATTCCAGAACCTCACAAATGAAGGCAGACAATATTGTTCATATTTTCTGAAGAATTTTATGGAGTTCCCCATACCCAAGCTTTTATTTTTATGGGACGATTTAACTCTTGCCCTGCTTGGTGCAGGCTGAAAAATTCCAGGATTGGTTTAAACCAAGAATTTGATGCCTGAGGTTCTTTTAAAGGATATTTCAGAGGGATTAAGAAAGCAAAGCTCACTAATATCAGGCTTTAATTTGCCACGCGGCTGCTGGTGGATTTGTGGGGCCTGCCAATGAGGGTGAAAGCTTTGCAGCCACCAAAACCACGCTGGCAGTGACTTGTGGAGAGTGTAAAATCCCTGTCTGAGGGAATTTCAGCCCTGGTTTAAAACCCTGACCAGACAAAACTCATTCCTGTGTGCCAGAACCTTCCTGCAGAATTATTTTGGTGCCTTTTAATGCATCTGATGCTGCTTCAGAGCCATTTAAGCCCAGCTTAACTTGTTCTTGATCCCTTAATTGTATCATTAGGAGCATTTCCAAATCAGTTCTGTAAAATATAAAAAATATCTCACTCCCGAGTCTGAGGAGAGCCATTATCCAAGTTTTGATCCATTTCTCTGATAAGAGTGATTAATTTTAGTGAGGCACTGCTTGCTTGGGACGCAGAGGAGGAAGGACAGTCTGTCCCTGTGGGTGACATTCTTCATGTCTGTCATCCTGGTGACATCCAGGTGACACTCAGGTGTCTTCAGGTGACATTCAGCTTTTGGGCTTTGGGGTTTTGAAAACCCTGAGTGTGTTTTGGTGCCTTATGGGGGTGTTAATTCATGCTTTGTATAGATATTATTGAGGGAAATTATTGTTAGATATTAATAGGTAAATTGTTAATAGATAATAATTATTATCAATTATTATCTAATATTAATATATATAGATATTAATTAGAAATGATTAATAAATAATTTTATTTAAATGCTACACCATCCCCATGGCTCAGGGGATAAATCTTATAAAATGCAATATTTCATATTGTAAAATAAGACAATATGAAATTTCGAGCAGATTCTGAGTGGAGCAGGGGAGGATTGAGCAGCTGAGGGGATCTTTGTGCTCAGCCCAAGTTCATTACTCTGCCAGGAGTTTATGATTCCTTTGTTATGGAGGTTCAATACTGATTGATTTTTAAATAATTTTTTGGGGGGATGGCAGGGGAGTTTAATAAATTCACTTTATTGTTGGGCTTTGATGTTATTTTCCATGTGATCAGCATAAAGTTTCTCCCTTGATTCCCTCTCCACTGAATTTTAGACCTTGAGGCCCTTCTCTGCCTCTCTCTGATCAAAAGCTGGGCCTGGACTAAAGCTCAGTTCTGAAGCAGTAATTCAGGAATTCAGCCAGCCCCGCTCACTTCTTACCCCAAACCTGTGTTTTCTCAGGTATTTTCTGTTGGAATCAAGGAATTTCATGTCTTGTTAATGAGTCTTAACAGATGGGAAATTTCAGGTGCCTGAGCATTTGCATCACGGCGTCATTTGGATAATAATTGTGGCTGTTCCCCAGGGATGGCAAAGAGGGGATCTTTAAAAGGAAATTTATCCACTTTGCAAACCCAAATGTGTTGTGAGACAGGAAAAGCACAGAAATCCATCAGAGCTCCATGGTGAGCTGTCCAAGGGAGCTGGGCAGGGATTTGGGAATTGTGGAGGATGACTGAGGAGGTAATGTGGGATTTTCTGAGAGCCCTGTCAAAGGGAGGAATTATGAGTCTGACTCCATGTTCTTAGAAGGCTCATATATTATATTATATTATATTATATTATATTATATTATATTATATTATATTATATTATATTATATTATATTATATTATATTATATTATATTATATTATATTATATTATATTATATTATATTATATTATATTATATTATATTATATTATCTATACTAAAATTTTACTAAAGAATAGAGAAAGGATACAGGCAGAAGGCTAAAAAGATAATAATGAAAACTCCTGACTCCTTCCAGAGTCCTGACACAGCCTGATCGGTCATTAAGTCAAAACAATTCACACGAAACCAATGAAACAATGACCAGTTGGATAAGCAATGTCCAAACACATTCCAAAGCAGCAAAACACAGGAGAAGCAAATCAGATAATTGTTGTTTTCCTTTTTCTCTGAGGCTTCTCAGCTTCCCAGGAGAAAAATCCCGGGCAAAGGGATTTTTTAGAAAATATGAGGGTGACAATTTACCCTGGATTGTTCCAGGAGTCCTTGGCCATGCAGCTGATCCCATCAACTGGGACAATTCCATTTGAAGTTTTCGCCTCGCGCTTTCCCTTGGGAAAATATTTCCTTCAATCCTCACTATAAATTTATACTGTCAATTAAAAACCACCTTACAGGTGCCACCAACCCCATAGGCCTTGATAGCATTGGAGCAGGTGGGTTTGGGGGTAATTAAACCACTTTTAGGAATCCTTCTCAAGGTGAAACAAACACTTTCTCCAGGTGCAACCAATTCCCTCCCCAGGTGTCACCAATTCCCTCCCCAGGTGTCACCAATTCCCTCCCCAGGTGTCACCAATTCCCTCCCCAGGTGTTTCAGCTAAAGCCAACGTCCCCAAATCCCCATCACCTGGGTCACCACCTCTGCAGGAGATTTATTGAGCAGCTCCAGCCCCTGCTCACCTTTTAGGATGTTCTTCTGGACATTTTCATTGTTTTTTTTTGTTTTTTTTTTTTTTTTTTGGGATTTTTTTGGTACATTTTTAGTTTACGGTCACACATTGCTGTGGCTGTAGGTGCCAGCTGATTTTTCCATCTGCTCTGACCACAAAGCTGCAGGATAAGGTAGGAAAACTTTCTGCTGTTGCTTTTTGTGAGTCTCCCTCCAGCCTGGAGTGCCAGGGGAAGGAGGAAAAATCTCTTTTTGGGGGAGAAGAGTGTGTTTTAAAGAGCAGGGATATCTGTCAGTGAGACAGCAGCTGCTCTGTAATTCATTCCCAGCTCTGCCTCCTCCTCCTCCTCCTCCTCTTGGGCCAGAAATGTCGACACAGCACTTTTCTCTCTCTTGGGTTGTTTATTGAGGGGTTTTTAAAATTATTTCAGTGTGTCTAGGGGCTGTACTGAGGAAAGGGCAAAGAAAATTAGGGAAAATTCAGGGATCTGTGCAGCCTCTCCCTGGATTTGTCAGTGGTGGATGAGTTCATTTCACCCAGGCTGGGGCACAGGAGCATCAAGGGGAGCTGCTAAAATCCATCCAGGAGTGCCCAGCTGTTAATTTGGGATTTATCCAAATGTCCCTGTGCTGCTCAGGAAGGTCAGACACCACACACCCTGCATACGTTGAGCTTTACCTCTAATTTAACGAAGGTTGGTAAAATATGAGTATTTGCTATAAAAAAAAAGGGGGAAAACACCACACAAAACAGAGCAAAAAGCTGAAAATCTCTTGGGAGCAGCTGAATTTTGGAGCTCCAGCAATTGAGTTTTCATTGTTTCCCCATTGTGATAAGAAAGGTGTAAAGAGCTGTTTTTTGTGGTTTTTCTTTTATTTTTGGGGTTTGTTATATTTAGGGTATTTTGGAATTTTTGATTTAGGGTATTTTGGATTTTTTGGTTTGGATTTTTTGGGGGTTTGGGTTTTGTTTTTTGGGTGTTTTGTTTTGTTTGGGTTTTTTTTTGGAATTTTTGTGTTGTTGTTGTTTTTGTTTTGTTTTGTTTTTTTTTTTTTTTTTTTTCATTTGGCCTGATGGGTTCATGGGGGAGTAAATGATATCTCTGTGTGTGGAAAATTCCCTGGCAAGGCTCTTCTTTGAGTACTTTTATTTCCTTTGAGCACCTGTCCTTCCTTGCTGCTGCAATGCCCATCCATCAAACAGGAGTTCCAGGACTGCTCCCTCCCCTGCTCCAAATAATTTGAATTATTGGGAATAACTGATGGAAACCCTGACAGTTTTAAGTGTGAGCTGCTGGGTTTATCCAGGGGGATTTAAGGCACTCCATGCTTCAGGTTTGGAAAGGAAAACTTCCTTAAAAAACTTCCCTTATTTCTGCAAAATTAAGGTGCCAAATTGTCACCTGGAACTCCTTTCTGAAGCAGAATTTGGCCTCAAAAGCTGCTGTTTTGGTGGAAATAAGTTGATTTATGCCAGCTGAAGATGTGTTTCTAAAACTGCTTAAAGCTTAGTGTTCCTCTCTCTCAGCATCCCTGCGAGATGAGGATTTACTGCAGCTGTTGGAGAAATGCAAATTTTTTTATATATTTTTGCTCTCCACGAAATATGTCTTCTCATAAAAATGCTCCTTTGGTGTGTGGAAATATTTCATGAGCATCTTTAAGGCTTTGATGGGAGATGGGATCCCAGAAAGCAAAACACTTTTTTAGAATGCTTGGTTGGTTTTTTGGTTTTTTTTTTGGTCTCAATTATTTACATTTTCCCTGCTGATAAAAAAGTGTGATAAATGAAAGCAGGCAAGTTTCTCATGCACACAGAAAATGGTGTTTGGGGAGAATGAAGAAATTGCAGTGTATTATGGTGTTTCAGGCAGCTCTGCCAGTGACAAGCTTCAGCCTCAAATAAGAAAATCCTGGGTTCAATTTTTATTTGGCAGATTTCTTTTTTTATTTTATTTTATTTTTTTTTTTTTGCCTTTTATCAGCTCCTGCAAAGCAGCCCATCCTTAAAGAGCAGAATCAATACCCAGGAAAGGGTCAAGCAGCTTACAATTCATTACATGTGTGTGTTTCTGTCTGACAATGCAATTCTTGCTTCTCATTTTTCACTTCAACTTCTTCTCAGGAAAAAAAAAAAAAAAAAAAAAGAAAAAACCCATAAAAGAAAGGAAAGAAAAGCAGGAATAGACAAAAGACAGAGAGATTCACCCCAGTCATCAAGTGGAATGGAAGCTGACAGGTTTCCTGATGTTACAGGCCCAGAACAAAAAGGATTCCTCACTCTGCTCCTCTGGGAGTGCTTGAGGATCCTTTGTGCTGCTCAGGGGAGCCTCAGCTCCAGGATTTCCCTGAATTTCCCCCAAAATGTGCCCCAGATGCTCCCTGGCCTGGCAGGAGCTCTGCAGCAGATCAAAGGCAGCAGCAGTGAATTGTTGGGAACTTTTCCTGGTTCTGTTACTGAATGAGCCCAAATCCCCCAGGCAAACCAATTTTTTTGGGGGTTTTATTTTCCTTGTTTTGAGGCAGCTGGGGAAGGGTCAGGATTTTAAACTTCTAGAAAAATCCCTGTAGAGGGATCTCTCTGATGATCCAAATTAGCAAAATTTCAACTTACTCAGTTTTTGCCAGGTCCAAATGTGTTTGCAGGTGCCCTTGGAGGTGCTAACCACCCATCCAGATTTTGGTTTATCCTTTATCCAAAATAAACCCTGATTTGGGGTTTTCCTGGAGCCCAAATTCCCCTGGGCAAACCAATTCTTTTTGGGTTTTATTTTCCTTGTTGTGAGGCAGCTTTGGGAAGGGTCAGGATTTAAAACTGCTGGGAAAATCCTTGTAGGGGAGGGATGTCTCTGATGATCCAAATTACCACAATTTCAACCTAATTCAGCATTTCCCAGGTCCAGCCATGTTTGCAGGTGCCAACCATCCATTTATTTATTATTAAATAAACCAACCATTATTTAGTGTTAAAATAATAAAAGTCAGCCTTCTGAAACATGGAGTCAAGATTCTCATCTCTGCCCTCAATCCTTTCTTCTATTATTTTAGTATAGTTTTTATATAATATATATTAATATAAGATATATTAGTATATTATATATTAAATAGTGTATATTTAATATAATAGATATTATTATTTTAATATAATACATATTATTGTTTATTATTAAAGTAATAAGTCAGCCTTCTGAAACATGGAGTCAAGATTCTCATCTCTACCCTCAATCCTTCATTCTATTATTTTAGTATAGTTTTTATATAACATATATCAATACAAGATATATTAGTATATTATATATTAAATAATGTATATTTTATATAACAGATTATTATTTTAATATAATACATATTGTTATTTATTTATTATTAAAATAATAAGTCAGCCTTCTGAAACATGGAGTCAAGATTCTCATCTCTACCCTCAATCCTTTCTTCTATTATTTTAGTATAGTTTTTATATAATATATATTAATATAATATATATTAGTATATTATAGATTAAATAATGTATATTTAATAAAATAGATATTATTATTTTAATATAATACATATTATTGTTTATTTATTATTAAAGTAATAAGTCAGCCTTCTGAAACATGGAGTCAAGATTCTCATCTCTACCCTCAATCCTTTCTTCTATTATTTTATTATAGTTTTTGTATAATATATATTAATGTAAGATATTATTTATTATATATTAAATAATGTATATTTAATATAATAGATATTTATTATTATTATTATTATTATTATTATTATTATTATTATTATTATTACTACTATTATTATTATTATTTTAATATAATACATATTATTGTTTATTTATTATTAAAATAATAAGTCAGCCTTCTGAAACATACAGTCAAGTTTCCCATCTCTTCCCCCATCCTGGGACCCTGCAAGCACCAGCACAGAGATGCAATCCCTGTCAGTGCTGACAGCTCCAACTCTCCACATCAGCTGGAAATATTCAGGAATAAACCACTCGTGCATCTCCTTTCCTTGCCTGCCTCTCCTGTCATGTTTCCCCCCAGAATTTGATGTTTTCAAGTCTCTCTGCTTTCAGATCAGCTCCAGGAGCAGAGCACACGAGAGCTACAACTTTCTCTCACTCCCTCCCCCTCAGCCTGAGTGTTTAATTTGCTCCCGACTCTGCTTGAGCAATTTTTTGAGAGCACAGTTTATATTTGCCTATGCAAATCAGCTGAGCAAATATGCTGAGCAGCTCCAAAGATAGATCAGGACGTTTCAGCACAAGCCCAGCCCAGAGGAAAATCATCCCAGGCCGTTTTGCTCTGTGTTAACCCTTCTGTTTTCACTGATTTGGGGTTTTTTTGGCTGGGAGAAGCTCCTGTGAGCCCCTGGTGTGGCTGTTCTGCACAGGAGCACACACAGGGTTGTATATTCAGGAATCACTTGTCTTTCGTGTCCTTTTATTGGAGAACAAGCAGTTCCAGGAGCTGCAGAGTCCCAGCCAGCTTTCCTTCAGCCCTCTGATTTATGCTGGAGTCTCTGGTGCCTCGTAAAATCCTGCTCTTCTGAGGCTCTGGGCATGGTTGGGAGTTCATAAAAATCCTCTTCCCTCTGGGTGTTCTCTGAGCTGGGCCCAGCTGTTGTCTCCTCTTTAGGGGCAGGGAAAGAATTTGACCTTTCTGCTTGAATTCCCGCCAGCAGTTATAAAACAGCAGAAAAATGAATTTTCCTTGAAAGTGGTGGATGGCAACTGACAGAAGCAGAGGACACAGTCTCCAGCTACGGCAGGGAAGGGATAGGTTGGATATTAGGAAGAAATTTTTCACTGAAAGAATAATAAAACACTGGGATGCTCTTCCCAGGGAGGTGGTGGAATCACCATCTCTGGAGGTGTTTAAAAACAGACTGGACATGGCACTTGGTGCTACAGTTGAGGTGTTAGGGCATGGGTTGGACTCCATGATCATAGAGGTCTCCCAGTCTCATTATTCTGGGATTCAGTGATTCTGTGGTTCTGTTATTCTGAGATTCTGTGGCTGAAGTGGGCTCCAACATCTCCTGAAGAGCTCCGGTCCCCAGTTCCATTTCTGGCTCCCCAATTCCATTCCTGGTCCCCAGTTCCATTTCTGGCTCCCCAATTCCATTTCTAGTTCCCTTTTCCCCATTCCTGGCTCCCCAATTCCATTTCTAGTTCCCTTTTCCATTTCTGGTTCTCCAATTCCATTCCTGGTTCCCTTTTCCCATTTCTGGCTCCCCAATTCCATTTGCCCTCCCTCCAGGGGGAAGGAGCTGCTTGGCATTCCCTGGGGTGGCAGAAGCTCCTGCAGAATCAGCTGCTCGGCCACGCTCCTCTGGAACACAAGTGACTTCACTGGAGAGTAATTACTCCACTTTGGAGGAATGCTAATTACTTTGGAGAGGGTTTTTATTCAGGAATGAAGAGCTGCTGTCGCAGCGTCCTTTGGGAGGCGTCAGGGAATCGTTTCTCCACTCCAGATGTTTTCCTGCTCCTGGAGATGACGAGGGCTTGCAAAGGCAGGGGCTGTGCTGCTGCTGCTGTGCCTGGGGAAGGAAAAAAAGCCTTTCAGGGACGTTTTATAGCAGGGTTGATTTAACCTCGGAGCGTGTGGAAGGCGACACAGCTCCTCAGTGCTGTTTTTAGCTGAGTTTCCTCGAGAAACGAGCCTTACATAAGCAGTGTCTGTATCCATCACTTCTGCACCATTAGCTCGCCCCAGCCCTGCTTAGCCCAGCGCAGGAGGGGTCCAGGACTGGGTTTGGGTGCTCAGGGGGATCCTGTGCCGAGGGAGAGGCCGCAGGTGTCACTGTCCTGCTAAAACGTGGAATTACCTGTGGGATGGTGTGGCTGAATGTGTTCTCCTTGCAAAGGAAAGCTCTCAGATAGCAAAGCCCATCACACCACACCCCCAGGGCTGATTTCTGGGCCCACAGTTTCACTCCTGGTGGTCTGAAGCTGCAGCAGCCCCACAAACTCCTCCTCAGACTGAGCTGGAGCTGGCTCTGAGGAGGAAGAGCTGCTGCTCATCCTCTCCTCTTCCCATTCTGCTGTCCCAGCTCCCCCCAGACAGTCAGATGGCAGCTCAGGGTGCTTGTGCTGGTTCTGCAAATGTTTTACTGTGCTTGCAGCCAAAAGCAGCCTCACTTTGCCAGACAGCGGAGTCTGAACCCTTCCCCCTCAGCTCTGCCCTGCGTGGAGGGTGAGGGACAGCTCTTGTTCCTCTGAATTGGCCAAATTCATTCCCTGATGAACGTTTTGGGTTGAAATTCAGTATTTTTGCACTGCTCTGATTGCTGGGATCTGCTCACCTGGGTCAGGAGGGATAGAACAGGAGAGGAAGGTTCTGCTCTGGGACGGGGATTGCTCCTCACCTCCTCCTCTTGGTTAACTCACCTCCTTCTCCTGGGTTAGGAGGGATAGAACAGGTGAGGAAGGTTCTGCTCTGGGATGGGGATTGCTCCTCACCTCCTCCTCTTGGTTAACTCACCTCCTTCTCCTGGGTCAGGAGGGATAGAACAGGAGAGGAAGGTTCTGCTCTGGGACGGGGATTGCTCCTCACCTCCTCCTCTTGGTTAGCTGGGGAGCCAGGCTGGATAATGAGCTCACATTCAACACCTTCTTCTGGTTTTGGGGCATTTTAATGAGCTATGAGCAGAGTGTGGATCCCTCGGCTGTGATTGTGCAGGGGAAGAGAATTGTGGAAAATGGGGAAATCATTATGGGGCCACTTCTTGGTGTGGAGTGGTTTGGGGGAAAAGGACCCATTTTTGTGTCCCATCATGGTTCTCTGAGGAGCCCCAGCTCAGACAGGGCTGAAGGCAGCTCTGCTGTCATTGCCAGGGCTTTGTCCTCCTGCTCAGGGTGACCTCAGCTCTTTTTGCTCCTGATTTGTCACCTTTGGGCCAGAGGGACCGGATTGCCCCAGGGCACAGCGAGGTCACCCTGTGCCCAGCCAGAGCAGGGCAGATGGCACTTCTTGTGCCCTTCCAGCCCTGCCTGGTGCCAGCTGTGACAATGGGCTCTTGGAGGTGTCAGGGTGGCCCTGCAGAGCTCTGCCCTGTCCTGATTGTCCCTGCTGGTGCCTGGTGCCAGGACAGCAGTGACAAGGGGCTCTGGAGGTGTCAGAGCTCTCTGCCTTGTCTCCAGTGTCCCCAATGTCCCTGCTGGTGCCTGGTGTGACAAGGGGCTCTTGGAAGTGTCAGAGACCCTCCAGAGCTCTCTGCTATGTCCCCAGTGTCCCTGCCTGGTGCCAGCAGTGACAAGGGGCTCTCAGAGGTGTCAGGGTCACCCTGCAGAGCTCTGCTGTGTCCCCAATGTCCCCAGTGTCCCTGCCTGGTGCCAGCTGTGACAAAGGGCTCTTGAAGGTGTCAGGGTGGCCCTGCAGAGCTCTCTGCCCTGTCCCCAGTGTCCCCAGATGTCTCTACCTGGTGCCTGGTGTGACAAGGGGCTCTCAGAGGTGTCAGAGCTCTCTGCCTTGTCCCCAGTGTCCCCAAGTGTCCCTGCCTGGTGTGACAAGGGGCTCTGGAGGTGTCAGAGCTCTCTGCCATGTCCCCAGTGTCCCCACGTCCCTGCTGGTGCCAGCCAAGCCTGCTGCAAGGGCTGGCACCTTCCCTGGCTCTGGGATGTGTTCCCAGATCCAGGCACAGCGGGGAGGATTTTTCATTTTGTTTGTTTGTTTGCTTTCTGCATGTGTCAACATTAGAAAGCAAAACCCAGGCAGGGAAACGCTGAAGAGCCTCTCGCCCAGCCCAGCTCTTGTGCTTTCGTTTGTCAACACTTATTTTTGTTTCCTGCCACAAAGTGGAAACATTTGGTCAGTGCTTTGGCTCCTGTCCCTGCTGTTTTCCCTGTCTCCTGCAGTGTCACTTGGAAGGACATTCCAGGGCTTTTTTTGTCGTTTCTGTCAGGCATGAAGCTGTAAAATATTTGGGTGGGGTGTGACAGTGTTTAAATCCCTGGAGATGTTTTTTTTCCCTGCCCTTTGGGTGAGGGAATGTTCCCAAAACCTGCAGAGCTGCTGAATTCCTGATCATTTCCCTCAGCAAATGGTGGCACACGGAGCTGGACAGAAGCAAAACTGATTTGGCTGAGCTGATGCTCAATGGTCCAAGTCTTGGTTGGAGTCTTAATAATTGTAATGTAATTATCCTCACAGTTATGGTCAGATAAATCAATGCTCAGAGATCAGGGGAATCTTGAATTTCTTTTTGTTCTTTTCCCTCATTTTGGGGGGGAATGGATCTGGATAAAACAGGACAGTGGATGGAGGGAACAATGGTCTGACCCAGCACAGGCTGTTAAACAAAAAATAAAGATTTTGGATTCACCATTTCCATAATTTATTGGATTGATGAGCAGAAATATCTTGCAAACAGAGGACTGATTGCTGAATAAAGGAATTCCAGTTTATAGCACCAAAGATTTGCCCCCTGTACAAAACAGACAAATATTTAATGTTTTTAATATAAAATATATTAAAAACATTAAATATATTTTATATATTTAATGTAAATATATTACATAAATATTAAACTAAAAATAAATATATATTAAAAATTTAAAATATAGATAAATATATAAATATAAATATATTTTAAATATAAAAAAATTTATATTATATAAATATATAAATTATATTATACATATAAAATATAAATATATAAAATATAAATACATAAAATATAAATATATAAAATATACAATATCAAAATATAAAATGCAAATATATTTTAAAATAGATAAAATATATATTATGTTTAAAATATAAAAGATATACATCTAAAATAGAAATATATGTTTAAAGAAATATAAAAAGATATTTTAAATATAAAGATATAAAGGATGTTTGCATGCACAGGGACCCCCTCAGGCAGTGGTGAGAGAGGCAAAATCCTTGGAGAAGGAGGTGCCAGCATGGGACGTTCCCTGGGACGCTCCCAAACTGAAATGGGAATCAGCTCCTGCCAAAATCCAATTTCAGAATTTAACAGGCACCAGGAAGCCACTGGGACATTTTGGGAAGTGCAGGAATTGGTGAGGCATGAACAGACCTGGATAAAATATCTAAAAATGAGGGGTCATTTTGTGGGGTCCCTATAACCGCCCCCAGCCATGTGCTGCTCCCTCCATCCACATCCCAGCAGCAAGGATATAGATAATTTTATTAATTAAATTCCTTTAATTAAATTAAAATCTTTATCAAGAATTTATCTGTGCTGCCTCAACAGCATGATTTCCCACAAAATTCGGATTTTTTTAATGCCCTTGGAACATTACCTGCAGTCCTCCCCAGGTGAGAAGGCCCAGAGTGGCTCAGCCTCTCCAGAATTCTGGCACTGCCCTGCCCTGCCCTTGAGAGCAAGGGGAGATGAAGAGATAGTGCCTGGCTGGCCGCCAGAACGTGTGGCTTTCATTAAAAGTGTGCAAAAAGCCTTGCTCTTTTTCAGCAGTGATTAAATGAAAATATATGTACACGGCAGAGAGCTGATGTCAGCCCTGTGGGCAACACAGCCCGAGATGAGAGGCTGAAGAAATAAGAAATTGTCACTGATGTTATGAATTCCCTGTGCCCCCAGGTCTGAGGGTTTTCCTTGATGACAATTTTTTAATAAAGAGCGTTGGGTTGGCTTCGAAGCCCAGAATTGTGAGTGCAGCTGGCAAAGGGGGGATTTGCCAGGCAGGAGCCTGGCAAGGGCAGGGATTCCTTTAAAAAATAAACTGGGGGGAACCTGAAAAGCACCTCAGGGCTCTCCTGCCTTCTGATGGTGACAAATGACCAAAAGGCTTGGGGGTGCGGATTAATGTGGGTTTGTAATCAGGAAGGAGCTGGAAGCTTTTCAAGGCAGCACAAACACTGGATTTGTCTCCTTACAGCTGGGCTTTGACCCCTTCTGCTGCCCTCAGCACAAGAATCAGAGATGCTCAACAAGTGCCTGCTGAGATATTGTCCCAGAAGGGTTCTGTGCACCTGGGCAAGCTGCAGACACAGCTCAGGGCTCAGCTGGGAGGCTGCTGTGCATCACTGCTGCTTTTGGGGCCAGCACAGAGTTCTTCTTGTTCTTCTCCTCTTCTTGTCCTCCTCTTCTTCTTGTCCTCCTCTTCTTCTTGTCCTCCTCTTCTTCTTGTCCTCCTCTTCTTCTTGTCCTCCTCTTCTTCTTGTCCTCCTCTTCTTCTTGTCCTCCTCTTCTTCTTGTCCTCCTCTTCTTCTTGTCCTCCTCTTCTTCTTGTCCTCCTCTTCTTCTTGTCCTCCTCTTCTTCTTCTCCTCCTCTTCTTCTTCTCCTCCTCTTCTTCTTCTCCTCCTCTTCTTCTTCTCCTCCTCTTCTTCAAGAGAGAAGACTTTTCTCTCTTCTTCTTTTCCTCTTCTTCTCTCTTATTTTTCTCTCCCCATTTCCTTCTCCCCATTTCTTCTCTCTTCTCCCTTCTCCCAGTGTGGGTGCTCTGCAGCAGCCCCTCTTTAAAGCTTTGTGCTCTCTCTGCGCACTAAAGCAGCACAAAATCTGAAAAACAGAAAAGCCAAAACCTGAAAATCTGAAAAATAGAAAAGCCAAAACCCGAGGCATCATGACCAGGGGATTATTTGTCATAATCCCAGAGGATTTTTTGTCACCTTTCCTGGGCTCAGCTCCTCTCCCCGGTGTTCCCTGCTCACCCTGGAGCTCTCCCTTGGATTTGAGATGAAAGCCCTGCCAGTGCCTTTCTAGCACCTCTCATTTTCTCCATTTTCATCACTTTTTTTTTCCCCTGCTTTACATCAAGAGGGTTTTTCTCTGTCCACAGTGCTCCAGACAGGTGGGATCTACCATGGGGTGTGATTTTTGCTTTGTCCCAGGAAATCAGCCTGGCCAACCCCAGATGCCCAAAGGCATCATTTTAACTGTGGGTAGGTTGGCACAGAAAAAATCCCTTGGAGCCCATGAAATCCATGGAAGGAAGGGAACTTTGTTGAGCTCAGGCATTGCCAAAACCATATTATTTTTTTTTAAGGATTACCTGAGTGGAGAACCCCGTGGGGATAAGCAAAAAAAGGCTCTTCTGGAGTGATTCAGGAATTTTCTTTTAATTTAAAAACTAAAGGCAAAGCCTGCCAGTGTAAGGATTTTAATTAGGGTGAATTAAAAGCTTAGAGAGAAGTGGAATTATTTGTAAATAAATAACTCTTAAAACCTTGATGTGCAGCATTAGAGGAGAGCAGAAACCCTGATGGGAAACAAGGAATAAATGCAGGAGGAGGAGGGCTGGCTTTCAGTGCTGCCACAATGAACTTGCCTGGCCTTTAAAAAACAGAGCTTGTGATAAGGGATGAGATCTTTTTCTGCTGGCAGCCAAGAAATATTGGCAATAAAAATGCTTCAGCTGCTGTTAGACGCTGTCTGTGATTTGATTAATTCCCTAGATCCTGTTTCTTTGTTGTGATGAATTGGAAATCCCATTTCCCATTGATTTGGGCAGTCAGGGGGACACCACCTGCACAGAAAGGTGAGCTCACCACAGCAATCTGAATTTTTTCTGAATTTTCAATCTCATGGCTCCAAGCAAGTTAAATTTAATTCCATTTTAGTTTAGTTCAGTTCAGTTTGGCAGCTTTGAAAGGACCACACCCCACCTGTAAACCCAGACCTGTAAACCATCAAATTCCCTCAATTTGCCTCCAGTTTTACACTCCAGTTTTTAAAAACTCCATTTTTTTAAACCCCAGTTTTACACTCCCTTGGTCAATAAGCTCACCACAGCAATCTGAATTTTTTCTGAATTTTCACACCTGCTTCAATCTCAAATTAAGTTTGATTCAATTTCACTTTAGTTCAGTTCAATTTGGCAACTTTGAAAGGACCACAACCCACCTGTAAACCCAGACCTGAAAACCATCAAATCCCCTCCTCCAAAACTCAATTTACCTCCAGTTTTACACTCCAATTTTTAAAAACTCCATTTTTTAAATCTCCAGTTTTAAAACCCCTCGATCAATAAGTTTTCCTCTGCCCCACAAATAAATTGGGCTCCAATTAAATCCTTGGGAAGCATTAGAATTGTTGTAGTTATTGTTTGATTTCTCAGGGAGGGGAGATGAAGATTTCTTTTTAAAAGCCTGATGCAAATGTGCAGCTTTTGCTGCTGTTCAATAAAGTTGATCATTTTAGTGAGGAAGTATCAATGCAATTTTCCACACCAGTGCCTTAAAGATTGGCTCAGGGTGTAAATGCAGCCATTCCTTTTCCTCTCATTTGTGTGGGGAGCAAACAAAAGGGAAGAAAATCTTCTGATCAACAGGATTATTAAATAAATCTCAGAATTTCTGCCCCAAAATAAGCAGCACCGCTGCATTTTTGCAGGTTTTTATTCCATTTGTGCCTCAGCTGAGTGCAGAACTTGGGAATGTCTTTCCAGCCCATTACATTTCCCAGTGAAAAATGTGAGAATTGCCTCTGATGTTCGTGGGAAGCCATCAGGATGGAAAACACCTGAAAATGAAATATTAACTTTGCCACCCAAGCCAGTAATGGCTGTTATGTTTTGTATTATAACACATTAAGGTGAAGTTGCTGCCTAAGAAAGAAATAAATTTTAAAAAAATCTCCCAGCTCCTATCCCAGGAATGACAGGCTGATGGGAGAGGATAAAATTGGAAAGTTGGGGGGGGGAAAGAAAAAATATAATATATTCACAGTTTAGATGACAGTGAATATAAAGACAGACTGAGCTTAAGTGGAAATTGCAAAATATCCCTGGGAAGTTTTATTCCCTCCAGATTGCTGCCAGATATCCTGGAAAGTGTGTGTTTGTAGCAGAACCTTATGGGCTGAGGCAGTGCAAGCATCTCTGTTGCTGTTTAGTTCGTGGCATTGACAGAAAAGCTCAATATTTGTCCCTTTTTGGAGCAGTTTCCTGGCTCTGCTGATCAGGGTGGGTGAGCACAGCTCCAAACCCCCCGTGGAACTCAGGGCTGTCTCTTTCTCCCCGGCAGGAGGTTTGGTTTGCCTTGAATTTTGTGAAAAATTTTGCCTTTTTTAGGATTTTTTACCCCTTTTCTGTGTTGTGGTGGGAGCTGCTGTGAGCTGGGACCTGTAGGAAGCAAAAACACCTTGAGAGACTTGGAGGAGAATGAATTAAAAAAGCTTTAATTGGCTGTTTTTTCTTTACTGTCCCTTCACTTTTTGTTCCCAAAACCTCCTTTCATCACTTAGGAAAGAAAATAATTGGGGAAAAAAACTCCTCCAATCCTTTTCCTGCTCTGTCCCCTCCAAAAATCTGAATTTTCCTTCCCTAGCTCTGCTCATTTTAATGTGAAAAGGAGAAATTCTGGGTCATTAGCACTGATTACCTCATTTTTGGGTCTATTTTCAGATTATTTGTTTGGACTTGCTTCTGTTTCAGGTTCTTTGCTGTTCATAGAGAGAGAACGTCTGATTTTTTTCCTCTCAGAAATAAAAAGTTTGAGGCCAGATTTTGTGGTTAACAGATGTCAACAGAGCACTCTGCTCTAAAGAGCCTTTAGATAAATGGGTTTTACTCCGGGTCTGCTAATTAAACAGTCTGGAGACTTCAAGAGCCAGGAAAAAAGGACAAAAGGTGATAAAAACAATGCAGGTGATAATATTTAGGTTTCAGAATGTTCTCCAGTGAGTTAAAGGAGCACCAGGTGTTCTAAAGGAGCTCAGATAAAAAATTGCGGATAAATGGGAAGCAGTGGATAACGAGGGGCAAATTTTTTAATTTTTTTTTTTTTTTTTAGGGTTGAAGCGTTGTTTTAAAGCAATTTTCCTGTCAGGGATTAAAGCAGACTGGGTGTTTGCATGGGAATATTCCTAGCAGGGATTTCTCTGCCACACCTGGAATTTTTCCCAGTCTTAGTGAGTTCAGCCCTGCCCTCCCCTCAGCCCAGCTGCTGCAGGTGATTATTGGCAAGGAATGAGGATTTTGGGGGAGTTTTGGGAGTTTCCTGGAGCAGAATGTGGAGATGGGTGTTTAATCTGGGGATTCTGGCTGCTGAAATGATGGATTTGGATTATTTTGGTGCTCAGCGTGACTTCTTGTTATCTCTGCCCATTTCCAAGGCTGTGCTGGGCTCTTTGCCTTCCCAGGGAGAGAATTTGGGAATGGGTGTTTAACCTGGGAATTTTGGCTGCTGGAATGATGGATTTGGATTATTTTGGTTCCTAGTCTGCCATTTTGCTGTCTTTCTTTCCCCATCTCCAAGGCTGTGCTGGGCTCTTTGCCTTCCCAGGGAGAGGATTTGGGATCCCTGATGGATATTCCTGGAATTCTGCACCTCTCTGAGCACTGGGTTGTTCTGCACCCTCCCCTCAGCCCAGTGCTGCAGTTGATTATTGGCAAAAAATGAGGATTTTTGGGAAGTTCCAGCTCAGTCTGTGACCTCCCCCTGCAGCCCCTGGCAGATGCTGAGGGGTTGATTTTTTAAACCAGCCTGGGCAGCGCTGTTTGAGGGGTGGATTTGTTAAACCCAGCCTGGCAATGCGATTTGAGGGGTGGATTTGTTAAACCCAGCCTGGGCAGTGCTTTAGAGGGGTGGATTTGTTAAACCCAGCCTGGCAGTGCAGTTTGAGGGGTGGATTTGTTAAACCCAGCCTGGGCAGTGCTGTTTGAGGGGTGGAATTGTTAAACCCAGCCTGGGCAGTGCTGTTTGAGGGGTGGATTTTTTAAACCCAGCCTGGTAGCACTGTTAGAGGGGTGGAATTGTTAAACCCAGCCTGGCAGTGCAGTTTGAGGGGTGGATTTGTTAAACTCAGCCTGGCAATGTGGTTTGAGGGGTGGATTTGTTAAACTGGCCTGGCAATGCAGTTTGAGTGTTGGATTTGTTAAACCCAGCCTGGCAATGCGATTTGAGTGTTGGATTTGTTAAACCCAGCCTGGCAGTGCAGTTTGAGGGGTGGAATTGTTAAACCCAGCCTGGCAGTGCAGTTTGAGGGGTGGAATTGTTAAACCCAGCCTGGCAGTGCAGTTTGAGGGGTGGATTTGTTAAACCCAGCCTGGGCAGTGCTTTAGAGGGGTGGATTTGTTAAACCCAGCCTGGGCAGTGCTTTAGAGGGGTGGATTTGTTAAACCCAGCCTGGGCAGTGCAGTTTGAGGGGTGGATTTGTTAAACCCACCCTGGGCAGTGCTGTTTGAACTAAAATCATCCAGAATTCCACTGGAGGCCTTTCCAGGCCAGGCTTTGTTTGCAGCACGCTCAGAAATTAACTTTTATTTGCAGGGTCGTGGGGTGAAGAGCAATAAAAAGCAAACAGAGGGAAATGCAGACAAAAACTGCATCAGGAATGTTTGGAAAAGGCACTGCAAGGTCTCCTCTCAGAGAGGGAAATTTCCCAGGTCCCACACAGGGGTGGCTCTGAGGATTAATATTTAGGAGGAAAGCAATCAATTATGATGAATAGCAAATTATTTTGCAAGCATTTTGTGCTATTAAGGACACATAAAGCAGAAGAGGAGATAACCATCCCAATTAATAATGATTAATGCACCCCTGTCAGCAGCTGTGTAATTTAACTCTCAGAATTCAGCACACTCTGGGTTTATCACCGTTATTTTGTTGTTCTTTGTTTTGACAAACATCATCAGTGAGTGTTTGTAACTTCTCACTCAGGTGTTGTTGGAACACGGCTGCTGCCCTGCCAGGGCTTTGACATGATTTATCTGGGATAACAACAATAATATTCCTCATCTGGAATAATCACAATATTCCTCACTTGGGATTTGAGGTGTCTTGAAAAGCTGTGCCATCCCCAGGGGTGACAGGGAGGCAGAACTGACAGTTCCGTGCTAAAAATCAATTTTTTATTGAGACCTCTTCATCTCTGCAGTAAGCACAACGTGCTCTGGCTGATTGCTTCCAAGGAGAAAACTGAATTTATTTTTTTATTTTTTGGCCTGTATTGGGATTTTTGGAGCCTCCAGGAGTTGTCAGAACAAGGGGATGATGATGCAGTGAGGACAAGGAGCTGTCCCCAGGGCAGGGGGCTCAGCTTGGGGTGCAGGAATGTGGGGAAACAGGAAAAGTGCATTAGGAAGGGGAAAAATGACAATTCCTGGTGGGGAAGGTGCCTTTGTGATCCATTCCAGAAAAGCCACTGAGCTCTGTGTGAATGAATCTGGAGTCCAGAAATCCCCGTGGCCTCTGAAAATCTCTTTACAGTGAGTTTATGGAATAGAATCAGCATTCATGGAATAGAATCATTATTTATTTACTGTTTACAGTGAGTGTATGGAACAGAATCATCATTCATGGAATAGAATCATCATTTATTTACTGTTTACAGTGAATTCGTGGAACAGAATCATCATTTAGGTCAGGAAATTCTTTAATATTGAGTCCAGCCACACCCCTAACACTGGCACTGCCAGCAATGTCCCCAAGCGCCACATCCACACCTCAGTTAAATCCCTCCAGGTTCTGTTCACTCCCCTGTACCAAACTTTTTGGTGAGGAAATTTTTCCCTAAAATCCAGCCTAAGCCTCCCCTGGTGCATCCTGAGGCCTTTCCCCCCTCATCCTATCACTTGTGAAAAACAAAAAATTTATTTATCCACACATTCAATGCTGTCTAATGGGAATTTGTAAATTTATTAAGGCAGATTTTACTGATTTTTTTTTTTTTGTGTTTGTAACTGGTGGGTGATTCCTTTCTCCTTTATCTCTTTGAATCTTGGTTTTGGTGGCTGGGTCAGGGTTTTAAGCCTGGTTTTTGATGGCACAGCTCTCACAGCAAGCTCTTGGCTTCAGGGTGCTTCTCTGAAGTGCACCAGGCAAAGCTTTGCTGGGCTGGTTGATAAGGGAAAAAAATTTAAAAATAATTAAATATTTATTTGGAAAATAAATATTAAATTATTAAAAATAAATATTGAATTATATTAAAATAATTTAATATTTATTTGGAAAACTCCTGACTCCTTCAGGAAGGATGGAATTACACAAATTTTAAAAAGTGTAACTAAGGATCTGCCTGCTCTAGGTGAGGCTCCCATGCCCCAGTGCGGTAATTAAGAATTATTCCTGGAGAAAATTAACCCAAACCAGGCACAAAAGCTTTGGAATCAGAGGTCACTTGAGGCCACCTGCTAAAACTGGCCACAGACAACACTCACTCCCCCTTTGGGTCTAAAAATGCCTCTGCCCACCCTCAGCCCCATCTGAGATGTGACTCAGAAGTGACAGCGAAGTGTGGATTCATTGGCAGCAGCACAGCCAGGAAGGGATCCAAGGAACAGCTCCAGCTCCCAGCCCAGAATTCCTGAAAAATGAGGGAGCATCCATTTGGGAAAGGCTGCTCAGGAAGCAGGGGATGATTTGGGAAGGCTGGCCTGGAACAGAGGCTGGAGGAGTTAAAGAATAAAGCAGGGATTTGTTAAAAGGATCTCCTCAATGGATGCACCTTGGGCAGCACAAGGTGAACTCAAGATGAACCAAAATGGTCCCAAAATGAACCCAAGATGGACCCAAAATGAACCCAAGATGAACCTAAAATGGTCCCAAAACAAACCCAAGATGGACCCAAATGGTCACAAAATGAATCCAAGATGACTCAAAATGGTCCCAAAACAAACTCAAGATGAACCAAAATGGTCCCAAAATGAACCCAAGATGAACAAAAATGGTCCCAAAATGAACCCAAGATGAACCAAAATGGTCACAAAACGAACCCAAGATGACCCAAAATGGCCCCAAAACGAACCCAAGATGACCCAAAATGGTCCCAAAATGAACCCAAGATGAACCAAAATGGCCCCAAAATGAACCCAAGATGACCCAAAATGGCCCCAAAATGAACCCAAGATGACCCAAAATGGCCCCAAAATGCACGAGCGCTCCCGGGGTCTCTCCCTGGGATCAGTTCTGCTCCATTTGCACCTCACAGTTCATTGTCCCATTCCAGCTTTAGCCCAGGCAGTCCCACCCTGCTTGTTTTTCTCTCTCCAGCCCACGGGGTTTGTGCTCCTGGGCTGAGATTTGGATCATTTGTCCTTGGTGCCCAGCTGGAGCAGGAATTGTTTTGTCTCCCCGCTCTGTGCACACCATCCCATAATACAAAGCCCATACCCACACACTAAACGAGCACAGAATGTGAAAAATATAAAATCAAAAACCTGAGGCATCAAGGGCACATGGAATGCTGCTGCTGATGTCCTGACACATTATCAGCTCGGCATTTTGTCGAGTTTGACTCCAACTCCTTTCCTCCCATGCCTGGCAATTCTTCACCTGGAATGTATTGATTCCATTTGCTGGAGAGTTCCTTCCCTTAAATGTTTTTTCCATAATGTGGGGTTGAACATGTTCCTAATGGCTCCTGCAAGCCCTGTGTTCTCAGTGGCACCAATAAACTCATTTGGCTTAAATTGAATTGGACTCGGCCAAACAGAGAGTGGAAATTGAGAAAGGGAGCAGAGAAGTGCAGGGTTCTATTGGAGGGGAAGGAAAGCAAAGGGAGAGATATTTATTTTTTTCCTAAAGGAGAGAAAAAATGGGGGGAAAAGCAAGAAAAAGTGACAAAAATACCAGACAGGGGAAGTATCAGTGGTGACTTGGCTGTTAGGAGAGCTGTGCAGGGATCAGAATGCATGGATGTGAGGATGCTCTGAAAAACACAACCCCAGTGCCTGGCAAAGAAAATGGGAATTTTCCTGCAGAATTTCACCCTCAAAGGGGAATTTCCTAGTTCACCAGCTGATTTCCAGCTTTTGAAAGGAGGGGGTGGTGATGTGGTGACAGTTTTCCATGCCCTGAGCAGCAGGGGAGAGCAGCCTTTCCTTCCAGGTGTTGCTTAGGATGTCTCCAGGTGTCCAGGCACCTTTCTTGACCTAGAAATGAAGCTTTTAATGTTCAATATAATTTCTTCAGGTCTGTGGGAGCACTGAAGTGATTCCAAGCCAGAGAAAACTCAGCTGTGCTCCTATTCCTTCTCCAAAGGGTCCCTCTCCATCCTTTCCCCCATTACACCACTCCGTACATTTTATTTCCTTCCATTCTCTGTTCATATTCAATTTTTATTATTTTTTATAGAAATCTTATTATAACTTTGATCTGATTTCCCTGTCTAATTGACAGGGAGTCAATTATCCCCCTGAATACGACTGTCACACACTCAGCAGCAGGAACTGTCAGGTGTCTCTTTTGAGGGGGGGAGAGATGAATGTCACCTCTCCATCCTCCCCTTCCTCCATTCATTGCCTTTGGGTTTGTTTTTGAGATTTGTTTTATTGAGGATTCCGTTTGGAAACAGGGAAGTGGAACAAGGAAATGTTGGATAGTGAGGGAGCAGGAAAGGGTGAGGTGAATTTTAATTTTAATGGACTCCCTTTAGGAGGGGCTGGTGCTGCCTGGCAGGTTCTATCGGACTGGGGACATTTCCTTCTCTTTTGGGTCTTTCCTGTAAAATTATTGGGAAATTCTGAGTGAAGGAGGTCTTTGAGTGTCACCTTTCCACCTAAACCAGGCAGGAGCTGTTTGGGTCTGGGCCATCCCTGATGAATATTGCAGGGATGATTATTTAGGGATGAATAATGCCTGGAAAACTCCTTTTATCCAGCCCTTGCTGCTCCCTTGTGCCTGCTGTACAGAGTGGGGGGCCTGGGGAGCAGCATCCTCATCCCCACGGGAATCTGGAGAGGAGGAAGCCACAAAGAGCCCAGGATTTGCCATTGTCCTCTCATTTTGCTTCCTGGAGGGCACTGAGAGAGCTTTAATGGCATCTTGATATTTAAAATCCAGGCAGGAGCCGCAACTTGTGGGTTTTTTCACGGGTGCCTGACATTTGGGAGAGCTGGGAGGGGATAAATGCTGCGGGAGGAGCTGGTGAGGTGCGAGCACCTCCAGCCAGGAGGAGATCACAGAGCTAATGAGGGCTGGGGCGCTCTGAGAGAGAGGCTGGGCTGGGGAGGAGGGAATTGGGGTGGGGAGGAGGGAACTGGGGTGAGGAAAAGGGAACTGGGGTGGGAAAAAGGGATTTGGGGTGGGGAAAAGGGAATTGGGGTGGGGAGAAGGGGACAGGGGTGGGGAAAAGGAGATGGGGCTGGGGAGAAGGGAATGGGGCTGGGGAGAAGGGAATTGGGGTGGGGAGAAGGGAACAGGGGTGAAGAAAAGGGAATTCTGTTCAGGAGAAGGGAACTGGGCTCGGGAGAAGGGCATGGGGCTGTGGAGAAAGGGATGGGGCTGGGGAAAAGGGAATTGGGCCCGGGAGAAGGGAATGGGGCTGGAGAGAAGGGGATGGGTCTCGGGAGAAGGGAACTGGGCTGAGGAAAAAGGAATTCTGTTCAGGAGAAGGAGATGGGGCTGGGGAAAAGGGAATTCTGTTCTGGAGAAGGGGATTCTGTTCAGGAGAAGAGGATGGGGCTGGGGAGAGGCATATGGGGCTGGGGAAAAGGGAATCAGGCTCAGAAAAAGGGAATTGGGCTCAAGAAAAGGGAATTGGGCTCAGGAAGAGGGGATCGGGCTTGGGAAAAGGGAATTGGGCTCAGGAAAAGGGAATTTGGCTCAGGAGAAGGGGATCAGCCTCTGTCCTTCCCCTGTGGGAGAGGGAATTTTGCTGGCTGCTTCCCCTGAACGCATCCAGAGCAGCATCCCACTGAGGCATCTCTGTTTCTGGGTGGTGTTGAAAGGGCTGTTTTAGCAGTTGAGCCTTTCAAAAGGACACAAGGGTGGCTCAAAGACACGGGAATGAGCACTGAAATCTGTGCAAGGGCCTTGGCTTCAGTGCTCCTGACGTTTCCATATGCCTGGTAATTAAATTGTGAGTCAAGGGAAGGAGCCCAGCTCCTCTAATAGCAGGGAAAAGGAGGCAATCATGGAACTTCCATCTGTCTGCAAAGATCCTTTATGGGGCAGATCCATCAGCAGGGCTGAGCTGTGTGCCAGGCTCAATTAGACTAAACAGGATCAAAGGGCAGCCTGGGTAATAAATATCCCTGCAGAACCAAACTGGAGTCTTCCCACTGGCTGCTAGAAGGGATAATAATCATTAGTGAGTGAGTGAAATCCACATCCAGACAAAGCTGGGCTGGGGAAGGGAGTGATGTTTTATTAGGGAGTAAAAATCCCCATCTCTGTCCCAAAAATTGCAGCAGGCTGCTGTTATTCCCTAGATTGCTTTTTTGGGGTTTGGGGAAGGACTACCCAGCCCTAGATCGTTCCCAAGTAATTGGGAAGTGTTTAAAATGTACACGGGGTAATTGAGAGCTGCAGTAAAACCCTGGGCCAGGCTCAGAAGCTCCTCTCTTCTAATGAGGCAAAAGGTGGCCAGAGATTGAGTCTGACTTGCAGGGAATTGCTTTGCTCTCCTGTTTTTAGAGCCCTCTGTGTGCTCGTGGAGAAGCCGCCAGCAAAACTTTGGTGACACATTTCCTATAGGAAACGTAACAGCAATTGTGTCTGGGAAAAAAAAAAATAATAAAAAAGCTGAACAAAAGCCTCTTCTGCCTCAACAGCAAATAAAGAGAGAATAAAAATATTTTAGTATCTTGCTTTCCATCAAATTTCTTCCTGCTCTTGCAAAATGATACAACAAAAAGTACCTTAAGGAAAGGGGTATTTTCAGGAGATGATGTTGTGTCCTGAGTGTGGATTCAGTGATGCAGCAGCTCAGGAAATGCAGTTTTTGCTGCAATTGTTACCAAGGGAAGCCTTGCTGGGATGTTTCACTGCCTGCTCTGCTTTGAGCCCTCCCTAGGGCTGAATTTTAGGAAGAGCTCAGTGAGTGTGGAGGCAAAAATCAACTGAACCCCCCCAGGGCAGCGCAGGGGATGAGAGGGCACAGCCTGTCTTGGCCCAAAAAGTCAAAATTCTTTTTCTGGGGAATGCCTGTGTGGGTGAAGTGCTGCAGTGAGGGCTTTAGGCTGGCCTGCAAGTGAGAATTTTAGGCCAGCTTGAAGTGGGGTTTTAGGCCAAACTGCAGTGAGGGTTTTAGGCCAGCCTGAAGTGAGGATTTAGAACAGTGTGATGTGTTGTTAGGCTGGCCTGAAGTGGGGGTTTAGGATAACATTTGCTGTGTTGTTAGGCTGGCCCAAAGTGGGGTTTCAGGCTGGCCTGCAGCAGGGGTTTGAGGCCACCTTGAAGCAGGGTTTAGATGAACCTAAACTTTTCTTAGACTGGCCTGAAATGGGGTTTTGAACCAACCTGAAGAGAGGTTTAGGCCTGCTTGCAATGAGAGTTTTAAGCTGGCCCGAAGTGGGGTTTTAGATGAACCTGAAGCCTGTTGTAGACCCCGCCTGAGGTTTTAGGCCAGCCTGACGTGATCCCAGCTCTTCTCTCTTTATCCCCTGGCTGACAAATCCCCCAAAGCAGTGCCAGGATGGAGAAGAGGGCAGAGCCCCATGACCAGTGTGGCTTTTAGGAGCAGCTCATTTTGTTGACCATAAATATTTTTTGCTGCTGCATCTCTTTATTTTTCTGGGCTTTTTTGGCGGGCTGAGTTACCACCCAACTCCACGTTCCAGAGAAATTTTCTCCTTTTCTTCTCTTCTTCCTGCCCAGAACAAGAATTTAAAGCCACTAAAGCAAAACACAAAACACAAAGTGAGCACCAAACTGTTCCCTCTGGCTTTGCTGTGCTCAGGATCCCCCCCTGTGCCCATCTGGTGCCTTTTGGCTGGGCCTGAGCTCTGCTCTGTCAGCAAAATGTTGGGATTAACAAATCCCAGCCTTGATTTAGTGCTCTGGGAAGTGACCACGATATCAGGCAGTGAATAGATCCCAACTTTAGCTAAAGGGCAAGCGAATTCTGCCTCCGAGAACACAATTTATTGATTCAGCACGCTCCTCTCTGACACTCAGTTGTCTGAACCTCCCATTTTTCACCCATTTTTTAGCAATTTATTTGCACACTGCCTTTTTTCCCCCCACCCTTTAATCACATTAAAAGCAATGCTGAGAAGGCTTTAAACCTATACAGTTTACAGCATATGAAAATATTTACCTGGTGTTGCTGCTTCCTGTAAATATTGTGGGTTTTGGTGCATTTTTGCCCGTGGTGTTATCACTGTTTTGGAGCTCTGCCTGTCAAGTTGGAGCACATTTGCATAGGGATTTGCTAATTGACAGCTTTTAAGCTGCTAGGGAACTTATTTCTCCCCATGTCAGCAAAAGTGCACTTTATTTTCTTACATGCAATTCAAAATATCACTTTTATTTATGAAATTTAAATTCAGTCGTTCATTTCCTTGGATTAAATGCTGCTGGTTGTTCTGAAATAATTTATTTTCTAGGGATGTTTTGTATTTCTGTCAGAAAACTTCCCCATCCTGTTGCATCCCTTACAGAGGTTACTTAGGAATTTTGGGGTTGCTTTCCAAAGCATTTCTCTGCTGTTTTTTCTGGGACCTCTCCTGAAACAGCTCCGCAGATTCTCCAGGGCTTTGGGGGTTGGATTTTTGTGTGATTTTAACCATGGGTTTGAAGAGCCTGACCACTCAAATAATCCCAGCCACACTTCTGAGGAGGGAATGGTTCTTTCCCTCCTCCAGAAAAGCAGGAGCTCTCAAAGCACCTCCTTGTGGGCTGTGATTTTGCACCTATCTCAGCTGGGATTTATGGCACAATATCAGTTTATTTTGGACAGCAGCTTTCACACAAACACTGCCACTTGAAGGCTTTTCAGAGGCAAATAAAAGCCAGGCAGGCAGATATTCCAGCAGCCCTGCTCGCAGGCTGGAGGGGCACCCACAGCCCCTCTGAGCAGGAAATTGCAAATCAGAGCTGCACAGGGAGCAGACACCACACTTGGGGCAGCTCCAGCTCCAGCTCTGCTCCATCACCACACAGGCAGCTGCTCAAAGTGTGCCTCCACCAGATTTCTATTCCAGATTTCTATTCTTGTTTTCTATTCCACTTTTCTCTTCCAGCTTTCTGTTCCAGCTTTCTATTCCTGTTTTCTCACTGCTCCCTCTCTCAGGAATGCTGCCATCCATCCATCCATCCATCCATCCATCCATCCATCCATCCATCCATCCATCCATCCATCCATCCATCCATCCCCAAACCCTTCCACCAAGCACACACCTTCACCCCCAGTTCCTCTCCCACCTCTGCACATTTTAAACCCCTCCAAATTGAATCTCTTGCATCTCCCATGCTCCAGCTTTTCCCTCTCTCCTTATTTTGCCAGCCACAGATGCATTCCCCACTCCACACCTCCAAAGCACAGCTCTCCCTCATTTGTACTCTGCCTGCCTGGCTTTTATTTGCCTCTGAAAAGCCTTCAAGTGGCAGTGTTTGTGTGAAAGATGCTGTCCAAAATAAACTGATATTGTGCCATAAATCCCAGCTGAGATAGGTGCAAAATCACAGCCCACAAGGAGATGGCTTGAGAGCTCCTGCTTTTCTGGAGGAGGGAAAGAACCATTCCCTCCTCAAGAAGGGTGAAGGTGTGTGCTTGGTGGAAGGGTTTGAGGATGGATGGATGGCAGCATTCCTGAGAGAGGGAGCAGTGAGAAAACTGGAACAGGAAGCTGGAATAACAATCTGGAATAGAAAACTGGAGTAGAAAATCAGAATAGAAAGCTGGACTAGAAAATTGGAATAGAAATCTGGTGGAGGCACACTTTGAGCAGCTGCCTGTGTGGTGATGGAGCAGAGCTGGAGCTGGAGCTGCCCCAAGTGTGGTGTCTGCTCCCTGTGCAGCTCTGATTTGCAATTTCCTGCTCAGAGGGGCTGTGGGTGCCCCTCCAGCCTGCGAGCAGGGCTGCTGGAATCCCTGTCATGTCTGGTGCCACTGGCACAGAAAAATGAGGGAGTTGTGGGCTTCAGCAGAGGAGTTGTCACCGCTGTCACTGCAAGGACAAACTGAGCCTTGCTGAGATCTCAGGCATCTCCCAGCCCATCCCTGAGTGAAAATCTCTGGCTCAGGGAGCAGAACTCTGTTTTTTAGGGATGTTGTCCTGTCTGGGGTGGAGCTGTGCTGGTGCCAAGGCTTAGATCCCTCACAAGGGATGAGAGGGAATGTGTGAAAGGCTATTACAGTGTCCTGTTGAAGGTCTCCATGGTGAGAGAGAGACGAGAATCTTGTTTCTTGATCAGAAGGCTGATTTATTGATATATGCTATATATCATTTATTGATATATGCTATATAATACATTATAACTATACTAATAGGAATAAAGAGACAAGTTGCAGAGGCTTCCTAAGCTAAGAATAGAAAGAAAGAATCTATAACGAAGTTGTGTCCAGGGACTCTGTCCCCAGCTTGCTCCTGTGATTGGCCTTTAATTATAAACATGGGAACATGAGCCAATCAAGGTGCATCCCATTGCATTTCGCAGCAGCTGATAACAATTGTTTACATTCTCTTTCTGGAGGCCCTCAGCTTCCCAGAAAATGCAGAAATCTGAAAGAAAGGATTTCTGTGGAAAAAAATGTCTGCGACAAAAGGCCACCAAAAGCCCAGTGGCCTCGCCCCGGGGATGGATCTGTGCTCCTGGGGCTGCTCTGCCAGCCTGAGCCAAGCGGCAGCGCACAAATGTAAAATAATGAGGCAGCAGCCGAGAGTGTCTGCAGCAGGCCGGGAGGAATGAAGATGGATGAGTGTAGCTAAGAGACAATTTGAAAAGGGATAAATACAGGCAACAAGTTATTCACGGCGGCAATTTGTAAGGAGTGCTAAAAACCTTCAGACAGGATTGTTTCACATCGCCTGGCTTTCTATTTGCAGCCTGACAGTTCTCATGTAAATGGTGCTGATGGATGGCAGCGAAGCAGGCCCCTGGAGCTGCTTCTCTTCTATTGATCAGCTTAACTCTGCTGCTGCTGCTGGGCTCTGAGGGCATGGAAAAGTGGGGGACAGAATGGGAAAAACCCGATCCTGGGTGCACAGCAGCAGTGGTGTCATCCTCACATTTTCTGGAAAATCCCTTGGCCCAGGATTTTCCTCCTGGGAAGCTGAGAAGCCTCAGAGAAAAAGGAAAACAATTTTATCTGATTTGCTTCTCCTGTGTTTTGCTGCTTTGGAATGTGTTTGGAGATTGTTTACCCAACTGGTCATTGTTTCATTGGTTTCATGTGAATTGTTTTGACTCTTTGGCCAATTGAGGCCAAACTGTGTCAGACTCTGGAAAGAGTCACAAGTTTTCATTATCTTTTTAGCATTGAGTAAGTATCCCTTCTGTATTCTTTAGTGCAGTATAGTTTAGTATCATTTACTATAATATAGTATCATAAAATAATAAATTAATAATTAATAAAATAATAAATTAGCTGGTGATTGTTTCATTGGATTCTGGTGTGAATTGTTTTCACTCTTTGGCCAACCAGTGCCAAGCTCTGTTGGCAGTCTGGAAAGAGTAATGAGTTTTCATTATTATCTTTTTAACCTTCTGTCTGTAACCTTTCTGTATTCTTTTGTATAGTTTAGTATAGCATTCTTTAATATAATATACTATATATATTAAAGATATATATACTATATATATATACTATATATTATACTATAGAATATAGTATACTACAGTATATACTATAGTATACTATAGAATATACTATATATACTATAGAATAATATAATATAATATAATATAATATAATATAATATAATATAATATAATATAATATAATATAATATAATATAATATAATATAATATAATATAATATAATATAATATAATATAATATAATATAATATAACGTAATATAATAGTTATATAACTTAACATTAATTATTAATCTTACATTGTTCTATTGTATACATTGATTTCGTCCAAGCATGGATTTCTCGTGATCCCACTCCAACCCCTAACAGTTTCTCATGATTTCTTAAACAATAATTATATCTAATCACATCTAACAGTTATATAATTTATCATGTACTGACTTTACTTTTTCTATGATTTTAAATCTTTTCCTATCCCTGGGAGTGGCGCATGGCAGGCAAAGAGCTGTGAGGAAGCTGCAGCTTTTCCTTGTTGTTACCACTATGATTAATTTTCATTACAGAGGAAATGAAATTCAGCCCAGGAAACCCTCTTTGATTCCCAGGGAGGAAAGAGTCTTGTTTTTATGGCAGAAACGAGACTTTAAACTGCTTTTAGATCCCCTTGCAGGCTGGTTTACACTTCAAGCCCCAGTTTGTCAGCTGGCAGGTACCTGCTGCTCCCCCTGGGCACCTTTCCTGTCTGCCTTTGGTTTCCTCCTCTCCATGCTCCAGGGCACCAGGCAGCTTCCAATTAATCAGGGTCAGGAAGGAAATTTCCCTGAGGAAGAGTTCTTTTCTCCCCACCTGCTTGCAAGTCTTTCTGAGCCTTCCAGCAGAGCTGCTGGGCACAGAGAGGGGATGATGGAAAATGAGGTTTGTGTCTAAACCAGCCTCAAAATGTCAGGGCTTGGGCTCTTCCCAACATCTCCTGGATTTTTGTGGCTTTCCCTGCTTTTTAAATTTTTTTTTTTTTTTTAATTTCAGCTAATTACAGATGCTGGGAAATATTGGCTGGTGGGGGAATAAGTTGCCAGTGGAGCTTTGGAAGGGTTTGGAGAATTTCATCCTGCTGGCCAGCTGCAGCCTGAGCATGGAGTTCCCAATAGAATATTCCCAATATTCTCCAATAGAATATTCCCAATATTCTCACTGGAGAATATTGGGAATGAGGGGGAAAACTCAGGGATGGGTCTGGTTTTATTTTACACATTTGTGATGGTCACCAAGGGAGGCTGAGACAGCGAACAGCAAATTTTTTATCCTTTGAAAAAAGGGTTGAGCTTATCTGTTGAGGCTCCTCATGTTCAATTTACCCATTTTTGGAGGTGTAAAAACATTTCTCTCCTGTCTGGGGCACTCAGAGCAGCTCAGAACCCTCAGCTGAGCAACTACTCCCAACAATCTGGAGGTGCTGCTCCCTCTGAGAGCAACAAACTCTTAATTTTTGGTGCCATCTGCAAAATGGGCATTTTCTGTGCTGGGAAATCTCACTGAGGTGGGCAACTGTAAGGGGAAAATAGGATTATTTTGGTTTCTTACCAATGGGATGACTTGTCTCTACCAAATTCCCTCTGTGGTTATGACATAAGCACAGATCATTTTTAAACCCTCTGGTTGTTTCTACCAGTACAGAAAATTTCACTGCTCAGCACCTGATGACTTCCCTCAGTCCATCCTCTCTAATCCTAAAAGAAAAATGTAAAGTTTTCCTCTCTTTCCAAAAATAGGGAGCTCAAGTTTTCAAAGAGCTGCTCTCGTGTCCTACATCCCCTCCAGTGCTGAGGGTGTTTCAAGGATTCTTTGGAATTAATCCCAAATTTATCCTTCAAACACTCACCAAGAAGCTTATTTGGAGACTGGGAGAAGCTTGAGAAGGAATTTTATGGAATTAAAATCTGCTTTCCTCCTCAAGCAGCAGCTGCCCCAAGTCCTGCATTAGCACAAGGACAGATCATGCAGAATTCCAATTTTTTGAGGGAGCTGGAATCCATCCCACCCCATCCCATCCCAATGCAGATTTCCTTCCTCTCCCTTTTGGATTCCAGCAGAGTCAGCACCTTCCCCCAGCCGATCCTGGTGCTGCTGCCTTTGGGGGTCAAGCTTTGCTTGTTCTGTTTGTTCTCTCATCCCTGCTGGCACAGAATTCTGCATCCAGCAAATTCTCCAGTCAGGATTTGTTTTCTTGTTGGCTTGGGCAGATTCCCATTGCGTTGGTGATGCAGCAGGAGAGGAGCTGCAGGGATTTGGAGCTCCAGGTTTTGTGGCTGTCACTGTGATATTTTCTGGAAAAATCCCTTTGCCAGGATTTCTCCCCTGGGAAGTTGAGAAGCCTCAGAGGAAAATGAAAACAACAATTATCTGATTGCTTCTGCTGTGTTTTGCTGCTCTAGAATGTGGTCTGCAGATTGTTTATCCAACAATGTGAATGTTTGATTGGTTTCATGTGAATTGTTTTACTTAATGATCAATCACCATCAGCTGTGTCAGACTCTGAGGAGTCAGTCATGAATTTATTATTCATTCTTACTGAGCCTTCTATTTCTTTAGTATAGTTTTAGTATAGCATTCTATAATAATTAATATAATATAATATAATATAATATAATATAATATAATATAATATAATATAATAATCAGAAGGCTGATTTATTATTTTATAATATTTTTTATAAAATAATGAATCAGTCTTCTGAGAACTTAAGAGTCAATTTTCTCATCTCTCCCCTCGTCCTGAAGACCCTCACAAACACCACGGATGGCTGAGGGATTTCCAGGATGGAAAGGGAAAGGACTGGCTCAGGTGGACAGAGGTGCTGGAGAGCTTTGGGATGAGTGGGATATGAGGGGTTGAGGAGGATGGATGAGGGGAGTTATATTTTATATTATATTCCTCCTATTATAAACCAGGAACTTTGTAAATGCAGCAGTCAGCAAAGGCAGGGCCAGCTAAAAACTCAAAATGCCAGCTAAAAACCCTGAATACCAGCTAAAAACCCAAAATGATAGAAACCCCTAGCTTCTATCCTTGTGAAAAAAAAAAAAAAAAAGCCACAAAAAACTTTCTGTGCTCTTTTACTGGGGTCCTTTTCCATTCCATTCCATTCCATTCCATTCCATTTTTTCGTTCATAGAATCCTAAAATGCTTTGGGTTTTAGAAGGGACCTTCAAGCTGATCCAGCTCCATGGGCAGGGACACCTCCCCTACCCCAGGCTGCTCCTGCCTGGTTTTGGGATGGGGAATCCACCCCAGCCCCTGCCCAGCTGTGATCCAGCTGAGGAACGAGCCCTGGACAGGGCAGGAGCACAGAGGATTTCTTGTGAGAGCTTCTGGCAGTTCCAGCTGCAGCCAGGTGAAAATCTCATCTCCCTGATATTAAACTTAACCTTTATGGGTCCACTTTAAACAGCTGAGGAATTACACTGCTGTCCTTTAATCCTGAGAGGGCTTTTTGGAGAAGTTTTTGTTTAATGCTTCACTCAGATTTAGTGGAGAGGGGAAAAGAGAGGAAATAAAGAGGCAGCACTCAGGGAGTTTTTAGCAGGGTGCCTGCATTAATTTGGGCCTGGAGAACACTGGAACATTCTCTGAAAAATTCCCTTCCCAAACTTTTCACATCTATTTCTTGGGGAGAATAAGATAGAAGTTTGCTGCTTCAGGCATAGAAAATATTCAGGGAAGCAAAGCAGAACTGATAAAAGTCAGTACAGAATAATATGGAATAATTGTGCCTTCTGTTCCTTCCTCTTCAGGCCCCAAATATTCCCTTCCAAATCCTCTCCTGTGCCCCCCACACACAAATAATTGATCAAATCCTCCCCCAGTGGGACAAGCTCAGGAAAAAAACCCAAACCATGAGAATCGGTCCCCTCTGAGTATCCTTGCAGTGTCCCCACTCCCTGCACTTATCTTTAATTAACACTCCTAAATTCCCTTTTCTCTCCTTCCCAGACCGGTTAATAATTCTTAGATCTCATTAATGTTTTTATTTTTCCTCAGCAAATTCACATTTTCTTTCCCAGTCCGACTTTTTAACAAATAATGAGTCTAATTTATGCCTGTAAGAACGAGCTGACATTCTCAGCTTTACACTGCAATTTAAAATAAAATAAAAAGGGAGGGGAGGAGTGCTGGAAAGCGACTCCAGAAGTGGCTGTACGAGAACTCCTTGGCCTCATCAATTCTTGGATTTTTGTGCAAATTGGCTGATTTTGGGAGTGGGAACAAAGTGTCCCTGCAGCAGCAGCCCCACCATGAGTCAGCAGCAGCTGTCACCACGTCCCCACCTGGCCAAAGTCCCCACTGAGCCTTTGGAGGGCGAGGCAGGAGCTGAGCACAGAGCAGGGATGATGATTTATTATTAGAGGAGGATGTTAAAAGTTGAAATCCCACACCTTTAAATAGCTGTGAGGTGAGCAGAGGGGAGGGTTTGGCCGCGTCACCTGCGCTGTCCTCAGCCAACCCTCAGTGCTGGGGCTGAGGGGGCTCTGCTGGGACTCTGCAGAGAAACAATCCCAGGAAAGCTGGGGCTGCACCAGCTGCACGAGCTTCAGGAGCTGGGAGTGATTTCTGCTGGAGGTTTGAGGTGTGGAATAGCTCAGGGTGATGTAGGAGTGAGTTTGAATTTTGTGTGCTGGGTCAGGAGGGGCTGGAGGGGGCACAAATCCACTGGGACACCTGGAGGGGACACAAACCCACTGGGACATGTGGAGGGGACACAAATCCAGTGCAACACCTGGAGAAGGCACTTAGAGGGGACACAAACCCACTGGGGCACCTGGAGGGGACACAAATCCTCTGGGGCACCTGGAGGGGACATCTGGAGGGGACACAAATCCACCAGGACATCTGGAGGGGACACAAATCCAGTGCAACACCTGGAGAAGGCACTTAGAGGGGACACAAACCCACTGGGACACCTGGAGGGGACAAAAATCCTCTGGGGGACCTGGAGGGGACACAAATCCTCTGGGACACTTGGAGGGGATACCTGGAGGGGACACAAATCCACCAGGATACCTGGGGGGAACCAAATCCAGTGAGACATCTGGTTGGGACACAAATCCACCAGGACACCTGGAGGAGACACCTAGAGGGGACAGAAATCCATCAGGACACCTGGAGGAGACACAAATTCACTGGGACAACTGGAGGGGACACAAATCCACCTGCAGCAGGAAAAGGTGCAGCAAAAAAAGGGATTTCAAGAGCAACAGCACCACCTGCATTGACCTGCTGCGGAAATGCCACCCTGGGGTGGGTGCCAGGCACCTGCAAAGGGACACTGGCACCTGCAAAGGGACACTGGCACCCTGCTGTCCCCCGTGGGGTTTGTGCCCTCCTCCAGCTGCAGGGTGATGCTCCCAAGGGCAATGGCTGTGGTTTAGTGCCAGCCTCAGCTCTGCATCCCAGAGCCACCAGCACAGCACTGGGCTCAGCTCTGCTGCAGCCAAAGCTCTGAAAGGCAAAAATCCAACTGAACAGCAGCTGCACTTTGGGGTGCTGGGAGGGGAGACTCGATAAAAGTTCCTTGGAGGGGATTTTCACAATCTGGAGGAGCTGATGGGTTCTATTGTTTAGGCTGAGCAGAGGTTTTATCTCCAGAGTTTGGCTGGAGTGGAGAGCACACAAAGGATATTCAGGGGATGGGGCTGTACATAATGCAGAGAGCTCAGAGCTGTGCCTGCCTGGCCCCTGTGGGGCTGAATTTAATCAGAATCACTGAGCCAGAGCTGCTCCTGGGGTTGTTTTCATCCTCTGAGACCCCAAAACCCCGTGGGTCATCGGGGCTGCTCTCCTTGTGCTGATGCTGGGTTAGCGCTGGCTCTGTTTTACCCACACCCCCAGTTCAGGGCTGGGAGAGGAGACAGAAATGTGGAATTCTGGCAGCAGAAATGTGCAATTTCCCCTCAGTGCGCACCTCTAGGTGTTTGTGGGGACCTGCAGAGCTGTGGCATCACTCTGGGGCTCTCAGTGGGTTTGGGTTTGGGGTGTCACTATAGGACACAAAAGAACACAAACACACACTGCTGCTCTCAAGATGGAGAAAAGGGAAGTTTATTTTCTGACTCCAACTTTTATAGTTTTCCAAGAGTGACAGTGGATTGGAGGGTGACAGTGCCACCTCTCCAATGACACTGGACTCATCAAACTTCTCCTCCTCCATTAAAGAATACAAAACAATGAGTTATTTACAGAAAGTGTGTGAGAAAGTTAGCTACAAGAACATCAACATCAGAAGGCTTAGAAAATCTTAAAAGACCAGAGCAACAGGGGTGTCCTTTCCTTCATCCCAAAGACTCCTGACAGGGTTCTGCATTTTTTGGGGCAGCACAGCAAAGGCTGTGCCTGGGGAAGGAGCTGCTGCAGGCAGAGGCTGCTGCTCTGTCAGCTGGGATTGCTGCATTGCCCTGGCACAGAACTGAGCTCTCCCCTTGCAGCTCATCCCTCTGGGCAAAGCCCAGCTCCAGCAGGGGAAAAGCCGAGCTTTACAAAGCCTCAGCCTTCACACAGAGCCCTGGTGCTGCCAGTGCCCTGCAGCTCTGCTCCTGCAATGCCCAGGCAGCAAAAAGTGTCCTTGGAGCTGGGCACAGCTGAGCCTCTGCAGGGATTTGGGATCTCAGGCTGCCAGCACCCAGCTGGGCTGGGTCTGAGATCAAAGCCATAAAAAACAGAATTTCACCTTTTCCATCCCTGCCAGCACCAAGCTGTGCCCAGCTCTTGTGGGTCTGAGATCAAACCCATAAAAAGGAGAATTTCACCTTCTCTATCCCTGCCAGCACAGAGCTGTGCCTGGTTGTGGGTCTGATAGCAAAGCCATCCATAAACAACATAAAAAGGAGAATTTCACCTTTTCCATCCCAATATTTGGCTGTCACCATCAAATTCCTGCAGAGGAATCCTATCACTTTGTTTTTTTAAGTTCTTTTAAGCCTTCTGATGTTTATATTTTTGTAGCAAACTTTTTCACACACTTTCTGTAAATAACTCATTGTTTTGCATTCTTTTATGGAGGAGGAGAAATTTGATGGGCTGTTGGTCTCTCCAGTGTCATTGGAGAGGTGGCACTGTCACCCTCCAACCCACTGTCACTCTTGGAAATCTATAAATGCTGGAGTCAGAAATTAAACTTCCTTATTTTTTACCTTGGAAAGTTACACGTCCACATCATTTTATTTCGTGTCCTATAGTGACAGAAACTGTCCGGAGAGGTTGAAGGAGCTGATGGCAAAGCCCCGAATGTTCTCGTGATGAATTTCAGAGGCACCAAGGAGGAAATCAGAGATAAAAGTGCCCAGCAGATCAGAGGGGCGAGGCTGAGCTTCAGGCTGGGTTTAGGCTGGGATCTGGCCTGGGGGATGGAGCTGGCATTCATTTTGGGCAGGCTGCAGCAGATTTTACCCACCCTACAATTCAGTGTGTGCAGGAGAATTAAGGACTTCGACTTGCCAAGGACTGACAACAGAAAGGGATTTGCAGCAGATAAAGTCAACTTGCATAACCCTGTAAAGGCTTAGAGGAAAAGGGAGAAAAAAATTCCCTCATTTTCTTCTTGTTCTGCCCTCTGTAATGTGAGGAGCCGTGCTCCCAGCGTTGGGGAATTGCTGCATTTTTATTTTCTCTTGCATTCTGGTCTGGTATCCAACCAAAATTTCTGTTCTTGCTGTGCTTCCATTCTTCTGTGCACTGGGCACCTGACACAAGGTCTGGGAGCAGGATTTGGTGCCCCTGTGATGGGAATGCCACCCAGAATTAATAATGAGCAGCCCAGGTCCTGTTGCTGCTGCAGAGGGGGGGAAGCAGCTGTTGTTTGGTTGGTTTAATCCTCACAGAACAGGAGGCCATAAAGAGTTAAATTCCTGCTGGCAGCTGGGGCCGCTCCAGCACCTCTGCTCCCCTGCAAAACTCGATGTTTTTCTGTGCAGCGCTTTGATCGCAGGGAGAACACAAACGACACCTTGATGATTACTCACATTTTCAAACGCAGTCCAGCAGCAAGAGCTGTCACCTTTCATAACCCCCCTGGGCTGCCCTGGCTCTGTGTCCCCTCCCGAGATTTCTCACAGCTTTGGCTCCCTGGGAGATGTGGATGAAGTGTTGGTTTGGTGGTTTTTTGTTTTTATTTTTTTTTTGGTGGCTGGTCAAGTAATTTCTGATCAGTGAATAAAAGCAAGAGCTGCTTAAGGAGTCAGGGAAAAGCTGGGGATCAATGGGATGTGAAGTGGATTTTCCCTCAGGGGCGCTGAGTGCTTCCACACGAGGGTTATCAGTGGATAAATGAGTTGAGGAGGTCAGCTCAGCCCTGCTGCAAGAATGGCTTTTCCCAATTCAGGCTGTGATTTAATTAGACCCCTGAAACTGTGGCAAGACCGTGCTGAGTGGATGGATATTGGACAAATAAATATTGCAGAGGCCACTTTCAAGTCGACTGAAATGATTCATAAATTAATGCTAAAGCTGGGCAAATGCTTGAGCTGGAGGAGAGACTGGAGGGGATTTTGTGTGAATTCAGGATCAGCAGTGCCCACCAGGCTGGGGTGGAGCCAGATCTTTGCTCCTGGGTGCCACAGGAAATTCAGAGTGCAGCAGAAGGAAACCTTGAATTGTAGATCACAACCCAGGAGTGAGAACTGCTTAAAGTAAGATTAATTGATATTCAGAATTGCTGTTGTGATTGCAGGTCACAGCTCTGGGTGCTCTCAGAACAAAAGTGCTGGCTCAGGGAAATATCTTAACCTTGATCCCTGCTTTCTCCACCCCGGCTTTGCGCTCTGCTCACTGCTAATTAAACGCTTAATTACTGGGGGTGGGAGTCCTATGCCTTCCCTGCCTTTGGAATGCTGCAGAGGGTGGTTCAGGCTCCACAGACACTTCCAAAAAGGAGGATTGGCCATCGGTGCCCTCAGCTGTGGTGGTGTTCACAGGGGTGCCAGGACAAGGAGAGATGAGAATCTGACTCCATGTTTCAGAAGGCTGATTTGTTATTTTATGATATATATTATATTAAAACCGTACTAAAAGAATAGAGGAAAGGATTTCATCAAAAGCCTAGAAAAGAACAGAAGAATGATAACAAAATCTTGTAATTCTTAGAGAGTCTGAGCTGACTGTGATTGGCCATTAATTAGAAACAACCACATGAGACCAATCACAGATGCACCTGTTGCATTCCACAGCAGCAGATAACCAATGTTTGCATTTTGTTCCTGAGGCCTCCCAGCTTCTCAGGAGGAAAAAAAAATCCTAAGGAAAGGATTTTTCATAAAATGTGTCTGTGACACTCAGCCACCCTCACCCTCCTGTGCTGAGCAGCTCCTCCTGCCTCCTCCACCCTGAAAACCTCAGCTTCTCCTTCCATCCCCACCTCCCTTCTTCCCCTTCTCCATCTCAGAGTGGTCACCCAATTTCTCCCTCCTGGAAACAACTGGAGCTCCTGCAAACCAGCTGGAGCTCCTGGAACCACCTGGAGAGGGCAGATTTTGCCGGGAAGTGCTGCCCCTGCCCTTCCTCCCTCCCTCCTCATCACCTGCAGCTCCTGAGCACACCTTGACAGATGGGGATGCTCTGAGGAGCTGCTTCAATTTTTTATTCCATCCCTTAATCCACGGCTGCAGTGCCAAAAGCTTTCAAGCTGCTGCTGCTCCATAGATCAGCCCAAAGTGGTGGAGTCCAGTTAATAACAGCCTGGAAAATGCCATCCATCAGCACAGGGAAAATGGCTCCCAGCAAACTCCTCAGTGCCCAGGGTGGCTGCTTGTGGCAGAGACAGATGGGGCTGAGGTGCTTTTGGGGCTTTTTTTCCCTTTTACACTCTCCTTAAGCCCTTTATCAGGGTTTTTCTGATTGAGGCAGCTTGGGGCTCCTCTTTCTTCCCCCTGCCCTGAAATTCCTTCTGTGCTCTTAGCCAGATGTGTGCAGAGGCTGTTTCTGTCCCCATAAATGTTCATTTTTACGTTTTAGACACTTCTAAACACTCCTGAGCAGGGTTTCTACCTCCTGCTCTCAGATCTCTCCTGTCCTGGGTCCCTGCACATCCTCTCATCTGCCGCAGGGGCTCAGCTGCTGAGTGCCACAATTGTCACCAGCCAGAGAAGTGACAGCACCTGTGAATCCCATGCTGGGCAGACATTCTCCTTTGACAGCTTAAAAATTCTCAATATCCCACAAAGAAGATCGAAGGAAGTCCTCAAAAATTCATTTCTCTCTTCCCTTTCCCCCTCTTGGCTGACCTCCCTCCCAAAACCCTGTGAATCCCATTTTGGGCAGATGTTCTCATTTGACAGCTTAAAAATGCTCAATATCCCACAAAAAAAAAAAAAAAAAAAAAAAAAAAAAAAAAAAAAAAAAAAAAAAGTAGGAAATCCTTGAAAATTCATTTTCCTCTTCCCTTTTTGGCTGACCTTCCTCCCCAAACCCTGCTGCCCTAAGGTCCAGGATCAGGATCTGGCACCTGGCTGTGCTCCCTTCTCCAGGGTGTTCAGGACTGAGTACAGATTTATTCATTGGAATGTTTCTTTGTCATTTCTATGCTAATCTAATTATTTAGCCTCCTAATAAAGCTAAATCTTCTAAAATTCATTTCTCTCTTCCCTTTCCCTATCTTGGCTGACCTCCCTCCCAAAACCCTGCTGCCCTGATGTCCAGGATCAGGGAGCTCTCCATGAGATCTCTGTTAAATCTCATTTTTCCCAAGAAAAACTGCAGTTGGTGGACTCTGGAGCTCAGCTTTTAGCAAACAGGCCCACACTTGATTGCTCTTTTGTCTTTCCAGAGGCAGCAGCAGGGAAGTGGTGAGCGAGTAATGCACTTGTCTGTGTCATTATTAAGTAACCATAAATAAAGCAGATAATAAAAGCAGTCTTCTTTACTCTCTCCTTTCAAACAGTGACAGGAGCTTCCTGGAAAATTACCTTTTTACCTTTTTCCTTTCTCTTAAGAGTACAAGTTAAAAGGGTTTTGGTATTTCTCGACATCTAATAAACAAGCACTTTCCCCTCATTTTCCCCTGCTGAAGGGGAGGTAATGAATGCATTTTATCTCTGCTCTCCTGAGAGGAGCAGGAATCGGGGATGGGAGGGAGCAGGAGGAGGCAGCTCCTTCCATCCCCACGCTCGGGGTGCTCGGGGAAGTCAGACATGGTAATCCCACCCTTCCATCCCAGTGTCATTCCAAGCTTTCACCCCACAGAAAAGCAAATTTTGGGGAATTGTTTCAATTGATCTGTGCTATCCATCAAAAATGGGATGTTGGGTGGTGAATGATTTTTAGTTTTTCCTGCAGGTTGGAGCAGGGGGTGTTTCTTGGTGCGTTGCCCAAGGAATTGTGCAGAACAGCGCAGGTGTGCAGTGCAGGTCAGGTGAACAGCAGGGGCCTTTCCTCAGGGGCTGTGGACTTGGAAAAGTGGTTAAAAATTGCAAATTAGAGACAGCAAGTCTGAGATACTATTATTATTGTTATTGTTATGGTTATGGTTATTGTTATTGTTATCAGTCATATCAATAATAATGGTCATATAAATAATAATAATGATATTGTTATTATTAATGGTCATACTACTACTACTACTAATAGTCATATCAATAATAATGTTATTATTACTATTATTACTATTATTATTATTATTAGTCATATCAATAATAATGGTCGTATAAATAATAATAATGATATTATTATCTATAATTATTATATATAATAATTATAATATTATAATATATAATTATTGTATATTATCCTGTTATAATTATAATATAATATAATGATTATATAACATCATATAATAATAATAATAATAATAATAATAATAATAATAATAATAATTCAAAATTTAGCCATGCTGGGGAGGAAACTCTGCTCCCTTTACAGGGCTGTTCTCCCCCTGCTGTGGGCACAGGGGTGCTGGGGTCCCCTCTCGCTCCCCCCCAGCAGCAGGAGGCTCTTGCCGCAGTGAGTGACACCCTGGCAGAGTGCAGTGACAGCTCACAAATGCATCAGCAGGAGCCTGGGCTGATCTTTCGAGGCAAAGGCTCTGTTCTCCATCCAGGAGCAAAATTGTTTCCGTGTCCAAGTGGATCACAAGTGACAGGCACAGCCAGGAGGGGAAGGACCCCCTGCCCTGCCAGCAGGGAGTTATCAGCATTTATTTAGCTCTCTGCATCCTTCCAAACACCAGCCTCAAAAGGGGAAGGTGGCAAAAAAATAAATAAAAATGGAGATACAAAAAAATGTGCGGGGATCTGGCACCTGGCTGTGCTCCCTTCTTCAGGGTGTTCAAGACTGTATATTGATTTATTCATTGGAATGTTTCTTTGTCATTTCTATGCTGATTGAATTATTAGCCTCCAAATAAGGCTAAATTCTCTAAAATTAATTCCTCTCTTCCCTTTCTCCCTTTAGGCTGACCTCTCTCCCCAAACCCTGCTGCCCTAAGGTCCAGGATCAGGATCTGGCTCCTGGCTATCCTTCCTTCTCCAGGGTGCTCAGGACTGAGCATAGATGTATTTATTGGAATGTTTCTTTGTCATTTCTCTGCTAATTGCACTATTTAGCCTCCAAATAAGGCTAAATATTCAAAAATTCATTTTTCCCTTCCCTTTCCCCCTTTTGGCTGACCTCCCTCCCCAAACTCTGCTGCCCTAAGGTCCAGGATCAGGGAACTCTCCATGAAATCTGTGTTGTATCTCATTTTTTTCCAAGGAAAGCTGCTGTGGGTTCACTCTGGAGCTCAGCTTTGGGCAAACTGGCTTTCTCCTGCTCACAGGGGAGCAGATCTGGGTGAAGGGACAGGATGGAGAGGGTGCTGTGAGGGCGATGCTGATTTTTCTTCTCACAGGCCAAGGAGTATTCAATGACCGAGCTGGGCTCTCACAGGGAGCTAAACAGAGCTCCTGCTCTCCTCCTGCTGATTTACATCTCATTTTTCTCTGTGGAAACATCAAACACCTGGTGAGACCTCAGGCCTGGAGCCCTCTGTCACACAGCCCATCTCTGAGCTGTCACAGTCAAATTGTCTGAAAAATCCCTTCACCTAGGATTCTTCTTCTGGGAAGCTGAGAAGCCTCAGAGAAAAGGGAAAACAATAATTATTTGCTTCTCCTGTGTTTTGCTGCTTTGGACTGTGATTAATATTACCTGTAATTAGTATTACTTGAGATGAATATTACCTGTGATCAATATTACCTGAGATGCCTGGAGGGTAGGGGAAATGTAAAAAAAATGTGTTTTAGCTGCTGTCGTTGGACCCGCACTGATAAACAATGAGGCATTTACCAAGACAGAGAATCTGCCTCATCAGCATAATTAACGGGGAGATAATTAGTGCAGCAGGAGTGTAACTCTATTTATGGCCCTGCAGAGGTGCATCCTCACCCCAAAGCCCACAGGGTTTGTTCCCATCCTCTGCAGGTGGATCTCACTTCCACCCACATGAATTAAACCTAAATTAAGTGTACTTTTTTATTTTTTTTCATTTTGCAACTGAACGAGCTTGAGAGCTCTGAGCATCCATCTCCTTGCTGGGAGTAAATAGCACGGTGACCACAGATTAAGGAGCTGCCTGAGGAACAGCTTTAGCTGTGAGTGGGGAGTAAATGTGTTTTCCAGCCTCTCTGCTGAATATTAATGCCCCATCCCCGCAGCTGGCTGGTTCAGCACGGGATCCTCCTGCAGGAGCCCTGGGTGAGTGCTCGGCAACAGAGGGAAGGGAATTGTCAGGGGTTTTATTTACAGAGTTGGTGAAAATAAACAGAGCCATGAAGTGTTTTGGGTTTTTTTGGTTTTTTTTTGGAGGGGGGAAACACTCAGGATTGCTGCTCCCCAGCAGGTAAAACAATGAAAATGGAAGTTAGAGAGGGGTGAGTGAGGACAGGGCAGAGTTTTGAGGTTCTGCAAGGACAATTTGCTGCCCCCAGCTGCAGAACCAGCCAAATTCTGCCTCAGGTCAGGGGGCACAGCCTCTGGTGAGTTAGGGGTTTGTGCTGTTTGGGGTTTTTGGCATGATTTGGAGGAATTCTCACAGTCCAACAGCCCCAGGAGTTGGATCACATCCCCCAGTGCCCCAAGGAGCAGGATCCCCCCACACTCCCTGGGTGTGCCATGGAGCTCCTGTGTGTCCCCCCTTTGCCTCACAAAGCCAATATATGGAAATACAACACAAAACTTAAGCCCTCAGCACTTCTTTAATCCTCTCCAGCAGCACAGGAGTCATTCTTTATGCATCCCATAATCAAATTTCCCTGGGTTTATCTGGCACTTGCAGACCTCCATCACCCTTACCTGGGAGCAGGGACTTGTAACACCAACCATGTCCTATTGTTCCCATTTGTTTGCTGAGCATGCGGGTGCAGAGGCATAAATATTAAAATATCCCCATTATAAAGCCAGGCCTCCATTGATAAATGATGTATAAAATCAATTTACAAGCCAGGAATAAAAAGCACCCATGAAGTGGTTGCTAGCTGCAGGTACTAGAAAATTATTCCTCCATAACTTGCTCTGACTGGAACTCATTACACACTCTGTCCATGGAATGATTTTGTTGTTAAAAACTCTGTCACTCAGAGCTTATTTATTCCTTCTCCTGGTGAAGAATCCTGGAGTGGCTGCTGCCTGTGGAGCACAGAGTTGCTGTGCTCTGGTTTTATTTGGGCTTTTTGGGCAGCCCCTCACACCTCAGTGTCACAGAAAACTTTTATGAAAAATCCTTTTTTCAGGATTTTTCTTCCTGAGAAGCTGCAAGGCCTCAGGAACAAAATGCAAACATTGATTATCTGCTGCTGTGGAATGCAACAGGTGCATCTGGGATTGGTCTCATGTGGTTGTTTCTAATTAATGGCCAATCACAGTCAACTTGGACAGAGAGTCTGAGCCACAAGCCTTTGTTATCATTCTTCTGCTATTCTATTCTTAGCCAGCCTTCTGAAGAAATCCTTTTCTTCTATTCTTTTAGTATAGTTTTAATGTATTATATATCATAAAATAATAAATCAAGCCTTCTGAAACATGGAGTCAGTTCCTCGTCTCTTCCCCAATTCAAGAACCCCTGTGAACACGGTCACACCTCAGTGCTCAGCAGAGTTTGGGAGACAGGGCAGGATGGAGAAAATCAGGAATTGCTGATGTCTCCTGAAGCCTTGGCAGATGGGGCAGGATGGAGAAAATCAGGAATTGCTGATGTCTCCTGCAGCACGGGCACCTGCATGTTTAACTCAGGTGAAGAGCCCCACTTCTGTCTCATTATGCTGAATTTAACCCCCTGGTCGCACTCACCAAAGGGAAAAGTTTCCCTGCCAAGGAAATAAAACCTCTCCAGGTTATTCAGGTTTGTCTGAGCGCTGCTTTTTGGGAAGGAGCAACACCACACAGACCTGAGAAATCTGGAATAAAGGCACCTTCCTCCCCTAATACACAGCTAAGTTGTTGGCTTTGTCTTCCACAAATTTTCTGGTCCATCCTCCCAGTTTGCTCTCCTCAATTCTCTGTTGTTTGCACTTTTTGGCCTGGAGCTGGTATCAATTGTCCTTGCTCTCAAGCTGGAAAATGATTGTTTTATCTGACTGAACTGTGAGGAGAACTTGCCAGCACAGAGCTCCACACAGGGGGAGGCAGCAGAGAATCTGAAAAATATGAAAACCAAAACTTAAGGCATAATAAGAACACCCTGATTTTCCTCTCAGGGCTTGCTATCAGCTGGAATTTTGATCAAGGACAACTTTCCTGAGGTGGAATTTGTGCTAGCAGCCAGGTAATAATTAGTATTGACTCCGTGATTTAGAAGGCATGAAAGACACTTTATTATTAGAAATCTGCAGTTCTTATAGAAAAAATGGTGGATCTAAGACTTGATTGGTCTTAAAGTGAAAACGTCTCACACTATTGGTGAACTATCAATAGCACACTCTAGAGAACCATATTTATAAATACATATTGTTATAATTATATACATTATGTATATTATATATAATGTATATTATATATATGATTATAATAATATATTATATATTATAAAATATTATATAGAAATATATAATATAGAAATACTATATATTATATTATATTATATTATATTATATTATATTATATTAATTATATAGAAATATATAATATATATTCATATAATATACATTCATATAATATAAAATAAATGTTCTCTAAAGATGAATATTTTAAATATAATATAATATAATATAATATAATATAATATAATATAATATAATATAATGTAATGTAATGTAATGTAATGTAATGTAATGTAATGTAATATAATATAATATAATATAATATAATATAATATAATATAATATAATATAATATAATATAATATAATATAATATAATATAATATAATATAATATAATATAATATTTATGGGAAAATTAATATAAATATATATTAATATATAATAATAGAAATATATTGCATATATAAAAATATATATGTAATATATATTTACAGAAAGAGAGGTAATAACTGTTTGAATTTTTCCTTCTACGTTTCTCAGAGCTTCTCACATTTTCCTAGGATTTTTTTCTGGGAAAATCTGTGCCTGCTCTGTGGATAGAGAGCTGGAATTTTGATCAAGGACAACTTTCCTGAGGTGGAATTAACGGGCTGAGCACGAGGTGGAGGAGAGGAGCAGGAGCAGCATCCCTGCTCCAAGCAGCTCCCTCAGGGATGGATTATTTTGGTCCTCAGCTGCTCAATACCTTCATTAATGCCTGAGCTGCTGATCCATGTCCTCTGCAGATGAAGTAAAGATTTGTGATGTTGCAAATAATGCAGTTATTGTTATAGCATCAGGCAAAGCGCCTGCCGAGGTGGCCACCGTTCAACAAATCACAGCTAAAAGCATCCAGTGATTCTGGAATTGAGATTCCAGGCTCTGGAAAATCAGGATTTTGCCGGAGGTTGGCCTTGCTGTCCTGCTGGGCATTGTTTTATTACTTTATTTAGCACTCTGGAGCTCTGCTCAGCAAATAAATGCTGTTTAACGTTCAGAGTCTCCCTGCACAACAAGGGATTTAATCACACCCTGGTTGGAAATCATCCTGCAGAGCTAATCCCAGTCTAAACCAGTGCAAGCAAAGCTCCCTGAGACTTCTTAATTCAGAATATTGGCAGCCTCTGGAAGAAGCAACACCATCCGTGGCTGGTTTTAGGGAATTTGATGTGAATTGAGTCAGCAGGAATCAACCTGGTGGCTCTGCAAGGAATGTTCCAGCAGCCACCTGGCCACTGGCAAAATTCGGGTCTCTTACTGCTTGATTTATTGGTCTACAGAATAAAAAAATAATTTTTAAAATTAAAAATAATCAAAAATGCAGCAATAAAGAGCAGTGGGTGAGATGAGTGCAGACTCCTCCTCTCTGGGCTGCAGCTCTGGGGTTCCAGAGCACGAGGCAGGAGCTGCTCAGACAAGGAAGGGCCATTTTTGGGTACATTTTTGGGAGAGCAAACAAACTGCCATTTTTTGGGCACATTTTTAGGATAGCCAAGGAAGTGCAAGTGCAATTTTTTGGGTACATTTTTAGAGTATCCAAGAAAGTGCCGTTTTTGAGTAAATTTTTAGGGTGACCAAGGAAGTGCAAGTGCCGTTTTTAGGGTAGCCAAGGAAGCGTCATTTTTTTGGGTACATTTTTAGGATAGCAAACAAACTTCCATTTCTGAGTACATTTTTAGGATATCCAAGGAAGTGCAAGTTGCATTTTTTGGTACATTTTTAGGGTAGCCAAGGAAGTGCAAGTGCCTTTTTTGGGTACATTTTTGGGATAGCCAAGGAAGTGCCATATTTTGGGTACCTTTATAGGATATCCAAGGAAGTGCAAGTTGCATTTTTTGGTACATTTTTAGGGTAGCCAAGGAAGTACAAGTGCCTTTTTTGGGTATACTTTTGGGGTATCCAAGGAAGTGCAAGTGGCATTTTTTGGGTACATTTTTGGGATAGCCAAGAAGTGCCATTTTTTGGGGGTACATTTTTAGGGTATCCAACAAGCTGCCATTTTGGGGTACATTTTTGGGATAGCCAAGGAAGTGCCATATTTTGGGGACCTTTATAGGATATCCAAGGAAGTGCAAGTTGTATTTTTTGGGTGCATTTTTGGGATAGCCAAGAAGTGCCATTTTTTTGGGGGTACATTTTTAGGGTATCCAACAAACTGCCATTTTTTGGGGTACATTTTTGGGATAGCCAAGGCAGGAAGGGCAGGGAGAGTTGCAGGTGAAGGCAGAGCTGAGCTCTCCTGGTGCTGGGAACACCTTGGGGACTGTCCCTGCCCTGTCCCTCTGGGACACAACCAGAGGGTGAATAACTCAAAAATTAACCCCCACCCTTCCCTGAGGGGTTCAGCTGTCTCTGCTGATCCCTCCAAGAGCCACAATTTCCCCTTCAAACTCCTTTTTTCCCCCCCCTTTTTCTCCTCTGAGCAGGAGCTGGTGGCGTTCACCTCGTTAAAAAGCCATTTTGCTGTAAAACAACCTCCGTGTTAATAATTTTATGAATTTAAAATGCCAGAGCCAGAGTCATAAACCCTCCTGGTGGGCTGTGAGGAGCTCGGAGCCCTTTCCCTGCCGTGCCACGAGGATGAGGCTTCTCCCCAGCCCCTTCCTCCCTCCTGAGCCCTGGAACTCGTATTTTACACCAAGTACCTGCTTGAAAAGGTCAGTGGCTGATGTTATTCATGGAAGGGGGGAAAAGGAGGAGGGAAGGGAGATCTCCCAGCTTTTTGCTGTGGAAATTCCTCTCAGTTCTGCCCAGGGGGCTTTGGCACCTCCTGGGAGGAAGAGGAGGAGTGAGGTGTTCGTGCAGTGCTGGGGAAAAGGTGATTTCAAAGTCAGCCTTGCAGAAAATCTGAATTTCCAACAGGTTCCAGCGTGTTTGGATTTGTAGGGATCTCCGGGATGAGTGGTGGAGTGCTCTGGACGATTGCAGAGTTATTTAGTGCTTCTTAATTCTCCCCCTAAATTAATCCTGAGCTGGACTGAGTCAGGCTCTGCCTGGGAGATCCAGACAAAACTCAAGAGAAAGAATTTAGCTAATTTTTTAAATTGCCCAGTTTTAACTAAAGGCACCGAGGGACACATTTCAAATAAAATATAAAATATAAAATATAAAATATAAAATATAAAATATAAAATATAAAATATAAAATAATAAAATATAAAATAAAATATAATAAAAAATTTAAAAATAAATAAAATAAAATATTTAAAATACAATAAAAATAAAATAAAATTTAAAAATTAAATTAAATATAAAAACTAAAAATAAAATAAAACCAAATAAAATAAAATAAAATATATAAAATAAAATAATAAAATAAAATAAAATAAAATAAAATAAAATAAAATAAAATAAAATAAAATAAAATAAAATAAAATAAAATAAAATAAAATAAAATAAAATAAAATAAAATAAAATAATAAATTCTGTCCTCTTTCCAGCCTGACTTGCTTCAGTTCTAAGCCCCCAGTTTTTGTTCTGCCTCTGGCAGATTAGAGAGACTTTTACTGGCTCAGGGTGGGTTAGAAAGACCAACAGAGCCCTTTGTTCTGTCAATAGGCAAATAAAGCCTGGCTTTGGTGTGAAGTTCAGCTTCTCCAAGGCTGAGACTTACTGCTCTGCAGGTGACTCTGCTCTGCCCTTCCCTCCCTGCTGGTATTTATAAACTCCAGGGCTCTCTCTGTCCTGGTTTGGGGTTTAAGGGTGGAATTCTGTGGCCAATATTTACCCAGATCAAAGTTTTCTCTGAATTCTGTCACCCATGAGAGATGTTTGGGGTCCTGGGGGTTGGGAGTGTCCTGGCAGCTGCTCGTCCCTACAAAAGGAATTTCATGGAGGGTTTCAGAGCAGGCTGGGGGCTCACAGCACCATTCCCTGCCCTGGTGCCTCCTGCAGCCCTGAATGCTCACTCAGGTGCCTTCTCCAACCTCCAACCTCCCACCTCCTGGATTTCATCCCAAAACTGCAATTTGCTGGAAGAGTGTGACTGTGTTCACAGGGGTTCTTGGATGAGGGAAGAGACAAGGATCTGACTCCATGTTTCAGAAGGCTTGATTTGTTATTTTATGATATATATTACATTAAAAATATACTAAAAGAATAAAAGAAAAGGATCTCATCAGAAGGCTGGCTAAGCTAAGAATAGAAAAGAATGATAACAAAGGTTTGTGGCTCGGACGGAGAGTCTGTCACAGCTGGGCTGCGATTGGCCATTAATTAGAAACAACCACGTGAGACCAATCCCAGATGCACCTGTTGCATTCCACAGCAGTAGATAATCATTGTTTGCATTTTGTTCCTGAGGCCTTTCAGCTTCTCAGGAGGAAAAAATCCTAAAGAAAAGATTTTTTTATAAAAGTTGTCTGCAACAGAAGAGCAGGAGAGAGGGGCAGGAGCCACCTCACAGAGGACACCAGAAAACCCCAAAAATCCTGTCTGTGTTGAGCCCAGGCTGTTTCACTGCCAGGAGCAGCTCAGAGGATGAGGAGGGAGATGAAATGTGAAGGCTCAGATGGCTCCTGCTCAGGAGAATTCCCATTCCTGCCACCCCCTGTGACATCCAGATGACAACCAGCAGCGTGTGACACTCACCCTGATGGATGATGGAGCATCAGGGCGGGCAGGCAGGGAATAAAAACCAGAGACCAGGTAGGGATGGTGTTCAATGACAAATATTGAGTGTTCTGTAGTCAGCAGCGCTGTCCTGCAGCTCCAGCCCCTCTGGCTGCTCTGGGTGCTGACAGGAATTAAAGGCCAGGGTGTGAACACAGAGGAGGATTTGTTGATTTGCTGTTTTTCCCTTTTTTTATGTGAATGCTTTCAATTTGATGGCCAGCCTGAGAGCTTGCCGTGCTCTGTGTGCTCATCCCTGCCTCTCTCCAGCTCAGGGCATTCCTGTGAATGGATTCTTGTGACAAAATTCCCCCTCCTAAGCTCAATCAGACACAATATTTTTCAATCTCAGAGTTATTTAGACTTTATGTGTCCTCTGCAAGACACAGAAATGCTCAGAATGAGGTTGCATGGCTCAAGGGCTGAGGGAAGAGGAGGTAAATAATTCCTGTGTTTGATCCAGAGCTGGCTTTGTCCCTGTTTGTCAGCTGTGATCGATGTCACCCGCTGGTCTCTATTGTTATTCTGTTGTTGCTTGTCACACTCACACCTTCCTTTGAATCCTACTCTTGTCTCTTTTCCCTCTTTTTTCCCCCTCTCCTGACACCGGGCTTGTGAGTAATTTACCTATGACAACAGGAGACTAATTCTGTTGTTCTGTCAGGGGGAAATTGAATCTGGGGCTTGAGAGCTGGGAGAAATCTTCAAATGGATCTGGAGCAGGAAAACTCCGTGTTCAATTCTCCGGCTTGACACTACTGCCTGCCAGATGAAGTCATTTTGAAGGGCAGGGAGGAGGAGAAATGAGGGGAAAAAACCCCACAGGAGCTGGGCTGAGAGATGGAAGGGAGAGGAGAGGACAGGGGAAGGAAGAGCGAAAACAAGAGGAACTCAGGAGAGGGCAAGCAAGGGAATGGAGATGTTGGCAGAGCGTTGAGCTGAATGTGTGCTGAGCACTCAGTGGGGCTTAGGCAGGGGTTTAGGCCATTCCTAAATGCCCAGACAGGGCTGGAGAGCGGGACAGCCCTGCAGAGGCACCTTTGGTCCATGGGGACACTCTACATCCCTGCTCTGCTGGACGCACAGAGCTGGCAGCAGCTCTTCCCTGGAAAATGAATTCATGGAGGGTTCCATTGTGGAAGGGGCTAGCAGCGGGCCTGTTGGCTAAAGGAGCGAGAAGTAAGAGGAAGAAGCTGAACGAAGGAGATCGAGAGAGGAAAGATGGGAGGCTTCTGCGACTGGAGGGGAAAAAACTGGAAAGTGTATCAGCCATTTTCACTAATAAAGTGTTGTCAACTGTTGCCAACGGTTGCTAACGGTTGCAAACGGTGCTAATGGTTGACAACTGAGACTAAGACTGAGTGTGCTTGTGGTCTCTGCTTTATGTCATGACCGCCTCGACTGCGACATTTTGGTGACCCCCCATCCATCCATCTCAGCCCTGTGAACAGCCCCCATCACCCATCTGGGGGTCTGCAGGCTCAACCAGGCCGAGTCTCCTGAGTCTCCTTTTCTCCAGGCTGAGCACCCCCAGCTCCCTCAGGGTTCCTCTCAGGGTTTGTGTTCCAAACCCATCTCCAGCCTTTTTGCCTCCTCTGGACACATTCAAGGTTCTCAATGTCCTTCCCAAACTGAGGGCCCAGAGCTGGGCCCTCACTCAAGCTGCGCCCTCGCCAGTGCCCAATATATTCCAACTGAGCTCAGTGTGACCAAGGCAACACAAATATTGCTCCTCACACGTGCAGAGCAGCTCAGGTGCCCCTCATCCATCCATCTCAGCCCTGTGAACAGCCCCCATCACCCATCTGGGGGGCTGCAGGCTCAACCAGGCCGAGTCTCCTGAGTCTCCTTTTCTCCAGGCTGAGCACCCCCAGCTCCCTCAGCTTTCAGAGCCCCAATCCCTCCTTGGTGATCTGAGTTTGTTCATTTGCACAATTTTGCCCCCAATCCTCATGGAGGGTCCCACAAACCCTCAGTGCCTCTCCACCCCCCCTCAGCAGCATCCCTCACCCGCTCCATCCCTCATCCCTCCTGATGCTGCTGCCTCACTATTAATTGGCTTGTGTAATCTCCGAGATTGTTATTTATTAATAGATTGTTCTGAGCCCAGCAAAGTTCATTATTTAAAGCAGGAGGCTGAGAGAGATCCAGAGGAACAGATGGATGCATGGAAGCATCAGAAGAAGGAGTAGTTAAAATTCCAGGCATGTGCTGAGCCTTGACAAAGGATGGAAAACAGAATCAATCATCATTATCTAGGAGAAAAGCCATCAGTCTGTGTTTAAAATAAGCACTTTGGGTATTAAGAGATGCCAGACTTTGCAAGAGTTTTGCCTGGTAGCTGCAGACCCCAGGGTTAGGAGCAGGGCTGGGGAGAACAAGAAAAAAAAAAATATTTAGGCATGAAAATGCAAGGAGAGATGGTTGTGGTGTCCACCCAGTCCTGAATGCTGCAGACAGGTTTTCCTTCATGGCTGGGTGGTTAAAGGCACCCCAGTAGTGCTGGTGAAGCATTTTAGAGCATAAGGGCTGCTCTGGCTTGGAAAACGATCCCTAATATTTACCCTAAAAAAGGAATTTCCTCCCTGGAATGATCTGATTCCCCAGCAGACTGCCCGAGCTGGGCTCTCAGTGGAAGGTGATCATTGCCTGAGAAGGTGCCAACAGCAAGGAAGGGAAGTGTCCGACAGAAATCAGGGGAAATTTAGGATTTTTGACTCAGCCAAGCCTTAAGGATGGCTAAAACCAGCCACGGAGAGGCAAAGTCACTGTCACACTGAGCTGATGGCAAAGATGAGGCTCCAATTTAGGAATTTTAACCCCCAGACCAGTCTCTAACCCCAGTCCCAAATGTTTTTCTCAGCTGAGGTGGGTTGTTCTGGTCCCTGCCAACACAAAAGCTTTCTTCCCACAGGCAATAAAATAATATCAGACATCATCTCTGTGCTGGCCCCCTGCATGTGAAAGCAAAGGTCAGCTCTGTTGTGAACTCTTGCTAAAACGCCTCTAATTGCATCCAATTTTCCAGCCATGAATTTATCTCCCATTAGCAGGCCCTGGAATACTCCACTCTAATGGCCAAGCTGCTGCTCTGAGCTGCCTCCCAGTAATTGGTTAATAGTGGGGCTGGTTGGTAATAGGTAAACAACTCTTTTTTCTTCTAAATTTAAAATTTATATCATGGCTTTTCCTCTGAACAAGGTTATTTCTGGCCGTGCCCTTGCTGTGCTTTTATGCTGAACCCACCACGTGCCCTGGGCTGTTGCAGCATCTCCTTTCTTGTATTTGGGAATATTTGGGGTCCTTGCTGCGCACAGGAGGCTCTGCTGGAGGTTGTTTCACCCTCCTACAGAGGAACACGCTCAGTTTGGAGTGTCTAAACACCTTTTTTTGTCAGAACCCACCTTCAGCTTTCTCCTAAATGTTGAGATCTCCTGGCATGGCACCTGGGAGGCAGTGTCATTTCTCCTTCCCTCTGCCAGCACTTCTCCTTTGGAGGTTTTTCAACACTCCTTGAGTCCCAGTGTGGCTCTTCCTTGCACTGGGAGGGCAACAGGAGATACCTGATAATGTCTGATTTCACTTCTGCTTTTTCTCTCCTCTTAACCCACCTGTCCCCTTCATCCCTAGCTTCCTTTTTTTTACACCTGGAACATCAGAAAGGGAGAAAATGAATAAATCTTTGTGTTCTTCACTCCTGATCTCCTACAGGAAAAGGGCAGGGGAGAGGCTCTGTGAGGATTTCTGCACAGATCCTTCCAGAGCTGCTGGGAGAATTCAGGTGATGGATTTGGGGCTGTCAGATCCATCAGGAGACATTTTGCAGATCCCAGCAGAAGAAAATGATGGTTGGACAGGTGGGAGATGAATCCTGAAATGATTCATTGATGTTTCTTTTCTCAGTCCTTGTTTGGGGCAAAACTGCCCCTGGTTTCCTTGGGTTTGGTCTGGGGGTCTTCTTTCTTAGGATGTGATGCTAAAACCCTTCCCACAATCTGTGAGAGAAGCTGGGGATGATCTCTGCACCCCTTAAATCCAAACCCTTCTGTGATCCTAAAAACCCTTCCCTCAGTCTGCACCCCTTAAATCCAAACCCTTCTGTGACTCTAAAACCCTTCCCTCAATCTGCAAGAGAAGCTGGCACTGAAGGGGAGTTGTGGGAGCTGCCACACATTTTTCAGCAAAGAGAATTTCAGTTGTTCTGGTGAAGGTGTGAAAAGCTCCCAGGTGATGGCCATCAATCTGTCCTCTGCACTGAGCCTCATCCCTCCATCTGAGAGGTAAGAAATTACTTTACAGGCACAAACTCTGACTCTTCAGCTCAAAATCTGCCCCAGCCCAACCACACTTTCAGATTTTATTGCTGCCTGCACCATGATCCTCCCTCTGCCCCTTCAGCCCTCCCCAGCCAGGCCAGCCCAGGCCAGAAACAGTCCCTGCTGGCAGGGATAATGCAGGAAAAAACAGATTAAGGAGGTGTAGACAGGGATTTGCCTTTGTTTCACCAGCTGTCTTCTCACTCCTCATGCTCCCCACTTGGACATACCTTGGCAAAGGACTGGAGTCAGGGACAGGAACAGAGAGTGGTGAAATAGGAGTGAAATATCCTTCAAAATATGCACTTGAGGCTGTGGCCAAGCTGGAAAGAAAGCTCAGAGCTCTGCTTTGGGAGGAGAGAGTTTTTAAAATGAAATTCAGTGGGAGTGGGATGAGGTGTGGGGCGAGGTGAACACGAGCTGGGGGTGAATCCTCCTCCCTCCCTCCCCATCAGTTTGTGTGGGACTGGGAGCACAACTCCCCTAGGCTGCTCTGCCCTTTTGTCCCAGATTGCAAGGCAAGATGTTTTCTGTTACCATCTGTCTGGCAGATTACCTTTGTCAAGTGAGCAGTTTGCCTTATCTCCCTCTCAGAGTGACCACAATCACTCCTCCCTCGGGAGGCGACCCCTGCTGATAACAGCTATTGAATGTCCCTGCATGGCTGATAAGAACTGCAGCATCCCATTGGGAGATGTGAGCCCAGAGGGAGGAGCCAAGCATTCCTACCTGGATATAATCTGGAGATTCTGGAACACCAGCCAAGCATTCCTACCTGGATATAATCTGGAGATTCTGGAACACCAGCCAAGCATTCCTGCCTGGATATAATCTGGAGATTCTGGAACACCAGCCAAGCATTCCTACCCAGATATAATCTGGAGATTCTGGAACACCAGCACAGCTTCTCCACTGGATTCCCCAGAGGAACAGCAGCTGCCGCTCCTTCCCCTGGATCTTCAGGGGAGGAAGAGACTGCACCTTTCTCCAGGATCCCTGCTCCAGCAGAACCAGCCCTGACACTGCAGGAGGGCCGAGCCACAATTCCAATGGCACTGCTGCCAGCACCCTGACCCACAGGGTGTCAGGTTGGGTTCTGACTCTGGCAGTATTCTTCTACTGTACTGCATTGTTTATTTTTCTTCCCTATTAAGGAACCGTTATTTCCTGCTCCCATATTTTTGCCTGAGAGCCCCTTAATTTAAAATTTATAGTAATTGGGAGTGGTGGGGAGGGTTTACATTCTCCATTTCAGGGGAGGCTCCTGCCTTCCTTAGCTGACTCCTCACTTTCCAAACCAAGACACCTTTCCAGGAGCAGTGAGAAAGGAATGCCTGGAAGTGCTGCCAATCCATCAGCCAGGCAGTGGCTCAGCTGCTGTCACCAAGCCCTTGGAGCTCACCCCGAGGGACAGGGCAGTGGCTCCTCTTCAGCTGCCTCAGGGGAACCTGGCCAGGGCTGGGGGGTGATGGATGTGCAGTTTAGCAAGCCCAGTCTGGGGATCAATAGAGGAATACACAGCCCATGGATCATGCGAGTTCCTCTTGTCTGGGCAGCACTAAATCAAAAATGATCAATGGCAGCTCCCTCAGCCTTGGCCCCTCTGCTCTGCCCCGCTGCTGCTGCAGCATCCTGAGAGGGATTGTGCTGCTTTCCAGCCTATTTCCTTTGCTTCCCTCATCACTCTGGCCTTGAAACATGAGGCTGTGGTTTTAATATCCTTTCCTTCCTCCAGTGCTGCCTGCCGCTGCCTCTTTCCCCAGGTCCTTTCCCGCTGGCAGGTGCCCAGCTCACATTCCCCTGCTCTCAGGTGCACCTGCTCAATCTGCTACACGCTGCCTTCCCCTGGACATTGCACCAGTTTGTTTCTTAATTTTGGGAAGATGTGCCCTGGCAGAGGTTGTGTTGCAGCCACAGGAGCTCTGAATTCCTCTCCAGGTGTGCGCTGGCTGCTCTTGGTGCTGATCAGGATTTTCCACAAGAGTTTTGGAGAGGGTGCATAGGTGGCACCAGCTTTGCAGAACTGCCCTAAACTCAACAAACAGCACCTGGATTTCCTCAGGATCTGATTTTTTTTTGACCTGGAGCAGGAATTCACAGGCATAGAGAGTTCCATCATCCCCCCCTGCCTTTGCAAGGTCACTTTCACCAGAGAAGCAAAGCCTCATTTTATTGCGTGATATATTTATAAAAAATGTTCTCAGCAGCAGCTAAAGTGACACTGATCTCAGCAGGGACATTTCCCTGGGTCTGAGCTCTCTGGCTGCTCCAGTGGGAATATTTCCATCCCCTCTGTCACAGCTCACTTGGCCCAGCTGCTGGTGATGAGTGGCTGCTTCAGTCCTTGACGTAAATGAGCTGTGAGTTTTGCCCAGTCAGACTTGTGCCACTGTGACAGGCAGGAAACAATAAACTCAGAACATCAGCTGGCCAAAAAAAAAACCCCAAAACCACCCAAAAACCTTGGGAAGTTATCCTTAAAAACGGCCTGGGATGAATTTGAGCTGATGGAGGAAGGCCATCAGTTCTATCAGGGCCAGCAGCAAAGCTGAGGAGGTTTAAAAACTGCTTTGCAAATATCAAATTATGAATCATGGAAAACCAGCCCAGACTTGTGAATAAATAAATAAATAAATAAATAAATCAGCAACCAAAAAAAAACAAAACCAGGCCTTGAGAACCATCTGGGAATTTCCTATTTCATGTCTGCAGTGACATCATGATGGCCCTGGGAGCAGCAGCAAAATCCTCCCAGGCTGCTGGCAGGATGGGAATGAGAATCTGAGGGACACACGTGCTCCAAAAAAACCCCATTTCTGCAGGATGGGGACATTGAGACGGGAAATATCTGAGGGACACACGTGCTCCAAAAAAACCCCCCATTTCTGCAGGATGGGGACATTGAGAAGAAAAAAACCTAATTGAGAGTCATGACAACAGCAGGCCCCTGGAGAGAATGCTGAGCACACAGCCCAGAATAAGCTGCAGTGGGTGAGAGAGACGATAATAGAGAGAATTGTGTCTTGATCTGGCTCTGAATGAGAGCTTCTAGAATGAAAGAGGAGAGGCAGAAGATGCTGTGTTATCTATCACCCCAATTGATTGTTGTATCCAGAGCCTGCCTCAGTGATAAATGAGAGTGCCACTCATCTGCTTTTCTGGTCTATTTAGAATATTTTTAGAAGCCTTTCTGAAAGATATTCTGATTAATCTGGTGAATTTTCCTTTGCTCAGTGAGACTTATAGCAACATTGGATTTAATTACCCCGTGACTGGGAGGGATGTAATGAGGGCAGATACAAATCCTTGTGACAGCTCAGAGTGGCAGGGAGAGCATTTATCCACTGAGGAGCTCAGATGACAAGTGCTGAGGCTTTGGGAAACAAAAAATGGGATTTATTCCTTTCAGCTGGTTCTTATGGAATGGCAGAATGGTTTGGGTTGAAAGGGACTTTAAAGATCCCATTCCAACCTCATGCCAACATCATCCCAGGGTGCTCCAGCCTGGCCTTGGACACTTCCAGGGATCCAGGGGCAGCTCCAGCTGCTCTAGGCACCTTTAAATTAAAGAATCCCTTCCCCAAATCCAATCTAAATGTTGTTATAGGATATGATATAACACAATACAGACATGCAGCTCTCTCAAGGTAAAAAGAGAAATTTTAATTTCTGACTCCAACATTTATAGATCTCCAAAAGTGACAGTGGATTGGAGGGTGACAGTGCCACCTCTCCAATGACACTGGACAAACCAACAGCCCATCAAATCTCTCCTCCTCCATAAAGGAATGCAAAACAATGAGTTATTTACATAAAAGCGTAATGTAAACATGAGAAGGCTTAGAAAAAAAATTAAAACCAGAACAACATCCAAACCTACTTTTTATCAATTTAATCCCTTCCCCTTGTCCAGTTCCTGATCCAGAATCCTTCTCCAGCTGCCCTGGAGCCCTTTCAGACCATGGAAGATGCTCTGAGTTCTCCACACAAATTCCCCTCTCCACCCTCAACTCTGCCAGCCTGAAAAAACCTTTGACACTTCCCATGTCCCTTTTTTTATTTCTTTAATTTCCCCATGGCTTCATGCTATTTAGGGAAAAACAAAATGCGTCTGCAGAGCAAGAATCTGGCAAGATTTGCTTGCAGGGTGAAGGGGAAGTTCCTCCCCATGTTTTGAGGTTCTCTCACCATGAAGTGTGAATAATAGATGGGGAGAAGGGCACTCTCCCCTTCGTGCTCCAATTTCTCTCACATCAATTAATTTCCATCAGCCTTTCCTGCAGGAGAACGGAGCTCTGAAAGGCTCTGCCTCAAAATTAACCAGACTTGTGGGGAGGAAAGGGCAGGAAGTTAAAAAGGAAAACTGCTGATGCCTTCTCCTGTGGAGTTTGTTATGTAATTAATTTCTTGCTTCTTTAGAAACGTTTGATTTTTTTTTTTTTTGTCCAGTTTGGTCAAAGTTGATCTCCAACAATGAGCTGGAACCCATTGGATTGTAAATCCTGTGAAATGAATATGGGAGAGGAAAATGATGATTCTTGTCCTGTAAGTTGTGTTGACACCTCTGGCTGCAGCAGCAGGAGAAATGTCTCAAAACGAGCTTGAACTGCTTTTTTCCCCCTTTTTCTTCCTCTTTTTATAACCCAAAACCAACTCTAAATTCAAAACAAACTGTTGCTGGGGCAGGAGCAAAGGATTAAGTGTGCAGACCTGCATGATAACACAAAACATTTTATTCCCTTGGAGCTGCTCCTTGCAGGGAATCGTGAAGATTGGATGTTTTCCTGGCACCCAGGGATCTCTTTCCAGACTCCCTGAGCCATTGTCAGGCAGCTTGGCTGTGAAAATGAGCACCTTCAGTGCAGCTGAGGGAGCTCCCAGGCTGCAAGGAATTGTTTTTTCAGGATTTTCAGGTTTCTCAGTGGCGTTTGCACTCTGCTGGGATGAACACAGCAATCTGGATTTCCACAGCTTCCCCCCATTTCCCCCTGTACATTTTCTCCCCATGCTCAAAAAAAAACCCAGGATGAAAGAGGGGAAGCACAAATCAGCACCTGGGGGGGAGGATGGATGATGTGGTGGACGAGGGAAGAGATGAGAATATTGACTCCATGTTTCAGAAGGCTGATTTATTATTTTGTGATATATATTATATTAAAACTATACTGAAAGAATAGAAGAAAAGATTTCATCAGAAAGCTAGAAAAGAAAAGAACGATAATAAAATCTTGTGATTGCTCACAGCCTCGGTACAGGTGGCTGTCATTGGTCATCAACTAAAAACATTTTCACATCATTTCTCCAAATCACATTCCAAAGCAGCAAAACATGGAGAAGCTGAAGCTTCCCAGCTTCTCAGGAGAAAAGATCCTAACAAAAGGATTTTTCATAAAATATGTCCGTGACAGATAGGAGGGCGAGATAATTGATATTCTCATCTCCCAGGCTAAATGATTTAATGCTTTGTTTTTTAAAGAGCACTGAGATTCATAAACTTGCAAGGCCGGGCTGTGCTGGGGTGTAAATTGACAGTGCTATTCGGGTTTGCTCAGCTGTGATTTTGGGTTTTTGGAGCTCATTAATAGGCTCTGCTGCCTGGCATCATTTGCATGAAGCAGGAATTCCCAGCTCCCAGTCCCCACATCTTGAAAGCCATTCCTCACCTGGGGCTGTGTTGATGAAACTGATTAGCAGGAGGCAAGGCAGGCAGGGAGAAATGTGTTCCTGGTGAAAAGGGCACTACATCAAGCTGAAATTCCGGGGAAGTGCTGAGCGCACAGAACAGATCAGCAGTTATTAACCTCTGCATGAGAACCGTGCTGCACAGGGCGAGGAAATTGGTCTGAGCTGAACTTCAGCATCTCTCTGAAGCTGTTTGGAAGTGCTGCAGCAGCGCTGAGATCCTGATTTTCACTCCACAGCTCCATGCAAGGATGTCAAAGCACCTTTGCCTGAATGAATTTATCTGTGCAGCAACGCTTGGCCCTGGGTAAATCCTCACCAGGCGAGGAGCTGTGGGTGAATTTAGGAGGGATTTGCACTCTGGAAATGCTGCTGGACCGGGGTTTGGTTCCTGTTGAATGCTTGGAATTGGAGGCACTAAAACATCTCCTCTCTGATTTACCCTGAGCATCCATCAGTGCAGTGAATAATCCTGAATTTCCTGTCACAACCCTGGACCTCACCCTGGCCAGGGCAGGGTGGAACAGCCCCAGCAGGGAAATCATCAGCTCTGGGAACCTCAGGCTTGTGCAGACCTCAGCTCTGCCATGGAAATCCCACTAAAATAAAATAAAACCAGGACCCGGGCTCCTCTCTGGAGCCAGGGAAAGTTGGGATCCTTTTCAAGTGCAATGCTTTGAATGGCCTGGTTTTGCTTCTCCAGAAAGAATGTGACTTCCTTACTTACATCTTCCCCTGAAGCTGCATGATTTAGTTCAATTAAAACCAAGAAATAATAATAGTAATAGTAATATGAATAGTAATAATAATAAATAAAATATAATAATTTACTATATATAATATACAATATATTATTAATAATAAATACTAAGATAATAATAAATAATCATAGAAGATATGATATGATATAATATGATATAATATGATATAATATGATATAATATGATATAATATATGATATAATATAATATAATATAATATAATATAATATGATATAATATGATATAATATGGTATAATATAATATAATATGATATAATATGGTATAATATAATATAATATAATATAATATAATATAATATAATATAATATAATATAATATAATATAATATAATATAATATAATATATTTAATAATATAATATAATATATAATATATAATATATAATATATAATATATAATATATAATATATAATGTATAATATATAATATATAATATATATTATATAATATATTATTAGTAATTTCTTCTTCTTCTTCCGATGATGATGACGACGACGACTACTACTACTACTATTATTATTATTATTATTATTATTATTATTTAAAAGCCTTTAGAAGAAACACTCTCCCCAAATGCCCTGGAAATGGAATAGCAGCTCGGCAGTGCAGGTTTGATGGATGTTTGGTGGACATGCAGGGTGCAGGCAGCTCCCTTGCTGTGCCACATCTGCCTGAATCAGCTGCTGTCACTTCTCTGAATATCCACTCACCAAAGGTTACATGCTCAGTAAACCAGAGCTTAATTACTCTGCATCACCATCTAGAGAGCAGAGGCAGAGCTGAGGCTGGGAGAAATCAGCATTTTGATGGGGATCTTTTCTGCTTTAGTGCTGTTTGCTCTCCAGAGCAGCCCCTCTCTCTAATTTGTGCTCTGTTGCCACATCTGCTTTGTTGCATGGAAGGAAACTTTCCATTTTTACTCCCATACAGCAAGAGGCGTTTTTTTGGGTGAATTGGGACAAATAATTGAAAATCCTTAGTGACAACCACCCTAGAAATGAGAGATTCTGGCCTGGCCTTTTCCCAGAGGGAGCTGTGATCCCCGTCTGGGCAGGATTTGAATATTTCCAGTGACAGGGCAGGAGCTGTGCTCTGTAATTCCCATTGTCGTGCCTCTCCCCTGGCTCCCTACAAGAAACGAGGATGTAAGTGACAGATGCTGAGCTTTGTTCCCTCTCTCCACCAGAGCTCCTCTGAGCCTGGCAGCAGCAGATCACAAGATTGCTTTTAGCTCCTGGGGTGGAAAGTCCTGTGGGCCAAGATTTCTCTGCAGCCCACTCCTGCCTCTGCCGCGATCGCCCCGTGAATAATGGAACGTTTTCATCTCTTAATCAGATGCAATTTTCCAAATGGTTTTTATGATTTAGCAAGTCCATTAAAAATGACATTTGTTCTGCTCTGACACTCCTAAGGAGCTCCACAGAGCATAAACACTGGAAATTACTTGTAAGGGGAAGGAGATATTAAAATTCCCCGGCCCTCTCGTGCTTGTCTGTGAAACCCGGGAGTCTCGTGCCGTGCCAGCTTGGAGCGGAGCCACTTGATGTGCTCGGAGTTTTGCTGTGATTAGGGGCAGCTCCAGGCTGCTGCAGAGACAAAACGTTGCTGTTCCTCGTGCTGTGCCTCTCAGATGCTCTACAGCACCAGATTTTAGGGCTGGAGAAGAGGCTGAGCTTTGGATGGTGTGGAGTTGTGACGCTGGGGCGTTCAGAGCAATGTCACTGTCACATTTTCTGCAAAAATCCCCTCTTTGTCCAGGATTTCTCTCCTGGGAAGCTGAGAAGGCTCAGAGAGAAAGAAAAACAATAATTATCTGATTTGCTTCTCCTGTGTTTTGCTTCTTTGGAATGTGTTTACCCACAGGTGATTGTTTTATTGGTTTCATGAAAATTATTTTGACTTTTGGCCTATCAGTGCCAAGCTGTGTTGGGACTCTGGAAAGAGTCACGAGTTTTCATTTTTATCTTTTTAGCCTTCTGTCTGTATCCTTTCTGCACTCTTTAGTATAGTATTCTTTAATATAATATAGTATAATAAAAAAATAAATGAGCCTTCTGAGAACATGGAGTCAGATTCATTCCTTCCTGCTACGGGGCACCACAGAAAATACAACATCCTCCAATTTCCAAAGAAATTCCTGGGGTTCAGCTCCCTCCCGTCCCTGCAGGGATGCTCTGCAGGGTGATCACCTGTTACACCACATCTGAGCATCAGCAGGAGGCTACAAATGCCTCTTCAGGAGCTCTGAGGTGATGGATTTATTTATTTATTTAGGGGAGAATCACAGAATCTTTACAGCCTTTCCTCTCCCTCCACCCCAGAGAGGCAGGAGGGCTCTGTCATCCCAAATTTCTGATGGGATCAGGAGTGCCAGGCTGGCTTTGGGCACTTTCTGTGCTGTCTGATCACAGGGTCTGCAGCTGAGGAACCAAAGTCTCTGCAAACCTCCTCTGAGAGGAGCCTTTCAGCTGGAGCTCACGGCTGGACAGCTCTCAGGAAGCTTTTTCCCAGCCTTGCTTCCATATCCTCTTCAGGCACTGATGGGGAACAACTTTCTGGAACTTGATCAAAATTGTCAGCCTTGTTTTGTGGGTTTTTTGTTTGTGGGTTGTTTTTTTTTGGTTTTTTGTTTTTTTCACCTAAATTCTGGATTATTCCAGGCCACACCTCTCTGGGCTGCTCAGGACCTGCAGCTGTCACCATGGGCTCTGCCGGGAAGGGCACCAGAGTGGGTTTTAGGTAATTTAAGCTCCCAGTGATTCCTCTGAAGCCCATTCCAAGCTGGATTTGAGCCTGCATGGACTTCCTTTTATTTTCCTTCCCCTCTGCAGCCACACACTGGGTACCCCTGATGCTACTTCAGATAATTTTTTTTTCCAAAGTTGAAGCTTTTACTTTGCTAAAGTGAAAAACCTCAAATCAAGGACCATCCAGAGGGAGCAGGAGATCCCCCAGGGGAAACCTGTGCAGGGGAAATTGGTCACCACTCGCAAAATTACTGCTCCAGCCCTGATTAGCCATTAATTAGCCAGAGCAAGCCGCTCTTTCCAGCCTGCAGAATGTGTTCCCTGCTGGCCCAGCTTGGGATGTTATTCCCTTTCTCTCCAGCCCTGAATCAGGCATTGATTTAACCCCACAGTTGGCCAGGCAGGAACTTTGCTGTTTGCAGAAATGCTGTGTTCAGTCCAAATGTGAAGCCCAGCCTTTCATCCCGTTTTTATCTCTGACTTCCCCTCTCCCTTATGCAGGAATTAAGGTTTTTTTTTCGCTGTAACAAGTGCCCAATCTTCCTGGGTGTGGAAATAGCTGGAAATCAGATTTTCCCTGCTAGATTCCACCTGTAAGACCAGAGAGTTCTGGCTTTGTCCTCTGGAATATTCAACCACACCCAAAATGATGAAAAGAAATCCCTGATTGCTGCTTGTGGAAGGTTTTGGGGGGAGCAAGAAACACACCTCAGAGCAAAAAGTTCTTTATCCTCTGCCCTGATGTGATTTTCTCTCTGTTTCTGCTGTCACTGGAGGGTTTGTGGGGTTAGGAAACCCAAACAGGGACAAGGGGCTGTGCAGAGGCATTCCCAAGGGATTGGGACGATTTTTCCTCCTGGAACAATTGGAAAAGGGAGAGAAAGTTCAGGAGCTGCAGAGGGAGCTTGCAGTGCCATGAATGAAACATTATAAAAAAATATCTGCAACTGAGGGAATCTGTTATCAGGGAGCTGTCAGTCAGGCAGGGGAGAAGAAACAATTTAAAAGAAGAAAGGCAGAGCACAACTCGTTTTATGAAACCCTTATTTTAAGTAATATTTGCTGAATTACTTGGGTTTTTTTTTTTTTTCCTCTTTCAAGCTCGAAGAAAAAACAACATCGATTCTTCTTTTTTTTCTTTTGATTCTCAGATCTGGAGGATGTTTGTTTGAGGAAGGGAGATGCACCCAAAAGGGTTGGGATCCTAAATCCACAGCGTTCCTTATTCCCTGCCCTGAGCTAATGGACCTGTGGAGTTCAGAGCCTGGCAGGGAAGATAAATATTCAGCTTTTATCTTTAATCCAAAGCCTGTGAGCAGAGCTGATATTTCCTGTGTGTTCTCTGCACGTTCAGCTCTGCTCTGGGTGAGTGTAAACACCAAAAGAGCCTGGGCTGGCACAGAGCTGACCCCACCACCTTCCTTTTTTTTAATCCAGGTTTATTCCAGCCACTGAAATTGCCTGGTTTGAATGTCAGCAGTGCAATAACTTTGATATTAATCATCACAGCTGCTTGGGAAATCAAAGGAGAGATCCTTGCACAGCCCCTCCGTTTCCCCAAACCACCCCAAACCTCAATTTTTAACCCCAAATCAATCTTTAGTCTTCTCCATTTCCCCAAACGACCCTGAATCTCAATTTTTAACCCCAAATCCATCCTTAGTCTTCTCCATTTCCCCAAACGACCCTGAATCTCAATTTTTAACCCCAAATCAATCCTCTGACTTCTCCCTTTCCCCAAAACCTTGATTTTTAACCCCAAATCTATCCTCAGGGAGGCAGAGAATGACTCAGAACATCTCCAGGTGTCACAGGAAGGGTTGGGAATGTTTTTGTCTCTATTTTTCTGGTTTTCCCTTAAATATTTGCAGTATTTTTTGGGGATCTCTGGGCAGGCACTGAGTGTTGATGGATTTGTCCTTCAGCCACTGTGGGATTTATTTCCTGCTCTCTCATCTGTGTCCCCATCCTGAGTGACACTTTTCCATGAATTTTCTTAAAATTTTCCAGTGCTTTTCATAGGAAAATCCTCTGGTGGCCTCTTCTACCTTTGATTTCTGCTTTTTCTTCAGATAAATTCCTGGAAAATGCAGCAAAGCAGAAACTCTTGGGGGTTAGAAGGTGGACTGAGGTGACTTCTACTTCATGCTTTCGTTCCAAAATCTGGGAGGAACGAAGGAAATTGCGAAAGAAAACGCTGTGATTGCTTTTTCAAAGCTCTGTAAAGCTCCAGTTCCCACGTAGGAGCTGGTGAGGAGGTTGGAACATTTCTTTTATTTAATCCAATCCAATCCCATTCATTCTTGGGTGCTGATTTTCTAGCCCAGCATGAAAAGTCTTTGATGACTCTGGCACAGGTTTGTTATTATCTAATTGCTTTTCCAGAAGGCTTTCACCTGATAATTTGGATATTGTTATCCCTGCTGAAGCCTGATCATTCTGCTCTGCCAAAATCTGGGTCTATTTTTCATTAATCGTGGTTTGGGAACAGCTCAGGGCTCCCCAGGTCCACCATAAAGGAAAATTTGGGCAGGAGAAGTGAAGGGAAGGAATTGTGCTGAGGGGAAAAGGAAAATCAGGGGCTCATCAAGGTCACTCCAAAATCCCAGCAGAGTTTAAGGCAGGGCCCTGCTTGCTGCAAAAATCCTAAAAATTCCAGCTGGTGTTTGATCCCAGGCACCACTTTTGGCATTTCTGGTGTTTTTAGGTCCTGTGGAGCTGCCCTGGGTGTCCCAGGGCTTTGTGAGCAGAGGATTTCTGTGCAATCCATGGTGACTTTCTGAAGGATACACCCACGGCTGCTGCAGTTCATTAAAGAATTTGATAATTAAACAGAAGGATCCTGAACTGATTGCTCAGCAAATCCCTTCCATTTCTCTTTGACCTGCAGTTAATTCACATTTTCTGAAGGCAGCTCTGCCTCAGATTTTTTTTTTTTTTCCCTTTGTATCCATGAATGGTGCAGGGATAAAATCCAAAAAAACCCTGAAAGAACAAATGGCAACAGCCACAAAATTCTGGGACAGAGAAGAAAATGAGGCTGAGCCCTTGGGCTGTGCCAGGAGTCAGATTTGGGCAGCAATTTCACAAATCCTGAGTTACAAATGCATGGCACGAGAGTGGCAGCAGCACTGGCTTCATGTTGGCTTTGCAGTGACAGAGATTTGTGCAAACCCTCACATTTAATGCAAATAAATCCTCACATTTAATTCATATAAATCTTCACATTTATTTCATATAAACCCTCACATTTATTTCAAATAAGCCCTCACATTTATTTGATATAAACCCTCACATTTAATTCAAATATCCAACACAGAGCTGTCCTTGGAACCCTGACAGATTTCCCAGGGCAATTTTTAATTTTTGCCCTCCTTCCACAGTGTCCTCTGTGTTCACCCCCAAAAAAATCAGATATTTTTTTTTTTCACTTCACAATCAAAATTTAGCAGCACAAGGCTGGAGGGCAGGCCTGGTGTTCCTGAGACTTGAACAAATTACCCTCCAGAACACGAGCTGGTGTGCCATGAAATATTATCATAATTAATTACAACTCAACTGCAGTTGTCAAATAAATGAACAAAGTACATTTGGTGATGCATTATCCTTGCTCTTTTATTGTTTGTCCTCTTGCTGTTTAAGCCAGGGATAATCACTCATTTGCACTTGAGCTCCTGGCTTGTTACAGTGGAAGTTCCACTGCAGCCATGGAGGGGTTGGTGCTAAAAAAAAATGAAATTATTAATGAGGAAATTTTTTTAGGGTTTTAAAGGATAACAGGCAGCCAGGAGTTGTTAAAAATGTTTGCATTGCTGGAGAATTTTGTGTCTTCTTTTCTCAGAAATAAAAAAAAAAATTAATAAATTAAATTAATAAATTACATTAATAAATTACATTAAAATAAAGAAATAAAATTTAAAATATTTAAAAATAATAATTTATTAAACAAACAAATAAATATAAAATAAATAAATAAATATGAAATAAATATAAATAAATAAAATTAAATAAATAAAAATATATAAAACTATAATAATAAAACATAATGATAAATAATAAAAATATAATAGGAATAAAAGTAAATAAAAATAAATAGAATAACAATACATCAATATAAAATGAATAAAATTTAAAATAAATAAATATTTTGAAATATTAATAGATTATTTAAAATCAATCAATATAAAAATAAATATGGAAAAATTAAAAATTTAAATCTAAAAATAAATATGGAAAATTTAAAAAATTAAATCTAAAAATAAATATGGAAAATTTAAAAAAATAAAAATAAAATTTAAAATAGTAATTAAATTTTTAATTTAAAATTAATTTCATTTAAATTTAAAATTTGAATGTAATTAAAATTAAATTCAAATGAGCAAAGTGGGGGTGGAGTGTGAAGAAAAGCAATAAAATGGAGCCTTTGGGGTACCTCTGGCACCTTTCTCCGGGTAAAGGAACCGAGATCTTTGCAGCTAATGTGGAAATGTCCTTGCCAAGGGCTCTGAGCTGGATCCTCAGCTCCCAAAGATTGGCAAAGCTTCCCTGGAGGGGCCTGGATTGCCCTGATCTCCTCCTCTCCCTCCCTGCTGATTTCCCCACATTGGCCAAAATTTCATCCCTCAGCTCCTGACAACTGCTGGACGAGCCCCAAATCCCTTTTTCCTGCATGGCGCTGAGTTTATCTCATTTAAAAACAAAAATCAATTTTTGCTTTTTAAATAACCCAAACCTACCTGAGCAGGTTTTGTGCAGAAATTTTCAAGCCGGACACCCAAAGCTCTGATTTTTGAGCGTGTGAATGTACTCAGAGCGGGCAAACAGTGGATGTGACCACGCAAAAGTGGAATTTTTGGTATTTTTGCCACGGGGAGCGCTGAGGGAAGGAGCAAGGACACCTGGCTGCTGCTCCATCGAGCATCTCGAGGTGGGCACTGTAATTCTCTGCCTGGCAGATGCTCCTGTCAGTTCTGTTGTTTCCCTGCCAAGATGAATTTTACCTCTGGGAGCCCTCAGGGGCCCATTTAGCAGGGATAATTAATTAAATTAACAGGCTTTTTAGGTTGGTGTAACAAGTGTGCTTTGAAAGGGAAGCTGGATTTCCACAGCCTTGGGTAAACAAGGTGCAGGTCAAAACTCCTGGCAGTGCCTTTCACTGGTATTAATCAGAAAAAAAAAAAATCAAATTTTGCCTTTTGGAACCCTGGTTAAAGTTTAAAATTCAAATTTTAAACTTTACAGAGTATTTTAAACTTTCTGTACTCTCTGCTCTGTAGAAAATGGTACATAATGGGATGAAACTTCCATTAATTAGGGAGCTGCTGAGACAGAGAAATAGCTGAAAAAAAGTTTTGAACTCTCACTTCTTCCTGAGCTTTGAAGAGCTCATTTGGCTGTGGTGCCTTTCTGGAGCAGAAATGATTGCAGGACTTGAGAGCTGTGGTTTATCAAAGCAAATAAAGAGAGTTTCCAATGGAGGATTTGAGCTGGGATGTTGTTCTAAGAGTCCCCCAGATGTTCTAAGTCTCCCCCAGATGTTCTCTCTCAAGTCCAGGTGGCAGGTTGGTGAGAAAAAAAGAAAAATTGAGGAGATTTCAAACCTATGAGAGGTCCCTTTCTGCCTGAGCACTTAATTGGAATGTGTAATTTAATTTAGTTTAATTGGGATGGCAGGGTGGAAAGCCAAGATTGTGAAACACCAGTGGGAATGTTGTCATTGTGGAGATTCCTGAGAGAAATAAATCCTCTCCTTCCTCCCTAAATTCCATCAAATGATGAGCTGCAAACACCTGGGAGCAGAGCTGAAGCAGGATTTTGGTTTTCCAAGGTTCAGGAGCCACAGTTTGGGGCTTTTCAGCATGAAAATTGTGTTCTCAGCATCCCTGTCAGGCCAGGGCTTCCCCAGCTGAGCTCCTTTATTTTGGATTTTCCCTCATTTATTTTCATTAAGGAGTCAAAATTTGATCTCCAAACCATCAATATTTCAGGGCTGAAGCAGGATTTTGGTTTTCCAAGGTTTAGGAGCCATGATTTGATGCTTTTCAGGATGAATGTTGTGTTCTCAGCATCCCTGGGAGATGCTGAGGCTTCTCCAGCTGAGCTCTTCTATTCTGGATTTTCCCTGACAGCCTGTGAGGGATGCTACAGATATGGACTAGGAAAGATGGACCAGCTTAAGGATGGGTTTGTTTTTCCTTTCACCACTTCTTACCCCACTCTCCCCTCTCCACAAGCCTTGATGAAAGGGTAGAAAGTGCAGCTGGGCCCTGTCTGACACGGGGTTCATTTATTTTCATCAAGGAGCCAAATCTTGATCTCCAAACCATCAATATTTCAGGGCCCAGCGTGGGGGAGGAGAGCTCCCTCAGTCTCCAGGCTCTTCTCGTAGTTAAAAGTTCACTGCAGAAAATTTGATGCTTAATAAATTGGAGCCTTCTCTGCTTTAAATCATTTCCACAGCAATTGCAGAAGAAAATATAATTATTACAAACTGGTCGTTTGTTACAGAGAAATCTCATTAAATTGACTCGGCGCTGGAAGGTTTGCTGGGGGTGGAAGGGGAGAAGAGGCAAAAACCTGACAGAGGGGTGGGAGAGGAGTCTCTTAATTACAGATTGATTCTTTCTGGTGATTGAATGTAGAACATAATCAGCTCATCCTTGCTGCTGGGGCAGATGGGAGCTACAGGGACCTTTTTGTCTTCCCTGAGCTGCCAGCACGGCTTGCTAATGGCCTGGGGCTGCAGGGAATAGCCTGGAGAAGGTGGAGAAAGCAAATTTAGCTCTGTCATGGATCAGGGCTGCTCTGCTCTGACTCCTCTGGGAGTCAACCTGGGCCGGGATTTAATTCAGGGCTGTCTCCTCAGCACATCTTCATTTGGCGCTGGAGGAATCCCACAGCCCCTGGGCATGGCGGGCGCTGTCCTGCAGCTCCGAGGGGAGGTTTGGGAGCCCAAATCCAGGCTTGGCTGTGGTCACCAATATTTGGGGTGTTGTGAGGGTCCCCGGGATGAGAGATGAGAATTGAATGCAGGTTCTCAGAAGGCTGATAGTGTATTGTACTGTATTGTACTGTATTGTATTGTATTGTATTGTATTAATAATATAATATTGCATTATATTGCATTATATTATATTATATTGCATTGAATTATATTGTATCATAATTATATTGTATTATATTATATGAAAATAATATACTAAAACTATACTAAAGGAAGGAGACATCAGAAGGCTAAAACAAGAATGAGATTTATATTATATTATATTATATTATATTATATTATATTATATTATATTGTATTGTATTGTATTATATTATATTATATTATATTATATTATATTATATTATATTATATTATATTATATTATATTATATTATATTATATTATATTGTATTGTATTGTATTATATTGTATTATATTGCATTGTATTGTATTATATTGTATTGTATTATATTTTGTATTATATTTTGTATTGTAATTATATTACATTGTATTGTATTATATATTGCATTGTAATTATATTGTATTGTATTATATTTTGTATTATAATTATATTATATTGTACTGTGTTATAGTTATATTGTATGAAAATGACATACTAAAACGATACTAAACAAAGTAGACCTCAGAGGGCTAAAACAAGAATGAATAATAAAATCTCATGACAGACCAGAGTCCCGACACAGCTGGACTGGGATTGGTCATTAATTAAAAAGAATTCACATGCTGGGTAAAGAATTCTCCAAATCACATTCCAGATTAGCAGAACATGGAGAAACTGAGGGTTCTTATCTGGTTCTGGAAAGGGCTCTGAGCTCTCCTTGGAGCCTTTTTCCTCCCAGGATTTTGTGGGATTTTGTGGGAAGTTGGGAAAGCAGCATCTGCTGAAATCTCCCTGTCCAATCTCAGCCAGCTCCCAGCAATGCATGTACATTAAATAAAATATCATCCTTAATATATTAAACAAATAAAAAACTATATCAATATAATTATTTTAAAATCTAGTATAGTAATATAACAGTATAAAATAAGTTAAAAATGTAAAAGTTGCAATAATATATGCAGGATAAATAAATTTACAGGAATGTTCTGAAACGGGCGAGGATTTAAGTTGGAGCCTTTAAAAAAAAAAAATCAAACAACAGAAATTAAAGCTCTGTTATCACTCCCAGGAAAGTTATCCATGACCACAAAGTGCCAGAATCACAGGGGGGAATGATTGCTGCTGAGGGGGATGATTTTTTAGAAAATGTTCTTTCCAAGCAGGAGAATATTGTGTGTTTTGACATCCAAATAGAGCAATTGTTTTTGCGAAATGATTTCTCTCCAGTTTTAGGCCTTTTTAGTGGCTTCTCATCCCAGAGCCTTAAAGGAAGAAATTGCTGAAATCTGACAAATTGATAGACCATAATGATCTAATGGTGTGTGCTGTGATTGTGAGAAAGGAGGGGAAGAGGAGCAGGAGTTTCTGCAAGCATTTTATGGAAACGATTCCTGGACATTTAGATTGTCTTTTCCCAACACTAAGAACAATAGCAAGCACTTACCCAGTGGATTTTCCTCCATAAACTTCCTGCAATGCTGGGTGGAGAAGGTTATCCAAATATTGGAATATTTATTTCAAATGAATCCAAATATTATGGAAATCAGCTTTTTAATTTTTTTTTTTTTTTTTGGTCCAATTACCAATGCACGCTCAGGATCTTGGGCAGCAAAGCCCCAGTAAAAAATTAATAGAGGCTGAAGCACTCAGGCAGCCCCAAGGGAGTTGTTATCTTTCACTCATGGGTTAACACCACATTTGGCTTAAGTTGGAGCAGAATAATAAAAAAAAATATTTAAGAGAAGAAATTAAAAGTGATTGCAGTGACAAAAATAAATAAATTTTTGGCAGTCCTGAATTTTTTACAGATTCTTCTGCTGACTGCAAAGCTTCCCTCAACTCAGCCTGATTTTTGTAGTTGCTTCCTGCTGGTTTCAAACTGTTCCTTTTCTGGTTCTGGATACATTTCACAAGGAAACTGAAATGTCACCCAGCTCCAGCATTGAACTTTTGCTCCCTTTTTACATCTGAAGTCACTGGAATAGAGAAGAGATTTCGGCCAGCAATCTGTGAAATGAGGGAGAAAAAAAAATAATTCCAAAAGAATACAACCCAGCAAAAGCAGAATTTCCCTTATGGATATCAGAGCCTCCAGGATTCCCCCTGATTGTCTGAATTTCTTGGATTCATCACTGAAAGAACTTTAATATTTAGGAGCTGTTCCCCAGCCCACATTCTGCAGCTTGGCAGGAATTCAGCCCCCTCTCCTTGGGTGGGATCAGGCAGGATCAGGCTCAGAATGGGGCTGGAGCTGCTCATTTTGGGGAGAATCCCAGGATTTTCAGGGCAGGGTGAACCCTGGCTGGGCGCAGCCCCAGATTCTTTTGGAAGCAGCTTTTCCCTGCCTCCAGGGGTGGATTTTGGAGGCAGAGCTGCTGCTGGAAGGACACGGTGACACCTGGGCTGTGTCACCACTTTGAGCTGCTTCCAGCTCCCCCTTCTCATCCCTGATGGACCCAAAGCAAAGGAGTGACCCCCGTGCTCTGTAGGCTCTCCCCATCCCAGAACACCACGAAACAAAAAGCCATGATCCCCAGAAAAACCCTTTAACAGGGGAAGAGAAGGTGACAGCCCTGAACACCACAAAACAAAAAGCCATTATCCCCAGAAAAACCCTTTGAGAGGGTAAGAGAAGGTGACAGCCCTTGTTCCACTGAATGACCAAATAAAAATCATCAGCCTCAATGACCAAACCAAGAAATAACCAAAGACATGGAAGACAAAGCCTGGAGAGCACCAATCTTCCAGAAAAACCCTTTGAGAGGGTAAGAGAAGGTGACAGCCCTTGTTCCATTGAATGACCAAATAAAAATCTTCAGCCTTCAATAACCAAACCAAGAAATAACCAAAGACTTGAAAAACAAAGCCTGGAGAGCACCAATCTTCCCAACTATCCAAAAATATCATCAGGCTGGCAGAATTCCTACAGAATAACACAGCAAAGCACCAATAAACATCCAACCCTTCTCCCACCCCCCAAAACATTGGTATTCACGTTGTGCTGGTGCAGCAGCAGTGCAGGGGATGTGTCAAGGCAGTGTCTGTGTGCTCTGGCTCTGTCTGATGTTCAGGTTTCATCTCAGCTGTGACAATCCTATCTGATCATTAATAATACAATAATGAAATAGCGACTGGAGAGACACTTGGATAATCATCTGAGCAAAGGCTCATTAGTGCTGCAGAACAATCACTGCCGTGTAATAACAGATCCCAGGAAATTTCAATTAAAGCTGGAACTCTGTTGCAATTTCATTTTATTTCCAGCCAGCCGGCACATGGTGTAATTGCAATCAGCCCAGGCAACGCAAGCTCCTCAAACTCAACCCTTCCCATGGGAATGGAGGTGGTGTTGGGAAGGAGGAGAGTTTGACAAGAAAGTCTCACAGTTTTGTATGCTTGGCAGAAAGATTTTTAAATGTAGAATCTGAAGAAGGAACAGAAATAAAAGCAAGTTTTGATACAGAAGAAAAGAATTGCTGAGCCAGTCTCACTGGATAACCAAGGAGCCAAAGGGTGTGTTAGTTAGAAGGGGATTTTATGGCTTAGAGCAAAGGATAAACCCACCAGAAACCAGAAGATGTTTTTACCAAGCAGAAAGAGAGCACAGGCAAACAAGGCAGCAAATGTGGCAAGGAGAAAAAAGTCTCAGAATTTTCCAGTGCAAGAAAACTGAAAAACTCTTCTAGTTTAACCTGTAATGTACTGACTTTTAGTGATTGGAGAACAGTAACATGAATATGGTAATTACAGCAGTTATGATAGGCTAGAGGTAAAAGTTAAGGTATAGATTGGTTCTGCTGCGTTAAGATGCTCAGCAAAGAAAAGTATATAATGCATTGTGACCAAAAGAAAAGTCTATAATGCATTGTAACCTAAACTCGGGGTCTCCGGGCCTGCCTGCAGCTGGAGCTGACAGCTGTAGGCACAGCTCTGTCACCCTGGACTGCTGTGACATCTTGGACACAATAAACTGCATTTTGGAGAGCTGCCTGGAGTCCCACATCTCTCATTTCAGCTCGTACAAGGGCTTTTCACCCAGCATTTCATTTCAATTCCACCTTAACAGAGCAGGCAGGAGTAGATATTGCTCCTTGAAATACCAAATGCTCTCCTTGTGCTGCTGGGCTGAGCTGGAATTGGGATAGAATCATAATCCCAGACTGGCTGGGGTTGGAAGAGACTTTAAGGACCATGGCAGGGACCCCTTCCACTCAACTCCAGATGAAATCTCTTGGCTCTCCACAACCCATGGAATAATTGTTTACCTGTTGAGTTCCACGGTACTTGATGGCATTTTGGGATGAAAAAATGGCTCAAAGGGCTCACGGCCTGACCCAATTCAGGGATTTTCATGTTGATGTGGAGCTGGAGGGGTCAGCAAAGGCACCCTCAGGGTTCCCCTGCCCATCCATGAATCTCCTGGAGCTCAGATGGTCAAGAGGCAGCACTGGTGTTTGTAGGGACTCAGGACTGATCTGGGAGAATCTTTCCATGAAGGCGAGCACCAGCACATTCCCTGAATTCCTGGCTTTGCCCTCCTTTCCCTTGCCAAAGTCCCTTGGGGAGGATTCCTTCAGCTGCACCCTCAGATCCCGGGGGCAAAATTCCATCCCATTCCTGGGTGATTCACTCCCGAGCTGCTGGACTCTTCCCAGCTCTTCCCACCCACAGCCTGGAGCACTCAACCCTCCCAAAATGTTGCTCTCAGATGGGTGCAGAGAGAGCAGAACCCATGGGTGCCCCTTTGGAGAGGCTCTGGCCAAGGTTTGGAGAAACTCCAGCCAAGGTTTGGAGATGCTCTGGCCAAGGTTTGGAAAGGCTCTGGCCAAGGTTTGGAGAAGCTCTGGCCAAGGTTTGGAGAGGCTCTGGCCAAGGTTTGGAGAGGCTCCGGCCAAGGTTTGGAGAGGCTCTGGCCAAGGTTTGGAGCTGCTCTGGCTGCAGAGGCAGCAGGAGCACACAGGAATGTGTGATAGCTGAGGAGCAAACACACCTCAGGGCAGGGAGGGATGTGCTGGAGGCAGGAAAGAGCATTCCAGAACAAGGAAAGGTGCTCTTGGCATGGGATACCCAGTGGGTGCCAGGGATGAGGAGAGCAGGGCTCCGCCCCAGCTCAGCCTGGCACAGAGGGTGACTCAGGGCTGCTTTTCCCACTTTTTCTTCCATTTCCCCAATTTTTCTGCCATTTCCCCCTTTTTCTGCCATTTTCCCCTCTTTTTCTCCCATTTTCCCCCTTTTTCTTCCATATCCCGCCTTTTTCTGCCCTTTCCCCCCCTTTTCTACCATTTCCCCAATTTTTCTGCCATTTCCTCAATTTTTCTGCCATTTCCCCCCTTTTTCTGTCATTTCCCCCTTTTTTCTGCCATTTCCCCCCTTTTCTCCCATTTCCCCCCTTTTTCTGCCATTTTCCCCCCTTTTTTGCCATTTTCCCCCATTCCCAAGGCAGGTGAAGGGCTGCACGTTCAGCCTGGCTTGCTGAATCCTATCTCCCCCTGCCAGGTTTCTCCCCTCGTGTTTTGGCAGCGCTTGTAGTGCCTGTCATGTCAATAAAGCCTTTCCCCTCATTTGAATTTCTCTGAGCATTTGTGCAGGTTTATCCATGTGTGAGAGCAGCTGTGAGTGAGATGGATTCATTTCAAGAGGGACGTGCCAGTGTTTGCCAATAGCCAGGAGTTGCAAACACCTTGGAGCAGCCTTGCCCTCATCCTCATCTTGTTCTGCTCATCCTCACACAGCCCCCAGAGTGCTGCAGGGACACAGTGTTCCTTGTCCTGATTTTTTCTGAGGTGGCAGGAGCTGTTTGGCACCTCTGAAAGGACCAAAATTGAACAAATGGCCCTAAAAGCACAATTCCCTTGCAGTGGGGTTCTCCTGGCACATCCCAAATGTCTCTGGAAATGTCTGATCCCAAAGCAGGGATGGGTAAAGCAGCTCTGAGGGCAGGGGAGGCTGAAATTGTGATTATTGGTGGGAATTGGAGCAGCTTTTGGATCTGGAATTGTCACATTTCCTGTTGTCCAAGCTTTTCCTGGTGCAGGATTTAGGATTTAGGGCTTGGTTTAACCTAGGACGGGGTTTAGACTGAGATTTTGTTCTCAGCCCAATGTTTGCTCCCTGCAAATGCTTTGCCCTCTGTGAGCTGGGCTTGGCTCTGTCCCCATCTCTGTCAGGCTTTTGTCTTCTTTCCTGATTTTTATCTCATCTTGGGTCATTTCTTTAATTAGCTGAAGCTTTTTCCTCTCTCTCTTTGATCTTGCTGTGGTCTGAGACCATCAATAACCTTGATGGAGAAAAGGTGCTTTTTTTATTTTAGTTTTGAGATTTTTCCCTTTTTTTTTTTGAGAGAGGAGAAGGACAAGGAGGAAGAGGAGGAGGAGGAGAAGGAGAAGGAGAAGGAGAAGGAGAAGGAGAAGGAGAAGGAGAAGGAGAAGGAGAAGGAGAAGGAGAAGGAGAAGGAGAAGGAGAAGGAGGAGAAGGAGGAGGAGAAGGAGAAGGAGGAAAGAGAAAGAAGGACAAGGAGAGGAATCCTTTCTGCTGGGGGCTGCTGGGTGAGGAGGATGAGGAGAAGGAAGTGGTTTCTCCATGCTTGTTAACTCCAAATCATCCTGCTCTAATTATTATAATTAGGGGCTTGATGAGAATCTGTTGACATAATGTTCCTCAAGGGAGGAGCTTTGCCCAATTCATGAAGCTCCAAAATCTGTTACAAAACAGAATTTTCTCCATCCAGGGGTGAAGGAATGACTGACCATGGGTAGGCTGGGCATTCCTGGCTGGAAAAAATGCAGCCTGGAAGCCAAATGTGCACTGAAATATTAATGATGAGGAGGGTGAAGGAGGATTTTGCATCCTCACCCGCTGAAATTGTCACAGATTCTGTGATTTTTGGAGTTTTACTACAGCTCCAGTGAATGCTGCAACTTCCAGCTCCTGATGTAATTCAATCAAAAAGGAACCGACAGGGAGGTGGGAAAAAAAAGACACAAATCCTTAAATTCCATATAAAAATAGATAAAAGCAACTGGCTTAAAGGATTTGGTTGAGCCTTATTTAAGAACTTTTTTTTTTTTTTAAAGGAGAAGAAAATGAATTTAGCACACACAAACTCTTTTACCTTGCTCATCAAAGGGTCACAAATTTTCGCTCAGATCCAGATCAGAGCAAGATTATAAAAGTCACAGAGGGGAAATAATCTGGGTAGGAGAGGTGGGAAGGAAGGGCAGCTGCACAGTGTCCCCAGCACCCCGTAATTCTGCTTCCCTCTGCTTGCCAGCTCCAAAACAGAAGGCAGCATTTGAAATAATACATCCATTAAGACACCTTCAGTGCCTGTCAGATTTGCTCTAAGAGGATTCTGCCTATTACACACTGGTAATGTTTTTATATTCATAAAATTCCGTCAGAGAGAGCCAAAAACAAGAAAAAAAAAAAAAAAAAAAAAAAAAAAAAAGAAGAGGGAGGGAAAAGGGAAAGCTGCCCTGGAATGGGGCTGGGTTGGCAATTAAAATCCTGCCCTGTGCTGGCAAAAGACACAGGTGTGGACAGGTTGGGCTGGGCCTCTTTGAAGTGAGGTTTTCACCGAGTTTGGGCATATCCAGGGGGAGCCAGGCAACAATCCTGAACAAATCTGGAATTGTAGGGAAGGAACGTGGCCATGCCAGGGGTGTTTGGGGTGTTTGGAGCCATCCAAGGCAGCAGAGCCAGTTTGGTGTCAGAACCTACCACAGATGTTTCCCCCAGATCCTTCAGAGGACGATTCTGTGTCTGGTGCAAATCAAAACCCTGAGCATGCCCTGAAAATCAAAACCCAGAGCAGGCTCTGAGGATGAGCAGCAGTGGGGAAAGGGGGCTGAATTTCTGCTGGGGATGAGTGAAATGCCTTTTCTGTGTGATTAACTCTGTTTTCCCTGCCTCAGAGCTGCACCTCTGTCTCTCTGGACAGACACAGGAGCCACCTCTCCCTTCTCCTTGCTTTGATTGTTTCACTGTGAATCTGTCAACAGAGGAGCATTAGCAGCCTACATGTGCAGCAGTTTTATTTAACATGATGCCTTTTCCTCCTCACCACCGTTTTTCATTTAATCTTTCAAAGCCATAATTATCTAATATTAATGGTCTCATCATCACGACGCTCACAGGAAGACAGTGGGGTTTTTGTCCACAGAGACAAAGATCTCGCAAATTAATATAACGCTTGTACAGGATTGATTTCAACCTCAGAGTTGCCCTCAGCCAGAGGGACCAATCTGGTTAAAAATATCTGCTGCTAATTATCCAAAGAGCCATCATTCAGCTGGAGGATTGAGTGAAATTGTCCTTCACATGTCACATCCACCTACAAACCCTGCCAGCCTTCATTGTTTTTGTGTGGCTCCAAAAAACACATCGTGGTTTAACCCCAGGCAGAAACTCAGCTCGGCCCCCAGGGTGGGATGAGGTGGAGGAGGAGAGGTGAGAAAACTCGTGGGATGAGTTAGAGATGGTTTAATAGGTACAGCAAAAGCCAGGAAAGCAAAGGAAAACAAGGAATTAATTTTGCACATTCCATCGTCAGGTGTTCAGCCAGGATGGGCTCTGAACATCCCCTGTGTAGTTGTTGTTTTCTTCTTCTCCTTCTCCTTTTCCTTCTCCTCTTTTTCCTTCTCTTTCTTCTTCTCCTTTTCTTTCTCCTCTTTCTTCTCCTCCTTTTCCTTCTCCTCCTTCTTCTTCTCCTTCTCCTCCTTCTTCTTCTCCTTCTCCTCCTTTTCCTTCTCCTCCTTCTCCTCCTTTTCCTTCTCCCCCTTCCCCTCCCTCCAGCTCCATGTGTTGAGAGAAAATCAACTCCATTCCAGCCAAAACCAGACCAAAAAATTAAGATATTTTCTCTCTGTTCCAGGAGGGAAGGGAGAACCTGGGAGCTGGGATATGCAGAATGGGATCTATTGTTGCAATGAGGAATCTGCCCCATCCCTGGAGGTGTTCATGGACAGGGTGTGGAGAATCCTGGTTTAGGTGTCCCTGATCACAGCAAGAGGTTTGGAATGAGATAAACTTCCAGGTTCCCTCCAAGCCAAACCATTCTGGGATTTGGGAAAGTGGGAATTGGTTTCATCTCCACCTTCCTTCAGAGCCTTGAGAGAGGGTGGAGGCCACATTTGAAGATAATAACATTAATTAATTAAAGGTACAAAGCGTGGAGCTTTGGGTGTGCAGGGTGAAGTTGCCTTCCTGGTGCAAGTGATGCTCATGACCACAGAGCTTCAGTCTTGGTCTTGTTTTTAACTCTCCTGTGCTCCAAGAGAGTGGGGAAAGCTGGCTGGGACACTGTCACTGTCACGTTTTCTGAAAAATCCCTTGGATTTCCTCCTGGGAAGCTGAGAAGCCTCAGAGAAAAAGGAAAACAATAATTATCTGGTTTGCTTCTCCTGTGTTGTGCTTATATATGGAATGTGTTTGGACATTGTGATTGTTTCAGGTGATTGTTTCATTGGTTTTATGTAAATTGTTTTGACTCTTTGACCAATCAGGGCCAAGCTGTGTCAAGGCTCTGGAAGGAGTCACAAGTTTTCATTATTATCTTTTTAGCGCTGAGTAAGTATCCTTTCTGTATTCTTTAGTATAGTATAGTTTAGTATCCTTTAATATAATATAGTATCATAAAATAATAAATTAGCTGGTGATTGTTTCATTGGTTTCATGTGAATTGTTTTCACTCTTTGGCCAACCAGTGCCAAGCTGTGTCAGGGCTCTGGAAAGAGTAACGAGTTTTCATTATTTTTTTTTAGCCTTCTATAAGTATCCTTTCTGTATTCTTTAGTATGGTTTAGTATAGCATTTGTTTAACATAATAGAAAATCATAAAATAATAAATGAGCCTTTGGAGAACATGGAGTCAGATTCATCATTTCTCCCTTCATCTGGGCACCCCACAAACACAATATTTGTATTTGCCACCACGAGCTGACCCAGGGAAAGATCTGGGGCAGGGAGGGGGAAGGAAGAGGCTGAGTCCTGCTCAGTGCAGCCCTGGGTGGATGTTTGTGCCTGGCTCCATATGGCCCAGCCCACGCAGCCTGGCTGGGAGCTGTGACAGCCCCGGGGATGTGAGGCACGACAGAGGAGCCAGAGCTCCCTCCTGAGCCCTGCCCTGCAGGGGAACAGCTCAGGGACCTGTGTGCTGGAACACAGACCTGCCTGCACCGAGATCTCACTGATCCCCTCCTCTCTGGCCTTGCTGCATCAGCAGCCAAACACTTCCCATCCAACTTCCCCAGACACCCATAAAAATCCAGAGTAACAAACCTCTGGCTTTTATTTTTCACCTCATTCTTTTCTTGTGTTGATGAAAAAGGGTTTTACTGGAGGAAAGCATCTTTGATGGAAAAAATATCGACTTCTGTGCTCTTTCTTGCACATCATCCCTCTTCCCTCTCTCCCTCAAGGTCGTGCATCCACCACAGTCAGTGGGATGAAAACCAAGGGCAGGTAATTCAGGAGATTTACCTGCACAGGTAATTTTAGGGCTGGGTTTTGCATCACCAGCTCTATTTTAGGGCTGGGTTTTGCATCACCAGCTCTGCCCTGAACTTCTGCAGCTCTGCTTAGGTTCATTTTCCAGCTGTGATTTTTTTGGAAGGCTCCTGAGAGCCTTTGCCATGTCCCTCTCAAGTGCTGGTCGCGTCATGCAGCCAAATCTCCATTTCCCTGCCATCCCCCAGCACAGCAGGGTCAATAATTAAAGCCCTTTCTTCTTCTCCCTGACACAGCCCAATCCTGGAAGTCGTTGGAAGCTCCCACAGGCCACAGGGAAGTCTGAAATGGCTGCTGGTCCCATTAATTTCCTTCACGTGTCATCAAGACAGGTGCAGAACGAGCCTAATTAAGCTCAAAGCTTCCAAAAATGAAGGAGCTGGGTTGGGTTTTTTTTAGGAACTCACTCCCAGCAGCATCTGTCTGATACATTTGGAGGGGAGAAAGCTGGGAAATGCTGGATAAGTGGAAATTTCTTGCTAAGGACAGGAGGGAAGGAATGTCCAAGCCCCTGATGCCTGAAAGTCCCACCCAGGTGACATCATGTCTGCTTTTGGGTTTGCAGCCAATTTTACTGCAGAAAAGGAGGGAAAGCAGCAAAAAAATAAAAAAATAAAAAATAAAAAAAAAGCATCCCTGCTGTAGGAGGGAAGGGAGAGATCCCTGACTACCCCAAAATTGCAACTAAAAATCTGATTTTTGTGAGAGGGCTTGGAAAAAAAAAGAGCAGCACTGAGAGGAAAATCTAGGAGCGTGCAGATTTTGGGCTTGGAATTGTGGCAGATGAAGATTTGCCTTGCTCTGGGGATCTATATCTCCAAACCCAGGCTGTAAATGCCCCAGCCTGGTATTTAGGGACTTATTTTTACCTCAGTATATAATCCTAAATGGAGCACCATCACGGAAAATTACCCTTTTTTTGGCCTGAAATGCTCTTTTTAAGGGGATATTTCTGCCTCCCCCTTATTCCTCCCCATCCCCAGCAGCAGAGCTGCCTCTCCCCAGCGTGACTCAGCCTCTGAATGAACCAAACATTCCCAAAAAAACCCCGCAGTGCTCGGAGCTGCTGCTGTTTGATCAATCAGAGGGGAGGGATGGCAGTGAAAAAAGCAGATTTGCTGCAGCACTGTGAGCTGGGACGTGCTGGGGCTGCTCTCCCACATCCCAGCAGCTGCTCATGGCTCTGGGAGCTCAGGAAGAACCCTGGAAAAGCAGCAGCAGCTCTGAACAGCCCGGGCACCATGGGAGAGAGCCACGGGATGCTTTCAGATGAGCCCTTAATTAATGAGCCCATGCAGAGAAGCAGCAAGTCCATGTGGCCTCTCCAGCACTTTGTCTGAGTCAAATCCTGGGAATTCCTGTGGAAATCCAGCTGCTGTCTGTGAATCCCTGGCTTTTGGCAGGCACTTTGTCAAGGCACGGTTGCCACAAAGTCATTTTTTTAGCACAGAGATCCTCCTGGGCTGTACTGGGCCTTGTCCCAGCCCTGAGGAGCTGCCAGGGTGGGATTGGGATCCAGGAGAATCCCAAAGCTGCAGCCAGCCTTCCCTCACCCATCCTCAGTTCCCTGCTGTCCAAACTGGAGGATTTTTGGTGGGATACTGGAGAGGAATCCTTCCATGAGAAGGATTTTGTCTGAGTCAAATCCTGGGAAATCCTCCTGGGCTGAGCTGTGCTGGCAGCAAGGCAAGGCCTTGTCCCCGTCCTGAGGAGCTGCCAGGGTGGGATTGGGATCCAGGAGAACCCTAAAGCTGCAGCCAGCCTTCCCTCACCCATCCTCAGTTCCCCACTGTCTAAACTGGAGGGTTTTAAGTGGAATATTGGGGACGAATCCTTCCCTGAGAGGCTGGGGAGGCCCAGAATGGATTTCCCCCATCCCTGGAAATGTCCAAGGCCAGGTTGGACAGGGTTTGGAGCAGCCTTGGGTAGTGGAAGGTGTCCCTTCAGAAAGGAAATCTCTGAAGTCATTTCCAAGCCAGGCCATTCCCTGACACCAGCAGGGGATAAATGGATGCTTGTGTTTTCCAGAAGAGCTGCTTTGATGGGATTTTTTTTCTTTTTTTTATTTTTTTGGAGATGACATTAGCACAACCAGTCAGCTGTAACCTCTGGGCAGATCAAAACCCTGCTCGAGCAGCTGGCTGGGAAAAAACAACCACTGAGGTGTTGCTAAATGCTTTTATTTCCTGCCACTCTGTTGTTTGGAGATCCTTGTCAGTGAGGAGAGGGAAAAAAAAGTTTAATTTGCTCGAAATCCTTGTTCAATATCTGGGGCCTGGTGTATCTCACCAGCACAGACGTTGCTGCGTTGTTGTCCCTCCCTTGAATGACTTGGTGAATTAAATTGGGAATTGGGTGATTCACAGCGTTTGGAGCCTATTTTGGGAGGGAATGAGCAGGACTGGCTGTGTGGGCTGAATTCACACCTTTGTGTGGCTCCTTCCTGCTGTCCCTTGGAGCATCCCATCTATCCCAATCCCTCTCTAGGATCCCTCACAGACATTCAGGCACTCAACACATAATTTGCTCAATAAATGCCAAAGTTTTGCCTTACTTTTCAAAACCCAGCTCCATTTTTTTTTGTTTCCTCGTTTTCCCAATCCCACTGAGCAGCAGAACAGAGATTTTCTATTCTCTTCCCTAAAAATGATCCTGTTCCCTGATCTCTGCAAGGTTGAAGGTGCTGTCACACAGGGAGGGACATCCAGGACACATCTCTGCACACCTCCACCTTTTAATTTGGATATTCAAGGGCAACAGAGATTTTCCTTTTGGAGTTTATGGCCTGGGAATATTTCCTGGCACTGTTTTGTCACGGTCACATTTTCTGAAAAATCCCTTGGCCCAGGATTTCTTCTCCTGGGAAGCCGAGAAGCCTCAGAGAAAAATGAAAACATTTATCTGATTGCTTCTCCTGTGTTTTGCTGTTTTGGAATGTGGTTTGGACATTGTTTATCAACTGGTCATTGTTTGATTGCTTTCATGTGAATTATTTTGACTTATTGGCTAATCATGGTCAAGCCGTGTTGGGACTCTGGAAGGAGTCATGAATTTTTAATTATCATTCTTTGTAACCTTCTGTCTATCTTTTTTCTATTCTTTAGTATAGTTTTAGTATAGAATAATATAATATAATAATAATATAATATAATATAATATAATATAATATAATATAATATAATATAATAGCCTTCTAAGAACATGGAATCAGATTCTCAATTCCTCCTTCGTTCTGGGCACCCCAAAAATTCCTCACTGTGACACCTCCCAGACAGGCAACACCAATTTTGGGTGGCCACAGATGGCGCCAGGGACAGGAAATGTCACCAGGGACAGGAAATGTCACCAGGCAGGGACTTTTCCCTTCTCCCTGCCCCAGGGGATGAATTCAGAGAGTTGGGATGGGACCAGCCCCAAGCTCTGCTGGGGGAATCGTTCCTGAGCTGCTTCTGCCCTTTCCACATCCCATTTATTTCAGCATTTTTGGCACTTTTCAAGGGTTTTTGATTTTTTTCCTCCCTCTGCACCTTTGAGGGGGCTGTGCATCCCCAGGGCAGGAGGAGGGGAAGGAGAAGCTCAGAAATAAGGGGGGGAAAAGGGAAAAATGGGAGAGTGGGATTCCCAAACCGCAGTTATTTAATACTACAGACTGAGCCGAGTCAGTCCCTTCCCATTTTACTGAAGCATTTGGCCACACTGGCTATTTAGGTCAGGAAAAATAGCATGTTTTTTTAGTGTAAATATCACATTTTGTGGGTTAAAGGCTGTGAAAAGGAGGAACAGCCCAGCACAAGCAAAGCAAACACACGAAGCATCCCTCGAGTTCCACCTCAGTGTTTCAAAGTGGAGGAAGGGAGACGAAGGGAATGAAAGTCCCAAAATATTTAGATTTTGGAAGGAAAATCTCTTTGAGAACCTCTCTCAGGATGGATTCCCCCCTTCAGCCAGCCCTGGTGAGGTGCTGCTCATCCTGCAGATGACTTTTTGCAGGTCCCAGCCCATGTCAGCTCCTTGCAGCTAAAAAAGGAGCCAGCAGATGGGTCCATGCATACATTTAGCTCAGACACGAGGAGGTTTTTATAAGCACTGGTTTAACAGGAGCAGATAAAAAAAAAAAAAAAAAACAACAAACCCTCGACTGTTTTTAGGTAAAAATTGGTCAGCTTTCAAAAGGGAACAGGTTTGCTTCAGTGTTGGTGTTTGTAACCTCTCAGATGATAAATTGCAATTTAAATCATCTCCCAGAGCCGCAGCAGAGAAATTATTCCAAAACTGCCAAAGCAGAACACCTCATCATTGTCAATATTCTTTTATCCCCCTCTGGTCAAAATTAGCACAATTTCACAACATAATTTGCTTGGGGATGAATGACATTTTCAAATGGAAAACAGGCCCCATTCAGCTGCTCATTCATTTGATTGGAAATGAATTTTTTAGTGGCAGTTTCACACACTTTGCTTTCTGTGAATACTCTGTGATTGCAACTTTCTCAGACGTGTGTGTGTTGGCAACAACAGCTTCCAAAAAAGAGTTTCTCCTGATAAATCTTGGCCTAAAGCTTGTCACTTCTGGGTGTCTGGGAAGAGTATTTGGAGCAGCTTTGATTCTTGTTGGTGGCATGTTTTAAATCTCTGATTGGATGAGCATAAATCATTTCCTGTAGAAACTTTTGTGATTTTCAAGCTCAGATTTGGTTTTCTGCTTAAAACGGTGTCAAAGACACTTTTTTTAAAGCAATCAATTTACTTTGATTCTTTACAAAAAAAACCCAAACCAACATGAAGAGCCTCTGGACACTTCTTATCTCGAGAGCTTTCATCCATTTTCTTTCATTGCCTACATTTGTTTGTTACTTATCCCAATCGTGCTTAATTCTGGTCAAGATCACAGAGGCTTTTCAGCAGCATTTATCTCCCCATGTGAACACAAATTTCCAGCATAAAAGGAGCCTGTTCTGCTAATAAGTAGCACTGGAGAAATTAGATTTAGGTGGACATTGCAAAGAAATATTTCAGTGTATTGAGTGAAATATACTGGAATATTTAGGCGGGAGATTGGGAAGAAATGTCCCACCTAAATATTTCAGTATATTTTCAATATAAGAGTGAGGTGGGATTGGCACAGGGTGCCCAGAGATCCCTGGAAGTGTCCAAGGTCAGGTTGGATCAGCCTGGGGTGGTGGAAGGGTTGGAACTGGATGAACTTTAAGGTTTCTCCCACCTCAAACCATTCTGGGACTTTATGAAATTTAAAAAAAAAATTAATTATTATGAAATAATTTTTGTAGGGGATGTGTTGGGGAAGGTTCACCTGATAGCCCAAACTGAGCCTGGCTCTTGCTGCTCCTCAACTTGAAAAAGGTAAAAATACCTTAAATGGTCTTTAATGGTTTTAAATGGTCTTTAATTTTTTATTTTCCTTTTCCTGTAAGGCTGGATCTTTTCATTCCAGAGCAGAGCTGAGGACATTTTTCCCTCTGTTTCTGTCACCACATTGCCACTGATGGGTGGCACAACCCAGGGCTGCAGTTTGAGCTGTCAGTGCCGCTTTGGCCAGGCAAGAAATGATTCCAGGTCATTCCCTTACATCAAAAAGCTGCTGTGGACAAGGAAAAATCCCTCTGGAATAAAAATGAGTCTTCAGAGCAACTTTCCTGAGCTTCTCTCTCCAAGAGTCTGTTTCTTCTCCCTAACATCAGGACTGATATCCTCCAAAAAATTAGGAATAAAAGCAGATTACTGAGCTCTCCCCTTTATATTTAAGTGATTTTTACCTTGAGGCTTAGTGCTAATTGCGCTGCATTTAATTGTCTTGTATTTTTATTTGCAATTCTTTTTTTTTTTTTTTTTACCCAAGGATCAATGCAGTAATTCAGATAAAAGATTGGGAATCAGCTGCTGAGGCACAGAGAATTTATCATTATGTATTGATTCCCATGGCACCAGCAAATGAAACTCTTGTCCATGAAAAAAAAAAATAAAGTCAAGCGAATAAATGAAAAAAAAAAAATAATGGGAATAAATGAAAAAAAAAAAAAGGGAATAAAGGAAAAAAATAATAGGAATAAATGAAAATAATGGGAATGAATAAAAATTGGGAATAAATAAAAAATGGGAATAAATGAAAATAATGGGAATAAATGAAAAGAGTGGGAATTGCAGGGTGGGTTTGAGGAACAGTTGCTCTATTTTTCTGTGGTCTTTGTGACCCAAACAGGGCAGGGAGCAATGAGCTCTTGGTGTGCCCTCAGAAGGCCTCAGAGAGCAGCAAAAACTGAGCTTGGAGGATCATTCGTGGCTCTTAACCATAAATACAGGGTGGGAAAATCCTGGATTTGATCCATGGGTGGTTATTGGATCCCAGGGGCCTTCAGCAGCCGCTTTGGGCACTAATTACACACCAGCTGATTGCTTTAATCAGCCCCCTGTGCGTCCAGCTGAGCTCTCAGCGTGGAGAAGGAGGGAAGAAAATGGAAATATTTCAATATTTCACTGGGATTGCACTCGTGGAAAAGGGGGGAGAAAAAGGAAATATTTTAGTGGGATTTGCACTCGTGAAGGGGCAATAAAAAGGGAAATATTTCAAGAAAATACCACAGTGGCCTTCAAATCCTTGTGTCCAGGTGGGATTGAGACAGAATTTAATTTAGATATTGAGAACATGCTTAACTGATGTTAGGAAAATTAACCCACAAACACCAGGGGTTGATGTCCAAAAAGGAGACAGAGCAGTCCTGGAACTTTATTCCAATCAAAGGAGAGGCCATGGGGCATCCCCTGGGGTCTCCCCCATTTTTGGAGGATGCAGCCTCCTTTTTATCCCAATTTCCAGCCACATTTCCCTTCTCTCTTTCCCCATTTCTGAGGTACTTGAGAGGTTCACACTCCCCAGAACACCTGATCCCAAAGATTCCCCTCTAATGTATAACCCTGCCTTTTAATTTTTAATTCTTACTGAATTTAGGGGTTTTTCTACCCCCTTGTTTCTTTCATCTTTCAATGTCCCCTCTCATTTACCAGCAAACCTAAAATTTATTTATAAAAGCAACTATGTTTTTCCATTCATCAATCAGTGGAATCCTTCCCGTTGTTTCTTTTCTCTCCCAGTGCTGGTTTTATCCACCAGCAGCCCCACAGCTGGTTCGGAAACACAGATCCAAATTCCTCATTCCACTGATGAGGAGAACAACTCTGAGAGAGCTGGAGGTGAGGCCAAGAACCTCCCAGAGCTCAGCCTGAGAACAAAGAGCTGCCAGTCCTTCTCCTCACCTTTAAGCACCTAAAAATCCCTTTTTGGAAAGCAGCCTGACCTTTCCAAGGAGGACAGGCTTAGGCCACAAGTTATTTTTTATCAGAGGAAAAAATAAAAAGATTCCTCCCAGGAAATCTCCCCTCCTGGTCCTGTCTTGCTAGAAAAAAATGACATTTTTAGCCTTCAACACTTGCTGCTGGTGCTGGGAGTGTTGGTGATGATCTTGGCAGTAATGGGCAGCTGAGAAGATTTTTTTTAATCCAGAATTTCTCTGGATTAAACTCAAGGCTTTGTAAACCCAAATAATTTTGGAGGATGAGGATTGAGTGTCCCCGTGACTGAGGATATCCAAGATTGAATCAAGAGTACAGAAATGAAGAATACAAAAATACAGAATGCAGAAATACTGAATACAGAAATACAGAATGCAGAAATACAGAATACAAAAATACAGAATGCAGAAATACAGAATACAAAATGCAGAATGCAAAAATAAAGAATACAAAAATAAAGAATAGAAAAATAAAGACTCAGAAATGTTCTGTGGGCACTGAGGAGGGTGAGCCTGGCAGGCCAAGAAGAGAAGGGGAAATTCAGAATTGGTGGGAAATCAGCGCGTTCCTGCCGAGGGAAGGGCAGATAATGGGGAGAGGCGAGAAATGCTGAGATCAAAGCGGGCATTGATGCTGCAACGGGCCGGGGAGGGATCAAAGGGGAGATAAAAGAGGTTGCCAAGGCATCCGAGGCTTTCTTCAGCTCCCAGCCCTGCCTGCCTTGAAAGGGAGCCTGCAGAAACAGAAACAATGAGTGCAGGGCCAGGGTAAATCAATCCCAGCTGGACCCTGCCCTTCATTTTTGGTGCTTTTTAAGGTGAAATCCAAATTCTCCCATTCTCCTGATGAGCTCTGCCTGCTTCTTGCATGGTTTTGGCCCAACCCTTCCTAAAAATGGGTTATTGAGCTCAATTCCATAATTCTGGACATGAGGAACCATCTGAATCTCATCAGGTTTAAGATGCCCCTGAATTCCTCCCTCCATCCTTCACTGACAGGCTCAGGGAGGTCAGGGATCCAGAATTTCTCTGGATTAAACTCAAGGCAGTGTGGAAACCCAAATTTTGGAGGCTGAGGGTTGTGTGTCCCCATGACTGAGGATATCCAAGGGTTTTTAGGTTTTAGGAAGGGTTTTGGTCCAACCCTTCCTAAAAATGGGTTATTGAGCTCAATTCCATAATTCTGGACGTGAGGAGCCATCTGAACCTCAACAGGGTTAAGATGGCCCTGAATTCCTCCCTCCATCCTTCACTGACAGGCTCAGGGAGGTCAGGGATGGCACCAAGACCATCCAGGGCTCTCCCACCCCATCAGTGCCTCATTAAATCCCAAATAAATAAAATCCAGTTAAAATCCCAAATCCAGGGATCCCAAATCCAGGTTCAGAGATCTGAAGTGGTCTCCAGGACAGGTAATTCATTGTCCAGGGTGAAAATGAAGAAAATCCGAGCTCTAGAGGGAATCTGGTGTGTTCATTGACCTTCAGGGTTTGCTCCTGAGCAATTCTTGCTCTTATCCAGATGGGCCCCGCTCCAAGTGGATGTTTGTGGAACTCCTGAGGGACATCAGCAGCTCTAAATCAGCATTTTAACCTTCCTTCAATTCCTGTTTTCTCATCTGGCCTCTGGGGACCGTCTCGGAGCTTTTAGAACAATTATGGGAGATTAAGGGTTATTAAAATGGGTTATTAAGCTCAATTCCATAATTCTGGACGTGAGGAGCCATCTGAACCTCAACAGGTTTAAGATGCCCCTGAATTCCTCCCTCCATCCTTCACTGACAGGCTCAGGGAGGTCAGGGATGGCACCAAGACCATCCAGGGTGGCTCTCCCACCCCATCAGTGCCTCATTAAATCCCAAATAAATAAAATCCAGATAAAATCCCAAATCCGGGGATCCCAAATCCAGGTTCAGAGATCTGAAGTGGTCTCCAGGACAGGTAATTCATTTTCCAGGGTGAAAATGAAGAAAATCCAAGGTCTAGAGGGAATCTGGTGTGTTAATTAACCTTCAGGGTTTGCTCCTGAGCAATTCTTGCTCTTATCCAGATGGGCCCCGCTCCAAGTGGATGTTTGTGGAACTCCTGAGGGGCATCAGCAGCTCTAAATCAGCATTTTAACCTTCCTTCAGTTCCTGTTTTCTCATCTGGCCTCTGGGGACCGTCTCGGAGCTTTTAGAACAATTATTTGAGATTTAAAGTGAGACAAGGGCGCTGCTGGTGCAGAGCAGGAGGTGCTGACCCCAAAAAATGGGGATTTTCCCCCAAAGTTTGCTGCTGTGAGCTGTGATCACTCTGGTAGAACCTGCCTGGCAACCCAAAATGCAGACACAGCTCAATTTGAGACAAATCCCCCTCCCACAGCTCCCAGCTCTGCAGAAACAAAACCTCCCCCCCCTTCAAAGCAAGCCCCAGGTTTTCCCAAATTGGCAGGAAATGACTCATCCCACAAATATAGACTCAGAAATGTTCAGCTTCTCATCCAGGTATGAGAAAGCACTAAAAAAAAAAAATAAACCTGCCTTAATTAGGGTTTTGTGGGAAGTGTTTCGGAAGTCTCAGGTGCTCTGCTTGTGCTGTGTTGGGTTTTTGAGGCTCCTCAAATGGAAAAGATGCAGGTGAAGCCTCTGCTCTGTGATTCCCACCTGGAAAAGCTTTTCCTGGGACAGCAGAATTGCTGCCCACACATCCTCCCTTGCCACAGCGGTACAGCTAATTAGACAGGCAGTGTCCAAGTGATTAGACAGGTAATTAGACAGGTAATTAAGCAGCCAAACTCTTGACTGACAGGAAATTTGAGCAGCCCTTCCTGGGGTCATAATTTTGTGATGTATTTCCCACTGCCTCAAGAAAAGAGATTTTTACCCAGGGTATTTTAGGCTCAGCTAAAATCTGTTTTTTCCTTGGCAATGCCCAAGAATTCTGTTCCACTTCTATTTTCCGTGGGGGGAAATGGATAGGGAATGACAGAAGAACAAAACAAATCCCAGAATAATCCCCTGGCCTTGCTTTTGTTCCATCCCTGGCTCCCTTTGGACATGCTCCCGTGGGTGTTTATTCACATTGATTATTTTGATATTGCTCTGGAGGGTTTTGCTCTGATTCTTGGGAAAACAGAAGCAAAATAAAACCCTGCTGGACCAGGGTTAGCTGAGGAGTTTGGGGATGTTTTCCACCACAGGTTTTGGGTTCGGGATTTTCTCTGGGGCAGAGATGGAAGCAGAGAGAGTGGAAATATCAAAGTTTGTGGGAGTTATTTTGATTCCAATCCCTTTGCCCCCTTCCCTGCAGCCCTGCTGTAAATTCCAGCACATTCTCATCCTGGTGCTCCCATTCCACAGAGAATTCTCTCCTCAGGGCTGGAAAATGCCTCATTAGGGAGGAAAAACACGCAGGGAAGGCTTTGCTGAGACAGGACCTAGCAGAGAAATATTTATTTATTTTTATTTTTATTTTTTATTTTTGCTCAGCTGTGGATGTGAAACTCAATTTTCACCAAGGATGTTTGGGTTGAATATATGATATATGATATATGATATATGATATATGATATATGATATATGATATAATATGTATAATATATAATATATAATATATAATATATAATATATAATATATAATATATAATATATAATATATAATATATGATATATTATATATTATATATTATACATTATATATTATACATTATATATGATACATTATATATGATACATTATATATGATACATTATATATGATACATTATATATGATACATGATATTTTGGGTATTAAAGATAAGGCAATATAGGATATTAGAGTATTAATAATAGAAATCCCCCAGATTTGAGGGGTTTCTCTTATTGATACCCTAAAAACAATCTGAACTGTTGTCACAACACCAACAAAAAAATCCCAAATAAACAAGCACAGCTCAGTCTCCTCTTCCCCTTTTAGAGTCTCCCTTTTTGGGGATGTGTCAGACACTGAGCTCATCCTTTCAAGCACCGTGCTCATGTAGGGGAGTTGTTCAAAATACCATGTGTAGATGCATTAAAAAAGCTTGATCTGTTTGTCTGGTGGGAGGAAATGTTTTCTCTTAGGAGGTTCCAAGCAAAACTTAGTCCACTTTTCCCCAGTCTTTCCACTGAACTGAAAAAAAAAAAAGATGATTTCATCAGATTTCCTTGATTCTTTTTTTGGGATTTTCTTAAAGCTTCACCTCCATGAATCATGTGTTTATCTTGAAAAAATCAAAAAGAAAAACTCTCTGGCTCCCCCCAGCCTTGCAGTGCCATTAAAAATTCGAAAAGCTCTGTAGCCTTAGAGAATAGCCTTTCCAAAGACATGAAAAAGAATTGCTGATTTATTTATTATTTATAGAGCTCATTATATTTTAACTCCAGGGGGTGGCAAATATAGGAGAGGTTCCTTCAAACAACTTGTGGGCCCTCCAGTGGTGCTCTCCATGCGCTGGAGAAGGGAGGGAAGAGCAATTCCAGAAGAAAAGTGAAATAAGGACAGGTAGAATGGGCAGATTTGGGAGATTTGATGGGCTGGGAGCAGGAATAACTGGGCCAGTTTGGAATTTTCTGGAATGGGATTCAGAAAGTTGGGAGCTGTCGCAAGATCCTCATTGGAGGATTGGAATATTTTCCTTGAGGGTGCTGTGGAACATTGAGAATTTCCAGCTGAAACTCTGGCTCCTGAATTTGTTTTGTGGAATTTGGAACCCAAATCACTTTGATTTTTGAGCTCAGAGATGCCCCAGGGACTGCATTGCCTCAATTTCCACCTTGGAGTCACCACTGGCACGTGAAGTTTGGGCTGCAGCGACCCAGAGCTGGAATTTGGTGAAATCTGCCCAAAAATCTGCTCAGAAAACTCTCAGCCCTGGGGGGGATTGTGGTGGGCAGAGAGATCCTCTCTGCTCCTGCTTTTCCTGCTGGGAATTTCCAGCTCTGCTCCCTCCTCATTTCCCTGCTCCATGAAATTCCTGAGATGGGTCTGAGAGGAGCCCTGGGAGCAGGCAGGAAAATGGCCTCAAAACGGCCTCAAAATGGCCTCAAAATGGCCTTAAAATCCCAGATTTTGAGCCGGAGAATTGTTTGGAAACCCACTCATAATTCTGATGTTTTCCCACCTCACTGGGTACTGTTTTATTTTACTGTGGACAAACTGGGACGAACTGGTTTTGGGAAGGATGGGTTGTGACTGAGCTGATTTTTGGGGCTCCAGACTAAAGGGGAAAAGCCAAAGCCCAAACCAGGAGCTGCTGCTGTTCCTGGCTGTGCCATCATTGTTATAAACCTCAAACCCAAACCTTTATCCTGTCCTGAACTCCCTCCTCCAATGGGCCTGTTTAAAATGACATTTTACTGTTTTAAAATCACACTTTGCTGTTTTAAAATTACATTTTACTGTTTAAAAATCACATTTTACTGCTCTGATGCTGCTGCTGCTGGCAATGCAAATTCAGAATATTTAGAGGAGAAAAGTGCCCTGCCTTAATTTCCAACACTCAACCTTTGAACCTTCTGTTTCTCTCTGTTTTTAGGGGATTTGTAATGACAGAATCCAAAGCTTTTATTTTTTAAATCCAGCACTTTTTTTTTTGCTGTTTGTGACTCCCAGTCACAATTTGGGTTAAACTTTCCCCAAATCCTGCTCGTTAGCATAATTTGTGTGGGTTTTTTCTGCATCTTAGCACTACCTCTAATTATTTATGGAATCACCATCAACAACAAAAAATCTCTCTCTCTTTGCCAATAATTTGTGATGCAGGTGAGTTTGGGGGTGCAAATAAATGCAAGTAGGTCATAAAACATCCTGACTGTGGCATAAAATGAACTAAAATTAAAATTCAGTTTATGCCTGGGCCATCCTGTGCTTCTGTGATCTTCCATCAGGTGTGACAAAATCCCAGGACTTGCACAGACTTGCTGCGAGTCCTTTATCTTTAATCTGTTTTCTTTCTGCTGATTAGAGCTTTCCTAATATTGAGGGGCGCTAATTGATGCAGATTTATGCACCCTGGCAGTATTTATTATGAAAAATGGGGGAAATTGTGTCATTTTCAGAGATGTCCGGAGTGAGGGGAGCATTTGGAGGGGCTCAGCATCCAAGCTAAATTACCTAATTCTGGACATGAGGAACCATCTTAACCTCAACAGGGAGAAAATCAGAGAAACCTTGAATTGTGATAATTCCAAGAGGGTTTTTTGCTGCTCAAATTCCACAGCAAAGGGAGAGGCAGCTCCTCCTGGGAGCTCAGCACAGCACACCCCAAAATCCCAAATTCCCACAGGATTTGGGGATGGTTGTCCCAGAACTAACAGGGCCTGAAGAGCTTTTCCTGATCCCAAACTTTGAAACTCACTCTGTGTCCTCAGCAGCTCCTGGGTTTTTTCTCTCCTTTGGGAAAAATGAGGATTCACATCTTGTTTGTCACTGTTGTCTCATTCCTGCCGCTGACCCGGGGATAAGGATCTGGCACAGAGCATTTTATCAGCTGTAGGAAATGTTCTTCCTTTATTAATTCCATTTGGGATCAATAATTAATGCTGCTGTCTCCTTTGCAATCCCCCTCGGTGGGAGAGGAGGTCAGGATTTCGCTGCTTCGTGTTCCTTGAATCCCACAAAATCCCAAAATACACAAGGATTCCTGTATTACTAAATTTTCCCCTTGTTTAGGGGTCAGCAAGATCCCAATTTGTGGGGACAAGGTGGATAACTGGGAAGAGAATTCCCAGCACAGAGAAAAGGTGGCAAAGATGGAGCAGGGATCATCCCATCCCTCCCTGGTCAGGGAGAATAACAATTCAGAGAGGCTTTGGGGGCAGAAAGTGAGCTTTAAATTGGCAGGAAAAGCAGGAACAGAGAGGATCTCTCTGCCCACCACAATCCCCCCCAGGGCTGAGATTTTCCTGAGCAGATTTTTGGGCAGATTTCCCCAAATTCCAGCTCTGGGTCGCTGCAGCCCAAACTTCACGTGCCAGTGGTGACTCCAAGGTGGAAATTGAGGCAATGCACATGCCTGGGGCATCTCTGAGCTCAAAAATCCAAGTGATTTGGGTTCCAAATTTCACAAAACAAATAGGGCATGGCTCAGGAGCCAGAATTTCTCTGGTTTTTAGCTACCAGCTCCCCTTGGGCCAGTCCACAGCACTTCAGGGCTCTTCCTTGGCTGCTTTCCTGAGGCATTCACCAAGAGCAGCTAAATGCTAAGCTGAAGTTTATTTCTGGAACAGCAAAATGCCAGGGTGGGATTTCTGTGCCAGCAGCACAAATCTCAGCCCCACTGGTGGCTCCTCACCCTGCTGTGGGCAAAAAGGGAATTTCACAAGGTGGCAGAGTAGCTGATAAAGCTCAGGGTAAGAATGGCAGAGAGATTTGCACACTCTGATGAACCAGGAGATGTTATCCTCCTTCCACCTGCCAGGGAAACAGGGGAAATGAGGATAAAATTCCCAATTTCCTGTGTTTGGTGGTAAAATGGGGACTCACCTTTGCTGGGAAATCAATCCAGTGGAGATGCTGCTTCTGCCAAGGGGCAGCCACCTCTGGTGTGTGGTTAAGAGGATTTAAAAGTGCTAAAAGTGGCATTAAAAGTGCTAAAAGTGGCATTAATTAGGGCCACAAGCCAAGTGCTCACTGATGGGACCCTCTCCAGAGGCAGTTCCCCCACATCTGGGGTGTTCAGGAGCAGCTGCTCCTCCAGATGTGCTCTCAAGCAGCTGCCCTTGCTCTGCCTCCCCCCTGCTCTGTTCTTGCACCTCCTGATTGATTTTCACCCTCCAGAATTTTCCCATTTTCCATTTGCAGGGTGTCAGTGGGGACCAATCCACCTGATACACACAGCAGTCATGCTTGGGACTGAGACCATTTCTTCCCTCTAATAAAACTAAAAATCCTAAAAACCCTAAACATTGCTCACCTCTGCCAGCCCAGCTGGGAGATTTTCTAGCCCAGCCAAGTCGTTGGGCTGGAGGGAGGATCTGAGGATGCTGCTCAGTTCCCTTTCCTTGTGGAACCAAACAGGACTCTGGAAAATGTCCTTGCTGATCCCTAAAGCCTGGTGATGGCTTGGGATAAGGAGTTGGATACTTCAGTGACAAACTGGCCCAAACAGAATCACTCAGGTCTGGTAATGGCTTGGGACAAGGAATTGGATACTTCAGTGACAAACTGGTCCAAACAGAATCATCAGAGTCTGGTAATGGCTTGGGACAAGGAATTGTCACTTTCAGTGACAAACTATGGCCCAAATAGAATGGCCCTGGTCACTAAAGTCTGGCAATGGCTTGGGACAAGGAGTTGGACACCCTCAATGACAAACTGGTCCAAACAGAATCATTAAAACCTGGTAATGGCTTGGGACAAGGAGTTGGACACCCTCAATGACAAACTGGTCCAAACAGAATCATTAAAATCTGGTGATAGCTTGGGACAAGGAATTGGACACCCTCAATGACAAACTATGGCTCAAATAGAACGGTTCTGATCACTAAAATCTGGTGATGGCTTGGGACAAGGAATTGGACACTCTCAGTGACAAACTGGATCAAACAGAATGGCCCTGGTCACGAAGTTCTGGGGATATCTTGGGACAAGGAGTTGGATGCCCTCAATGACAAACTGGCCCCCAAAGTGATTGAGCAGAGGGAAATAAAGCCCAGAATTCAGCCCATGCTGCATGGGAGATGGGGCAGGGGCAGGTGAGGTAAAGCAGGGTCAGGCTGCAGGTCTGGCACTGCTGTCCCAGCTCCTGACACTCCTTTGACACTGGTGGCACCAGCCGAGTGTCACACCGGGCAGAGCTGCTGGATTTTAATTAGAGTGAGACTCAGCGAGCCCGTCCTGCTCAGCGCGGCCGGGGGAGAATGAGCACAGGAGCATTTTCAATTTAAGCTTTAGTTAGATAATGCCTGTTGGTGCCAGTAGATTACAGAGTGGATATTAAATCCTGCAGGATTTGCAATGGCAAAGCACTCACAGAATCCACAAGCAGCAGGGAGAGCAGGGCTGTGGAGCTGCCGACCCCTGGAGGAGCCAGGAGGAGGAGATGGGAAGAAAATCTTGCCTAAAGAGCACCGTGGGCAGGCTGTGGCCTTTCAAGGTGCCCCTCTTAAGGAGATTTCCTGCTCCTGACAGGGGCCAAGGGCAGGGAAAAGGTGATGGGGTTGGTCAGAGTGCTGGAGCAGGGCTGGGTGCAGAGTGCCAGAGATCTTGCTGGGGTTTGGGGCCAAGGATCCCACAAAAACACCCCTGGCAGTGACCCTGCATGTGGCAGTCACATCTTCTGGAAAAATCCCTTCGCCCAGGATTTTTCTTCTGGGAAGCTGAGAAGCCTCAGAAAATAAATAAAGAAATAATTATCTGATTGATTCTCCTGTGTTTTGCTGCTTTGGAATGTGTTTGGAGAATGTTTACCCACAGGTGATTGTTTCATTGGGTTCTGCTGTGAGTTGTTTTGACTCTTTGGCCAATCAGGGCCAAGCTGTGTTGGGACTCTGTAAAGAATCACGAGTTTTTAATATTATCTTTTTAGCCTTCTGTAAGTATCCTTTCTGTTTTCTTTAGTATAGTTTAGTATAATATAATATAATATAATATAATATCATATCATATCATATCATATCATATCATATCATATCATATCATATCATATCATATCATATCATATCATATCATATCATAATAAATTAGCTGGTGATTGTTTCATTGGATTCTGTTGTGTTTCGACTCTTTGGCCAATCAGGGCCAAGCTGTGTGTCAGGACTCTAGAAAGAGTCACGAGTTTTCAGTACTATCTTTTTAACCTTCTGTAAGTATCTTTTCTGTATTCTTTAGTATAATGTAGTTTAGTATCCTTTAATATAATATAGTATCATAAAATAATAAATTAGCCAGTGATTGTTTCACTGGATTTCTGATGGAAAGACTGACTGGGATTGGGTCCTATCAGGGTAAACAAACCCTCTGGGGCAGAGTTTGACAGAATTTGCTGCAAATCCTCCCCAGAACACATCCCAGAGCAGGGGGTTCAGGATCAGCACTGCTCCTCTTGGTGCACCTGTGTCCTGATGCTGCCTGGCCTCTCAAGGGGCGGGCATTGAAAATCCCAGTCACAACAGCATTAAATCTCTTATTTACAAAGCACTGAAGACCCGGTAGTAACAAACAGAAAGGACAAAATATTCATCCTTCATTGCTCTCATATATAAGAAGCTTTACTGCTCCAGTTCTAGATACGAAGAGTGTAAGATTATTCGTTTAAAAGCACTAAAATGTGCAAATTAATTACCATAACTACCCAAGCGTGCTTTAGCTGGCTTAAATGCTGGGCTGGTTTTTTCCAGGTTAAGGGAAATATTAACCTGTAGGAAGCTCTAGCCAGGTCTGTAGGCTGAAGAGCTAAAAGCCCAAAGATGTGAGTCCTGGCAATGAAAATGCAGGAGCTATCATAGCCTTTGATTGAACATCCCAATAGTTTCATTAAGGCCTCGTCCCTGCGTTTTATGTTTGCTAATTAGCAAATTCAAACACTTTATCTCCGTGTTATCTTTGTGCAAGAGAGTGGCAAATTTATGGCATTATAAAATATTGCGAGAATTTAAAGGTTTGCAGGCAATTAGATTTTGTAATTCTTGTTTATGCCTCTGAAGGATTGTTCATTTTAAAACTTCATAGTTAATATGTATAGATAAAAGCGTGCCCTGCGTTGCTCTGGTGACTGAAGTCAAGTGGCTGAGTGAGCTGAATGGATTAGGAGAGAAAAAAGCTTTGGAAGTGGCTGCCTTGATCCTCAGCTGGATATTCCAGGGAATTTACCCCGGGCAGGGTCCCTGTGCCCGGGCAGTGACAATTTCCTTGGCATTGTCCCCATCAGGGAGGAGGATGGAGCCGGGGGTTGTTGGTTTTGGGGTAAAAAGCGATGGATGCGGTGCGGGCAGCCGGAATTGGGCACGCAGAGCAGGAGAGCGGTGACACCTGCTGGCAGCAGCGACCTGGGGCAGGGCCACCTCCTGTCCTGAGGTTGTCCCCTGGACCTGAGCCACCTCCTGGCCCCGGGAATGTCCCTGACATTGTCCAGGGACCCAGCACATCCCCAGGATTGTCCCTCCCAACGGTGCTGAGCTGGCTCCAGCCCCAGGATCCACTCTGGGGTCAGCCCCAGGACCCTCCTGTCCCCAGGATTGACCCATGGACCAGCCCTGAGCCACCTGCTGTCCCCAGGGTCCATCCTGGGACTGTCCTTGGAGCCACCTCCTCCTATGGACTGGACCCAGGAATGACCCCAGAACTGCCACCTGCCCCTGGGACCCACCCTGGAATTGTGCATGGAGCCACCTCCTACTCCAGGACCAATCCTGGAGCCACCTCCTGTCCCAAGATCCATCCTGGAGCCACCTCCATCCCCAGGAGCAGCCTCAGAGCCACCTCCTGTCCCCAGGGTGACCTTTAAGGTCCATTCCAGCCCAAACCATGCTGTGATTCCCTGATCCAGGCCCCCAAAGGGCTGTCACAGGTGCTGGTGCCACCCCAAGTCACCCTGTGGGTGTCACTGAGCCCTGCTCTGACAGCCCCTTCATGTGTCCCAGTGTCCCCTGCATATTTTATGCTCCAAAGCATATTTCCATGTTTTGGAGCATAAAAAGGAGGTGGTGCAAGGCTTTACTGGACCTGCTCAATGACAAAACAGTGAGACCTGGAGGGGGCTGATTTTGTCTTTTCACACACATCCTCAAAGCCCTCCGAGCTTTTCCCACTGGGTGGGCCAGGGAAACCCATAACCCATCACCCCTATTCCTTAGGGGATCATGGAATAATCTGGGTGAGAAGAGACCAAAAAACCCCTCATTTAACCCAACCCCCTGCCCTAAAAACATTCATTTCTCCATTCCAGCCCTGCTCCCTGCTCAGGCCAGGAGCTCCATCCTCATTTCCAGCTGTCACCAAGCCCAGGAGCTCAGGGGGTGCTGGAAAATCTCCCTTCTGCTGCTCCACTGGTGGAACTGAGGCGCTGTGCAGCAGCTCCGGGACGGGCAGGAGATTTCTCTTTGATTGCTTTTTAATCACAGCAATAACAGTAACGCAGGCAGTGAGTGGAATTGATGGCAAAGAGCTGAGCTCTCTCCTCTGCTGGCTCCCTCGTGGGGTAAACAAAAAGGATTTGCCAGCTCCTCCAGTGGATTGGTGGCACCCTGGCTCTTCAGCATGAGTGGTGGGGGAAAATAGCTGGTATTTAATGCCTGGGAGTAAAAAATATGCCAGGAATCCTCTGGAAATCTGTGGAAAACCCTTGCCCACACAGAGGGATGTACAATTGCTCCTTTCAGCAGCTATCAGAGCTGCACCTACTTGTGTTTTGCCTTGAATCTGCATTTTCAGCACCCCCACAGGGGTTTTGTCTCTCCTTGAGGGGAAGGAGAAGCTCTGATGGACCCAAGAGCTTTGAGCTGAGCACAACCAGAAGGGCTCAAGAGGGTGGAGGGTCCCAGAACCAACCTCATGGAAAGATCCAGGTCCAGCCCTGGCCAAAATAATCTGATTTTGGCCAATAAATACAGGAACAAGCATTTCCCTCCAGAGGCAGCTGGGGAGGTTCAACTCTGGCACAGGCTGAGGGGTTTTTTCAGAAATGCCCTTGTAGGGAAGGACTTTTGTGGCACCAGTGCTTGGGAGCTGGATCTAACTGGGTAATTTTGGGGTGTGGTACTGGAAATGTACATCAGCTTTTGACCCTCAAGGGTGTGGGACTTTCCTCTGACCTTAAATATCCAAAAAGCAGCAAAACTAGAAATATACATCAGCTTTTGACTCTAAAGAATGTGGGAATTTTCTCTGACCTTAAATATCCAAAAAAGCAGCAAAACTAGAAATGTACCTCAGCTTTTGACTCTAAAGAATGTGGGAATTTCCTTAAATATCCAACAAGCAGCAAAATTAGAAATGTGCATCAGCTTTTGGCCCTCAAGGATGTGGGAATTTCCTAAATATCCAAAAAGCAGCAAAACTAGAAATGCACATCACCTTTTGACTCTCAAGGAGAGTCTCAAGGATGTGGCAATTTCCTCTGACCAAAGGAAATTCCAATATTCAAAATAGAAATTCCAAAGGAAATGCCAATATTCAGATAATTCAAATATCCAAAAAAGCGGCGAAACAGCCTTAGAGAACTGCGAAAATATCTTCTCCAAGCCTGCTGCCCAAGGATAATTTGGATATTCAAGGATCTCAAGGATAATTTGGAGAGGCTCAGCCTCAGCGAGAGCACAGAAAAACCAAAGACAGAGCAGAGCCCGTTGGGTTTGGTCAGACATGGAGCTTTCTCCTTTATTTTTTTATTTCTGCAGTGTGGCGCACACGTGAGGGGCCTCATTTACATCACCTGTCCTGTCTGAGGAGGAATCACCATCATCATCATCATCACCACCATCATCATCATCATCATAATCCCTGGGGCTTTGCTGACCAAGACTGGACACAAACAGCTCCTGCACACCCCAAAGCCTGGCTGGAACCCCTTGAGAAGCACAGGGAAGGTTCCAGAACCCCCCTGAGCCCCATCCTGGGGGGAAATTGGGGTTTCCAGGGGGGTTCTGGTGTCTCCAGGGCCGGGGCAAGCAGGGAGCAGCTCCATTCCTGTGGGAATTTGGGCTGGGAGGGCAAGGGGAGCAAAGAGGGGACAGGGGTGGCCTCAGGAGGGTTCCAGCTGGCACCACACAGGGATGGGGGGATTTAACATCCAAGCTGAGGAGGAAAAGGAAAAATATTTCCATGTTTTGGAGCATAACAAGGAGGTGGTGCAAGGTTTTACTGGACCTGCTCAATGGCAAAACGGTGAGACCTGGAGGGGGCTGATTTAATCTTCTCACATGCATCCTCAAAGCCCTCAGTGCTTCTCCCAGCAATTCCATCCCTTTTTTCACATCCTTTTTGTCACATCCTGCATTACCACGCCTGCCCCTTCCCCCTCTGCTCTTTATGGGGGGAAAAAAAATTAAAAATCATCATAAAGTGACATTTTAAGTGCTCTGGACAACCAACATTCAGCCCCAGGAGCTTTGGGTGAGGTGTTGGGTTAAAAGCCAGGAGTATCTTTGCAAAGGGATGAGCCAGGAAGGAGTTTTGAGGTGGGACCTCCCTCAGCAAGGGGCTGCAAGCAGGAAAAAAGTGGGGGGGAAGCCATTCCAAAGCTGCTTGAATAGAGCAAACCATGAAAAGGAGCTGTTGGGCCTTGGTTTTCAGCATTTGAGGGCTCTTATTTCCATTCCTCTCCCTGCACTGCATGGACTGAACCCCTCAGCTTGTCCATGCAGAGGGAAAATCCCCTCAGGGAGATCATGGAATCGTTCTCCAGCCCTGGATGTGATTCATCTGTCCAGGGGACAAATATAAAAATATTATCCTGAGCAAAAATAAGCTGTAGCAGTAATTCTCACTGCAGGGGAAAAAAATATATATAAAATACATGAACTACAGCATATAAATCAATTTTGGTTTAAGGGAATTAAGAAAAACCACCACAAGCTAGAAAAGCACCCAGCACCTATGGCATCTAATCAATCTTGTATCACTAGGATGGATTTGCTTTTCATTTCTTAATTCCAAGAGGCGGCTGGAGGGGCACTTGAACAGGCTGGGAAACCTCCAGCAGCTCTAGGAAAATCCTGGTGGGGTTTTGGAGAGGTGAGGAGCAAAACTGAGCTTGGGGACATGGGGTGCACCAATTCCCAGCTCTGGGAAAATCCTGGTGGGGTTTTGGGGCAGGTGAGGAGCAGGGCTGAGCTTGGGGACCCTGTGGACATGAGATGCCACCAGGGGATGTGACACAAGCAGGAGATGTGTCCCCAGGGTGGAGAGGGAAGAGCTTTGGGTTATCTGGAAGGGTTTAGGAGCTCTGGGGACAAGGGGACAGCTGCCTAGCAGGGGGTGACACATTCCCCAGCTCTGGAAAAATCCTGATGGAGTTTTTTTTGGGAGGTGAGGAGCAGAGCTGAGTTGATGGAGGAACTCTGGGGACACGAGGTGCCACAATTCCCAGCTCTGGGAAAATCCTGCTGGGGTTTTTGGGCAGGTCAATAGCAGGGCTGAGCTGGGAGGACCTTGGGGACATGAGATGCCACCAGGGGATGTGACACAAGCAGGAACTGGGTGTCCCCAGGGTGGAGAGGGAAAAACTTTGGGGCACTCAGCAGGGTTTGACAGCTCTGGGGACAAGGGGACAGCTGCCTAGCAGGGGTGGTGACACAATTCCCAGCTCTGGGAAAATCCTGCTGGGCTTTTTGGGAGATGAGGAGCAGAGCTGAGCTTGGAGGACTCTGATGCCATCAGGGGATGTGACACAAGGGTGGAGAGGAAATCTGGAGCTTGGGAAGGGTTTTAGGGTGTCCGGCAGGGTTTAAGAGGTCAGGGGACAAGGGGACAGCTGCCTAGCAGGGAGTGACACATTCCACATCTCTAGAAAAATCCTGGTGGGGTTTTTGGGCAGGTGAGGAGCAGAACTGAGCTGATGGAGGACCCTGGGGACATGAGGTGCCACCAGGGGATGTGTCCCCAGGGTGGAGAGAAAAATCTGGAGCTTGGGAAGAGCTTTGGGGCATCCAGCGTTGGGGACAAGGGGACAGCTGCCTAGCAGGGAGTGGTGCCACAATTCCCAGCTCTGGAAAAGTCCTGATGGGGTTTTTTGGGAAGGTGAGGAGCAGAGCTGAGCTTGGAGGACCTTGGGGACATGAGATGCCATCAGGGGATGTGACCCCAGCATGGAGAGGAAATCTGGAGCCTGGGAAGAGCTTTGGAGCACCCAGCAGGATTTAACAGCTCTGGGGACAAGGGGACAGCTGCCTAGCAGGGGGTGCCACATTCTACCTAGGAAATTTCATCTCTAGGAAAATCCTGCTGGGTATTTTTGGGAGGTGAGGAGCAGAGCTGAGTTGCTGGAGGAACTCTGGGGACATGAGGTGCCACAATTCCCAGCTCTGGGAAAATCCTGCTGAGGTTTCTGGGCAGGTGAGGAGCAGGGCTGAGCTGATGGAGGTCCCATCTCACCAGGGAATGTGACCCCACCATGGAAAGGAAAAGCTGGAGCTTGGGAAGAGCTTTGGAGTGTCCAGCTCTGGGGACAGGGGGACAGCTGCCTAGCAGGGGGTGGTGACACAGTTCCAGCTCTAGGTAAATCCTGCTGGGTTTTTTGGGAGATGAGGAGCAGAGCTGAGCTTGAAAGGACCCTGATGCCATCAGGGGATGTGACCCCAGCATGGAGAGGAAATCTGGAGCCTGGGAAGAGCTTTGGAGCACCCAGCAGGGTTTAACAGCTCTGGGGACAAGGGGACAGCTGCCTAGCAGGGGGTGCCACATCCCACATCTCTCGGGAAACCCTGCTGGGTATTTTTGGGAGGTGAGGAGCAGAGCTGAGCTGATAGAGCACCCTGATGCCACCAGGGGATGTGACACAAGGGTGGAGAGGAAATCTGGAGCCTGGCAAGAGCTTTGGGGCACTCAGCAGGGTTTAAGAGCTCTGGGGACAAGGGGACAGCTGCCTAGCAGGGGGTGCCACCCAAGCATCCACAATTCCCAGAGGGGCAGAGCAGCCGGGGGGACAAGGAGGGCACAAGGAGGGCACAAGGAGGGCACAAGGAGGACACAAGGAGGGCACAAGGAGGGAGAAGTCCTGGTGTGCTGAGGGCAGGGCCATGCCTGCCCTGCCCGGGGGAGCAGCAGGGTCGGCAGGAGCGGGGACATCTGTGACAATTCCTCAGCTGAGCTCTCCTCTCACGCCGCAGCTCAGGGCGCCTCGTTGGAGGTGGCTCCGTTGCCTTTGTTGACGTAGAAGGGGCGATAATGGGACTGCAAGGGAAAATTTGGGGCACGTCAGTCTGACCCCTCCTTTTCCCCTCCCATCCACCCTCATCTCTCTAATTCCTGCCTCAGCACCACGAGGAATTGGATTTTTTAATTGTTTTTCATGATGCTATTTATTTTATTTTTATATAGTCTAATCTGTATGTGGTTTATTTATTTTATTTTATTTTATTTTTATATGGTCTAATAATAAATAATTTTATTAATTTATTTTATTTTTATATAGTATGATACGTCTTTTAATAATTTAATTTTAAAAATTTTAAATCAATTTAAATTTTAAATGAATTTAAATTAAATATAATTAATTAATTAAATTCTACTAATTTAACACTACACTTTTAATTATAAGACTTTAAAAATATGTATTAATGAATAAAATACTATATAATAAAATGTTCCTATTTTAGCTTAATTTTTAAAACTTTTTATGATATATATATATAATTTTAATTCATTATATTATAATATATAAATAGTATATATATAAATATATATAATATACATATATAAATATATATAAATAGTATACATATAAATAGATATATATATATAGATAGATATATATATATATAAATATTATCCCTGGCTGCACAATCTCCAGCCTGGCTGTGAATATCCTCCCACCACTGAAGGAATTCAGGAAAAAAAGGGGGTTTTAATGTCCGTTTGGAAATATCCCCCAATCACTGAAGGAATAACCATTCAGGAATTCAGGAAAAATTGATTTTTTTAAGCCCAGTCTGCCTTGGGTTTGTTCCCAGGTGCAGAAGGTGGGAAAACCCCAGAGGCCCCTTTTGGTGCAGCCCCATTGAACAGCAGGAAACAGCAGAGCAAACCCAGCCCATCTCCCTGCTCAGTGTTCCCTTTTGTCGAGATTATTTTCATTTTATGGCTCTAATTTCCAACAGAATTAAGATATGAAAGAGGGGGGCTGCGTTTAAAACAGCTCCCTGCGTGTGAAAAAGACCTTCCTCCTTAAACAGCACAATCCTTTGTGAAAATTCATATTTACAGGCCTTTTAGGGTGTAGATTACTTAAATACACATTTAAAGGCTGGTTTAAAAGCCAGATTATTGGCCCAACAGACCATAAAAGCTCCTGCAGAGATACCGCAGTATGTATTTTCTATTTTGGTGCTTTGAAATGCTTATATTTATCAGCTCAGTTGTTGGGTTCAGGGCTGTGTGGTGAATATTGGCTATAAAAAGGAAATGGTCATTATAAATGTGTAAAAAGGAGAGGAAGGGACACAGGGAAGGGATGGTGGGTGAAGTTACTCAGATTTTCTCAGGGGGATTAAAGAAAAATCCCTGGGAACACAATGGTGATGGTGTTTTAGATCAAACCCAAGGCAGAAGGGATGGCAGAGTTTTGCTGGTTTGCTGCAGCACCTTCAAAGGCTCCAGGCTGGATTTCCAAGGAACATCCCTTGCACAGGAAATCTCCTCCTGGGGAGCCTTGAGAGTGGGGCAGATCCAGCTGCAGCCCCCAATTTCTACCTGCTGTGGTTTCCCTCAGTGTGGGAATGATCTCTGCTCACTTCCACCAAACACTAAATCATCTCTCACAAACGTCAGAATGACAAAAGATTAAATTAAAAAATTGTTTCATTTGTGATGGCAAAAGCTCCACAATCTTAATTCAGATCATGCAAGGCCTTAATGCAGCGCAGTGTGAATAAAACCAGATTAACTGGGTGCTCCTTAGGCAGTGGTTGTGTATGTGAGACTACGAGCCCTGAAATGTCACTGCCCTGTGCCCCTTATCATGGTCAGTGTGAAACCAAGGGCTCAGAGATGCTGTGGGGATTTCTGACCCCTCATCTGGCATCCTGCAGGACATGACAATTTTGCTGTGGTTGTTTCTGGGGTCACTGACACTCTGTGGATGTCATAGAGTGACACAGAGTGGGTGACAGGGAAAAGTGCTATCAGTACCATTTTACAGCATTTGCACTGTCCCTATCTCCTGCATCATATTTTAGACCAAAATATTTTCAAAACATCATTTTTGCAGCATTGATCAGAACTGTGAAAGCTGGGAGGTGTTAATCTGCATCCTGAACAGGAGCAGTGGGGTTGAAACTTTCATTTCCACATTCCCAAAGGACAGGGTGGGTGACAGGGAAAAGTGCTATCAGTACCATTTTACAGCATTTATGCTATCTCTATCTCTGCATCATATTTTAGACCAAAACCTTTTCAAAACATCATTTTTGCAGCATTGATCAGCACTGGGGGGGGGTTAATCTGCATCCTGAACAAGAGCAGTGGCGTTGAAACTTTTATTTCCATGATCCCAAACAGGAGCAGTGGGACTGAAACTTTTATTTCTATGCTCCCATCCTTATTCCTGAAGCTCCCCCAAGAATAAAAATTCTTCTTTTCCTTACCAATACAGACTGCTTGGAGGAGGATTTCCACGTCTGTGGCGTCACCTTCGCGGACTGGTGCCTCACTATGGAAGGGTAGGCTGTGACAACACAAAACACAGTCACACTGGTGGCAGCCCCTGCCACTGCCACCCCCGTGGTGTCCCCAGGAGCAGCAGCAGGACTGGAAGCGCCACCTCATTAGTTTTGCATTGCTCAACGTGGAAACGCAGCCGTGCCCCGGGTGGGACACACAGACAGCCGTCAGACAGATGCCTCTGCCACCACCCCATCAGGCAGGAAAAGGCAGGAGAGGAGGGCTGGCTAATTAAAATGTCTGAGGAATGCAGAGAGGTGGAATGCAATCAGCCCAATTAAATTCAGGCCGAGCCCCAGAGTCAGCGTGGTGGCTCTTGCAGAGAGCGCTGCAGGCTGTTTAATTAGCGCACAGAGCTGAGCCTGGCCCTCCTGCAGCTCCTCTGGCAGCTTGAGATGCCCTGACCCCTCTGCAGCCCCCCAGAAATGCCACAGCCAGTGTCACCATGGCCCAGCATGCCCAGTTAATCACACCTGACTCTGCTTGGCAGGTTCTGGAGCTCCTGGATCCCACCTCTGGTGGGAAGTGACAGCAGGGTGATGAGATGGTGAATGAGGGTTTGGTTCTGGTGAGGCAGCTCCTGCATTTTTTTTTTTTTTTGGTGTTATTTTTCAGCCATGAAACTAGAGGGGCAAATGGTGTCTTCCTCAAGAATCATCTAAAATTTATCCCTGCCCATTAGACACAAAATTTAAAATCCTGGATCCCACCCTTGGCGGGAAGTGACAGCAGGGAGATGACATAGTGAATGAGGGTTTGGTTCTGGTGAAGCAGCTCCTGCATTTATTTTTTTTTTTTTAAGGTTATGCTGTTTGTGTTATTTTTCAGCCATGAAACCAGAGGGGCAAATGGTGTCTTCCTCAAGAATCATCTAAAATTTATCCCTGCCCATTACAAACAGAATTTAAAATCCCTCCACCTGTTCCTCATATAAAACTTGAATGGTTTTTAGCACTCCTTGCTGCCCTGCTTCAGCAGAGTCTCACCTGTGCAGGTGCCTCAGAGATGGGCAGTGAGGCCAAGGTGTGGAACTTCTGCAGGAATGCAGAGCAGGATTAGGGCATTTGGGACCTCAAATGGGGCAGGAAGGCAGATCAGGATGAGGGGGTTTGGCACCTCAAAGGTGTCAAAAGGTGTCCAGTTGGGAATATCCCCCATCACTGAAGGAATAACCATGGAATTCAGGACAAAAACGGGGATTTTATTATCCCCCATCACTGAAGGAATAACCATGGAATTCAGGACAAAAATGGGGATTTTATTGTCCCCCATCACTGAAGGAATAACCATGGAATTCAGGACAAAAATGGGGGTTTAATGTCCAGTTGGGAATATCCTCCTTAGAGGATAAGGACACCCAAGAGGTATTAATACCTCTTATTAGCAGGAAGGCATTTTAGGGGGTTTGGCACCTCGAAGGGACAGGAGGAAGGGGGACAGTCAGTTCCTAGTACCGGTCTTAGTGAAGAGGCTCCCATCAGACTGTTTGCTGAAGTCACCGGGCGGATTCTGTCCCACCGAGGAGAACTGAAAAGGCAGCTTAGTGCCATTGCCTACTGGAAGATAAAGAGGTTTATGTTATTCCACAGGGCTGCGGGGGGACAGTTCCAAACACCCCCGTGACACTGCCACGAGTCCCTTGTGCCTCTTGTCCCTTTTCTCTCGCAGGAACAGAGGCAAGTGAGGGCAGGCAGCTCTGTGCAGCCATGATATTCTCTGAAAAATCCTTTCCTTAGGATTTTTTCCTCCTGAGAAGCTGGGAGGCCTCAGGAACAAAATGTAAACAATGTTTATCTGCTGCTGTGGAATGCAACAGGTGCATCTGGGATTGCTCTCGTGTGGTTGATTCTAATTAATGGCCAATCACAGTCAGCTGGCTCGGACTCTCTGTCCGGGAGCTATTTCATTCCTTTCCTATTCTTAGCCAGACTTCTGATGAAATCCTTTCTTCTATGCTTTCAGTATAGTTTTAATATAATATAATAAATATATATATATAAATATATATGAATAGATATATAAAATGTATATATAACTATATTAAATATAAAAATTATATAAATAGATATAAAATATATAAAATATATATTTATATATAAATATATAAAATATATAAAATATAGATAAGTATATATAAATATATATAAAATAAAATATAAAATATAAATATATATATAAATATATAAAATATATATAAGTGTATATATATAAATATATAAAATATATATAAGTATATATATAAATATATAAAATATAGAAATATAGTATTTATATATAAAATAATAAGTCAAGCCTTCTGAAAGATGGAGTCAGATCCTCATCTCTTCCCTCACCCTGGGACCCCTGTGAGCCCTGTGTGGCTGTGAGGTGATGCCAGCCCCCAGGCAGGGCCCAGCCTTGCTCCTGAGAGCCCCAGAGTGCAGGTGTGGCTGCAGAGCAGCTCCCTGAGGCAGGAGGGATGACTCCAGCACTGCCCTTCCTCCCAGCACTGCAGGTTTCCTCCAAACACCATCAAAGCTTCCCCTGCTGCCCTCCTGAGAGCAGGGAGACGAGAGTGAGCCAGCCCTGACTCAGGTGTGGCTCTGAGTCACCAGAGCTCCCCAGGCTGGGTGGCCCTGGCTGATTCCAGGGAGCGGCAAAGGATGGACCTTGGAGGACCTTGGAGGACCTTGGAGGAACGAAGCAAAGGAGGGAAATGGGAAGGGAAAGGAAGATGGGGATCTGGGAAGAAAAGGCATGAACGTGGGCCAAGCTGTGTCTTTGAGAACACACGATATTCCCGTTGGGAATATCCCACCCATCACTGAAGGAATAACCATGGAATTCAGGAAAAAATGGGGGTTTTAATGTCCCCACATTAGTGAAGGAATAACCATGGAATTCAGGAAAAAATGGGGGTTTTAATGTCCCCACATTAGTGAAGGAATACCCATGGAATTCAGGAAAAAATGGGGGTTTTAATATCCCCCCACGACTGAAGGAATAACCATGGAATTCAGGAAAAAAATGGGAGTTTTAATATCCCCCCATCACTGAAGGAATAACCATGGAATTCAGGGCAAAAAAAATGGGGGTTTAAATGCCCAGTTTGGGAATATCCTCCTTAGAGAAAAAGGATACCTAAGAGGTATTAACACCTTTTATTAATAAAAGGTGTGACAGAAAGAAGCACCTCGTGCTTCTGAGACCGGCTGGGAGTACTTGGAGTCTCCTCCTGCTTCTGCTGCCACCTCCTCGGGGTGCTCTGAGTGCTCTGGGCATCTTTACAAACTGCCTCCTGTGTTTTTGCACCTCATTTTTCTGTGACCAAGCAGAACCAGGGGCGCCTTTCCCTGGCTGGGCAGTGTGTGACAGCCCAGCAGGAGCTGGCTCTGGGGTTTTTAGGTGCCAGGGCAGCTGAGAGGGCAGCAGGAGGGGTGGGTTAGTGAGGCAGAAAGCTGTGGCACGGGGGGTTAGATCCTCTCAGGCTGCAGGCAGAATTACCCGTACCAAGTGTTTCCTCGGTCGCTTGGAAGGAGGAAAATTCCCATGACCGTGGGTTGAAATTGGCTGTAAAAACAAGAGCATCCAGTTCAGCAGTGGGCTCCTGACGAGGCTGTGCCTGGCACTGCTCTAGGAAAGGTGCCCACCGAGCTGGGAGCAGCCCCAGAGCAGAAATCTGGGCCCAGGCAGCAGAGGAGAGCCTGGGTTTTACCAATGGGTGATGGGGAGTGGGGAACAGAGAGAGAAAAACTCTTCTCCTGCAGTGATCAGAGCTGCCAGCGCCACAGAGCTGCAGGTTTGGGTTTGGGGACTCAAATGAGAGCTCTGCAGGCAGAGCTTGGGGTTCGGAGAAACACAGGCACCGGGACAGGAACATTTCCCAGCCCTGTGTCTGTCCCAGGACAGGAACATTTCCCAGCCCTGTGTGTGCACCAGGACATGAACATTTCCCTGCCCTGTGTGTGCACCAGGACAGGAACATTTCCCAGGACAGGAACAATTCCCAGCCCTGTGTTCCCCAGGACAGGAACATTTCCCTGACCTGTGCCAGGTGTGTGTCCCAGGACAGAAACATTTCCCAGCACAGGAACATTTCCCTGCCCTGTGTGTTCCCCAGGACAGGAACATTTCCCAGGACAGGAACATTTCCCAGCCCTGTGCCAGGTGTGTGCTCCAGGGTCCCACCAGGACACAGACTGGTGTGTAGGGAAGGCAGTAAAGCCCTTTGAGCACCCAGTAGAGCAAAAAGAGGGATCCTTGGAGCTGCTCTGCTGCCATCCTGTGGGCTGCTTCTCTATTTAAGATGCGTTTCTGTGTGCACAATTCTGTTTAAGGTGTGTTTCTGTACGCACAATTCTCTCTCTGTGTGCCTGAGTCCCTTCTACTCTTCATTCCAAGATGATATTTCCAGCCTCCTCCTGGTTTTGGCCAAACTGTTTGACACACCAGGAGAAGAAAGCTCAGTGGGAGAGGACAGAAAGGAGCGTGGAGCAGCTGGACAGATTGTCCCTCTGTCTTTGGGGCAGTGTTTGAGGATGGAGCAGCTGGACAGATTGTCCCTCTGTCTTTGGGGCAGTGTTTGAGGATGGAGCAGCTGGACAGATTGTTCCTCTGTCTTTGGGGCAGTGTTTGAGGATGGAGCAGCTGGACAGATTGTCCCTCTCTGTCTTTGGGGCAGTGTTTGAAGTGTTTTATGCCCCTCTGCCTCATCCTGTCATCCCTGCAAGGAAATACTGGAGCATAGAATGGTTTGGGTTGGAAGGGTTGAGATGATTAAAAATCATCTCATTCCAGCCCCTGCCATGGACAGGGACACCTGGTTGCTCCAAGCCCTGTCCAACCTGGCCTTGGGCACTTCCAGGGATCCAGGGGCACCCATATCTGCTCTGTGCCAGGGCCTCACCACCCTCACAGGAAGAATTTCTTCCTAACATCCCATCTAAACCTCCTCTCTTTCAGCTTGAAGCCATTTATTATGAAATTCAGGAGTCTTGAATTTAAGCAGGGTTTAAACCCAGAAGGTTCAGCTGGAATCCAAGCAGTTCCCCAGTCTGGGCTGCTGTAATTAGCACAGAGCATTCCTCAATCCAGCAAACAGAATTTCCACTGTGGCCTGGGGCAGAATCTGCAGTGACCCAGCCTGAGAACAGGGTGTGTAGCAGAGCTGCCATGAGATATTGGAGATTCCAAGGGTGTGACACAATGCAGAGGGTGGTCCTCGGTTTTTTTCCCTCCTGTTTTTTGGGATTCTTGAGCAGAGCTGCAATCAGCTGCACTGCTGGACTTGGCTGCCTCAGGGACAGGGCACAGAGAGCTCAGGAGGGTTCAGTGAGGATGAGGATGGCGCATTATTCATGGGGTGATCCTTGGCCAGCCAGCCTGCAAGCCAAGTGGGTCACGTCTCCTGCTTTGCCTACTGATTCACCCTGCTCCTAAATTCTCTCCTAGAGTGGTTCCAGCAGCTGGATCCTCCCTGAGCCCTGGCCCTGCACAATCTCCATCCAGCACAGGCAATCCTGGATCAGCTGGATCCTCCTGAGCCCTGGCCCTGATGGCCTCTGGGTGCAATCTTTCATCATCTGGATCCTTTCTGAGCCCTTTCTCTGCTCCATCCCCATCCAGCACAGCTCTGAGTGCAATCCTGGATCACCTGGATCCTCTCTGAGCCTTTTCTCTGCTCAATCCCCACCCAGCACAGGCTCTGGGTGCAATCCTGGATCACCTGGATCCCTTCTTTTTCCCTTCCCTTTTACCAGGTTGGGCACTGTCCCCATCCCAGGGGATGACACTGCCTGGTGTTCCTCCCTGTCACACCCCTTTAATGCCTTCGGGGCTGTTTCCACCTGAAAGCTCCAGATTTTGGGTAGAGATAAGCTCAGCTTGTGCTGGGTTAAAATTGATTTTCAGATTTCCCTCAGGGCTGGAAAGTTTTGGGTGCAGGGCTGAGCCTGTGGTCTCAGCAGAGGGCCTGCAAACCCAGAGGAAAGAGAGCAGGAAAACAAACTCAAGTCTAAAAAATCACCACTCTGCCCCTGAACTTGGGAAGAGCCAAGTTGAAATGGGAATGCCAGCCCTGCTCCAAACATCCTCAGGGAGCTGCCAGGCGTGGGCTGAGGGCACAGAAGGGCAAACTGGCAATGCAGACAAAGGGCTCAGTGTTGGGGTCTGGTTATCCTCAGGAAACACCAGCACAGGGCAGGAATGTGCCCTCAGGGACTGTCCCTGCCGCCATGGCCCTGTCCCTGCCCAGAGCAGCAGCTGGAAACACCTGGCAAACCCAGCAGGGCTGAAATTTGGTCACTTGTTTGGTGCCACTCTCCCTGTTCATTTGTTCCTCGCCTTCCCTGGGCTTTCAGCACTCTCAGCTCCTTGCTCTGGATGCCAGTTTGGGAATGCCAGCTGTGAGTTTAGAGCTGGGTGTGTTGGAAATATTGGTTCGCTCCAAATATTTACCCTGCAGTGGCCACACTGCAAGAGGGACATAAAACTAATCACCAGGGCTCTTGTCAGAGCTCACACAGGAGCTCCAAACTCCTGGTTTTGGGGTTTTTTTTAACGACTTCTGACTTCTGTTGTTCCTGACTTCTTCTGTCCCTTCACTGTTAGGAAAAATTATGTTTGGTAGTGAAAGTAAAATCTGAGTGCAGCTGTCACTTGATAGCACAGAGAGATAAGTTTTGGGTGGAGAAAAACACTGATTTTTTCCTGGAAACTCATTTCAAAACTCCCCCGTGTTCACTCTTGGATAGAGTTCAGCCACTCCAGCTCTTCCCCATAAAATTGAGAACCTTTTCTGCCTGCTTTGAGGCAAAAGCTCTGTAACTGGAGAGAAAATGTGCGGAGGGATGGATCTGAGATATGGAAAATAGCAAATTTTGGGCTGGATCATGTGAACTTGCTTTCCTGAGGTGGAAGGAAGCCTGCCCAGCTGTGGGATGCCATCCTTACCTTTGGGAGACAGGAACATGGAGAATCTCTTCAGGTTGTCAGGCTGGTTCCACTCGTAGTTGTTCATCATGAACCGGTGATCCCCTGCGGAGGGAGAGCAGGGCATGAATCACAGAATTAATCACAGAATTAATCACAGAATTAATCACAGAATCACAGAGTCACAGTGTCACTGAATCACAGAATTGCAGAATCACAGAGTCACAGAATTGCAGAATCATAGAACTTCAGAATCACAGAATTGCAGAATCACAGAGTCACTGAATCTCAGAGACACAGAATCACAGAATCGCAGAATCTCTGAGTCACAGAGTCACAGAATTGCAGAATCACAGAATCTCAGAGACACAGAAATTTCACATAATCACAGAATCATAGAATCACAGAATGATGAGGTTGGAAGAGACCTCCAAGATCATCAAGTCCATAACACCTCAACCATAGTACCAAGTTTCATGTCCAGTCTTTGTTAAACACACCCAGAGATGGTGATTCCACCACCTCCATGGGAAGAGCATTCCAGTGCTTTATTATTCTTCCGGTGAAAATTTTTTTCCTAATATCCAACCTGTCCCTTCCCTGATGTAGCTTGAGCCTGTGTCCTCTGCTTCTGCCAGAGACCAACCCCAGCTGTCTGCAGCCTCCCTTCAGGAAGGTTTAGAGAGCAATAAGGTCACCCCTGAGCCTCCTTTTCTCCAGGCTAAAGAAACCCAGTTCCTTCAAAAGTTCTTCACAGGGTTTGTGTTCCAAGCCCCTCTCCAGCCTTGTGTTTGAGCATCTCAACACCCTTCCCAAGCTGAGGGACCAGAACTGGCCAGAACAGCATTCAGGGTTTGCCCTCACCAGTGCCAGGTACGGGGGCACAATGAGCTCCTGCTGGCCCCACCATTCCTGACCCAGGCAGAGCCATTGGCCTCCTTGGCCACCAGGGCACTCTGCTGGCTCATGTTCAACCAGCTGTCACCAGCACCCCCAGGTCCAGGGAGCACAGGATGCACTTTGGGGGTCTTAAATCCCCCTGGGGCATCTCTGTCTGGGAGCCAAAGCAGTTCTGGAGCTGGCCAGGGTCTAAGATAAAAGATTCCTTCAGAGGCAAAGCCCAGGTGAAGCATTCAACCTCACAGCAAACTCAGTATCTTTTAAATCCGTAGGGACCTGAGAGTTGAGGCATTTTTACCAAAATGATGATGTGAGGCTAAAAATGACTCCAAAAGTTTGAGTTTGGCTCCTTTACTGCATTCACCTGAGCACAGCGTGGCTGATGGAGAATTGCCACTCTTGAAAGCCCCAGAAATCACTTCTGGGGGGGGTTACATGGGTTGGCTTCTCCAGTTTTCAGAGAGAGATGCTAAAGCTGAGCTGCAAACAGCTCTAAACCCTTGGGCAAGGGTGGCTGGTTCAGGTTTCATGGATGAAACAGCCGGGGTTTGGGTTTCTGACACTGATTCACAGGCAATGAGGCTTTATCACTACACTTGCTCGTGAAAACATTCTTTGGAAGCCTCCACAAACCTATTGTTCTCTGCAAGGAAGTAAATTCAGTTTTTGTGTTTAAATAGCTCCATTCTTTGATTCTCAAGTCACTGAACAAACTTTTCTTTTATTTCTCCCATTTCTTTCAGTGCTATTTAAGCTCCCTGATTATTTGTCTCCTCACCACACAGGTACCTGTTATGACAACTAAAAGGACATGGATTCCCTTTGGAGTCTGCTATTAAGCAGCTTTCATTCCATTAATATAATATTTCTTCCTGGGAAGGTTTTTTTTACAGTGGAAGATCAAGCCAGCTGCAAATGAATTTGTTGCAGTGACTCAGGGGGAGTCTGAGTTAATAACTCCACAGTTCCTTAATGGATTTAATTCCCTGGCAGCCACTGGATGCAGAGTGCTGCCCTCTTTCATCTGCAACCATGGCTTGGAGAATGGAGAGCTCTGAAGCTCCTGGGACTCGCCATAAATAACTTTTCCCAACTTTTCATTAGGGCAGAATCCAAGCTGAGTCCCTGGTAAAGCACCTGGAAGCACCCAGGTTTCTGGCAGGAGTTAAAAACAATTTTGGCACTTGGATTTTATGAATTTCAAATAAAAACGAGGGCTTCGGGCATCAGTAACATGGGAGAGACCCCAATTAAAATAATCAAGAAGTAATCAGGCTTTATCCTGAGCTACCAGAACTGAGCAGCTGCAGAACCTTGTTGGGTTTTAAAAATGCCCAAGGAAAATGCAAAACCCAGCAGATGGAAATTCTGCGCAGCTTCAGGTGAACAAAGAAAGAAAAATGCACAGAAGTGATTTTTGCATCTGTTTGTCATCTATTGATATTGAGTTGTTGTCAAATTTCTCAGTAATTCTGGAGCATGTGGAGGGTTGGGAATTTTAATAGGAATGTTACAGTGATGGAAGATGAGTAATATTCAATTTCTGGTGCTACTTTAAAGGCAGGGAGAGTTTTGAAACCTGCATCTAGCTGTGCATCCTGAGCCTTCTGGGATCCCTGACCTTCCTGAAAGGTTGGTCCAGAAGGATCTGGTCCATTTAATTCATGTCTGATGGAGAATGATGGCTCTGTAATTATTGACACAGGAGGGGTCTCCAGTAAATACTGTGAATTTGAGTGAATTATCAACAATTTTGCAGATCTGCAGCAGAGTTCCTCAGCTCCTGAGTTGCATGAGCTGTCCTTGAGGTTATTCCTGCACCTTTTGGCCTCCCACATCCTCCTGGAAGAGCAGGGTGCCACTTATCCTGATATCACCCACTGCTGCCCTGGTATTGGGCTTCCTCAGTGGCTGGGAGATTACATCCAGGTGAGATAACCAGGTGAGATCACCACTCATTGCCATCCCTGCTGTCCCTGGACAACCACCCAGGTGAGGTAACCACTCATTGGCATCTTTGCACTCCCTGGAGAGCCATCCAGGTGAGGTAACCACTGACTCCCATCCCTGGAGAACCATCCAGGTGAGGTAACCACTCATTCCTATCGCTGCTCTCCTGATAACCATCCAGGTGAGATCACCACTCATTCCTGCTCTCCCTGGGTAACCTTCCAGGTGAGATAACCAGTGATTTCCATCCCTGCTCTCCTGGAGAACCATCCAGGTGAGATCACCACTCATCCCTGCTCTCCTGGAGAACCATCCAGGTGAGATAAACCCTCACTCCCATCCCTGCTCTCCCTCTATAACCATCCAGGTGAGATAACCACTCATCCCTGCTCTCCTGGAGAACCATCCAGGTGAGATAGCGGTGATTTCCATCCCTGTTCTCCTGCATAACCATCCAGGTGAGATAACCAGTGATTTCCATCCCTGTTCTCCTGGAGAACCGTCCAGGTGAGATAACCACTCATCCCTGCTCTCCTGGACAACCATCCAGCTGAGATAACCACTGATTCCCATCCCTGCTCTCCTGGACAACCATCCAGGTGAGATAACCAGTGATTCCCATCCCTGCTCTCCCTCTATAACCATCCAGGTGAGGTCACCACTCATCCCTGCTCTCCTGGAGAACCATCCAGGTGAGATAACCAGTGATTTCCATCCCTGTTCTCCTGCATAACCATCCAAATGGGATCACCACTGATTCCCATCCCTGCTATCCCTGGATAACCATCCAGGTGAGGTCACCACTGATTCCCATCCCTGCTGCCAGAGGTCATTCCCTGGGATTAGGCAATGTGCCCAGGGTTACAAAGGTCTGGGAAGTGCAGACAGCACAGCCCTGTTGTGGTGCCCTGTCCTGATCTCAGGTGTGAGTGAGCAGGATGTCCTGATCCCAGGTGTGATGCAAGACAAGTCCTTTATTCACAGCTAATTGTGAGGAAGTGGGCTATAAAGTTAAAAGATTGGTTTTGCTGATGTGGTGGTGGCTGTGACCTCTCTGTTCACCCTAAACACCACTGAGGTGTGGGGAACAGCCTGGGTCAGGGCAGGCAGGAAAGCTGTCCCAGTGGAACAGGGAATATGATCAGAATCATTCCAGCTCAAGTTGTGGCTGAACACCCAAATTGAGCCATTTTTTACTTGGAAAATTACATTTTCAAATATTTCCTTCTCAGTGGCAGGTGCTTGCAGGGTATTCCAGTGCTGAAACCCTGCACTTGTAATATTTGATGTCACACCAGCACCCTCCATGTGCTAACTGGGTGTACAAATGGGGTTCCAAACTTGCCATCCCACATTCCTCCTGTGTGAATTCACCCTTCACTGAGCTGCCTCGGCAGATCTGTGGAGTTTCCCCTCCTGGAAAATGTCCTGCTAAATTTCCAGGGGATTGCTGGAGCCTAGCACAGGGCAGGAGGGAAGGATGGCTGCTCTTGACTCCACACGTTAAATCCTAAACATGAAACCCTAAAATGAACCAAAAATCAGGGGAGTGGGGCCAGTTTGGTGTCCTGTATGGGATACCCTAAATCTGGCAGTTCAGCTGATTCCATCCCCCTCTGATATTCCAGAATTCACATTCTTCTAACTCTCATCTTCCAGAATTCATTCCAGCTACAGGAGTTGCTTCTCCCACTTCCCCCCCAGGTCTTTGCTTGCTTTCTTACTCACCAGGAGTGCTCACTATCCTCACCACCCCTGACCCTGCCTTCCAGGGGAGCAGGGAGGGGAATTTTGGGGATGTTTTACCACTCTCCATGTGGCTCCTTCCAGAATTAATTCCAGCTACAGGAGTTGCTACTCCCACCTTCCCCCAGTCTTTGCTTGCTTTCTTCTTGACCAGGAGTGCTCACCATCCTCACCAGCCCTGAGCCTGCCCTCTGGGGAAGCAGGGAGGGGAATTTTTGGGGATGTTTTACCGTTCTCCATGTGGTTCCTCTCGATGAAGTTGCGGCCCAGGTCTGCCTTGCAGATCTTCTCCACGTGCCTCATGCAGACATTGAGGAGATCATCCCTGAGCAGCCCCATGGATGGGCTCATGCTCTCCCCTTCCAGCAGCACGCTGTAGGTTGGGAGGGATGGAGGGGGCACATAATTCCTCATCAGAGCCCCAAATTCCTGCCAGAGAAAGGGATGGCATTAATGAGGAGCATAAAGGTGTGGAGGGAGGGAATTGGAGGGAGCTGGTTGGTGTTGGAATCCAAAAGTGGAAAGGTGTCACAGACATGTTTTATGAAAAATCCTTTCCTTAGGATTTTTCCTCCTGAGAAGCTGGGAGGCCTCAGGAACAAAATGTAAACAATGGTTATCTGCTGCTGTGGAATGCAACAGTGGATCTGTGATTGGCCTCATGTGATTGTTTCTAATTAATGGCCAATCACAGTCAGCTGGCTCAGACTGTCTGAGAGTCACAGGATTTTATTATCATTCCATTCCACTCTTTCCTTACAAGCCTTCTTGATGCCGGCAGTTTATTTACAGAGTTCACACATCTCACACTTTTTTGGGCTTGTCTTTGGGACAAATCTTGTCCTCACAAGGACAAAGGGAAAGGAAATGAGGTCTGTGTCACCTGCAGGAAGAGCACGGAGTCGCTGATCTGGTGGATCTGCTCCCTGTTCTCCTTGTCCTCTCTCAGCAGCTTCGCCCTCTCCTCCAGCTCATCCACAATTTCCTTCACGTTCTCCGAGGCAATTTTCTCCCTCTGGTCCAGGGCAGCCTTCACCTCATCCCTCTGCCTCTCCAGGTCACGGATCAGCTCCTTGAAGTGCTGGTCCACTGTGGCTTTCTCGTTGGTGGTGTAATTCTGGGTGGGGAAGGGGCACAGAGAGGAGGCAGCGGGAAAGAGGAGCAAGAAAATATTAAAATTTCACTGAGTTCTTTGCTAGCAGAGAGACACAGAGGGGGATAAATCCAAGGATTCAGCATTTAGGGTATGGAAACTCCAGCTAGGCATGTCTCAGCTGCAGGAAAGTTGTGCCAAGAGAAGCAATACCTGTTCCTGCAATATTCACATGGATGCAATCCAAAAGGGCCACTGCCTTCCCAGAGGTAAGAGCACATCTCCCATTTCAATTCATGCACTCACAGGTGACATTTAAAAACACTCTGTCACCTTCTAAATCAGGGCTCTGGCTCCTGGATTATTTGAGGACCAAATTCCCACCATTTCAAAGGATGAAAGGTGCTGAAACTCTTTTTACAAGCCTGACCTCGAGGTGCCTCTGAAATATTCCTCAGAAGGACTGGGGATGTAACTATATTGAGAGTCAGAATTTCTAGGTCAGGTTTCCAACAATAATAATAATAATAGTAATAATAGTAATAATAAAGCAGATGAAAAGCAGAGCTGGTGAGCCAATGTGCTTGCACCACATAAAAGGGAGAAGAATGGCTTTGCCTGTTAATATTATGCAAATTTTCTGGGGTGTCTCCAACTTGTGCTTTCACTGCTTTATTCAGTTAGGCTATAAATGAAAAAAATAATACCATGACTCTATTCCAACCCTTACCACGGTGCAAGAATTACAAAGGAGCCCTCTCTCAGCATGGAAATAAGCCGTTCCACCATAAATAAGATGTTTGTGTGGGTAAATTCATCTGCTCCTGCTGTCTTATCTCAGTTTGGGCGACCCAGAGCCCTCCTGCAGGTTATTTGTGGATTTTGTTTCTAAATCTGCCTGGCTACTGGTGATGGAAGGGCCACAAAGGACCTACAAAAGGAGCCAGAGCAGGGAGGTGCCTCGGTTTTGTATCAGGGCTGCATCTCCCCGCAGGGAATGTCGCAAGATGACTTCAGTGGGAGTTGTTGTTTCCAAGATTTGGCTGGGAGTTTGGGGATGAGATAAGGGCTGGGGAAGGGATGGAGTGAGGAAGGGACGGAGGGATGAGGGAGAGGAGGGGAGCAGGAATTGGGGCTGACAGGAGGGGCCCCTCGAACGCACCTTGATGCGGTCCCTCTCCTTCTGCCACTTGTCCACCTCATCCTCCACCTCGATGATCTTCAGCTGCAGCTGCTCCTTCTGCAGGGACAGCTCCGTCTGCGGGGAGAGCAGAGGAGAGGAGATGAGAGGGCAGGGGAGGGAGCCTGGTGAGCTGGTGGTCCCTTCCACCAGCCCCAGCCTGTGCTGCTGTGTCACTCTTGCACAGAGAATGACGCAGGTGAGAGGCAGGATTGTAAAAAGAGCAAAAGAAGGTTTTATTCAAGAGAACCACGTGGTTTTTATAGAGTGATAGGATAGATTCTGTTTGATTGGCCGCTTAACAAAAGCACCTTCCTCACACACCGTCCTTGAGAAGAACAGAAAGACAAAGTAGAATAACACCACCTGCAAATTGATTGTGCTTAACAAGTTCTCACATCCTCACAACTCCCTGAAAGTTTTCACAAGCCACTGTGACAAACCCTTGCTGTTTCTCTCTCTGTCCCACATCACCCTGTCCCAGGGTGACATTGTGAGGCTTGTACCCCCATTTGTGTGTGCTGTCCATGCTGAATATCATGTTCTGTGCCTTCAAGACTGGCTCTGAAAAGTGAAGCTTTGTTTTGGTTTTGCTCTCAGCCGCTCCCCCATGGCTGGCGGGACACAGAGACAGGGCAGTACATAGTGCTGCTTTTGCTTTTTGCTTGGCTTTTTGCTTTGCTCTTGCTTCTGCTCATTAGTTGGTTTAGCTAAGCAGTCTGAATTTTCTCTGGACTGTTTCTCCTCTCCCTTTTTTGGACCAACTCGAACCTGCTCCAGACTGGGACCTGGGAACACCGAGAATTTGCACCTTGCGGCTGCAGCAGCTTCCCCAGTGGTCGAGGGATTGATAACACAGTGAGCACCCACAGGAGAGACTTTCTGAATTTGTCATCTTTTTCATAGCGGTGACAGAGTGGTGTCACCTGGTATTGCTCATTTTGTGTGCTGGGGGGTGTTTTCCTATCAAATAAACAGGTTCTTTCCACTTCTCTCTGAGGAATGCCTCCCAGACTGGTTGGTGAGGGTTTGCTTTCTGGAGGGGCCCCCTTTTGGAGGTTTTCTCCCCAGTTTGCCCTAAACCAGGACACAAATCCACGCTGCTGTGCTGAGCAGAGCAGCAGGGAGGTCCAGCTGGCATCACGTGCTGCCAGCGGGCACCGACCCAGCAGATTCAGCAAAGCAGCAGCACCCACCTCCCAGGCTGCCTTTAATCACATGGGAGTCATGAGCTGCAGGGGAAGGGAGCTGTTTCAAAATTCAGCTGTGTGTGCAGAGCAGGGCCCAGCCCAGGGTGTGCCTGTGCAGCAATAACAGTTTTCGTGCAATTACGGAATGACGTTGGACGAGTGTTGCAACAAGAGGACGATGCCTCCGGCAGGAATTCTGTTTAGACAGGATTGTGGATTAATTTGCTCTGAATTGAGAGCTTTCATGTAGCGATGGAGCTGGGGAATGCTTGGAAAAAAAAAATTGAAAAGGAAAAAAAGAAAAAGCCACAAAAGGAGGAGGGAAGAGGTGTAGTCAACCTGCTGGGCTGAGATCAGCAATTTCACTGGGATTATTTGCATTTTGTTGTGCAGTGGATTCCCAGAGAAGCTCAGAGCTGGGACCTGCACAGGAATTTGTGGCAGTGCAGACCATGCACTGTTTCCCTGGGTCATTTTTCCCCTGGATCATTTTTTCCTTGGATCAGCCCTGGACCTGAACGTTGTCAAAACCCCATTAACTCCAGCAATCCCTCCCTGGGTTGTTCCCATTCTCCATCCCTGTCCCACCCTTTGCTGGGACATTTCTGCATTTCACGTGTGTGCAGGTTGGTCTCAGCCATGGCTGGAGGCAATCTGGCTGCGGGACACCCAGCCCAGAGCTGTTGAGGAATTCCAGAGCTGGCAGAAATTCCATGTTCTGCCATGTCAGGAGAGTCCTGAGAACCTGCTGGTCGTGTGGGATCTTCTGCAAAATCATTAAATTCACCCAAAACCACTGAAATCCAGGCCAACAATTAGAGGCACGGATGGATAAATGCACTCTCACACTCCAGCTGTCCATCCAAGAATGTGGTGGAACATGAAAATCTGGGGTTTTATTGATCAGGGGTTCGAGGGTTTTCAGTTCTGCACTGGAAATGAAGAGCGGGGAAGGAGCCGTGAACCAGCCCAGACAGGAGCTGTTGTCCTGATGCCAGCCAAGTGTCTGAGCAGCCTCTGGAGCTGGAATCCAGCACAGCTGCTCTGAGAGCCAACAGCCCCAGCTGCTCCAACCCAGAAAATCTCTGTTAGTGGAGGGACAAGGACTGGATGGTGGTTTTGTTGACGTGTAAAACACAGGAAAAGTGGGCAGAAAAAAGGGAAGCGTGGTCAGAGGGGTCTCAGTGCATCCTCAGATTGTTTTTAGGAGTTAGGAGAGCACTGGATTTCTAAATATCACCCACACACCCTCAGCAATGGCCCGAACACTGCCATGAGCTGATTCTCACCCTCTGCAGGGATTCAGGGCACACAGGGAAGGATTTTGTGGCACAGCTTCACCAGGGAGCCCACACTGGCTTCCAGATGAGAAAATCTGCCCTGCTACTGATGGAAAGAACAAAGAGAGGAGTTTGATCCCACAATTTTCACATTTTCAAGACAGCGGCTTGGAGGAATTCCTGCTGGTTTCCACTGCCACGTGCAGGGGGAGATGTCCTGTGCATGGGGACTCTGCACAGCAGGGAAATGCAATGAGATGAAAACGGTTTAGGTCCTTTTATCCACTGCATTAACCAACGTGAGAAATTACACCCAAATTCCAGGGATTTCCTTGAGCCACAGAGCTGCATCCAGCAGGCACTGATTGCTTAGGAAGTGAAAAGCTCATCTCCAGAGCAATTATTTCCATCCTCATCCCCAAAAATCAGGACATCCTTTTAAAAAAAAGGATGTAAAATCCTTTTTTAAGGATGTTAAGTCCTACAGAGAAGGATTGGAAGGAATTTTTGGGGAAGAGCAGAACTTTCACATAGACACTCCCAAACTCAAGGGATTTACAGAGAAAATGACAGGAAAAAAATAATCAGGTGATGGCTGGAAGGTGGTGATAACAATATTATGCTTTTATGGTTCCTTTTTAATTAAGATGGGTCTCCAAGGAATTTTGGGAACTATTATTTGTAAAAGTGCTCGTGACTCCCAGCAGTTCAAACACCCCCCAGAAAGGTGGTGTGGGGTGGAACAGCCACTTAGGAGCAGAGGCACACAACAATTTGGAGCAGGTTTATGACTTGCAAATGGAAATTACAGAGATGCTCCCAATGGCCAGGATGCAAATCCCACACTCAGCCAGTCCTGGCAAAGGGGAAACACCAGCACAGAGTGCAGCAGGGGCAGGGGAGGTGAGGGGAGGTGGGACTGTGGGGTGCTGCAAGAAATTAAATAAATACTACAAAGAAATACCCTAAACATAGGAAAACATGTTAAAGAGGTTCAGGGAGAGTCTGGAATAGGGGAAGCACTGGTGGCATGGGCAGAAGGGTTCTCTGGAGGTGAAGCACAACACCAAGGGTTCAATAGGTAATTTCCTGATGGTTTTAATGCCTTTTTTCTGTCTGGAAGGCTGCTTTGGCTGCCCATGCGTATGACAGAAATATAATCACAATATGGGGGCCACAGGGGTTAGAGACAGGCAGTGCCTCAAGAGAAAACTCCCATCTGTCTTCACATTCCTCAGATTTTCCAGGCTCAGAAATCCTTGATGGACCCTCTAGAAGAAATCCATTGGAGGATTTGGGGTTCAGAAGATCCTAACGAGAGCTAAAACAGCAACACCCCCATGGTGGGGGTCCCCCAGAGCAGAAATAACAGGAATAGTGTGGGAAAAGCCAGGAAATTCACATTTAGACAAATTTTTGAGCAGAGCAGGCTGAGAACCGAAGGCGCTGAGAACCTCCATGCTCAGATTGGATCCCCTATTAGAGCCTCAGCTAATTAGGGCAGCTAAGAGGCTTCAGTGAAAGTTCAGAGTGTACATCCAAGGAGCTGAACCCAGCCCTGGTGCTGTGGAGGAGCTGCAGATGGGAGATTACAGAGCCCTGCGCGATGATGCAAGCGCTTTGTGCAAGGAGGCAGCGGCAGCACAAGCAGCATCATGCCCTGAACACCCTGGGAACAGCCCTGTGTCCCCAGCTCTGCTCATTAACCAAGGGAAAGCTGCACAAAGTGCTGCTCCAGCTCGTTGTCCCAGTGCAGGGCCAGGCTGGAAAGTCAGGGGGGGTGTTTGGGACATGATTCCTGCTGGGCGCACAACTGCATTTTCCCATCTCAGTTTCTGCTAAGCAGAAACCCCTGAAAACTCTGCCAGCATCCCATAAAATGCCACTGGAAAAGCTGAGTCCTTGGAGAGAATTCCTTGCTTTAAAACAAGTGGATTTGTTAGAATTAAATAGAATTAAACCTTCCAAAGTTTAATTTTTTTTGCTCCCTGCTCAGTGACAGTGATGCAGGGATGGGAACCCCTCTGGATCCATCTCTGGGTGCACAACTGCATTTTCCCATCCCAGTTTCTGTTAAGCAGGGAGGGCTGAAACCCCTGAAAACTCTGCCAGCATCCCACAAAATGCCACTGGAAAAACTGATTCCTTGGAGAGAATTCCATGCTTGCAAACAAGTGGAATTTGTTGGAATTCCACTTGTTTGAAAGCAAGGAATTCTCTCCAAGACTGGAATTCCTTGCTTTCAGAACAAGTGGATTTTGCCTGGATTCTGTCCTCGGTGTGGAGGATTAATGCAGAATTCAGGCAAACAGACAAATTTATTTTGAGCTGTGCCCACAGGGCAGCCACAGCTGGTGTGGGTAAAACCTCCCAGCCATGCTGCAGCACTGAGAAATGCCCCCAAACCCTTCCAAAATTTAATTTTGTTTGCTCTCTGCTCAATGCCATTGATGCAGGGATGGGAACCCCTCTGGATCCATCTCTGTGGATGGTTTCCTTCTAAGCCTTTGTAAAAAAACCCCTTTTCAAAGCAGCTCTGTGGGAAGGAGGAACACCCAGCTCCCCTTCCTGTACCCACAGCGAACTTTGCTTTAAAAGATGAAGAATTAGAGCAAAACACAACCAGATCAAAGTGGTTTTCAGCAGAGCTGACCTGGCATGCTGAGCACCAGGGCTGGAGCTGGAAGGCAATGCCAGGTTGTTTCCAGCTCTGGGACTGGCAGGCAGAGGTGAAGTTGTCTCCTTTGGAGAGCAGCTCTGTAAAACAGGTTTGGGATGAAGGATCCCCTTTCAGGATGAAGGATGCTGGCTCCAAGGGGGGGCTCTGCTGATAAATCAGGGTTTTATTGGCCTGGACAAGCTGCTGTGGAGCATTCTCACTTTGCAGGTGGGAGTTGTTATTCCCCAGCCTCACAGTTTTTTTGGTTTTTTTTTCCTGGCTGGTTTTTTGTGCCGGTTCTGGTGCAAACTGTTACTTTTCCTCTAAAGCTGCAGCAGGAAATGAATGCAAAGTGGATCTGGGGAGAGCATTAAAGGTTTGCTGGGTAAAATAGGCAAATGGCACTGGGTGGGAAGTCAGGCAAATGTCTGTGTCTGAGTCCCTGTGCCTTTCCTTCACTTGTGTCTGCTCAGCAGGAACAGGGGGTGAGTGACTCTCACCCCAGGCTGCTGAAAAGTGGAAGATGGGGCTGTGCTCTCTGTCTGGGACAGAGATATCAGGTTTGCACTGCCCTAACTATAGGTGTCTGTTCTGGCTTGTTTGCATTCCTCTGCTCCGTCTGCTCCGTGAGGAGACAAGCAGCGTTTCCTAATTCCTTTCTCCACAGCACAGCCCCTCTCCTCCCCGCAGCAAAGCCAGGCTGAAATCTGCATTAATTCTGCAGGTCTGAAGGGCAGATGCACCCAAACCAAGCTCATTCTGTGACACTTTTTGTGCCACCAAATCGCTGAGCTCCCAGGTTGGCAGCGCAGCAAAGCAAACCCCAGCTCTGGAACCCTCCCCAGTCCTGGAGCCACACAGCAGCCAGGGGTGAGGAAATCCCTGCAGATAAATCCTGGACACCCAGCAAGGTGTGAAAGGCTCTGTCAGGACACAGCTTTGTGCTGGTCACCACTCCAATGGCACAAGATTTGGAGGTTTCAAAGTGAAAAGCTCTGTCAGGACACAGCTTTATTCCAGTGGCAGGATGGATTTTTGAGGTTTTAAAGTGAAAAGCTCTGCCAGGACACAGCTTTATTCCAGCGGCAGGATGGATCTGAAGGTTTTAAAGGCCCTCTGCAGCTGCTGGGATGCCAAGCTAGGAGAACTGGGCAGGGATAGGGTGACCTGGTGTGAGGTTGTGATTTATCCCTTCCAAAAGGGCAGCAGCACCAGGCACCCTCCCAGTCTGTGGTCACAAATTCCAGCTGGGCTGATGTGATAAGGAGAGGTGTTAAACACCAGGGGCTTGGAAATATTCATTGCTCTTTGTGGCTCCTGCTGAGGCTCCACCTCTGGAGAATAAATCAGGGGTGGGAACAAGCATTTGTAGGCAACAGCTTTGCTGCTAATTGTTTTTGTCTGAGTGAATGCTCGCTCGAGTTACAACACGATCAAACTCTGTCAGGAGAAACTCACACATGGGCATGATTCATGTTGATAAATCCTAAATCCTCTAGGCTGAGTAGCAGCAGAGCTGAAGGTGGCAAAAAGACTCAGAGACAGGAATCAAACAGCATTTAAACCCCATTCTCTGCTCATCCACGGCTGTGCCTTTAAAACCAAGGTGCTGGAGGTGTCTCCAGCACAGGAGGAAGGATCTGAGCAGCTTTGCTTCCTCAGGAAGCAGCTGCTCACCTCGTTGCAGGCAGGAATTGGACACCTTGGCAGACACCAGGCAGGGCTTTATGTCAGGGCTGACATCAAAACCACGAGTTCAGGCAATTATGGAACAAACAGCAAGGCTGGCAAGCCCTGCAGGAATTTGGGAAAGGCTGTCTGAGACGTGGAAAAGGCTTTGTCTGGTTTCAGCAGGGCTGCAAACTGGAGATGACACGGCAAGAAAAGACCAGAGCAGCCAGAGATAAGCTCTGCACAAGATGCTCTCTCAGCCTGATGAGCTGAATCTTCCGAGCTCCTTGGGAAGAGTAAAATTGTCCTTCCCATGAAGGGAACTCAAGGGAACCTGTGTCTGCCTGGTCACCACATCACAGCACTGGTTTGGGGTTTAGGAGATCTTAGTGCCCTTCCTGCTCCTGACTGTGACTCCAGGCACCTTGTTTTATATAATTAAAATTTTACAGCTCTCTTTATTGGCATCTCTCCTGTCCTGTCTGCTTAGAAAGTTTCTTCCTTTTACCACGGGGATGTGCAGCAACAGACATGGTGAGAGCCTGATTTTTTTGCTAGAACAAGTGAAATCCTCCTCATCCACCCAGAAAGCAAACAACAGGAGGCTTTGAGCAAACAAAAGTGAAATCTCCCTGGATGTTCATCCTCTGAACGTGTTGTAGTAACACTTCAGGGGAAATTATCAGGTTTCGTGCTTGCACCAGGGTTTGTTTGTTTTGGTTTTGTTTTTTTTTTTTCCATCTAAACTTCAAAAGATTTTTTCCATAGGTGTGGCTCAACAGAAAAGAAAAAAAAAAAAAAAAAAAAAAACAAAAAAAAAAAAAAAAAAAAAAAAACAAAACCTAATCTCACTCTAATGAGCTGAGATAGCAATTTTCAATAGTCATAAGCACCCATGAGTAACTTTAGCAGCCACTGATTTGACAATTTGTATTCTGGAGGTGCTGATCCTGACTTTCTGTGGGCAACACCACACAACCACTGTCAAAACTCAAGAAAATGTTTAAAAACTTGGCATTTAGGGCTTTGATTCAGCCACTGCTGGAAGTCAGGTGTGCTGGCAGCCAGGTTCTCCATCCCTAAATGCAGCTTGCAGAGCTGTGCTGCTGCAGGCAGGATCAGGAGAACACCAATCCCATGGAAACAGCAGCCAGGACATATCAGTTTCTACTAATACTTCCCACCAGCAGCCAGGAAATATCAGTTTCCACTAAACACTTCCCACTAGCACCACTGCATCCAGGATTCCACCCCAAAAATCACCTGGGAGCAGGGGAGCAAAGGCTGTGCCGTGACATCTGCCGGCTGCTAGGAACTTAAGGAATGAAAGGAGGAATGAGAGGAGAATAAAGTTACCTCTTTGCCCGCCTTCTCGATCTCCACTGTCACCGTGCTGTGGTTCTTGTGCTCCTGGAACATGCAGAGGTAGCAGATGCACATCTGGTCCGTCTGGCAGAACAGCTCCATGGTCTTGCCATGCACGGGGCACTTTCTGGCCTCGAAGTCCCTGATGGGGTCCAGCAGCTGGTGGTCCCGGAATGCCGCTCCCTCCAGGTGGGGCTTGAGGTGCAGCTCGCAGAAGGAGGCCTGGCACACCAGGCAGGACTTGACAGCCTTCTGCTTGTTGTCGATGCAGGAGTCGCAGAGAACGTCCTCCAGCTTCACGCGGGGCCGCGAGCCCGCCGCGCGCTCGGCCTTGTTGAAGGGTCTCCTCAGGTCCCCCGTCTCCACCAGGGGCAGGGAGGATTTCTTCAGGTCCCCCGCAGAGAACAGGGACTTCCTCCCTTCCCCATCAGCGGGCAGGAAGCTCTTTTTGGAATCCAAGGAGAACAGGGATTTCCTGAGGTCGCCCTTCTCCGGGAAGTTGAGGCCTGGTCTCCTCATGTCTCCGATCTGGCCGCTGTTGAACTGCATCTTCTTGGAGTCGGCCGAGTCCATGCTGAAGTAGGTTGACCTCTTCTCGTCGGATGACTCCACAAACTGAATGATGGGCCTCTTCCAGTCACTCCCAGAGAAGAGGGAGCTCTTGATCTGCCCTGTCTCCAACGCAGCGCCGCCCGTGCCTTTTATAGCTTCTTTCTCGCCTCCGCCAGGGCTCGTGGCCTTCTTGGCCTCCTCTTCTTTTTTGGGGGTAGTTGGGCTCTTCACGTCCTCGGGCTTGCTGGCGGTGCCGTTTGTCCTGGCTGCACTCCCCGTTTCCATGGCCTAAACAGGGGTTTGTAGGGGTTTCTCTGCTCGCTCTCTGCTCCAGCTCCCGGCTCTCAGCCCCCTCCAAGGCAGGCAGGCTCTGCCTGGTGCTGCTCCCAGCCAGGAAGGGCTCTGGAATGCAGAATTCAGGGAACCTTCCTGCCCCAGTGACGCTCCCCGAGGAGGAGCAGCGCGCCCGGATCGCGCCCAGGTGGATGCAAGGGGGAAAGAAAGGAAGGAGGAAAGGAAGGAGCAGACGTGGAGGGATCAGAAGAGCTCCAGCTGTGCAGTTAATTATACAAGGCAGTCCACACCCAGGAACATTCTTGTCTAACCAGGTTGGGGAGGAAGGGCTGTTTATATACATAGAAATGTCTCCTTCAAAAAAAAAAAAAAAAAAAAAAGAAGAGAAAAGAAAAGAAAAAAAAAAAGTCATTTTCATTAAGATGTAGCAACCAGTTCCACCACTTGTTTCAAAAATAATTTGGTTCCTTCCTTGCAGAGATGGGCAGGGTCGGGGAGTCCACAAGATGCCCAAGGTGGGTTTGTTAACTGGGTCATAGCCGTGCACCAAAATAATTAGGGTTGTAATTAAAATGAACGCCTAGAATAAAGCATTCTTCAAGCAGGCTCCCCCCAGGGCTTGCTGCGTTCAGGAGGGAGGAGAAATTCATGGTTAATGCTGGGTTTAAACGGCCCTATTATCTTTATTTTGGTTTTATTTTGGGTTTGTGCAAGGTCTGTCCATCTAGACCTGGAAATAACCCAGCCACGGATCAGAACAGGTCAAAATTGGCTGGGCCTGCTTTTCCCACAGGCCAAAAAAGATGAGTGGTGAAACAAAACCTCCACTGTGTGCTCTGAGATAGGTGTATCCCATGTAGCTCTTCCCATAAATGCCCTCAGAACTGGAACACGCCTGAAAGAGGAACATGGTGCAGCTTAGATGGTCAAAATATCTCTTGCCAGAGAAAATAAGTGACAAAAGAATTAAAAATTTTCTGTCTCCAGCAGCTGAATTCCTGGGAGATGTTCACTTGTTGGAATCACAGATGATTTCAGGAGGAAAAAAATCTCTTTCTGAGCACTGGTGGATTCCAGCGACTTTAAAGGATGAGATTGATCTTCCTTTCACATCCCTTCAGATTATACTCGGAATTTCAGTGAGATTTCTCTGAGATGAATGCCCAGGGTGCAAATTAACCACGCCAGAGATTTGTGCTTAATTGAGTTTTCTCAGAACGCCCCAGTGGCGCTGCTGGAGGTGATTTTTACCTGTAAAAAATCTTAAACATCCACCAGAACCCCCTGTTGGAAGGGATTTGAGTAAAAATCCAGCTCTGCATTTTCCAGCTTTTTCTGAGGTGTGGAGGAAGCAGAGGCAAAGCAGGAGCAGCATAAATTCTGGATCTGATAGGAGAAGGAAAGAACCTGTCTTACAAATGTAATTTTTCAAGGTCTTGTCTGTGCAAAATGAGAGAAAAAGAAAGTGAAATTCTTTTTCTTGGCTCATAGACATGCTCAAAGACATTTCTTCACAACTCTCTCTTTATGAGAAATGCCTTGGCATTCTGCATTTTTTTGGGTAGTAGTCGTTGGGAAAGAACATTTCTTTCATTAATATTTTTTTATTAATAGGCCCACAGCCTTTCATGAGTCAGAATTCATTCCTCAGCCCAGGAAAGGGCAATGCCGTTTTTTAAGACCCGATTTCATAAAGGAAGAATTTGACTGACATCAATGCATTTTTTTCCCCCTGGCTTGCTGGGCTGAGCCGTTCTTTAGAACATCAACACTCCTGTAAGTCTCCAAGTAATTAAAAATACTGCAGGGTGGAGGCTCCTGTTCTCACGTGTGCTGAGGAGACTCAGCAGAGCTGCTCCAGCCAAGGTTAATCCTTGAGGAGCAAAAAACATCCCGAGGAAGAGGTCTGGCCACAAAGGTGGCCTTGGTTTGTTTTCCTGATGCTTTGATAAGATTTTGGGGTGGGTAAGGCAGTTAAAAGGTTAAGGATTGAGTTTTACTGATGCAAATGCAGATAAATCCCAGAATCACGGGATGGGTTGGAAGGGACATTGAAGCCCATCCAGTGCCATGGGCAGGGACATCTCCCACTGTCCCAGGTGCTCCAACCTGGCTTTGGGCACTGCCAGGGATCCACCACAGCTGCTCTGGGCACCTGTGCCAGGGCCTGTCCACCCTCCCAGGGAACAATTCCTGCCCAACATCCAACCCAAACTTCCCGTCTTGCAGTTTCAATCCATTTCCCATTTTCCAGTTCCGGATCCAGAGTCCCTCTCCAGCTTCCCCTCCAGATCCTGAGGTCTCCACACAACCTTCTCTTCTCCAGCCTGAGCATTCCCACCTCTCAGCCTGTCTGCAGCCCTTTAATCAACCTCGTGGCCTCTTCTGGACCTGCTCCAACACTTCCACATCCTCTTTTTGTTGGGGACCTCATATTCCAGGTGCTCTGAGGTCTCCACACAACCTTCTCTTCTCCGTTCCCAACATTCCCACCTCTCAGCCTGTCTCCAGCCCCTTTATGAACCATCTCACACCAACTCTGCATGAAGGCTCCAGGGACACCTCCCTGTGGCTTTCCAGAGTTAAGGGGGTTTATAAAATGAGGAGAAAGGGGTTTATTAGATGGGTAGATAACAACAGGACAGTGGTTTTACACTAAATAAAGGAAGGCAGGGATGGAACAGATGTTTGGAAGAAATTCTTCATGCTGGGCCTGCTCCAACACTTCCACGTCCTCCTTGTGTTGGGGACCTCACATTCCAGGTGCCAATTTATGCACACACACATTTTCCAGGCAATTTAGGAGCCAAAAACACAGCCCAGCCTGGCCATCTCCTTATCTCTGCCCCTCCCAGAGGTGGCTCCTGCTGCCTCCAGCATGAGTTCATTTTTTGCAGGAGCATCCCTTGGGATTTTTGCTCAGGACAAGTGTCCCCTGTCCCAGCAGCCAGGGCCCTGGCTGTGCCTGTGACTCAGAGCACACACCCACGGGTGGCATCTGCAGGGCCTTTCATCTCCAGGACTCGGCAGAGCTTTTCAAAGGTTCGCAAATTAAACCTGACAACACCTTTGCAAAATAGGTCTGGGCTGGTAACCCCACGTAGCAATTAGGGAAACTGAGGCATGCACTGGGGAGCTGGCAAATTTTTCAGCAAAATGAAAGGTTTTTTTCCTCCTGAAGTCTCTGTTTAGCCTTTTGGCTTTCTCTTATTGTTCATCTTTCACATCTTCTTATTTTTCATGGTTGTGACCTCTCTAAATCCTTGCTCTTTTTTATGAATACCTCATGACGCTGCTGTTGGTTGTTTAGAATTTCATTTTGTTGTCTCTGTACCAGAAAGTTTGGGTGTTTTATTAAAACATTTCCACTCTGCAACATTGCTGCACATGATTGCTGTTGGAAAACCTGTTGCCCTGATTTTTTAAGTTTTTCTAAGCCTTCTGATGTTTACATTGTTGTAATGAACTTTCTCGTACACTTTATGTAAATAATTTATTGTTTTGCATTTTTTTATGGAGGAGGAGAAATTTGTTGGACTGTTGGTTTGTCCAGTGTCATTGTCATTCCACTGTCACCTTGGAAATCTATAAATGTTGGAGTCAGAAATTAAAAGTCCCTTTTTTACCGCGAAAGGAGCAGTGAGTTCGCGTCGTTTTGTTTCGTGTCCTATAGTGACAGGAAACCAATCTCCCCAGGACGAAAAAGTGAAAGAAACTGGGTCCACTTCAAACTAAATAGAACAGAAACAGTTAAGCCAACCCCGGGGCACTCCTTTAGACAGGCTCCAGAGCAGGTTTTCAAACAGCAGCAAGTGATGAAGTCATGGGGAGTCAGGGAGAATTAGCTCAACCAGCCCATGATTCACTGGCCCTGCTTCTCACAACAACTCTGAGCCAAGCAGGAGCAGAGAACCTGCCTGATAATTGCTGCTCCGTGCTCTGCCCACTAATCCACACAGCCTTGCACATCCTGCATATTTCCAGCCCTTTCTCACTTCTTCCACCTTCACACGGAATAAATCCCCGGCCCAGAAAATGCGACGCCGAGGAACAGCCGGGGTGTTGCTGCTGCTGGGGAGCTCAGAGATGAGCCCAGATCCCATCTGGGGAGTGTTGGGCAATGGCAGGGCAGGAAAGCAGAGCTGGCAGAACGAGTCCAGGGCGCCCTGCTGATCACATCCAGGCAGCAGCACATCCAGCTCTCCTGGCACAGAGGGCAGCTCTGCACACGCTCTGGGCTGTGATTTCACGGTTTGGGGTGGAAGGGACCTCAAATCCCATCTCATTCCAGCCCTGCCATGTTCAGAACACCTTCCACTATCCCAGGCTGTGGCCTTGGACACTTCCAGAGACGGGGCAGCCACAGCTGAGTGGCTCACCACCCTCTGAGTGAAGAATTTCTTCCAAACATCTGTTCCAGCCCTGCCTTCCTTTATTTAGTGTAAAACCATTGTCCTTTTGTTATCTACCCATCTAAAAAGTCTGTCTTTGCACTCTTTATAAACCCCCTTAACCCTGGAAAGCCACAGGGAGGTGTCCCTGGAGCCTTCATGCAGAGTTGGTGTGAGATGGACTCAACTTAGACAAGATGGACTCAATTTAAAGGAGATGGACTCAGATGAGATAGACCCAGATGAGAGGGACTCAGAGGAGATGGACTCAACTTAGGTGAGATAGACTCAACTTAGACAAGATGGACTCAATTTAAAGGAGATAGACTCAATTTATCTGAAATGGACTCAGATGAGATGAACTCACCTTAGAGGAGATTGACTCCATTTAGATGAGACAGACTCAAAAAGTGAAGCTCAGATATTTGTGACAATTTGCCCACCAGCTGTGTCTCAGATTGGGGGATGAAGTGAAGAAAAGCTGAACAAACAGGATGAAGTAATTTAGGGGATGAATTTGGTTCAGTTCTGGTCAAGCCCTGCTCAGGATTTGGCTTCCTGCACCAAAATTTGGACTTCTAGGATGCTGTGAGCATCCGAGGAGCTCCTCCAGGGTACCACAGAGGCCAAACACCTTTGTAGGGCTTAAACCAGGCCTGCAGGCTATGAGCAGGACCATGGGGAACGTTAATTATTGGCAGAAGTGGCAGCAGGACACGAGTGCCCTGTTGTGTAAGAGCGATACTGGGCGAGGCCCAGCAGTGCCAGGGTGTGACAGCACAGAGGATTTGTGCAGCCTGGGGGACAACCCCTTCCCAGGGCTTCTGCTGAGTCTGGAAAAGGGAAAAAACACAGCTCAGCATTAAATCAGAGGAGAGACAGGGGAGTCTGAGTTAAAGGGCAATGCCAGATCAAAAAGGGGGAATTCATTCATTTAAAATCTAGATTTTACTCATTAAAATTTAGATTTTAGCCATTAAAATCTAGATATTACTCATTAAAGATCTTAATCTGGGAATTAGGGGAGCACCCCAGGAGCAGAGGCCAGGCTTTGGAGCAGCCTGAGACCCCAACCCCCAGGATTCTGCAGCCATCAACATGTGGCAAAACTGCTGTGGAGAAAGGAATACACACATAATTTAGAATGAAATTTCTCTAAAGCTCTAAAACATTCTTCTTCTTCCCACATTATATATATATATATATATATATATATATATATATATATATATATATATTCATTTATTTTATATATATTTTAAATATATATATTATATATTTTATATGTTTTAAATATATATTTTTTATTTTTTCAATTTTAATATAGCATAGTGAGATAAAACTGGATTTTCAATTAAGTTATTATTTTTTAGATAATTAATTTTTAGTTTATTAAGCAGAGATAAGGGTTTTTTTGTATTATAGGTATTTTGTATTTTTTTATATTTATTTATATTTGGTATTGTTTTTTAGGAAATATAGCTGAAAATTTTGTGGTTTTATGTCACACGTGGCACTGCTTGGAGAATATTTGTTATTGTGATTTTTTTATGTATAGTGCTTTTATTATTGTGCATGGATTAGAGCTGCTTTTAGGATTTTTTTAAGGATGTTTTGTTTATTTAAATTTATTTTTATTTTAAAAAAAGTAATAGTTTTTTATTTTTGGAATGCTCTTTTTTTTAAATTTCACTATATTTTTTTTAATTTATTTTTTGGGGCTGAGGGGTTTTGAGAATAGAGATTTTATTTTTTTTTTCTTTTCAACTTTATAATCTTTTCTTTTTTCAGTTGCATAACTGTGCAGGGATCCTGCATGCCTTCCACGTGCTCACAGGGCTTGTTTGCGCCACGCTCGCATTGTTTATAATTAATTAATTAAAGCTGCATTTCAAGGCTTCTGCTGGCTGCCTGCTGAGGCCAGGAAGGATCCCCCCCACACACACTTTGATGATTAATTTGGTTTCTGTGTCATTGGGTTTGGAGCTTTTTGTTTTCTTTCCCACCTGGTTCTCACTGGAGCTTGGCCTGGTGCACAGGGGGAGGCTGGGTGAGGCTGGCTGCTCCTCTCAGGTGTCTGCTGAGCACTGAAACCCCAAAACCAGCTCAGCACCGAAACCCCAAATCCAACACCCAACATCCCCAGCTCCTCTCAGGTGTCTGCTCAGCCCTAAAACCCCAAATCCAGCTCAGCACTGGAACCCCAAATCCAGCTCAGCCCTCTGAGCCGTCTCAGCAGTCAGATCCCACTGGAGGAGGTGAAGGAACATTTGGGGAACACCACACGTGCTCTGAGCAGGGAAGGAACTGTAAAACCCCAAAGCTGGGCCCCAAATCCAACATCCAACATCCACAGCTCCTCTCAGGGTCTGCTCAGCACTAAAACCAGCTCCAAAGCTGGGCTCAGCTCTAAAACCAGCTCCAAAGCTGGGCTCAGCTGGGCATATTCCTCATCTGGGCTGGAAAAGGAGCACTGGAGGTTTCCTGCCATCTCCTTTGGCTTCTTGGGTCAGTGGCATTTTCCAGGCTTTTCATGGATTTCATTCCAAGTTCTGCCACTCCAGCTTGGGAGATGGAGACTCTGCCCTTCTCCAGCCTGGCTGAAGTGCTCTGGGATCTCTGGGAACAAAGCAGGCTGCAAGAGAGGGAGATCATTTATGTGAAATTGATAGTTTAGAGAAACTCCTGCTTTGTGGGGGCTGTAGAAATCTTACAAAACATTCTGCTCTTTATATTGTTTATTTGTCCTTTATTTATCCTGCAGCTGGCGGAACCGACTGATTGAGATCTGGCTGCTCAAAAAGAAGTTTTATTTCCACAAAAACGTTTGGTCCTGAGGCGTAGCTGCTATCAGGGACTTCATGGATTGCATTCCAAGTTCTGCCACTCCAACTTGGGAGCACGGGGAGGGGAGGAAGCACTGCCCCTTCCTCATCCTCACCTCTCCTGCGTCCCTGCCCCGTGCCAGGCTGACCAGTGACCCTGGGTGGCTCAGGAGGGACAGAGGCTCAGTTTCTGTCCCCAGGGCAGGGAGCGCTGCCTGCTCAGCTCTCTGGCCGGAGCAGGGCCTGCAGGGATGCTTGGCTTGGGATTGCCAAAGCCAGAGGATTTCACAGGATTTCACAGGAGGCTCTGCTGACACCTGGCTGCCCTTTTCCCCCTCCCTCCAGCCCGCCCTGCTGCCCTTTCTGCTGCTTGCCCTGCTCCTTTCTCCCCTGGCTGCACTCCCTGACATCACCAGGGAGCTGGGTTGGGCTTGAGGGACTTGGGGAGCAGCAAAGGCACACAGGGAGACATGGAGGGAAGGGAGAACCTTTACAGAATCACAGAGTCACAGAATTCACAGAATCACAGAATCACCAGGTTGGAAAAGACCTTCAAGATCACCCAGTCCAACCCAGCCCCAACACCTCAACTCAACCCTGGCACCCAGTGCCACATCCAGCCTTTGTTAAACACACCCAGGGATGGCGACTCCACCACCTCCCCGGGCAGAACATTCCAGAACTTTATCACCCCTGCTGTAAAAAACTTTTTCTTGATATCCAGGAAGGCTTTGGGTGGGCTTTGGGTGCCTGGAAATCAGGAAAAGGAGGGGAAAACCCTGAGGAGTGGGGCCAGCAGCAAAGGAGAGTGAGCTGAGCCTGGTGTGAGGCTGTGCAGAGGAATTGGGGCTCTGCAGAGCCCTGGGAAGTGAAATGGGAAAACGTGTTGGGACAAGGACACTTATTCACCCTGTGACTGAGCAAGACAAACATCCAGCCCATGTGTGAGCCTGCACGTGTGGCTCTTGATTTATTCTCCTCTCCCTTCCCACTGTAAATACAGAATGAAAAAATGGGGCAGCAAGAGAAATACGAGACAGGGGCATGGGGGGAGAGAGCAGGGAAAACACTGGGAATATGACTGAAAATATCAGAGATAAATATAAACATAATTGTAAATGTAAAATATAAATATAAATATACCTAAAAATAAATATTAAATCAACAATAGCAATAAAATTAAATTAAAAATATAAATACGAATGTGAATATAAATACAAATATAAATATAGCTATAAATAAAGATTAAATTGACAATAGAAATAAAAATTAAATGTAAATGTAAATGTAAATATAAATATAAATATAAATATAAATATAAATATAAATATAAATATAAATATAAATATAAATATAAATATAAATATAAATATACCTAGAATTAACAATAGAAATAAAAATTTAATTCAATTAAAAATATAAATATTGATGTGAATATAAACATAAATATACCTAAAAGTAAAAATAAATGTTAAATTAACAATAAAAATTAAAATTAAATTAAATTAAAAATATAAATATGAATGTGAATATAAATATAAATCAGAAATCTAGATAAGAGCATGAATTGGGGCCTGAAGCTGCCTTACTCATGGCAATGAATTGAGGCTGAGGTGACGGGAGCTGAGGCAGGTGAGGGTCAGCACCAGACATCAGGGAGGGTTTTGCATCCTCCACTCTTACTCAGCAGCAGCAGCTCTGAGCTGCCGTGTCTGGGCTTGCAGCCCTGGCTCAGCATTATCCCTCTGCAGCCCCATCCCACCCTCTGGCTTCAGGGTGGAAACAGCTCTGAGTGTGTAATTCCCCTTTTGCAGGGAAATGCAGCAGGATCAGCAGGCCAGCCCAGCGAGGCTGCTTTCCTGCAGGCAGCAGCACACGGAGGGGGTTTGGTGGCCGGAATTTAGCTGGAAATGGGATCAGGCAGTCCTTGACACAGCTCCTCTTCTCATCTCCCTTATCTGCCCTGCCTGCTCTGTGGTGGAGGCTTGGGAAGGTGCCACCCTGATTTTTTAAGATTTTCTGAGCCTTCTGATTTTTACATTCTTGTAATGAGCTTTCTCGCACACTTTCTGTAAATAACTCATTGGTTTGCATTCTTTTATGGAAGAAGAGAAAATGGATGGGCTGTTGGTTTGTCCAGTGTCATTGGAGAGGTGGCACTGTCACCCTGCAATCCACTGCCACTTTTAGAAATCTATAAATGTTATCTATAAATCTATAAATGTTGGACTCAGAAATTAAAAATTCTCTTTTTACCTCGAGAGAGCTGCGTGTCTGTGTCATGTAAATATCTCATTGTTTTGTATTCTTTTCTGGAGGAGGAGAAATGTGATGGGCTGTTGGTTTGTCCAGTATCACTGGAGAGGTGGCACTGTCACCCTCCAATCCTCCAATCCCTGTCACTTTATAAATCTATAAATGTTGGATCAGAAATTAAACTTCCCTTTTCTCACCTTGAGAGCAGAGGTGTGTGTGCTCGTGTTGTTTCGTGTCCTACAGTGACAGGAAGGGATCTGCAAGCCAGCAGCAGCGTGTGGACACCAGCCCTGGCTTGCAGGGGTGGGAGGGAAATTTGGCATCTGAGGGAAGCAGGATGGAAAATGTCTGATGTTTGCCTTGGAAGGGAGCTGAGCACGGCTCTGACGTCAGTGGCACTGAGCTCACGGTTCCTTCAGCACCTGTTTGTGCCTCTTCCAGCCCCACCATGGTGTGGCAGGGCCTTCAGCTCTCCATCCTGGGCAGTTCCTGCAGCCCAGAGTCCCCTCAGCAGCCTCCACCATCCTGAGGCCTCTTTGCCTCCCTGCTGCCTGCTCTGCTGGCAGACAAAGCTGTTCCCACCCAGGAAAACCAAACTGTGAACGTTCCCCAGCTCCAGGAACCCCCAGCAGGAGCTGGCTCCCAGTCAGGGCAGGCAGTGAGGCTGAGGGTGGGACAGCAGTGCCCACCTGCTGCACCCGTCTGTCCATCCCTGCCCATCCATCCCTGCTGTCCATCCCTGTCCATCCCTGTCCATCCCTGCTGTCCATCACTGTCTGTCCATCCCTGGCTGTCCATCCTTGTTCATCCATCCCTGTCTGTCCTTCCCTGTCTGTCCATCCCTGTCCACTCCTGCTGTCCATCCCTGTCCATCTCTGTCTGTCCATCCCTGCTGTCCATCCCTGTCCATGTCTCCTGTCCATCCCTGGCTGTCCATCCCTGTCCATCTCTGTCTGTCAATCCCTGTCCATCCCTGTCTGTCCATCCCTGTCCATCTGTCCTGTCCACCCCTGTCCATCCCTGTCTATCCCTGTCCATCCCTGGTTGTCCATCCCTGTCCATCCCTGTCTGCCCATCCCTGTCCATCTCTGTCTGTCCATCTCTGTCCATCTTTCCTGTCCATCCCTGTCCATCTCTCCTGTCCATCCCTGTCCATCCCTGTCTGTCCATCCCTGTCTGTCCATCCCTGTCCACCCCTGCTGTCCATCCCTGTCCATGCTGAGCACGGGCAGGGAGCACCTGGAGCAGGGCAAGGCAGGGAGCCCAGCCTGCCCTCCTGCCCAGCCCTCATTACATTAATTACACTCAGCTTGGAGGCTCCATGGAGTCCCAGCTCAGCCCTGAGTGGCGCCCTGGGGCTGGCTGGCACCCAGGGAGGGGTGGGGAAGGTTGGGAGAGGAAACTGCAGCTCCCTCCTGCAGCAGGGAATGGCCTGGCCCTGCATTCCAGGGGGACACACTGGGGACACACTGGGGAGGGCAGGTGGAGATGAAAGATGAGGATGGAGAGGGGAAATGGAGATGGAGAAAGGAGAGGGGAGATGGAAATGGTGAAATGATGGAGATGGGAGAAGGGAGATGGAGGAGGAGATGGAAATGGAGAAAGGAGAGGGGAGATGGAAATGAGAGGGGGAGACGGAGAGGGGAGATGGAAATGGAGATGGTGAAATGACGGAGATGGAGATGGAGATGGGAGATGGAGAGGGGAGATGGAAATGGAGATGGTGAAATGATGGAGATGGAGATGGAGATGGGAGATGGAAATGGAGAAAGGAGAAAGGAGAGGGAAGATGGAAATGGAGATGGTGAAATGACGAAGATGGAGATGGAGATGGAGATGGGAGATGGAGAGGGGAGATGGAAATGGAGAAATGAGAGGGGAGATGGAAAGGGGAGAGGGGAGAGGAAATGGAGATGGAGAAATGAGATGGAGATGGAGGGAGGAAATGGAGGTGGAGGAAGGCACGGAGAGGAGAGATGGAGAAAGGACATGGAGAGGGACGATGAGGATGGAAAGGGGAGATGGAGATGGAGGTGATAGGATGGAGAGAGGGGAGATGAGGATGAAGGGGGAGATGGATAAATTGAGATGGAGAGGGGGAATGGAGATGGAGGAAGGGCACGGAGAGGGAAGATGAGGATAAAAACAGGAGACGGAGAAATTGAGATGGAGAGGGGAGGTGAGGATGGAGAGAGGAAATGGACATGAAGGAAGGACGTGGAGAGGAAGATGAGGATAGAAAGGGGGGATGGAGAGCAGAAAAGGACACGGAGAGAGGAGATGAGGATGCCGAGGATGCCGAGGGGAGAGGCTGGAGAGCTGTGCCAGCACACGAGGTGCTGTGGGGCTGGCACCCCGCACAGGTACCAGCCACTAGGTGTCCTCCCTGGCCCACGCACGGGTGTCAGGGGCCCCAAAAAAATCTGGGCGTGTTGGGAAATCCCTCCAGAACCTGGCAGGTCAGTCCCTCTCCAGGGAGGAGAGAGACTCAGAGAAAGAGAGCTCAGAGAATGAGAAAAACAATTTTTTCTGTAATAATTTCTGTAGCATTCCACTGAGCTTTCTCACTGCCTTCCCCAGGAGAAATCCTGGGAACCTTGTGCCTGCTGCTCTTTGTGAGTATGAAACATCAACTTTAAGGGATTTAGGGATTTTAGAGGAGCTGAGATTTTAGTTAGAGATAAGCTTTATTGGAATTAATCAAAATCAATAGGTAGGCCTTGGTGAAGTTAAGAGTTGGTAGCTAACTAATAATTGATTGTTTGTCAGCACAATGTTTGGTTAGCTGGGTTTATAATGAAGAATACAGAAACTGATAAAGAGCTTTTAGGAACACAAGACATTTGTGGCCTCCTCTGTTCTGAAACCAATTGAAGATGGGAATGGGAGTTCTACCAAGGGTTCATTTGTCAGATTTGCATTGAAAAGGTAGAAAGGTCAGAAGGAGGAAGACTTCATTTACTTCTCATTTTGGGGCCCCTCCCCGTGAAAGGGACCACTGATCCATTTCAAGGAACAAACTCTGCATGCTTAATGGCTTTGGAACTAATTACCATACTTAATAGCTTTTGAACTAATTATCATGCTTAATAGATTTTGAACTAATTACCATAGGAGCCGGGGATGGGATGTACCAAAGTCATGAACATGCATTTGTATTTTGGGTATTCAATACAAAAGGACTCTGTAATCACCTGTAAATCACAGTGTGTATTTGGGAGCTATTCCACAATAAACACACACTTTCTAACTTTTAACTGTCAGAGAGTTTTTGGATATTGGTACCAGATCAATATCCATATTGGGAATGGGATGTACCAAAATTATGAATATTTGTATTTTGAATATTCAATATGTGTATAGACAAAAGGACTCTGCAATCACCTATAAATTGCGATGCGTATTTGCAAGTTATCCCACAATAAATATGAACTTCCTAACTCTAAACTGTTCGAGAGGTTTTGTCCATCACAGTTGGAGATCGGTACTAGATCAATATCCATATTTTTAATAAATCAAAGAGAATTACGGCCACAACCCGGCAGTTGCCATGCCGGTGTTCCCTCCCTGCTGAAATCCCCGGCTGCTCCCTTATCTTATCAGCACACCCATTATCCCCTCCGAAGCACCGTGTAAACATCCCCACAGCAAAGCGCTCTCCACGACAATTTCCTCGCCAAACAAATCCACTTCCCGGCTCGAGTGATGCTCGAGAGGGAGAATTCCTGTACCTGCTGCTGTTTGAACACGCCAGCAGCAAACAGAGCTCCTTTTCCTGCACCTGCTCGGAGTTCCGTCGCTGAAGGTGTCTGTGGGAGCTGCTCATTAAAATCCTGGCAGCTCATCAGGGCCGCTGTGAGCTGGAATTTGGCTGAGGGAGGGAGATAAGGCGGGCGGGAGCTGCCAAGGGAGGGATTTTACACTCTGATGTCTTGTTCCAGAGGATGGCACCTCCAGTGGCACAGCAGGGATGCCAGGAGTGCCAGGGAGTTGCTTGCGCTGGTGTTAAAAATAGGTTAAAAACTGTTCTAAAATAGTTGATGGATCTTTAAGCATGTACTGTTAGATTGGTTATTGTATTGTAAAAGGGGTGAAATGAGCAGTTATAGGAAACAGGAAACACAGCTCAGTAAAATGCATCACACCCCCAGAGAAATGAGCCAGCCTGGGCAGAACTGTCATGGGCCAATCAAACCCATTAAACCTTCATGGAAATGAAGGATCCAAACAGAAACCACTCCAAAGGGATAAAGAACAAAAACCAATCCAAAGGGACAAAAAAAAAACCTCCAAGGGAGGGATTTTACACTCCGATGTCTTGTTCCAGAGGATGGCACCTCCAGTGGCACAGCAGCTCCCACCAGGGATGCCAGGGATGAATGGGGAAGGGGTTCCTTGTGCTGGTGTTAAAAATGGGTTAAAAACTGTTCTGAAATAGTTGATAGATCATTAAGCATGTACTCTTTATTTGATTGTTATATTGTAAAAGGGGTTAAATGGAAAATTATAGGAAATATGGAAGGAAATAGGAAACACACCTCAGTAAAGTGCAGGACACGAGCCAGCTGGGACAGAACTGAAATGGGCCAATCAAGCCCATTAAAGCTTCATGCAAATGAAGAAAAACAATCCAAAGGGACAAAAACCAGGACAAAAAGAGGCTTCTGACCCACTGAATCTTGTGCTGCTCCATCTGGAACTTCAGGGACATCTCTGCAGCATCCTCAATGGGAATGCTCCTGCTTGATCCAGGCACCCTTGCTTTAGGACTTTAATTTTCTTATAATAATATTTTTTCTTATATGAATATATTAAAAATGAGAGCAGACTCCCGGTACTAAAGTGATTTCAGCATTTATTATAAATTTATTTAATTTTATTTATAAATTTATTTATTATAAATGTTGAAATCACTTTAGTACCAGGAGCCTGCTCTCATTTTTAACACTGGGATCACAAAATCCTGGAGCTGTGTGGGTGTGACAGCCTGGTCAGAAAGAGATAAATCGGGATTTATTTTCTCACAATGGATGTGTGAGGCTTTTTAGGGAGTGGTAGAGAAACCATGATAACTTTCTAAATGTGTTTGTGTTGGTTTAGGGTAAATTTGGGAGAGAATTTTGGGAGGTGCAAAACTTATTATTGAGCATAAACAGAACAAGACGACTGAGGATAAAAGCATCATATAGTCAGCCCAGGACACTGGTACAAACGACCTGCAGGTGGTGTTTTCCTACTCTGTTTTTCTGTTCTTTTCTCTGTTCGTGAGAAAGATGTTTTGTTAATGAGCCAAGCAAGCAGAATGTGATAAAATAAAAGAATTTCCCTATCAAAGCTGCTGCTGTGGAGCCAGCCTGCTGGAGAGTCTGGGTCACTTCTGGCTCAAGGTGACAGAGCTGCTGCTGGGCACGGCAGAGAGCAGAAAAGGACATGGAGAGAGGAGATGGGGATGCAGAGGTGTGACAGAGCACAATATAAATATAAATATAAATATAAATATAAATATAAATATAAATATAAATATAAATATAAATATAAATATAAATATAAATATAAATATTTGTTTAAATGTGCTCAGTCCCTGCTTCTTTCCTCTCTCATTCATTTGGATTTGGGATTTGCTCCACCCCACCCCAGGTAATGCAGGACCCAGCCAGGACCTGGCAGGGATTCTGAGCTCCTCACCCTCAGCCCGGCTTGGGAAGCCCTTCCAGCTTTCCCTGGAGTTTCCTCCTCCTCTGAACGCCCCAGCCTGGCTGGAGCAGAGCCCTTGGCTGCCTTCCTCCCTCACTGGGACAGAGAAAGAGAGAGGATGGGCAGAAAGGGGCAAAGAACAGAAAATAAATTAGTTTCCCAGCTGGTGGCAGCAATTCCAGGAGCTTTTCCAAGTCCTGCTCTGTTGGAACCCAGGACATTGCTCTGGCTGCCCTGGAGGGCTCCAGACCCTGGCAAGGGGCTCAGAGACCTTGGCACGGAGGCAAAATCACCTGTGCTTCAATTTTAACCCATGGAAACAATTCCCAACTTTGTGTGAGCCACAAGAGTCTGAGCAGAATGTTAGTGAATTTATCACAGGGTGAAAATGTAGAATTTTGGGGGTTTAGAATGGGGGTTCAAGAAGCAAGATGGAGAAATCTGAGTGTGTCTCATCCTTCTTCTCCTTCTTCTTGTCCTCCATCTTCTGCTGTGATGGTGACACTTCTAAATTAGTTTATAGTAGACACAGACTGTCTAACACAGGTGATAGGCATTGGAAAATTATTGTAAATAATGTAATTAAATGGAAAATTATTGTAAATAATTTACTTAAATAAAACATACATAGTTATTAGTATAAAGGCAGTCCACCTCTCTGATGAAGTGCAGGATCCCCCAGACCAGGTCTGAAATAATCACAATTCCCCTAAGGGATGTGCAGTGAAAGGAGCAATGCAGAGCTTTAGATTGAGAATCCTCCAAGTCCCGGCATGCTGTAAAAAGAATCTATAAAGCTTACTATTTTAACAATTTTTATAACCTAAAACTAGATTTAACACAGTACTTAAAGAGAATTAATACAGCATTACATTCTAACACAACACATACAATATTCATTTTAATATTTGCGAAAAGCCACTCATAGAATGCAGGCATTTTTCACAGAGCTATTTGGGAACAGTTCTTTTTCGAAACTCTTTTGTGCTGGGATCCAAGGGTTGGCATTTGCAGGGGCAAAATAATTCCCTGTCTGTGCTGTATTTATTAAAGCAGCTGTCGTGTTCCAGCCTCCCCCTCCTCGGTGCACGGTTGGTGTGCGTGGATGTGGCTGTGCGGAAGAGTCGTGACACAAAGTAGTCCCGCTCGGTGCTGGGAGCGCGGAAGGCGAAAACGCGGAGGGATATCAGGGTCGGTTGTGCAGAGTTACGCGCTGCGGAGGGATCTCTCGGTGATGCGTCCGTGCCCGGCTCCTCAAGTTCCGGCAGAGGGAGAGACGCGGAGGGATACACGCAAGGCGCAGCCTGCTGTGCTGCCGTGTATAGACCCGGTGGCGGCAGGAGCGGCGGGACAGGGCACAGGGATGCCGGCTGTGAGCGGACAGCGGCGTGCAGCGTCTCGAGACCGGAATCGGGCTCAGAACCGGCACCGGGCTGCACCAAAACTGCGGCAAAAGCAGTGGGGGGGATGGCGGCGGCGGGGCTGTGGGGATAGAGCTGCGCATGCGTGCAGCTGATCCCGGAAGCAGCGCCGTGGGTAGATGAGGCGGCGCGCAGTGATACCGCTCGGGGGAGGTTGTAGCAACTGCGCACGCGTAGCTTGGGTCACTAGATCAGCGTGGGGAGCATGGCGGGCAGGAGGTGGCGGAGCCGCGCCATCCGGCAGCTCTAAAGCCGGGGGGCCGCGGTGGGGCACGGCACGGCTCGGCACGGGGCCGCGGTGCCGAGCGGCGGCGGCAGGAGCGGGAGGGCGACCACGGGCGGCGGCGTCAGCGGGAGATGATCGCGGGAGGAGCGGCGTGGGGACGGTGGGAGGTGCTGCGGGGGGGCCATGGCGGCGTGCGGCCGCTGGGAGCTGCGGTAGCTGCCGGCCCGGCGCCGGCGCGGAAGGCTCGGCTGGAGCGGCGGCGGCACGGGAGGAGCTGGGGCGCCCCGGTGCCTGCGCAAGCGGCGCTGTGCCGGGCCCGGGGGATTGGGCGGAAACGGCGGCAGGGACAGCGTTTGCCGTGGGTGTCTGCGCTGCCGCGGGGCCCGTGAGCAGCTCGGGAACGCTGCCGGAGGAGAGGGGCAGGGTTCCCGCGGCAGCGCGCACAGGGGGCGCCGGGGACGCAGCGCGGCCGCGCTAGGCGGGCTCGGCACCGGAGAGCCGGGAGCCACGGGGCACTGCAGACACGCGGCAGCAGCGGCACTCGGGCCAGCTCCGGCGCTGTGTCCGCGGGGGCGAGGGGGACTTGGGGGAGCGGCCGCACTCGCAGGGAGCGGGGGGAAAGCGGCGGGAACAGGAGGGGGCGGGGCCGCGGTGACGCTTGTGAGCGGGATTGAGGGGCGGGGGCGGTGGGAGGGGCCGGGGCCAAGGGGAGATGGAGGCGTGTCCCGTTGTGAACTCGGGGTGGCAGCATGGGCGGAGCTTAGCGGGGTGGCTGCTGCGGGAATCCCCTGTGCAGCGAAGAGCTGCAGCAGCGCCCGGAGAGCCGGGACCGGCTCCATGGCCCGGCAGGAGATACAATAAAGTGCTTTAAAAAACTGTGTCCAAAACGTCTTTGAGACCCCCTTTTACGAAACTCGCGTTTTACGGCACCCCCTTTTACCGCAGTCGCGCTTTACGGCACTCCCCTCTTTACGACAGTTGTGCTGTGCGGCAGTTTTGCGACAGTTGTGCTTTACGACCCCTTGTGCGACAGTCGTGCTTTACGACCCCTCTTACGACAGTCGTGCTTCACGGCAGTTTTGCGACAGTCGTGCTTTACGTCCCCTTTTGCGACAGTCGTGATTTACGACCCCTTTTGCGACAGTCCTGCTTTACGACCCCTTTTACGACAGTCGTGCTTTACGGTAGTTTTGCGACATTCGTGCTTTACGACCCCTTTTGCGACAGTCGTGCCTTTTGCGGCAGTCGTGATTTACGGCAGCTTTGCGACAGTCACGCTTTACGACGCCTTTGCGACAACCATGCTTTACGGCAGTTTTTTTTTTTACGACAGTCGTGCTTTACGACAATATTTACGGCAGTTGCACTTTACAGCAGTTTTGCAACAGTCGTGCTTTACAGCACCGCCTCTTTCACAACCGTCACGCTTTACGGCACCCCCTTTTATGGACCTTTTACATCACTTTACCCTTTTTTTTCGTTTTTCATTTATTTTTAATTAATTTTTTTTAACTTCAACTTACTTTTTTTTTTATTTTTAATTTTTCTATTTTTAACGCTTTTTTTTTTGTTTCATTTCATTTGGTGCTGCCCAGTCCAGCTCAAGCCTGTGATTGTGGTGGTGTTTGAGAGTCCCCAGGGCGAGGGAAGAGATGAGAATCTTGACTCCACCTTTCAGAAGGCTGATTTATTGTTTTATGATCTCTATTATATTAAGGGAAAATGAGATATTAGAACTATACTAAAAGAACAAGGAGACATCAGAAAGCTGGAAAGGAATGAATAATAAAAACCTGGGACTGCTCACAGCCCCGTGATTGGTCATCAAGTAGAAACAATGCACAGGAGACCAATCTAAAATGCCCCTGTTGCTACACCATTTCCAGCCCACACTCCACTCCAGCAGATCCTTATTGGTTCCATTTCTGTTCTGAGGCTTCTCAGGAGAAAAATCCCAGTGAAAGGATTTTCATCAAACACATCAGTGCCAGTAGCAGCTGGCCACTGGGCCACAGACCCCTGAACACCTACGCTGGCCCTTTTCTTTTTGCCCCCCAGCCCTCAGGCTCTGTCTGTCACCCTCAAGCCCCCCCTATGCCCCTCAAGCCCCCTCTCAGCTGCCCCTCAGCTCCTGTGTGTCACCCTGAATCCCTCTCCTTTGCTCCTCAGCCCTCAGCTTCTCGGTGCCACCCTCCTGCTGCCCCTGCCACCCTCAGCATCTCTGTGTGTCACCCACTGTCCCCTCTCCCTGTTCCTCCCTCAGCTCCCAGCCTCCACCACCCTCAAGCCCCCAAAGTGCCCCTCGAGCTGCCCCCAGCCTGTCATGCTTGAAAGGACCCTAAAAAACCCCTATCAATTCCCTTCTCTGTCCTTCTCTCTGTCCTGCCCTGATCTATCCTGAATTCTCTATCCTGCATTGTCTGTCTTGCCCTGCTCTGTCCTGCATTCTGTCCAGACCCTTCTATCCTGCATTCTGTCCTGTCCTCTCTGTCTTGCCCTACTCTGTCCTGCATTCTCTGTCCTGTATTCTGTCCTGCCCTGCTCTGTCCTCTCTGTCCTGCCCTTCTCTGTCCAGCCCCTCTCTCTGTCCTGCCTTTCTGTCTGTCCAGCCCTCCTCTGTCCTGCATTCTCTGTCCTGCATTCTGTCCTGCCCTTCTCTGTCCTGCCTTTCTGTCTGTCCAGCCCTCCTCCGTCCTGCATTCTCTGTCCTGCATTCTGTCCTGCATTGTGTCTTGCCCCTCTCTCTGCCCTTCTCTCTGTCCTGGGTGTTCTGGGGATGCTGCCTGGCCTCCTGTGCTGCTGGGGGAGGCTCTGCTCCAAGGGAGCTCTCCAGGGCTCTCTGGAGCAGCTCTTTGGAGCAGGGCCCCTTTCTGACCCCACCTCCTTCCCCCTTTCACCAGGAGCTGGCCCCTCTCAGCTGCCAGCCAGGCTCCCCTGCCAGCCTTGGCTTTAGCTGGAACAATTTCCTTTGAACTCGGCTTGAGTGAGCATCTCCATGGTGATGGGATTGGGGCTTTGTGTCCCTGCAACCTGCCCTGCACCCTGAGCACGGGGAGGTGGGCAGGGATGGGATGGATGGACAGGGATGAGCAGGGGTGAGTAGGGATGGATGGGCAGGGGTGGGCAAGGATGGGTAGGAATGGGCGGGAATGGGACAGATGGGATGGGTGGGCAGGCATGGGCAGGGATGGGATGGATGGGCAGGGCACCCTGGGCAGCAGCACCAGCACCTGATGGGCAGAACCAAGGGCAGGAAGGGCTTGTTCTGCTCCTGGAGCTTCTCCAGGGCAGGCAGGACCCTGCAGGGCTGCAGGAGCTGAGGGGTGGATGTTGGTGGGGTGAAAGCAAAGCAGATCTTCCTCCACCATGAACAAAACTGAGTTTTGCTGGGGCTGGGGTTCTCTGGTGGAGAAAAAATGAGGGAGGAAAGGGAAAGGCTCCTGCTGTATCTAAACTCAGCTTTTTCCCTCCTTTCCCCCCATCTGTCCCACAGCCATCCCCATCTCTGCTCCTTCACCTCCAAAAAGGGAATGTGGCCTCCTCCATGGCTTGGGAATGTGCTGCTGCTGCCCAAGGAGGTTCTCCAGTGCTCCCAGGGACCATCTCCCTGTTTGCTGCTCAGATTCTCCTCCTTATTCCCCCTCTAGCTCCCCCAGAAGGGAGATCCCTCTCTTGGGGCTGTTGGGAAACTTGACCTTTCCATTTCTGCTGCCTGTGCATCACCCCCAGCCCCACCACATCAAGAGCCACTTTATTCTCTCCTGTCCCACTCCTGCTCCCACAGCCTGGCCCACGTGGGCCAGGCTCTTTGGCAGGACTGGGCTCTCCCCAACAAAATGGTTTGGGCTTTTTTCCTCTTGTGCAGTGAGAATGAGCTTTTGCAGCCAACTCTGTAGGTGGGAAAAAAAGAAAAAAAAAAAAAAAAAGAGGTTTTTTTTTCTAGGAATGTTGGGTAAATTCCTTGGGAGCTGTCTCAGGGGAATCACAGTTCAGCTTCTTCTTTCTGTTTGTGATGTAAACAGTGAAACAGTGCAGGGCTGCTCCTCTTCATCCTGTCCTCTGCTCCTAAACACCCTGGGCAGGTTCTGGGTGCCTGGTGGATGTTTCCTGTGCACAGAGGTTTTCCTGGGGCTGTTCCAGCTGTGATCCCCTGTAGGACACAAATAACGCAGCACAGACATGCAGCTCTCCCAAGATAAAAGAAGAAATTTTAATTTCTGACTCCAACATTTATAGATAACATTTATAGATCTCCAAAAGTGACAGTGGGTTGGAGGGTGACAGTGCCACCTCTCCAATGACACTGGACAAACCAACAGCCCATCAAATTTCTCCTCCTCCAGAAAAGAATGCAAAACAATCAGTTATTTACAGAAAGTGTGTGAGAAAGTTCGTCACAAGAATGTAAACATCAGAAGGCTTAGAAAAGCTTAAAAAAATCAGGGTGACAGTCCCCCAGAAGGTTTGGGGAGCAGGACAGGCTGGGCTCAGCATGGGTCCTGCAGGGACAGCACAGTGAGGCTCAGAGTTCTGAGTGCAGTTGTGCTGCTCTAATTTCCTTTTCCACCTCTTTCTTCCCCCTCTTTCCCTCCCTCCCTCCTTGGGATCTGGCCCAGCTGGATCCCAGCAGGAACTTGTCATTCCCTGTTAATGAGAAACTCCTGCACTTTGTCCCTTGAAACGGAGCCACGTTCCCCACGTGCTGCTGGGGAAGGGCTCTGGCTCCTGTCCTGCACGTGGTTCCAGGGCTGAATCAGAGCCTGCCTGGAGCCAGGGATGGGAATCCATCCCCTCCCACCTCCCCCAGCCCCATCCTGGCTGGGATGAGCACAGCAGGCACAGGGCAGCCCCCACACTGCCAAAATCCTGACTCAGGGGCTGCTGGGCTGGGGTCGTGTCCTGGAGCTGGACAGCAGGGTCATTCCTCCCTCAGGGGACACTGGGGTGGTGTCCTGGAGCTGGACAATGGGGTCATTCTTTCCTTAGGGACTGCTGGGGGTGGACAATGGGGTCATTCCTTCCTCAGGAGATGCTGGAGCTGGACAATGGGGTCATTCCTTCCTCAGGGGCTGCTGGGGTGGTGTCCTGCAGCTGGACAATGGGGTCATTCCTTCCTCACCTCCTGGGAGGGCAGGAGCAGCTTTTGGGCAGGGCCAGGGATTCCCATATGAACGCAAAAGCAGATTCAGGAGTGTGGTGGGAAGCAGGGAAAGGGAGGTTTCTCTTCCATGAGCCTCAGGAGTGTTTTCCCTCCTGTCTCTGCTCCGACCAAGCAAAGCCCCAGGCTCTGCCTCCCTCCTGCTGTGTTTGATGCCTCTTATCTCCAGCAGAAGGTCTCTCTCTCCTTGACAGGAGTGCCCTGACCCTTCTGCCTCCATCCCAGCCAGGAATTCTCTGCCACTCCTGGCCCTGAGCTGTGAAGGGAATTTGATGTGATTTCTCCTCTCATCTAATCCTGGGCTGCAGGATTCCTCAGAGCCAGGAGGAAATTCCTCACCCACCAGCAGCAGGAGGATTCTCAGGAGGATTCAAGCCTGGCAGTGGCAGCTCTGCCTGGCCTGGCAGTGTTGGCAGCCCTAAGCAGGAGCATCCTGCCTTGTCCTTAATCCAGCCCTGAGCTCCTGCCACGGTGCTTTGGGCAAACCAAGGAGGATTCCTATCACAAACATCCTTTTAGGAAAATCCTTTCTTAAGGATTTTTCCTCCTGAGAAGTTGGGAGGCCTCAGGAACAAAATGTAAACAATGGTTATCTGCTGCTGTGGAATGCAACAGGTGCATCTGTGATTGGTCTCATGTGGTTGCTTCTAATTAATGGCCAAACACAGTCAGCTGGCTCGGATAGAGAGTCCGAGCCACAAACCTTTGTTATCATTCCTTCCTATTCTATTCTTAGCTGGCCTTCTGATGAAATCCTTTCTTCTATTCATTTAGTATAGTTTTAATATAATATATATCATAAAATAATAAATCAAGCCTTCTGAAACATGGAGTCAACATTCTCATCTCTTCCCTCATCCTCAGACCCCTGTGAACACTGTCACAGATTCCCACCAGCAGCTTGGTCTGATTCCAGCTCTTCAGCCCCCTTGTTTTCTCCTTTCTTGCTTTTTCTGCTTCCCTGAGTCACCAGCAGATCCTGGAGCCCACAGGTTTTACCCTGCAGAAAAACACATCCCAAATTCCAGAGTCACAGCCAAACCCCTCCAGCCTCTGGAGCATCTGAAATTCAGAGTTTGGGGCTTTCCTGAGGGAGGTTTGGGAGCTCTGGGATTTGAGTCTCCATTTTTTGGGGTGGTATCTCAAAAGGTGCTGCTGATTTCTCTCACCTGCCTCAGAAAGGGAAGAAAAATATTCCCAGCTCTGGAATTTGCATTCCTGCTTCCCCCAGCTCCTTCAAGGGGGAGGTGAGGGAGGGGAACAGGAAATTCTCAGCAGCTGGGATTTTTCACCAGAACCCGACAGAGTGCCTGAGCTCGGCGCTTTGCTTGGAGGTGGGTGGTGGAAATGACACAGCAGCAGCTGGGCTGGGCTGCAGGGGAGCAGGGAGAGCCTGGAGAGCAGGGCTGGGGGAAGCCCCTGCTCTGAAAGGGCTGGGAGACAAAAAATTAAAAAAAAAAAACCAAAAACAAAGCAATACAAACAAAAAAAAAAAAACGCACAAAGAAAAAAAAAAAAGAAAAAAAAGAAAAAAAAGAAAAACCGACAAAAAAGCCACGAAGAAAAAAAAAAAACCAAAAAAACCCCACAAAGCAAAATAAAAAAACACACACACACAAAAACCCAAAGCAAAACAAAAAGAAAAACACAAAGCAAAACAAAGCAAAAAACTCAAAGCAAAACATAAAAACCCAAAGTAAGACAAACCCAAAACCCCCAAAGTAAAGCAAAAAAACCACAAAGAAAAAAAAAACAAAGAAAAACAACAAAAAAAACCCCCAAAACAAAACAAAAAAAACCAAAAACCCAAAGCAAAACAAAAAACACAAAAGAAAACAAAAACAAAAAACCCAAACAAAAAAAAGTCACAAAGCAAAAAAAAAAAAAAACAAAAAAAACAAAACCCCCCAAAATAAACTAACAAAAACCAAACCAAACCAAAAAAATAAACACCAAAAAATGAAAAGAACTGCCCAAAAAAATTCCAAAAAGAAAAAACAAACAAAACACCCCAAACAAAAAAATTTTAAAAATAAAGAAAAAGAAAATAAAAATAACTATCTGCCAAGACTGACTGGAGATATGAAAAATATCCCTGTAAATTCAGTTCCAGTGTCCATTTGGAGCTGCTGTGGTTTCCCCCCGTGCTGTGGGAGCAGGGTAAGGGGTCACCTGGAACAGTTTTGGTTCCCTTGGCTGCCCTCGTGCTTCCCCTGCTTTATCTGAGGAAGGGATGATTTATTTATTTGGTTCTGCTCCGCTCCATCCCCCAAACGCCACATCAGCAGCACAGAGCAGGATGAGCTCAGTGAGGAACAGATTGTGCCTGGCCTGACTCCATGTCCTGCCCCTGGGGACATCAGCCCTGGGCTGGGGACAGGGACAAGGGCAGGCTGGGCTGGGGACACGAGCCACGAGTAGGGAAAATGTCAGCAGGGAGCTGGGAAAGGGGCTGGGAGCTGAAAAAGAAAGGATTTGGGAGCTGGGAAAGGATTTGGGAGCTGGGAAGGGGTTTGGGAGCTGAGAAAGGGTTTGGGATTACAGCAGTGTTTGGGAGCTGGAAAAGGGTTTGGGGACTGGAAAAGGGTTTAGGAGCTGGAACAGGGTTTGGGATCTAGAAAAGGGTTAAGATTACAGCAGGGTTTGGGAGCTGGAGCAGGATTGGGATCTGGAAAAGGGTTTGGGAGCTGGAAATGGGTTTAGGATTACAGCAGGGTTTGGGAGATGGAAAATGGTTTGGGAGCTGGAGCAGGGTTTGGGATTACAGCAGGGTTTGAGAGCTTTAAAAGGGTTTGGGATTACAGCAGGGTTTGGGAGCTGGGAAAAGGTTTGGGATTACAGCAGGGTTTGGGAGCTTTAAAAGGGTTTGGGATTACAGCAGGGTTTGGGAGTTTTAAAAGAATTTGGGATTACAGCAGGGTTTGGAGTTACAGCAGGGTTTGGGAGCTGGGAAAAGGTTTGGGATTAGATGAGGGTTTGGGTGCTGGGAAGGGGTTTGGGAGCTAAGAAAGGGTTTGGGATTACAGCAGGGTTTGGGAGCTGGAAAAAGGTTTAGGATTACAGCAGAGTTTGGGAGCTGGGAAGGGGTTTGGGGTTACAGCAGAGTTTGGCAAATGGAAAAGGGTTTGGGAGCTGCAGGAGGGTTTGGGATTACAGCAGGCTTAGGAGCTGGAAAAGGGTTTGGGAGCTGAAAAAAGGTTTTGGGATTGCAGCAGCAGGTTTGGGAGCCTCCAGCCTGATTTTTGAACATAAATTGTTGGAGCTGGGCGTTCAGGGTTGCTGCTTCCTAGTGAGTTTCCACAACACAGATATTTTCTTTTGCTCTTGAAAAAAAAAAAAAAAAAAAAAAGAAAAAGAAATTCAGGCCACTGCAGATGCTCAAATGCCAAATGAATTTAATGAATTTCAAGCACGAAAAAATGTTGGAATTGCAAGAATAAAACATATGGCACTTTGGAGGAAGATTGGAAGGGAAAAGCACAATTGCAAAGCTGAACTGAGGGTGTTTTATTATTCAGAATGAAAATACTTTCTTTTTGCTAAAGGCAGAAAGAATTTTAAGCAGACCTGGTTATTTTCTGGGATTGATATTTTTTTTCCCCCCAAAGACAAACAGCATTATTGATTGTGATTATTTGGATTGTGGCTGGATTAGGTCAATTATTGTATCACTTCAGTGAAAGAAAATTAAAAAAAGGACCTTAGGACCTTTAGGAACTTATTTTATGTGCAAGTGAAGGAAAATGGAAACTACAAACGAGATTTTTCCAGTTTAAGGAGGCAAAAATAGTCCCTACTGTGACAGCAGATTTGGGACAATTCTGCCATTTAACACAGGAGGGGAAGGGGGGTGGAGAAAATCCCCAAATCCTTAATTTTGTTTTTGTTGTTTCACTGTACACAGGAAAATGTGGGTTGGGAATGAGTAGGGGGAAATGTCAGGGCTGTGCTGGCTGAGTTCTCCTGACCTCCAAAAAATCCTTGCTTGGCTCAGGATCCCCCACAGCTCCCAGGACCTTGGGCTGGAATGTTCTGGCTTCTCCTGCATGCAAAAAAATGCAAAAAATGGCATTATTGTCACCATTTACCCCACTAAACCTCTCCCATTTCGCTGCCTTGACCTGTGAAATGTGGCTCAGAATATGGGATATTATTGGAGAAATTATATAATAAATATAATTTCCAATATATTATTGGAAAAATAATATGTAGCTCAATGGGATTCACAGTTGTGGGCAGAGGAGCTTCCCTGACCCTTTTTGCAGCTGGAGCACAGCACCTCATTAACCTTGGCTGATTCTTTGTGCTTTTATTGCTCATAAACCTCTCCTGCTCCTCTCCTCTTCTGTGGCTCGTGATTCTTCTCCAAATGTCCATTTTATAAATCACTTTAATTAGTTTTAGATCATCCTGCTGTATTTATAGCACTTGATTTAGGGTTCACATTGCTCCCGTTACATCTCCTATATGGCTTTGATTTTATTTATGGTGTTTCTGGTGCATTTGCATTGCTTTCCTTAGATGGATATCACTTTGGCTGGATTTACAGTTTATTTCCCCTGTTAGATTTATATCACTTTAATTAGATTTATATCCTTTTAGAATTTGAGGGCTTCACTGAGATTTATAATATCTCTCACACCAGGCACAGAAAATTCACATCATTTTTGTTTTAAAGGATTTTAACACCACTTTGGCTTTATCTGCTCTTTGGTCAGCCTCCCAATTAAAAATTCACCACTTGGAGGTTTTTTTTTGGTTTTTTCCCCTTTAATTTCCACTGGAATCATTCCAGTCTAAACTGTGCTGGTTTAAATTAACCCCTCCCATGCCAGCAGCAGCAGGGATGTGGTGGGGAGCATCTCCTGTGGTGGTGTTTGCAGGGTCCCAGGATGAGGGGAGAGATGAGAATCTTGAATCCATGTTTCAGAAGGCTGATTTATTATTTTATTATATATTATATATTTTTATATATAATATATATTATATAATATATATTATATATTTTATTACATATTATATATTATATTTCACTATATATTATTATAGTTTATTTATTATATACTATTCTATATTATTATATTAAATATATGTTATATTATATTATATTATATTATATTATATTATATTATATTATATTATATTATATTATATTATATTATATTATATATATATTATATATTATATATTATACATTATACATTATACATTATATATAATATATTATATATTATATTGTATATTATATACTATATATTATATTATATATTATATTGTATATTGTATATTGTATATTGTATATTGTATATATTATATTGTATATATATTATATTATATTATATTATATTATATTATATTATATTATATTATATTATATTATATTATATTATATTATATTATATTATATTATATATTTTATTATATATAAATATATACTATATATTTATGATACATATTAAAATAAAATTATAGATTAAAAATATCCTAAAATAATAGAAGAAAGGATTTCATCAGGAGGCTTGAAAGGAATAGAAAGGAATGACAATAAAATCTTGTGGCTGCTCACAGCCACGACACAGGTGGCTGTCATTGGTCATCAAGTAAAACCAATTTAATAATTCTCCAAATCACATTCCAAAGCAGCAAAACATGGAGAAGATGAAGCTTCCCAGCTTCTCAGGAGAAAAGATCCTAACTAAAGGATTTTCCCTAAAATATGTCAGTGACAATGTCCTGCCCGGGCTCCTCAGGAGCACAGGGACACCTGGAGAGGCAGCACTTTAATGCTGGCGTGGTTTGGGTTGCAGGAGCCAGGAAAGCTCCTTCCCCCGTGCAGGCTGTCCCTGGGGCTGTTGGTTCAGATGTTCCCAGCAGGAGATGTGGCTGCTTTCATGGGAACGTGTGATCCAGGGCTCTGAGCAGTTCCTGCTCCCAGACCTTGCCTGTTTTTAACTCCAAAAACACCGAGGGCACTGATGGACTTTAATGGACTTTGAATTCCTGGATTGCTTCGTTCCCAAAACCAGCACGGAGCTTTGTGTGTGCCCAGGGCTCTGCACTCCCCCAGTGGGGCACTGGGGCTGGGGGAGATCCCTGCAGAGCTTTCCACCTTCCCAAAACCTTCCCAAAACCTTCCCAAACCTTTCCATCCCTGCAAATGCCTGCCAGCTTTTCCCTGTGCCCATTGAGGGCAGCTTTCATAGGATCCCAGAACAGTTTGGGTTACAAGGGATATTAAAAGTCATTTATTTTTTCCCATTTTCACCAAACCAAGCTGCTCCAAACCTTGGCTTTGAACACTTCCAGGCATGGGGGCAGCTTCAGAAGCTTTTTCCAGTAGGGTTTAATGGGATCCCAGAACAGTTTGGGTTACAAGGGACATTAAAACTCATTTTGTCCCATTTCCACCAAACCAGGCTGCTCCAGACCCTGGCTTTGAACACTTCCAGGCATGGGGGCAGCTTCAGAAGATTTTTTTCCAATGGTGTTTAATGGGACTCCTGAATTCCTGCAGCATTTGAGAGCCACACAGGCCGAGAGCTGAATCCAGGAAAGGAAAAGAAAAAAAATATTTAATCTCCCAATGCATTCATCATGCCCTGCTCTCATTTTTCTCTCTCTGACCTCCCCCTCTTTGTGTTTGTGAGCAGCACAGAGGCAGGAGGGAGGGAGGAATGTGCTGCAGAGAGATCCTGCTGCTGCCTAGTTGGATCCAGATGTGCAGGGAAGGAGCAGGGCCGTGGGAGCAGCACAGAAAAGGGGCAGAACCCCCCCTGCACACCCCAAAAACCTCCCCCCACTGCTGCCCTTCCCCTCCCCGCCCTCCCTGCAGCTGCATCAAAGAGCGTGGAACCCCAATTAACGTGACTCTAATCAGGGCAACATCTCTGCGCCGGCATCTGCAGCAGCTTTAAAGCGCTCCATCAACTTCCCAGCGCTCTGCCCGTTTAATTACACCCAGGCTGCTGCACTGCTCGAGCCCTTAATTGCCCAGGACAGAGAATGGGGTGGTAACCAGGTCAGAGCCAGGAGATGCTGGCCATTGTTCTAAGCCACCAAAGCTGTTTTTTCACCCCCCTTTCAGGAGCTTGGTTTATGTAATTGCCAAGGAAAGGAGGGCATTCAGGAGGGGCAGCAGGGAACTCGCGGAAGGGATGTGGAATTGCTTTTAATTAATGAGGAATGACTCGAAGGCTGATTCCTTTCTGCAACAGTAAGGTCTCCACTGAACACCACAACACAAATCCTTTCCCAGGGCTTCAGATCAAGCCACAGGTCCCTGGTAATAATATTCCTGATAATAGCTGGGATTTAATCTACAAGTTGGGGGACCAGGAGAGTGAAAAAAAATCCAATTAACTCTCCCTGAGCTCTTTCAGTTCTGTAGTGCTGGGAACAATGGCAAATAGCTGGGTTTTGTGTGTTCAGCTCCCCAAAATACTTGCCCTGATTGAATCCTTCAAAAAGCACTGATGGGGCTTTCGTGTAGCTTTAAAAGTGGTTTGGCACCAAAAATGAAGGGTGGGAGATTAAAGAGCTCAAGGCAGAACGTTTGGGCCCGACCCCTGACCTCAGTTACAGCAACTGGAGTTGGGATTAGCAGCAGAGTAAACAAAATGAGAAATTCAGGCACTGAGCAGGCAGTAAAAGCTTGTTCTGGGGGGATTTTCATTTGGAAGACTTCGGATCCGAGCGGGGTTTGCAGAGCACAACCAAAACTCTGGCTTTCCTTCCCCTTGCCTTCCCATTCCTGCCCCGAACTCCATCTGTGCAAGCAGTTAGCAGGGCTGGAAGGAGCTTCTGCACACCCAGCCCTGAGTGAGGAAGAGGCAGCGAGGATTTGGAGCTTGGCCAAATCCCCGTGGTTTTCCCCAGGGATGACAGAGGCACCAAGGCAAGCGCTGGGTCAGATTGCACCTCCCTGCTCCCACGCACTGCAGCTTCCCAGCAGAGCCCAGCTGGGATTTCAGCAGCACTTTTTTCCCCCCTCAGCCTCGTGGCTGAGGTATTTTAATGGAAGTTTTCTCCCTGGTGAAAAAAGCTGCAGTGTGCTCGCATACCAGAAAATCCTGGCGCAGGTCATTAACACGCAGTCAGGCTGATCCACACTGAGCTGCGGGGAATGTTTCACCTTCCCTGGGCTGCAGAGGAGCTTCCATCCACACAGCAGCAAACTGCAAAGGCAGAAAGGCAGAAAACCCTGGTTTGGCCACTCAGAGCTGTCCCAAAGCCGTGCAGCTGCACTTGCTTTTCAGGAATTCCCTTCACTGTCACCTGCTGACCATTCTGTCCCTTGGCACCTTCCAGTCCCTTCCACACCTCAGCAAAGCTGTCCCTCCTGTGCTCCCGGATTGTTTTTCTGCTCCCTGCTACCTCCCAAACAGCTCCTTGCTCTTTAATTCTGTTTCCTGCCAGCATTTTTAATCTCCTGTCTGCATTTCTTATCTGTGTGTCTGTTTGATTCTGGGACTGGGCTCAAACCCACAGCTCCCAAGTCAGAGCTGCAATCTGCAGGAGCACTCCAGCATTCCTGGCAAGCTGCTGAGCCAAACTGATGATTTCCTCTGCTCTAGGAGCCACCAGGAGGAAAAGAACACCCTGTACTCCCACGCTGCAGCAGCACAGAGAGGGATGTTCCCGAATCACCTCTCACACCCTGGGATCCAGGGCTCAGATAAATCTGAATTTGCCACAGGGACGTGGATTCCAGATTTGGGATGAGGGAATGCTCTCTAAGGGTTTTTTGTGCCCACTGACCTCATGGCTCTTCCCTCCAGCCCCTGCTGGGATCCTCCTGGTTTTTTGCATAATCTCCTCTGAATAAATCCACTGTGTGAGTGGGGCCTTCTCCTTTTGCAGCTTTTGTCCTGAGGATCTTTCTGTGCCTTTCCTACCTTGTGGGCCCTCCCTCTCTTTTTGTACCCATTGCTTTCCTCCCTCCTTTCCACCTCTTAACTTTTCCTTCTCTTATTTTCAGCACTGCTATTGTCCTGAAAAACGTTTCAAGGAGCCAATTTCGCTTGAGGGGAGCTGTGAAAATTTAGGGTTAAAGCTTGTGTGAGGTCACACAAAAAGCACTGTTTGGACAAGAGTGATCCCCCTGCCTGGAAGCGTGGCTTTAAATGGTTATTTCCATTTATTTCTGTGCTCCTCCTCACAAAGCTCTTTCTCCAAGGCCCTGATCCTGCTGCCACAGTGACCTTTGTGTTTGCAGAGAGACCTTTTGAAATTAAAGGGCCCCTTCAGCAGCATCTGCCCATCTGGAAATGATCACAGACCGGGAAGGTGAAGGGCAGATTGGGGGTGTTTGGGGAGTGAGGACAGGCTCTGAAGCCACACAGGTCCCTCATTTCTGGGAGAGAGGGGCTCTGAAGTGTCCCAGTGACATCCTCAGGGACAGGGATGCCTCCAGAGTGGCTCACACCAGTCCTGTGGCACTGGGAGCCTGAGGAATCACATCGATATCGATTGACTTGCAGCAAGAACACGTTCAGAACACTCGGAGTGTATTTCACTGTGGCTGCCCCATCCCTAGAGGTGTTCAAGGCTGGAGCTCGGGATAATGGATCTGTGGGGTCAGGGTTGTGTTTGATGGATCCATGTGTGCACCCAGGGCTGTGTTTGATGGATCCATGTGTTCATCCAAGGCTTTGGGTGATGGATCCATGTGTTCATCCAGGGCTTTGGGTGATGGATCCATGTGCTCAGCCTGGCCTCTGGGTGATGGATCAGCACATTCAGGGCTGTTTGATGGATCCATGTGCTCATCCAGGTCTGTTTGATGGATCCACGTGAACAGCCAGGGCTCTGGGCTCTGGATCCATGTGCACATCCAGGGCTGTGTTTGATGAATCCATGTGCACAGCCTGGGATCTGGATCCATGTGCTCATCCACGGCCCTGGATGACGGATCCATGTGCACATCCAGGGCTCTGGATGATGGATCCATGTGCACATCCAGGTCTGTTTGTGATGGATCCATGTGCACATCCAGGTCTCTTTGATAGATCCATGTGCATCCAGGTCTGTGTTTGTTGGATCCATGTGCATCCAGGTCTGTTTGTGATGGATCCATGTGCACATCCATGCCTCTGGGTGATGGATCCATGTGCATCCAGGTCTGTGTTTGTTGGATCCATGTGCATCCAGGTCTGTTTGATGGCTCCATGTGCTCATCCCGGTCTCGGCCGCCTCTCGCCGCTCCCCCTCCATGCCCGGCGCGGTTCCTTTAACGCCGGGGCGGGCGCTGCTCGGCGGGGCCGTCCCGGCTCCGGGGGGGAAGTGACGGGCGGGGGGCGAGGAAGGGAGGGAGGGACGGAGCGAGGGCCGCTGAATGAGCGCGGCGAGCGAGGCAGCGCCGCGGGGCCGGGGGCGCGGCGGGGCCGCCTTTCCCCGCCGCCTTTCCCCGCCGCCGATGCGCTGAGCCCGGCCCGGGGGGATGCGCGGCCCGCGGCTGCCGGCGCTGCCCGCGCTGCTCTGGCTGGCGCTGGCCCCGCTGCCCGGCCCCGCTGCCCGCGCCGAGCTGCGGGTGCGGGTGCGGCTGCCCGGCGGGCAGGTGACGGAGGAGAGCCTGCAGGCCGACAGCGGCGCCGACTGCGTCAGCCTGGAGCTGAGGGCGGCCGACGGCGCCCTCGTCACGCTCACGGCGGATTTCAGACAGGTACGGGCTGGGGGAGAGCGTCCCTGGGGGGTTCAGACCGGTGTGGAGCTGGGGAGAGCATCCCCGGGGGGTTGGGGCAGGGAGCGAAATGGGGAGAGCATCCCCGGGGGTTCGGGCAGGGAGAGAGCCGGGGAGAGCATCCCCCGGGCGTTTTGGATAAGAACGGAGCTGGGAGAGCATTCCCAGTGGATTCGGGCAGGGAGAGAAGTGGGGAGAGCATCCTCGAGGGGTTCGGGAAGGGACAGGGCTGGGAGAGCATCCCCGGAGGGTTCAGACCGGTGTGGAGCCGGGAAGAGGATCCCCAGGAGGTTCGGGCAGGGAGCGAAATGGGGAGAGCATCCCCAGGAGGTTCGGGCAGGGAGCGAAATGGGGAGAGCATCCCCAGGAGGTTCGGGCAGGGAGCGAAATGGGGAGAGCATCCCCGGGGGGTTCGGGCAGGGAGAGAGCCGGGGAGAACATCTCCGGGGTTGTCGGATGAGAGCAGGATTGGGAGAACATTCCCGGGGCGTTCAGAGCGGTATGGAGCGAGGAGATCGTTCCCGGAGGGTTTCGGCAGGGACCGAGCCGGGTCCATCCCCGAGGGTTTCGGATAAGAGCATCCCCGGGTGCCGCGTGGTCCCCGCGGGGCCGGGGGAGGGTGAAGGCTGCGGGATGGGAGCGCTGGCCCCTGGCGCTTTCTGTAGGGTCTGGTCAGGGCTTTTCGTGCACTCTATGAGTGCTTCTTGCGGGATGAGCGCTGGGGATGCCGATCTTCGCGTCCTCCTTCCAGACCCGAGTCCATCCCTGCTCGCAAGCTGGAGAATCTTGACTGGGTGTCCGGGAGCCAGAACTGTTCCAGAGGCATGGAAGGGCCCTGGGAATGCACAGGGAAAAGCCCATCCATTCTCTCGCACCGTCGGGGGCTTTGTTTGAGCTCTCCTGCACAGCTCCAGGAGCGTGAGCCAGGCTCGCTGTGCCCACCGCTGTCACACCTGTGCCCGGGGCTGCCTCCGTGCTGGAAACAGCTGGGATATCCCGGTGGGGACAGGCAGCAGCTCTGGTGCTCCTGCCTGAGGTGTGAGCAGCACCGTTTGCACAATTCCTCACAGTTTTGCACATCTCCTCAGAGTTTTGCACAAATTCCTCACAGTTTTGCCCAATTCCTCACAGTTTTGCCCAGTTCCTCAGAGTTTTGCGTGGCAGGCTCAGCTCAGCTCAGCCAGGCAGGGAGCAGGGGCAGGGCTGGGGAGATTTTGGGTTCCTGCTGTGGAGGTGGAGGTGTCCATGCTTTGCTGTATCTCTGGGATGTCTCTCTCCACAATGCCATGGGGTGCAGGTGATTCCTCAGGTGGGCTCCTGCTGCCTTTGGGGGCTCCTGTGGGACTGGCAGCTGTCAGTTCTGAGCTGAAGCCCCAAATCCCACACGTCCCATGGGATGGAGATGCCAATCCTGGCTGGATGCAGAGAACTCCCACAGCCCAGGGAAGCACAGCTTGCTCAGGCTGCCGTGGCTGTGTTATCTTCATTCCAACCCCCCATCCTGGCTCTCTGCTCAGGTGGACTTTGCTTTGCAGCAGGAGGAAGCCCAGAGCCATGAGATAGGAAGGTGCTGTGAACCTTGGAGCCTTTTTGCCAGGGATTGTTCTGGTGCCTCTTCCCTGTTCAGTCCCAGTCTCCCTGATGTCCCTTTTCCTCCCTGAGGTGCCAGCAGAAGCCATGGTGATGTTGGAAGTGGTGGCGTGTTTCAAATGGGGCATATTTCAAATCTGGCATGTTTCAAATACTCCAGCACATGTGCAGGGAAGCAGTCCTGTGACTCCTATTAAAGAAAATATTCAATAATTGCAAGCCATGGGAGTTTAGGAAGGGCTCTGAATCCGTGGATTGCAAACTTGCACATTCCCAGGGCAGGGAAATCCAAACTCGCTGCAGATCCTCTAGGCAGAACCTGGGATGTGACCTGGTGGTTTTATTCAGCATTTCTCACTTGCTTCAGCTCCTCGTGAGAGCTCAGGGCTCACCCACTAACCCAACTGAGTGTGTGTTACATCTTCTCTCCCTCCCATCCTTATTAGAGCTGGGTTTATTCTGGGTTGGGGCTCTCTGGAGGTGTTTTGGGTCCATAAATTAAATCCTGAGCTCTACAGCCCCTGCGGGAAGTGATGGTCCCTGGAGGGCTTTGCAAGCATCCAGCTTGCAGAAATGCATTCCTGATCCTCAATTTTAGGGCTGAATTTATTCTGGATTGGGGTTTTCTGGAGGTGTTTTGGGTCCATAAATTAAATCCTGAGCTCTACAGCCCCTGCTGGAAGTGATGGTCCCTGGAGGGCTTTGCAAGCATCCAGTTTGCAGAAATACATTCCTAATGCTGAGTTTTAGGGCTGAGTTTATTCTGGATTGGGGTTTTCTGGAGGTGTTTTGGGTCCATAAATTAAATCCACAGCTCCTGCTGGTAGTGAATGTCCCTGGAGGGCTTTGCAACCATCCAGTTTGCAGAAATACATTCCTGATCCTCAGTTTTAGGGCTGAGTTTATTCTGGATTGGGGTTTTCTGGAGGTGTTTTGGGTCCATGGGTTAAATCCTGAGCCCCTGCTGGAAGTGATGGTCCCTGGAGGGCTTTGCAAGCATCCCGCTTGCAGAAATGCATTCCTGATCCTCAGTTTTGGGGCAGCTGGGGCCTGACTCTGTCTGCTCCGTGGATTTGCTGGAAAACAGCTGGGAAAAGCCAGGGGAACATAAAGGAGCAGGAGGTGCTTTGTGGTGAGGTGAGTAATGTGTGAGCAGGCAGCAGCCTGGCCGGGCATCCCCCCCTGCCTGACCTGCTGCAGCTGCACCCAGACAGTTCCCAGTTCTGCCCAAATTACCCAAATTACACAATTTCTGCCTGCTCTGGAGGTCGCGGGGCTCTGAGCGTTCCCAGCAGCAGCTGGGGTTGTTGTCTGCTGCCCTTGAGCCTGATGATGTGGCCAGGATGCTGGGGTTTTTCCACAAATGAGTTTTCCATTCCTCTGGCTTAAACTGCAGGGGGTTTGTCCAAAGTCAGGGGTTTATTTGCTATTTTTTTTTTATTATTTTTTTTTTCTCTCTGCTGCTGGCAATTTGTGGTTGCCAGACCAGGGGCTGGAGAAGAAAGGAGCTAAATGAGATCATTGTTCATTGCTTTGGTGGGACTTGAGCAATGCCTGGGGCTTCCACAGGGCTGGGATTTTCTTTTCTGGGATTTTCTTTTCTCTTCCATCCCTGCCTGCCCTCCAGAGCTGGAGCTGTGTCCTCAGAGCACACCAGGTTATTTTCTCCTTGGTGCAGCACAAACTGGGCAGTGCAAGCTCAAACTGGGACTGATTTTCTGAGCAGAACAGGGGTGACCTTTTCTTTTCTTGCAGTTTGAAAGAAGGGAATGAAAACACTTCCTTTAACGTGGTCAGGCATAGGGTTATGTATTGCGAAAAATCAAATTTTGTGTTGTAAAAAATCAAATTTCGTATTGCAAAAAATCAAATTTCCTATTGCAAAAAATCAAATTTTGTATGAAAAAAAATAATGAGGGGGCTCAGCAACCTTGACTGCTGTGTCTGATCGGAGTGGAGCGAGGTTGCCAGTTGTTAAACATGGCCTGGGAACAAAGTGGGTGGGTTTATTTCAAGGTCAGCACAAAGATAGGGAGAAGTTTCCCTTCCCTTCCCATTGCTGGAAAAGTTGGGCTTGGAAACACAAGCGGGGAAGCCTGGGGAGTGCTTAACCCTTGCACTGCCAGTGCTTCCCGTGTGGATACAGCTGCTGTGTGATGGTTTTGGGGTGCCGGTGTCAGAATTTCCTCATGCCAGCGAGGACACGTGTTGGGTGACAAATCACCAGGTGGCACAGAAGGCATCCGAGCTCAGATTTTATCTGTGTGGTTTGGAAAGCAGCTTCTTCTCTGAACTGATACCAAAAGTGGGAAATGAGGGACGTTCAGCAGCCTTTGGGAGGGGTCATTAAAATACCCTGGTGTTTTTTGCTCTGTAGAATTGTGCTTATTGCTCAGAAAATTTGCTTTTTATTCCCCCTCTCCCAGCACATCCTTGATTTGCCTTTTCAGATACCTGAATATAAAAGGCAGCACACCCAAATTCTCCATCCCAGCCACTTCCAGGCACAGAGGGGTTAAAATCCGTAATCCCCACCCATTCAGGGTAGCTCAGCTGGCTGGACCCCGGGCGTGGATGCAGCACCGAGTTCCCTGTGCTGTGCAAACTCCGGGAATTCTGCATCCCCGGGTGCTGACAGCAGTGCAGAATTGGCCCCAGCAGTGCTGGTGTCACCCCCTGTCCCCCAGCAGCACATTCTCCTTTTTTTTCCCGTGCCACTGCAAAGACAAAACTGGGTCCCCACAGCAGCCCCCGTGTCCTTAGGGGAGAGAAATTTGGCAGGAGGGCTGCAGGATTTATTGAAGTGATTTATTTCCCTGGGAATGGTTGCTGGGCTGGGAGCTGGACCACACAGGATTGTAAATCCCTGCTGGAAAAAAAACCCCGGGCTGGCAGCGGGGGCTGAGCTGCTCTCACCCCACAGAGGGATGGGAGGGAAGGAGCTGGAGGGACAGGCAGCACTGGGGTTTCTGTGCTGAAACAATGGGATTTTGGGAGTGGGAGCACTGATTTCTGTGCTGAAACAATGGGATTTTGGGAGTGGGAGCACTGATATCCCTGCTGAAATAATGGGATTTTGGAATGGGTGCAATGATTTCTGTGCTGAAACAATGGGATTTTGGGAGTGGGAGCACTGATTTCTGTGCTGAAACAGTGGGGTTTTGGGAGTGGGAGCACTGATATCCCTGTTGTAACGGGGATTTTGGGAGCACAGATTTCTGTGCTATAACAGCAGGATTTTGGGAGTGGGAGCACTGATTTCCCTGGGACATCTCTCACTGATTTCCCTGCTGTAACAGCAGGATTTTTGGAGCACTGATTTCCCTCCTGCCTTGAGGAGCTGCTGTGGCCTTGCTGCAGGGCTGGCTGTCCCCAAACCCCATTTTTGTCACCCAAACCCCAAGCCCAGCTGTCACTGCCCCACTCAGGGCTGAGGATTCCCCACCCTGAGTTATCTGGAGAGTCCCTGCTCTGCTGGGACTTGTTCCCTGCTGGGAAATTCTGCAGGAACCTGGAGTTCAGGGTGCTTTTTGCTGCCTTGGCTGGGTACCCACCTTGGCACTGATTCACTGCTCTTCCTGCTGGGAAAAGGAGGGGAAGGTGCTCTCCAAGCTTTGGGGAAAGCTTTGGTGGCTCTTTGTTACAGACAAGTAGAAATAATATTTTATATTTAATTTTTTTAATCTTATTTTTTACATTTTATATTTTAATATATATATTATGTAGTTATATTATTTATATAAATATATTTTTTATATTTACATATTTGTATATTCATTTTATAATTTAATAGATTTTATAAATATATTTATTTAGATTTACTTTATACATTTTTATATTTATATATTTAGTTTATAAATACTTAATAAATATTTATATTTATATTTATATTTATATTTATATTTATATTTATATTTATATTTATATTTATATTTATATTTATATTTATATTTATAAAATATGGTTTCGACCCTGCTATTCTAGCTGAGCTAGCTTTAGCTTATAAGTTCCTTATAAGTTCCCATAAGGAAAAATCATAAGAATAAAGGCAGTTAACGACCTATTCTAGTAAGAAAAATAAGTTTACACCTGCATAAACAATAAATTTGTCCCATGAGAATCAGCAGAGAAAATATGTAAACTAACCAAACTAACTCTTTAAAATATATAATATATAAACTTTTAAATAGATAAACTTTACAAAGAAAATAACAGTATCAATATAAACAGATAAAGTAATATATAAATATAACTATACACATTATTAAATATTGCATATTGTATATTGTATATTATATATTGTATGTTATATATTATATATTATATATTATATATTATATATTAGATATTAGATATTAGATATTAGATATTAGATATTAGATATTAGATATTATATAATATATATTAATATATAATATAAATTATATATTAGTATAAATAATTATAATTAATTATGTATTTATATAAATATATAAATAATAACATATGCCTTCAAATATATCATATATAATAACTTCAAATATATAATATGTAAACTTTATAACTTTAAAATATAGAAACTAACTAACTCTCTATAACCAAATATAGAGAGTTGACAGACATACAGCCTGGCCATTTACTGACCAACACACACAAATAAATAAGTGTATTGTTAGCCAATTAAGTCTTACACATTCCTTCTGATATTTCCCATAAATATGAGCTTTGTGACCAAAGAAGGGGCTTTTGTGCATGAAGAAACTGAGTCCTGTCTGCTTATTCAAGCTCTTTTCCCTCTGGAATCTTTTTGAAGCAGCCTGGTTTGGTTCTTGCTCCACCTGGGACTGCAGGGAGAGACCAAAGCCAGGGAGGGATTTGGGACAAGACAGGGAAAAGAAGAAATTGGTTTTGTTTAGGACAGAGTGGTCACTGCAAGGTCCAGCTAAAGGTGGGATTTCCCCCCTCAGAATGCTACAGGAGCCAGAAAATATATCCTTGAAAATATATCCTTGAAAATATATCCTTGAAAAAGCAGCTTTTTTAAGCTGTTTCAATGCTGGCAACTCAGCCTGTCCCAGTGCGTCACCCTTGGTGTCACCTCTGGGAGTTTGGGCACAGGGAGTTGAGACTTCTTCATCTGCATCAGGCCTGAGGAGGAAAGAGCTGCCTGGCTGAAGGCTAATTCTTAAATGGATGGATCAGGAGGATTAATCAGCTGCTCAGCACGTTCTCATTTTACAAAAATCGCCTCCAACCTGGGAAGTGCTGCACTGTTTTTAATCTCCTGCCTGTGGAGGTTTTTCAGCCTGAATGCAAAGCGTGGCTCTCCCTGCTTGCTTTTCCCAGCCTGTTCAAAGGGAATTGGAATGAAACCCTCAGCTGAGGAATATGCCAGAGTCAGCTGCTGGTTTTAGTCCACTCATCCGTGGGCCCTGCATGCTGGGGGAGCTCCCAGCTGGACCAGATGTGGATGGGGAATGTGGTTTGTTCCAGTGACTCAGTGGGACACCTCCCCGTTAAATCTCTCGGGGAAAAAAGTAAAAATTCCACAGCAATTTCACAAGAATTTTTGGAATCTCTTTCTTCTCAGTGCCGTTGTGCAGTCAAGAATTGCAGCAGCAAGATGATTCCTCCCATCCTGGGGTGTAAAAATGCTGTTCTTGCAGCTGTCCAGATATGCACTGAATGGCATTCCCGCTGTTCTTCTGGGCATGGGAGAGAAGGCAGGGAATAAAGAGGGGGCTCAGTGAGCAGAAAAAGAGAAATGCTCCCTCATGGGGTAGAGGGAGGCTGGAAAAGATAAATGCTTCTTTCTGGGGCTGGAAAAGAGAAATGTTCCTTTCTGGGGCAGAGGATCAGCTGGAAAAAGCAAATGCTTCCTTTTGGGGCAGAGGGAGGATGGAAAAGGGGAAATGCTTCCTTTTGGGGCAGAGGGAGGATGGAAAAGGGGAAATGCTTCCTTTTGGGGCAGAGGGAGGATGGAAAAGGGGAAATGCTTCCTTTTGGGGCAGAGGGAGGCTGGCAGAGGCCAGGGCAGTGAGGCATCCAGCAGGAACAGCTCAGGAGGAGAGGGGTCTGATCTCTGGCTCTGCTCTCCAGCCCTGCCCAGCTCTCTGTGCAGGGGTTTGGCTGCAGGAGGTGCCAAAGGCAGGGGTTGATTTTCCTGTCCCATCCCTTGGATTAGGATGGGATGGCACCAAGGGGTGGCAGATTCCCACAGAGGGCACTGATGCCCCTAAATAGGGAGGGATTGATCCCTGCAAAGCAATCAGGGTTTGGTGCCAGGGCACCACACAGGGTCCTGCTGTTGGCCAAGGAATTCTGCAGCTCTACATGAAGTAACTGTGACTGATTCCCAAGTTGGTTCTGGAAAGGACTGCAATCCATGTCATATAAAGTGACAAAATTAGTGACCTGGACAGAAAAGGAAGTCAGCTGCAGCTGATCATGGCTCCTTCTGCCTTTAATAATTCCATTTTTATTTCTGTTCCACACACTCAGGGATGAGTAACTTTTTCTCCACTTGTCAAGGAGCAAGTGAGGGGAGGCAGCAGAGGAAATCTGGAGCTGCTTACTCAGTAGGGCATGAAGATGATGGCTCTCACTGTTGTTATTTCTCTCTCTGTGTCAGGAGGTGAAGATTTTCCGTGCCTTAATCCTGGGGGAGCTGGAGAGGGGCCAGAGCCAGTTCCAGGCCCTGTGCTTTGTGACCCGGCTGCACCGCAACGAGATCATCCCCAGCGAGTCCATGGCCAAGCTGCGCCAGGTACCGGCTCCCTCCTCCCCTCCAGCCAGGAATCCTCAGAGTTTTCCTGCCTGGATGCCCTCCCCAGGCTGTTCCCTGGATGCTCAGCCCTTCAACCCACCCCTGACCACCCCTCCTGCTTGAGGGGTTTGGTATTAAACTGAGTTTGTCAGTGGTATTGAGCCAGATTTAGTTGAGCCTCATTGGTGTCGTGGTTTAGTTGAGCCTAATTTGTGTTGGGGTGTGAAAATCCCTGTCCCAATGAAGCGAGGACTGATCTGGGACCATTCCTGGAGAAACCACCACAGGCAAGGGTGAAACATCGTGGTTTCGGTACCAACAGGTTATAGGATCTGTTCTCATATCTGTAAGGAATGTGGTGCGCCCAGGATTGAAGTTGTGATGATTTCCTCTGCAGAAAAACCCCCAGACAGTGAGGCCTGGAGCACCTCAGCAAGCACCTGCTTGAGGGGTTTGGTATTAAACTGAGTTTATCAATGGTATTGATCCAGATTTAGTGGAGCCTAATTTGTGTCAGGGATGTGAAAATCCCTGCCCAAATGAAGCCAGGACTGATCTGGGACCTTTATCAGGACAAAACCTGGAGAAACTATGACAGGCAAGGGTAAAACATCGTGGTTTCAGTACCAGCAGGTTATTTTACTCACCCAGGTAGGGTGCAGGTGCACATCTGTTCTCACATCTGGTGGTGTTACCACATCACATTGTGCTCTAAGGGAGGAGGTGCGCCCAGGGTTGAAGTTGTGCTGATTTCCTCTGCAGAAAAACCCGCGGACGGTGAGGCAGGCAGAGGAGGTGCGAGGCCTGGAGCACCTCAGCATGGACGTGGCCGTGAACTTCAGCAAGGCAGCCCAGCTGAGCCCCCACATCCACAACGTCTGCGCGGAGGCCAGGGAGGCCATTTACACCCGGGAGGAAGATGTCAAGTTCTGGCTGGAGAAAGGTGATTTCCCTGGAGCTGCTGCTGTCAGTGGGCTGGCACAGTGCCCTGCTGGCTCCTGCCAGGTTCCTGGGGATCAGCACTGATTGTTTTGGCTCTGAGGCACGTGTGTCACCCTGCCTGTGTGTGAGCAGATCTCGCTCCTCCTGCTGGCGCTCCCTGAGTGAACCTAATTTGGGATTTTAAAAGTAACCTTTTCACCTCCTCCCCAAACCCAGAGGAGAGAGGGTTTTGTGTCTTTTGGCTTACTGTCCCCGGGGTCCTTTGTTCTCCTGTGGTTCCTATTCAGATTTAAGTCCCTGGAGATTCTCTGTCCAACCTGCTCCTTGACCTGGGGACTGTGCAGACATACCAGAGCTGCCTTTGGTGGCTGTCTCCTATGGCTCAATCTCATAGCAGCACCCTGAGGGATCCCTGTTCACCCTGAGGGGTGTCTGTTTACCCTGAGGGGTGTCTATTCACCCTGAGGGATCGCTGTTCACTCTGAGGGATCTCTGTTCACCCTGAGGGATCGCTGTTCACCCTAAGGGGTGTCTGTTCACCCTGAGGGGTGTCTGTTCACCCTGAGGGATCCCTGCTCACCCTGAGGGATCCCTGTTCACCCTGAGGGGTGTCTATTCACCCTGAGGGATCTCTGTTCACCCTGAGGGATCGCTGTTCACCCTAAGGGCTGCCTGTTCACCCTGAGGGGTGTCTGTTCACCCTGAGGGATTGCTGTTCACTCTGAGGGATCCCTGTTCACCCTGAGGGATCGCTGTTCACCCTGAGGGATCTCTGTTCACTCTGAGGGATCTCTGTTCACCCTGAGGGATGCCTGTTCGAGGTGCTGCTGGACATTGGTTTCCTTGGGGTCTTTTGCTCTCCCGCGGTTCCCATTCAGATTTAAATCCCAGCAACTCCTGGAAACATTTTCCAACCTCCTCCTCACCCTGGGAGCCGTGTTGGGATGGCTTTGGTAGCTCTGTCCTTTGGTGTCCCTCCATCCTGCGCTCTGTCTGTCCTTGCTCTTAAAGGAGTGGATGACTCCATGTTCGAGGTTCTCCCCCAGAGCTCAGACCTGTCGGACTTTGCTTTTCTTGGAGTTTTTTATTTTTCTTGTGGTTCCCATTCAGATTTTAGTCCCAACAGCTTCTGAAAACACTCTGTCCAACCTCCTCCTCAGTGTGGGAGCCATGTGGGCTTGACTTTGGTGTCCATTCCCTCCACCCTGATCCCGTGTGTGTTTGCCCCCACAGGGGTGGACGGCTCCATGTTCGAGGTTCTCCCCCAGGGCTCAGACCTGCAGCACCTTGCTTCTCTTGGGGTCTTTCACTCTCCCACAGCTCCCACTCAGATTTAAATCCTAGCAACTCCTGGAAACATTGTCCAGGGATGACTTTGGTGTCCCTTCCCTCCACCCTGATCCTGTCTGTGTTTCCCCCACAGGAGTGGATGGCTCCATGTTCGAGGTTCTCCCTCAGGGCTCAGACCTGCAGCACCTTGCTTTTCGTGGGGTCTTTCACTCTCCCACGGCTCCCACTCAGATTTAAATCCTAGCAGCTCCTGGAAACATTGTCCAGGGATGACTTTGGTGTCCATTCCCTCCACCCTGATCCTGTCTGTGTTTCCCCCACAGGGGTGGACGGCTCCATGTTCGAGGTTCTCCCCCGGGGCTCAGACCTGCCGGAGCTGCAGCGCTGCCGGCAGTGCCCCGAGCGCTGGAGGCCCTGCATGTGCAGCTACTCGCTCAGCATCGAGTGGTACCCCTGCATGCTCAAGTACTGCAAGAGCCGCGACGCCACGGGAAGGCTCAGCTCCTACAAGTGCGGCATCCGCAGCTGCCAGAAGGGCTACACCTTCCACTTCTACGTGCCTCAAAAGCAGCTCTGCCTCTGGGATGAGGAAACCTAGAGCCAGGCCGGGCCTGCCGGGGGTGGTTTGTCTGCCCCAGCGAGGAGCTGGCTGCTCTGGAGAAGGGATGATGTTCACAGCGGTGCCTTGTGCTCTGTGCCTTTCCTCGTGGCCTGTGCTGGCCTCCCTCCCCACGGGGGCCTGCCCTCGCTGGGTGGGGATGCTCTGGCTCCCTGGAGCAGGAGATGCAGGTTTTGGGGTGAAGCACAGGGAAATGGGGTGCTGCCCTGCTCTGCAGCTCACAGGGGCATTTCCCAGCCTCGAGGTGAGCGGGCAGGGCGAGGATTTGCTGACCTGACATCTCTGCTGCTGAAGAACCCCCTTTGCTGCCTTCACCACCTCCTGGTGACACATCCACGGGGAAACAGCTGATTTGTGGGACCACAGCCCCTGAACAAGGAGGCTTTGAAGCCCACCCAAAGCGAGAGCCTGCCTTTAGCTTTTCCTAGTGCCTGACTGGTTATATCCCCCTGTGGATGGAAGAGACACCAGGGGGAATAACCCAGCATCTCACGCCCCTGAAGGGCTGGTAATTAGGGCTTTAATTAATCCCTCTCTAGACTAGCGAAGGCCCAACTTTTTGTGTTGGCCTTGTGACTGTTCCACTAAGAAAGAAGCATCTAGAGACTCGTGACTGCCACCATAACCCTGTGATGGAAAGGGAGAGGAGGATCCCAGGTGGGTTCTGAAGCAGACAGGATTCTACATCCGCGTCCAGTTTTCTGTCCTGCTCTGCCAGCTATTCACAAGAAGCTCTTAAATAACTGTACTGCTTTGCTGTGCCTTGGTTTCCCCCATATGTTAAACAGGGGTGACACTGAAGTTGTCCTTGGCCCTGGAATGTTCCAGAAGGGACCAGACAAAGCACTGGAAGTGCTGCTTGGGTCTGTGTCCTCTTCTGCTAAATTAGGACAAGCACAGAGGGGAGAGAAGCTCTTGGGCTCTTGAGGAGCCCCTGTGCCTCCTGGTGAAAAGCCTTCACAATGTGCCTTTTTGCCTAAAATACAGGAATTTTTTTGCAAAAGAAGAAGAAAAATAATTTGGTTACAATTATTTTTGTATCGATCACTTAAGGGGGTGGGGGGAGAAGGGAAAGGTATTTTAATATTGGAACATGAAGTAAAACACACTTGAAATAATTTTTTTTTAAAAAAAAAGACAAATTATTTATCATTTGTAAGGTAAAATAAACTGATTTTTTAAAGCATCCTTGGCCTAGAAGTTTGTGCATGATACTCTGTGTACGAATTTAGATTTGTTCCTTTAAGTGTAAATCTGAAACCTGCATCTGGTGAAGAACCATGGACTGGGGGAGAACATGCAGGAACTTTGGGCTCAGTGGTGAATACAGAAAATATTCCTGGTGAATAGAAAAAATATTCCTGGTGAATACAGAAAATATTCCTGGTGAACAGAGAAGATATTCCTGGTGAATAGAGAAGATATTCCTGGTGAATAGAGAAAATATTCCTGGTGAATAGAGAAAATTTTCCTGATGTATACAGAAAATATTCCTGGTGAATACAGAAAATATTCCTGGTGAGTAGAGAAGATATTCCTGGTGAATACAGAAAATATTCCTGGTGAATTCTTCCAGGAAAATTTAAATTTAAAATAGATAAAATTTAAATTTAACATAGCTCCAGCTGAAGAGGGCGGCGCTTTGGGGCCAGCCCGGAGCTGCCGGAGGGAGAAATGAAATGTGGAGCTCTGCTTCCCTCTAGTGTGGGGAATGCAGGGATGGCACCAGCAATTCCAGCTTTTCTCCTCTTCACCCACCAACATTTCACCCTTTTCCGGGGCAGGGGGAGCAGGGGATTGTTCTGTGCTCTCTGTGGGGTTTTATTTCCCGGGAATTACACCCAGCTCTGGGGCGGGCTGTGAGCGGAGTGGGGATGGATTCCAGGCACTGCCGTCCCTTCCCACATGTCGGGGATATCGGGACGGACACGGGCTCGCTCTGGGAGCATCGGGGCCCATCTCCAGGAGCCTCCTTGGGTTTTAGTTCGGAATCCAGAGGCTCTGGAGCGGTCGTAGCCGGTGCGGTTCCCCGGCCTCCAGCAGTGGGTGCTGGCGGAGCGCGGCTGCGCTCCCGGGATGTCGGGACAGGGATGCTCGTGGTCCCTGCAGGATCGCAGGATGCCCCCAGCCCTCCCAAAAATAATAATTAAAAAATAAATAAATAGAATTGGGGATTTTTGTAGCGTCTCGCTGCAGTTTGTGCTTCCAAGGCCCTGTCCCATAAATCGGGTGCTGCCTGCAGAGCTCATCTCCCTCCAGAGGCACCTGGAGCAGCAGGAGAGGAAAAACACGGTGTTTCAGTGAGAGGGGAGTGGACAGGTCATGGTGAGCACACGGAAAAGAAAGGGCAGCGCGTTTGGTGGTGTCTGGGAGTGATTTTAGCAGTGATCAGGGTAAAACCAATCCTGTATTGCTTGATAATCTCATTTCCACAGCAGAAAGAAGTGGTGATGCTGTGATCCATCCTCTGATTTTCATAGGGATGGTGTGTTCTCTCAAAGCTCAAGGCATTTAGGGGGATGGGCTTGGGGAGAAAACCACCTATATATTCAAATTTTCCCGCTGAGCACAAAATAACAGCCAGAAAAAGCAATTCCCAGCCGTGTCTGGGGCCAGGAGAGGGCACTGGTGCCCTGCCCGTGGCCGGGACAGCATCCCTGCCCAAAGGATGCCCGGGATTCCTGCCCGGCTGGAGGTGCCACCGGCAGAACCCTCCGGGTGGGCTCAGGAGAGCGGGAGAAGCGCCAGGAAGGGCAGGGAGAGATGAGAAACTCCTGCTTGGCGAACAAAAGCCGCTCTGATGTGGGGGAAGCAGAGCTCCCGTGGTCTCCAGCCTCTCAAGGCTGGCCGGGAGCCACCGGCAAATAAATTCCTGTTTGACGCAGTGAAGACACCCGATCGCGTCAGGCTTTCGGGATGGGGAAAACCCAGAGAAAAACGCACGAGAAGAGGGCGGCAGTGCCCGGGAGCGCCGCAGGGCTCGGTGGCTGCAGCGGTGGCATCAGTCCAGCAGCAGCTGCCCGTGCCAAGCCGGTGCCACCTCGCTGCTTCCTGGAGGCTGAAACCCCATCCCTGCCCTGGAAAGAAATGCCAGGGCGAGCCGGGAAGCCCCGGTTTTCCTCCAGATTTTCCTCGTTAGGGTTTCACTGAGCTCCCCCGCCCTGTCCCGGGGATGTCCTCGCTGCCCATGCCGCGGGGCCGGGCTGCAGGTGAGGCTGGAGATCCTGCCCGCCCACCCATCCATCCCCTGGGAGAAACCTGAATTTCCAGGGAGGGAGGGAGGGAGGGAGAGCGGCGTGTGGGAAAGCCGAGAGCCCTGGAACGCGAATTACCCAGCCAGGGAGAGATGAATGTGCGATAGCTCGTACCTGGCAGCTACTAATTGAGCGTTAACGCTTTCAGCAGCTCGGCGCTGTCACACCGGTGTCCCCAGGGCTGCCCGGGTCACCAGGGTGGCACACGGCAGGGACAGGGAGCAGCTCGGTCCCTGTCACAGCCCAGGCTCTGGCCTCTGGCTCTTTCTGCAGAAGAAGCCATTGCGGGGGGGGGGATTTTTAGGGGATTTTTCTTGCCTGGCTTCCCTGGAAGTTGGTAAATACAGCTTGGAGCAGCAGGGATGAGGAGGAAGAGGCTGGCTGCCACTTCTGTCCTCTCCTTAGGGGATAGAGATGGAGCACATGTCAGGAGAGCAGGCTCTCCATGTGCCAGCCTTTATCTCGATTATTTATTATTTAACCCTGCTCTTTATCTCCCGCCAGCACGGGTTTCTTTGATGCTTTTCACTTTCCTTTTCGTGCTGTTTCACTCAGCATCGAGGCCCAGCCCAGCCTGAGAGGACACAACACCACAGAATGACCCCAAACCTCTGTTCCTTCACTCACACACCTTCCCTGGGGGTGATGGCCACTCAGAGGTGCTCAGGGCCAGTCCAACCCAGCCTGAGAGGACACACGGCCACGGGATTATCAACCCAAGGAGCTGGGGGTGTTTAGCCTGGAGAAAAGGAGGCTCAGAGCTGACTTTATTGCTCTCTACGCCTTCCTGAAGGGAGGCTGCAGACAGCTGGGGTTGGTCTCTGACAGAACCACAGAACACAGGCTCAAGCTATGGCAGGGAAGGGACAGGTTTGATATTAGGGGAAAAAAAAATCACTGAAAGAATAATAATAAAGCACTGGAATGCTCTTCCCAGGGAGATGGTGGAATCACCATCTCTGGATGTGTTTAAAAAAGGACTGGACGTGGCACTTGGTGCTGTGGTCTGGTTGAGGTGTGAGGGCATAGGTCGGGCTGGATGATCTTGGAGGTCTCTTCCAACCTCATCATTCTGGGATTCGGTGAAATCTCTGTTCCTTCCCTTGCCCACCTTCCCTGGGTGTGCTGCCCACTCAGAGGAGCTCAGGGCGGATCCAGCCCAGCCTGAGAGCACATAAGGCCATAAAATGACCCCAAAGCTCTGTTCCTTCACTCACACACCTTCCCTGGGGGTGCTGCCCACCCAGAGGAGCTCAGGGCCGGTCCAGCCCAGCCTGAGAGGACACAACAACACAGAGTGACCCCAAACCTCTGTTCCTTCTCTCACCCACCAGCCCTCGGGGCAATGCCCACCTGGAGAGGCTTGGGGCTAATCCAACCCAGCCTGAGAAGACACAACAGCACAGAGTGACCCCAAATCTCTGTTCCTTCACTTGCCCACCTTCCCCTGGGGCAATGCCCACCCAGAGGTGTTTAGGGCTAATCCAACCCAGCCTGAGAAGACACAACACCACAGAGTGACCCCAAATCTCTGTCCCTTCACTTGCCCACCTTCCCCTGGTGGCAATGCCCACCCGGAGCAGCTCAGCGCCCAAAGGGGGCTCGGACAGGGCTTCGGGGCAGGTGCTGCGGGTGCTTCCCGAGCTGTGCCGAGGGCGGAGCGCTGCTCTTTCCTTCCTGCCCTCCTTCCCACCCCACCCCGCAGCCTGGCAGCGCTGCAGGGACTCATCCATTCCCCCAGTTACTAATATGCAAATGGCAGCGTTTGCATGGGCCTGACGCCAGGCTGCTGGGTGTCAGGGCACCCGAGGGAGCCGGAGGTGGGGCGAGGCGTGGCAGCGCCGCATGCTCACCTGGCCCTGCATGGCAACAGGCAATGGAGCTCTAGGAGCCTTGGGCTGCGGACCCACGGCCGCTTCCAGAGGCAGCGGGTGGCAGAGGAGGGAGGGCAAACTGGCAGCCCCTGGCAACCTGGGGCTGACGGCAGCAGGCTGGGCACACCGCGGATTTCCCCCCGCCGGCAGGATGGTGAACCTGGAGTCCGTGCACGCAGGTAAAGGGCACGGAGCGCAGCGCGGGGCAGCGGGGCCGTGGGCTCGGGCAGGAAATGGGGTTTGATCCCGCTGCCGTGACCTTTCCTCGCTCTTTTCCCTCCTCTGCTCTCCCGCTGGTGAGGTGCCCACATTCCTGCCGGGGGATGGATGGATGGATGGATGGATGGATGCTGCCCGGGTCTCTTTAGGGGGCTGCCAAGCCATGCCCACAACGTGGGAGCAGCGCTGGCGCAGAGTGCTGGAAAATGAGACTTTTCGGGTGCCCGGAAAATGAGAATTTAGTGCCCGGCCCGTGCCTCCTGTCAGTGGGAGGAGGGAGAAGGGATAAACCCGCGGAGGGATGCGGCAAAGCTGGAGGGAGGCGTGCGGGAGAGAGAGACGGGACACGCGCTGAAAGGAGAAAAGTTCGTGACAAAGGAGGGAGAAATGAATGAGGAGGGCGCTGAGGGAGGCTGGGCTGGGTCGGGAATGAATGAGCAGCGAGGCTCAGGAGCTGCTTCCGGAGGGATGGCTGAGCTCCTCACACCCCCCCCGAGCAGCCCCTGCCCTGCAGCGAGCGGGGAGCCCGAGCGACCCCTGCCCGACCCCCGGGGCTGTGCCGAGCCCGGCTCACCCTGCCCGAGCTCCGGCCCCCAGAGCGCACAGAGCTGGGGGCGATGCTGGAGCTGAGCAGCCGGACCCCGAGAGAGCTCCTGTACCCCAAATTATCATTGGTGCCACGTTGGTGACTTTTGCCCCGGGCTTCGTGCAGCACAAAACTCTGCAGGGAGGGAGGATGCGTCCATCCCTGGGTACCCCTGTGGGAGTGCTGCTCTTTGGGGGATACCTGGGGGTTCACAGCCCCTCCACGAGCCCTGCCTGCCCCTGGGCTCACAGACAGGCCTGCAGGGCAGCTGCAGCAATGTCCCACCTCAAAGGTGGCCAAAGCCTTTGCTCCAACCCCTGCAGGGCTCCGGGGTGGCTCTGTGGGCAGCCTGAGTGGGCTGGGGAGCCCTGGACACCAGGAGAGGCTGCCAAGGAGGGAACTGGCTCAGGGTGTGAGCCTGGCTGGTCGGAGAGCTGCTCTGGGTGTGCTGGGGTCGGAGTCTCTGGGGGACACATGCCCCACAGGCTCCAACCCACCCAGCCAGCCATCAAATTCAGATGGACAACCCCTCATCTCTTCCCTTTTAATGGGAATTCTAACTGTTTCCAGACTCGTTTGGGGAGGGCAAAAAGAAAAGGTAAAAAAAAACGACCCACCCACTCATCCACCCATCCACCTATCCAGCCATTGAATTCAGCCTTTCCCTTTTAATGGGAATTTTAACTGTTTCCAGACTCGTTTGGGGAGGGCAAAAAGAAAAGGTAAAAAATGACCCATCCATCCATCCATCCATCCATCCATCCATCCATCCATCCATCCATCCATCCATCCCCCCATCTCTCCGTCCAATTCAGATGGACACCCCCTCAGCTTTTCCCTTTTAATGGGAATTTTTACTGCTTCCAGACTCCTTGAGGGGGGCAAAAAGGAAAGGTAAAAAAAAATGACCCATCCAGCCCTCCAGGTGACTCTTTCCTCACGGGGACATTCCCCAGCTGGAGCCTGTGCCCTCTCTCAGGGCAGGGTTTGGAGCTGGGGCTGTGCTCCCACTGCCCCTGATCATCCCCCTGTGCTGACAGAAAAGCTGGAGCTTCCAGGAGTCCTTTGGAGCCCAGGCACAATGGGAGGGGATTTTTCCACCCCTCCACAAAAGCCGTTCAGTTTTGGGGTCCCTGAGCAGCTTTGAGGCCCCTCCGAAACAGAGCTGAGCTCAGCTTTAACCTCACTTTTTATCTTGGAGGGGTTTTTCTCCAACTTTAATGACTTTAGGAGAAGACTTGAGAGGCTTTGAGGCCCCTCTGTAACAGAGCTGAGCTCAGCTTTAACCCCAGTTTTTATCTTGGAAGTTTTCTCCAACTTTAATGACTTTAGGAGAAGACTTGAGCAGCTTTGAGGCCCCTCTGTAACCTTTGTGCAGGCCTGAGCTCAGCTCTAACCCCAGTTTTTATCTTGCTTTTTCCTCCAACTTTAATGATTTTAAGAGAAGACTCAGCCCACAGGGGGACTCCCATGCCCCTCACACCCTCCTCTCTGCTGAGACACCTCCCTGCTGGTGCCACCACCCCTTCCCGGAGCATTTTGGATATTTCACCTCGCTGGATATTTGGAAATTTTGGATATTTCGTTTGGAAATTCTGGATATTTCAGCTCCCTGCAGCCTCCAGAGGGGCTCAGACACCTCAAACCCGGGGTGATGCTCCCAGGCCAGCCCAGCTCCCCCTGCTCCAGGAGCAGATTCCCCTTGTGCAGCCATCGGGCTGGCTCAGGCAGCAGCTTGGGAAAGGCTTGGTTTGCTGACAGCGTTTGTTTCAGCACAAATAGAGATGCAGATATGTCCTGGAGAAGTGTCTGCACGGGCAGAGCTCCTTTGGTCTGGCTCAACCACCCCGCCTGCCCCTGCCCCTGCTCTGTTTGCAGCACATTTTTAATATGGCCCAGGCCACACTGGCGGCTCCTAATAGGGCTGTGGTTTGCAGTTAGGCTGTCCTAAGCTGGGTTATTTTTCCCAGAGAGGTTTTATTTATTTATTTTTATTTATTTATTTTTTATTTATTTATTTTATTTATTTTTTATTTAATTTTTTTTTATTTTTTTTTTTATTTATTTATTTTTACTTATTTTTTTCTCCAAGCCTGATTATCCTGTGCGTATTGCTAAGCTGGCAGAGCTGTGTGGAAGGAGCTGCCCTGTCTGAAAGTTGTTTTTGAGGATGGAGCAGGGGTAAAGGATGGGTTTGCATTGCTCTGGTTGCACTGCAAGGGGTTTGGGCGCAATTAGATTAGAAAATGATTGCTCTGTGTGTCTGCTCCTTGTTCCCAAGGATCCCTTGGAGGGTGCTGGGGCTGCCCTGTCACCCACAGGGACACAAAATCTGCATTAATTACAAAAATCCTAAATACAGATCCAGAATGCAAAATCTGTCCTAAACCTTAAACCTCTCAGATCAGCAGTTTTCCTTTTCTTTCTGCTTATTTTTCCCTTCTTATTTTCTTTTTCCTGACAAAATATTCAAAGTGTAATAACTTGTGCACATTTATAGGGTTTTTTTTTAATCTCTCTTAAAATAAAATTCAAGATATTCAAACTGTAATAACTTGTGCACATTTATAGGGTTTTTTTTTTTGAATCTCACTGAAAATGAAATGCCTGTGCATGGGAATCCCAGGGCATCTCTTATCTCCCAGCTGCAGGAGGAGGGGATTTACCTGGTGGATAACGTGTGATATGCAATCAAGGTGCAGCAGCAGCAGCAATTCCTCCTCCCCTCCCCACCCATCCCAGTTTTTAATGGCAGAGGGGTGTGGGGTCACTCCTGCAGGGGGGACAGAGATTTTCATGCTCTGCTTTTCTGTCTGTCCTTCCTCAGCTCTCTCTCTCTTGGGAATTAAATATTTGCTTTCCCTAATTTTATTTTTTTTTTTAACAAGCTTTCTCACCAAAGGAAGCACCCAAATTTCTGCAGGCTTTTAGATTTTTTTTTTTCTTCCTCTATTTTATGAGAACTTGCCTTTTTTTTTTTTTTAATACTTTTTGGCAGCCAGCAAAACTTTGTGCTTTGTAGATTGCCTAAGTTAGGGTCCCTTGGCAGTGGTACAAGACAAGAAGATGTTTATAGCTGATGGTAATTACTCTTCCTGCAGTAGAAATGCTTAGAAGCCCCACTAAACGTTCATGTCTTAATTGCAGAGGGTTTATTTGAAGGGGGGAAAAAAGAAAAAAATCCCACAACTCTTTTCTCCCCCCTCAATCCTTAATATAATTTAAGGAAAGGAAGTTTCTGAAGTATGTGAAAGTTTCTGCTATAAAATCCTGATTTTTTTTTTTTTTCCTACCTTTATTCATTTGCTGGAGAAAGTTACAGACTTTCAACTTGATCAAAGCTACGAAATCTTGGCCAGAAAAGCAGATTATCTGCTGTTTGCACACGAGGGCAGCTTTGAATATGGGAGAAGAAAACCTGCACACACCACACACACACGCACACAAAGCCCTGCCTGTTTTGGTGGGAGCTAAAGAGGGAAATGGGGATAAAAATCCAACGGGGCCGCTCTCATCTGTTTGGGAATAACAAAAGGTGGATCTGGGGAAGAGGAAAAGGGTTTGCATGGTGCTTTTAGGTGGCTTCCACCTGCCTTCCCTAGCCCAGAAAACCACAGCAAACACTGGCCCAGCTTCCCCGCTGTTGTTATTCCCCCATGCAAATGGGGAGAGTCTGTGGCCGGGATTGGCTGCAGGAAGCACATGCAAATCACTCAAATAATAAAAAAATTATCTCAGTTTTACTTTTTTTTTTTTTTTTTTTTTTTTTTTTTTTTTTTTGCAACGAGTCTGGAAACAGGTAAAATTCCAGTGGAAAGGGAAAAGCTGAGGGGTGTCCATCTGGATTTGAATGGAGATCTCCCCTTCTCCCACCTCTGTGTCCTTGGCCTCTGTTAGTGTGGAGCTGACCATTCCCACCTTTTCTTGCAGCTGTCCCCGAAGGAGAGAGTGGCCCCGGGTGTGGTGGCAGCCATCACTTCAAGGGTAAATGACAAAATTTCTTGGCCTGGGTGAAGATAGGGGGAAATGCAGGGGACAGCACTTTGGGGCAAGGCAGATCTTGGGTGGCTTTTGAGGGTTGTGGACACCTGCAAGTGACAAAAAGAGGAGAAATAAAGTGCAGATAGAGGCACTTGGAAAAACCAAGTCGGGTTTGAGCCACCTTGAAGGATTTGGGAGAAAGCTGGAGGGATCCCCATCTCTGCAGGTGTGGGAGGTGCTGTCCCAGCCTGAGCACCACAGCAGGTTTGGGAAGCTCCCAGTGCTGAATCCACCCCTCTATCCCGTGGGTGAGGAGGGATGAGGAGGGTGAAAACCCCAAAAAACCCCCCCGAGCAAACTGGGGAGGGGGCACAGGAGTGAGGGGGGCTGCAAAGAGCAACAGGAGGGAAAGTGCATCCTCAGAGCTGATGAATATTCCAGCGCCTGGATGTTGAGGAATCAGAAATTTGAAAGTCTGATGGTTTATTATAATTACACACATTCATTCGTGCTGTTTAGTGGAAGCCACATGTGCCTGTTGCCTGGGACTGTGACCTGTTATTAAAATCAGTTGTGCCTCCTTTTGCAGAGATCAAGATGAGCGGGGATGCTGCAGATTCCACAGACACCCGGCACGAGCCTGACCAGGTGGAGCCAGGTAAGGAGGGTCTGGGGTGGCAGGGCCACGAGAGGGAGGGGAAACAAAAGGAAAAAATAATAACAAAAAAGGGGAATGTGGGTGCTGGAAGTTTCTCCCCCGTGCTTTTTCTGGGCTCCTGTTGCTGCTCTTGCAGCCTGGCAGTTGATCAGGAATGTGCTCTGGGCTAGGATTGCGTTGGTATCTTGATCAGCCATGCAAGATCCCTCCTGTGTGACAGCAGCGAATCCCAGAGTGCCTCCCCCGGCTCCCCAGCGATCTGACAGGGAAATTTGCCCAGAGAATACCTCTCCAATGCTCTCTGTGGGTTTGAGGTGGAAATTTGTTCACAGAGCGCCTCCCCCATGTCCTCTGTAGGTTTGAGGTTGAAATTTGCTCACAGAGCGCCTGCCCCATGTCCCCAGTGGGTCTGACATGGAAATTTGCTCACAGAGCGCCTCTCCAATGTCCTCAGTGGGTCTGACATGGAAATTCACTCACAGAGTGCCTCCCCCATGTCCTCAGTGGGTCTGACATAGAAATTTGCTCACAGAGTGCCTCCCCAATATCCTGTGTGGGTTTGAGGTGGAAATTCACTCACAGAGTGCCTGCCCCAATGTCCCCAGGTCACAGGGTTCCTCCCCAATGTCCTCAGTGGGTCTGACATGGAAATTTGCTTAGAGAGTGCCTCCCCAATGTCCTGTGTGGGTCTGACATAGAAATTTGCTCACAGAGTGCCTCCTCAGTGTCGCCAGCTCACAGAGTGCCTGCCCAATGTCCCCAGCAGGTTTGAGTTTGAAATTTGCTCAAAGAGTACCTCTCCAATGTCCTCTGTGGGTTTCGGGTGGAAATTCATTCACAGAGTGCCTCCCCAATGTCCCCAGTGGGTTTGAGTTTGATATTTGCTCACAGGGTGCCTCCCCAATGTCCCCAGTGGGTTTCAGGTGGAAATTCACTCACAGGGTGCCTCCCCAAAGTCCCCAGGTGACAGAGTGCCTCCCCAGTGTCCTCAAATTCACTCACAGAGTGCCTTCCCAATGTTCTCAGTGGGTCTGAGTTTGAAATTCACTCACAGAGTGCCTTCCCAATGTTCTCAGTGGGTTTGAGTTTGAAATTCACTCACAGAGTGCCTCCCCAATGTCCCCACAATTCACAGGGTGCTTCCCCAATGTCCCCAGTGAGTTTGAGGTTGAAATTTGCTCAAAGAGTGCCTCCCCAGTGTCCACAGCGGGTCTGAAATGGAATCAGAAATTCGCTGCCACAGCAGTGATGGCTTTGGAACCGTCCTGGTGCACTCAGCTCTGTATCCACAGGGTTGTGCCAGGAGCTTTTCCATAAGGAAAACAACATTTTTTGGGCTCTGTGTGTGTGTGTGTGGAGAAAAATGGGAGGGACTTTGGGAATAACCAAATCCAGTCTGGAGTTCCAGCAGCAGCGGGTGCAGAGGCGTGATTGGGTTTTTCACCTCCAGCTCCTCATGGAGCCCCCAAGTCCCTTGGATCTGGAAATCTGAGGCTCAGGGGGATCCTTTGAAGGTGCCAATGATGCTGTGAGCACCAATTTCTGCCAGGTTTGCCCACCACCAGGTGTAACAGGCACCCGAAAAATCAGGTTTGTGCTTTGGGGCTGCCTGGGGTGAGATTTGGATCGCTGGGATTTGAATCCCATTTACAAGGCCCTGTAATTTCCCAAAGGGCCATGGTCACATCCCTTTGTAGGCAAATGAGCAACACTGAGAAATCATCTTAGCACCCACTAGGTGCAGCAAATTAAGATCATTAAAAGGCTTAGAAATCAACACCTTTCGAAGCAAAAACTGGTGGAGAAAATGTAGAGGAATCAAATATTCTCTGAGTGATGAAGAACCCTGAGCTTGGGCCAAAGTGGTGTGGAAGAGCAGGTGAAAACTTCGCATGGAATGATTTTCCTCTTGTAAAATTTGAGACAACTTAGGGAAAACAAAGAGATTTTGGGTAAGCAAGAGGACACAAGCAAATTTGAGATAACTCAGGGAAAAAAAAGAGATTTTGGGTAAGCAAGAGAAATCAACACATTTTGAAACAAAAACTGGTGGAGAAAATGTAGAGGAATCAAAAATTCTCTAAAGAATGAGGAGCCCTAAGCCTGGGCCAAGGGGATGTGGAAACTTTGCATGGAATGGTTTCCCTCTTATAAAATTTGAGATAATTTAGGAAAAAAATGAGATTTTGGGTAAGCAAGAGAACTCCAGGTTTTAAAGGGACTAACCCCACCCCTTGATTTAGAAATCCAAATAATTGGGTTATTTGACAGAATCTAAACTAGGGATCAAATCTGGTTCTGTTCACATCCATGAACTCTGATTGACTTTGGCCAGTCCAGCCTCTGCTCAGGGCTCTCAAATCACCCCAAATTTGGGGTTTGGGATAAACCAGCACCAAACAAATCCCAAACACCCCAAGCTCCTCCAAAAGCCCCTGAGAGCTCTTACAGGGCCTTAAATAAGGACCCGGAACCCCCAGAAATATTTGGTGCTCATTAATGGGCGGCAGGATTAATCAAGATTGAGGAAAATGGGGATTTAATTTTGGTATTAAACGTAGTGGGAGTCAGAAGTGTTAAACCAGAACTGGCAGCACATTTGGTTGGATAAAATTCAGATTTTTTTCAGTTTATGCATCCCAGACAGCCATTAGCGAGAGCTGCAGCGCCTCTTTCGAGTGGTAATTGAGAAAAGAAAGCAGAACAGCGAAGTCAATTTGTTTGAAAATAACAAAAAATATTCGCGGCAGCGTTGGTGGCTCAGAGCCTTCAAATCAAGCAGGGAAATCAGGACAAGTAAATCTCCTTCATTTGCAAAGAGCGGCACAAAGAACCTGTTTAAATCTTTTTTTTTTTTTTTTTTGCTGACGCTGTCCTGGTGTTTTTTTAATTTTTTAATTTTTTTGTGAGGCTGTCCCGGTAATTTTTTTATATTTTGATTATTTTTCTTAGGCTGTCCCAATGATTTTTTGATTTAAAATTTTTTTTTCCAAGGCTGTCCCAGTGATGATTTTTTTAATTTTTTTTTTTTCCTTAGGTTGCCTCAGTGATTTTTTAAATATTTTTTGCCTCTTTTTTTTCTCTGAGACTATCCCAGTGATTTTTTTTAATATTTTGTTATTTTTTCTGAGGCTGTCACGATGATTTTCTTGGTCTATTCAGATTCATCAGGGAAATGAGACGCTGCAGAGTGTCGGGATGTTCTTTGTGGGGTCCCAGCCGAGTTTGTCACCCTTGGGGACACCTTGCAGGACCCTCGTGGGTGGCACCACCCATCCCTCACCTGCGCAAGGTGCAGCTCAGGTATTCCCCAACCCTTCCCACGTTGTTTTCTCAGCTCTTTTCTTGTTTATAAACAACAAAACTCCCTTTGTGCCGAGCTCCCCGGGAAGTTTTTGCGCTCTTTGCAGGCATTGTTAGAGGAATATTTACAAATAATGTTGTGTTTGGCTTCCCTGCTTCATGTGGGAAAAGGCTCAGAGTGGTTGCTGATGACTCATTAATTAAATTTCCCGTTTCCTACCGAATTAAGCCAATCCACGCAGCTCCTTCCCCCCAAAAAGGAGAGATCTCTTACCAAATTAAGAATATTACACCTAGAAATCCTCCTAGGTTCAGGTTTTTCATCACCAAAAATTCAGGCTGGCTCCAAGAAGTTGAAAAAAAAGAAAAAAAGAAAAAAAAAAAGAAAAAATTAAGGAATTACATACCAAAAATCTTTTGTAAACCAAGCCCTTGATCTCAAACTGATGCCCAAAGATCTGATGGGAAGTGGCAGCAGCAGAGGCATAATCTCATCCTTTCATATCCCCACCAATTCCAGGCTTAGAAGAAGGGAAAAAAAAAAAAAAAGAAAGGGGTAACTTGGGGCATTGTTCACCTTTGAAAGTGTTTGAAATAATTGTGGGGGTTTTCTTTTTTGAGAAAATTGTTAAAATTGTTCAACCTTTCGTAGGAGGTTTGAAGAGCTCAGTGCTTATTTTTTTCTTTTTTAATTCTTTTAATCCACACCCATTCCACAGAAAATATTTCAGGGCTTTTTAAAAAAAGATATTTTCCAGAAACTTGTGGAGTTTTGATCCCCAATCTACTGGTTACAGTGAAATTTTGGCATTTTACAAATTATTCTTTAAAAAATATAATTTCTAAAGGTTCTCACTGCCCAGCCCTGTGAATATTAATCCTCCCTTTACTTCAGGTCTGAAATTTTAAATCATTAACCATTTTTAATAATTTTTAATAATTTAATCAGAGGATTACCCCTCTGCTTTTAGGGTGCTTTTCCCCTTTCCCTGCCTGATCCCAATCCTTGGCACTGGGGCTGTTGCAGGGCTTTTAAAAAAGGACATTTTCCAGAAATCTGTTAGTTTTTGATCCCAAATCTACCAGTTACAGTGAAATTTTGCCATTTTACAACCTATTATTTTAAAAATTGTAATTTCCAAGGGTTCTCACTGCCTGAATCTTAATCCTTCCTTTACTTCAGCTCTGATTTTTCAATTGTTGCCCCAACAAGGGTTGGTTTCCCTTCCCCATCACCCCAGGGATGCGGGGCAGGCTGAGCAGGGATTACCCTTCTGCTTTTAGGCTCATTTTCCCTTTTCCCTGCCTGATCCCAAGCCTTGGCACTGGGGCTGTTTCAGGGCTTCTAAAAAAGGACATTTCCCAGAAATTTGTTGGGTTTTGATCCCAAATCTACCGCTTACAATGACATTTTGCATTTTATAACCTATTCTTTATAAATATATCATTTCTAAGGCTTTTCACTGCCCAGCCCTGTGAATATTAATTTACCTCACCTCTGAATTTTTTCAATTGTGTGCAAGGGGGAACGGGCACCAGTTGCCCCCATGAGGGTTGCTTTGCCATCCCCATCACCCCAGGGATGCGGGGCAGGCCGAGCAGGGATTACCCCTCTGCTTTTCAGCTCCTTTTCCCCTTTCCCTGCCTGATCCCAAGCCTTGGCACTGGGGCTGTTGCAGGGCTTTTAAAAAAGGAAAATATTTTATTTTCCAGAAATTTGCGGGTTTTTGATCCCAAATCTACCAATTACAGTGAAATGTTGCCATTTTACAAACTATTATTTTAAAAAATATAATTTCTAAGGGTTCTCACTGCCCAGTTCTGTGAATATTAACTCTCCCTTAACTGCTCAGCTCAGAAATTTTTTGATCATGTGTGTGAGGGGGAACGGGCACCAGTTGCCCCCATGAGGGTTGCTTTGCCATCCCCATCACCCCAGGGGTGTGGGGCAGGCTGAGCAGGGATTACCCCTCTGCTTTTCAGCTCCTTTTCCCCTTTCCCTGCCCGATCCCGAGCCTTGGCACCGGTGCTGAGCCTCCATGGGGGGTAACGAAGAGCAGCGAGTTTTCTGCTTGGCTGGGAGCTCTTTTCATCTTTTTATTTTCTTTTTTTTTTTTCCCCAACTGATGAAAGCCATGCCAGCGAGCTCCTCGCTGATTTTTTTTTTTTTTGATGGGAACTGTGGGGGCTTGGCAGTGCCTGAGTGTCGCCCCTGGTCCTGCAGCCCCAGGGCAGAGATCTCCCCCTTCTTGTGGTTTATCTGAGCGCTGATATCTGATGCAACAGAACGCTGAGGTGGGACTTGCCCCTGTCTGTCTGTTTGTTTGTGTCAGACACTTGTTCCCCGGTTATCTCCTCCATCAAAACAGGTTACACCAAGCAGAGCTGCTTCCCTTTGATTTCATCTGTTGAGGCTATGGGGGGGAAGCCAAGGCTTTTACAAAAAGGGCGATAGGGAAGCGCTTCAAACACAACCACGGGGAAGGGAATAGCTGCAGGCGGCCCCAGCATCTTCCCTCCCCACCCTGTAACCCCAGGAGCTGGGCTCTGCCAGCAGGGCTGGCTGTGCTGGGCACCCCAGCTCCGGGGGGATGTGGGGTGCCCTGTGGGACACGTGTGGGGAGGGGTTGGGTGGCTCCTGGGGTGTCTTGGGGAGGCAGAGTTAAAGAATAAAGCAGGGATTTGTTAAAAGGATATTCTCAATAGATCCACCTTGGGCAGCACGAGGGCCCAGCCAGGGCTGCACCCAAGATGAACCAAAATGGTCCCAAAATGAACCCAAAATGGTCACAAAAAGAACCCAAGATGGTCACAAAATGAATCCAAAATGGTCCCAAAAGGAACCCAAGGTGACCCAAAATGGCCCCAAAATGAACCCAAGATGACCCAAAATGGCCCCAAAATGCACGAGCGCTCCCGGGGTCTCTCCCTGGGATCAGTTCTGCTCCATTTGCACCTTGCAGTTCATTGTCCCATCCCAGCTTTAGCCCAGGCAGTCCCACCCTGCTTGTTTTTCTCTCTCCAGCCCACGGGGTTTGTGCTCCTGGGCTGAGATTTGGATCATTTGTCCTTGGTGCCCAGCTGGAGCAGGAATTGTTTTGTCTCCCTGCTCTGTGCACAGAGCTCAGCATCCCTGAATGTGAACCCAGACCCACACACTAAAGCAGCACAGAACCTGAAAAATAGAAAAGCTAAAACCTGAGGCATCATCTGGGATGGGGGGATTGGCTGTGCCAAGGGAAATTTAGGTTGGATATCAGGAAAAAGTTTTTCACAGAAAGGGTGATAAAGTTCTGGAATGTTCTGCCCAGGGAGGTGGTGGAGTCCCCATCCCTGGGTGTGTTTAACAAAGCCTGGATGTGGCACTGGGTGCCAGGGTTGAGTTGAGGGGTTGGGGCTGGGTTGAACTTGATGATCTTGAAGGTCTCTTCCAACCTGGAGATTCTGTGAGTTCTGTAAATTCTGTGATTCTGTGAATTTTGTGAATTCTGTGGCTGAGCCTGGGAGCTGGAGGGGAAGGGCATGGATCCTTCCAAAGGATGGATCCTTCCAGAGGATGGATCCTCCCAGAGGATGGATGCTTCCAAAGGACTGATCCTTCCAAAGGAGGGATCCTTCCAGAGGTTGGATCCTTCCAAAGGATGGATATTTCCAAAGGATGCTCTTTCCAAGCATGGCTCCTTCCAGAGCATGGATCCTTCCAAAGGAATGATCCTTCCAAAGGATGGATCCTTCCAGAGGATGGATCCTCCCAGAGGAATGATCCTTCCAAAGGAATGATCCTTCCAAAGGATGGATCCTTCCAGAGGATGGATCATGCTGGGATAGGTTTGGATGTTCCAGCCCCTGTCTCAGCCCCTAGCTCAGGTGAGAGGACCAGCACAGGTGAGGGACGGCACGTTGGGCTGCTCAGCCCGTGCTCTCTCCCACCTTGGCCGCTTTTTTTTTCATTTTTTATTTTTTTTTTTCCTGGGAGCTTTCGTTCCTCCTGCCGTTTGCAGCTCCCTCCTCATCCCGGGCTGGAAGCAGCTTGCCAGGCCAAAGTCTTTTGAGGAAACTTGGCCTCTCCCAGCCCCACGCTGAGCTCAGCGCTGGGCAACGCCTTTGCTCCCCAAGGCTGGCTCTCCCTCTCCCTCTCCCTCGTGAAACTTTCCTCAAAGCCTGCAGGATTCCTGTGCTCTCTTCCCCCCGCAGCCATGCACAGCCCCGGGACAAGGCCCCGGTGAATGAAAGCTGCAGCGGTCGGGCTGGAAACAGCTGGTTGCCGTGGCAATCGGGGCTGCTCGCGATTTGCATAGGGCTGATGATTTTCATAGCGCAGCCACATTTAAGGCGAGCAGGAGAAATTTCCATATTCCCAGCTCCGAGTCAGTTGGGGCGTGGGGGAGGCCAGGAGGGGGATATTTGAAATTCAAATGAAGGTGATTAGGGTTTGAGGTTGGGTTATTTTATTTCTTTTTTTTTTTTTTTTTTTTTTTTTTTTTTTCCTTAAACATCCCATTATGGAAGAGGATAAAAAAGGATGGGGAGGGGAAAGGGGAACAAAAGGCTGGTTTGACTTGAATTAGAGGGGCAAAGGAAGAGCTGGTCTGATCTGCCTCTTGCCTCTGGTCTAGCAGAAGAGACTTGCCCTCTCCCAGCACCTGCAGGTGAAATGTTTTCCGTGGGAACAACTGCTGCCCTCGGGTTTCCTCCTGGAAGGTGCCCAAGTCTCCCACACTGGCTGTCCTGCTCTCCCCTCGCCTGCCCCACACGAAGGGGCTGCACAGGGGCTGCTCTGGGGCACTGCTGACAAAGGGAAGGCACTTCTGTAACCCAGGGCTTTGCAGCACTCGGGTGTTCAGTGAAAGCTGCCCCTGGAGTCTGGAGCTGTCTGAGTCAGCACAAGATTCACTTTTGCTCCCCAGCCCTGGCTTTCCCATGGAGATGCTCTGGTGGTTTGGAGGTTTTTGTGTTTTTGGAGCAAATTAAAACTGCAGCCCTAGCTGGCTGCCTCAGAAACTCCCCATCCTGCTCGCACCTTAAAAAGCAGTTTTTTAAAGTGCCTTGGGAGCATCAAGCACCTCAGCAGGGCATGTGGGAATCCAGGGAATTGCCTTGTGCCCGCTCAGCTGCAGCCTCTGCTCCCTGCGATGCTGGTGGGAGCAGCTGGAGGGAATCAGGGTGGCCAATCCATGGGGGTGATTTAAGGGAGGTCCCAGAGCTCAGGGCTGCCTGCTGCCTCTGGGGAGATCACTGGTGTGGCTGCTGGGAGCAGCAGCCTGAAGGCACTGCCTTGGTTTTTGCCTCAATTTCCAAAGTCAGTGGGAATCCTGAGGAGTGTTTTGTGCCGAATGTCTTGTTTTGCTCATTCCTTCAGTGCAGGTGAGCATTTGGCTTCATTTAGAGTACTGGTTATAGTAACAGTAATTACCACTCTTCTCTCTACCAGCACTTGGGCAATCTCTGAACTTCACACCTTGTCTGAGGTGAGAGATTGGGACTGGTGAATTTATCAGAAATACCCCTTGAAATGCCCCCTGCACTGGGGAAATCACTGGTGTGGCTGGTGGAAGCAGTAGCATGAAGGCACTGCCTTGGGTTTAGCCTGAATTTCCAAAATCAGTGGGAATCCTGAGGAGTGTCTCATGCTGAATGTCTTGGTTTGCTCATTCCTTCAGTGCAGGTGAGCATTTGGCTTCATTTACAGTTTGTGGGACAAGCACTGGTTGTAGTTACAGTAATTACCACTCTTCTCTCTACCAGCACTTGGGCAATCTCTGAACTTCACACCTTGTCTGAGGTGAGAGATTGGAATGAGTGAATTTATCAGAATTACCCCTTGAAATGCCCCCTGCACCCAGCCTGCTCTGCCAATCTCCCGTGGCATCCTCCTTCCTCAGACAGGGTGCTAAAATCTCCAGGAGAGGTGAGATTAATCTGAATTTTAGATATTGGATGCTCTGAGGCTGCAGCCTGAGCTGCTCACCCCGGGCAGGGCGCGGGGACCTGCAGAGGGTGATTCACCCCTGTGCCATCCATCTCGGGGCCAGAATTGCCCTCTGGAAGCTGCTGCTGCCTCTGCAGGGCTGCAAGGGGAGCCTGCAGCAGTTGGCACCTGAGAGTTCCAGAATCTCCGCCCAGGCAGTTGAAACCCCTGCCTGCTGTCTGCCTGGCCCTGCTCCCCATTTCCCTCCCAGATGTCCCTGCAGGAATTCCCAACACCTGCTGCAGGCTGGGATCCCCTCCTCATCCTCCTGTCCTTCCAAGGATCCCCTCCTCATCCTCTGAACCTCCAGGGATCACTTCCTGATCCCCTGTCCCTGCAGGGATCCCCTCCCCATCCTCTGAACCTCCTGGGATCCCCTCCTCATCCTCTGAACCTCCTGGGATCACCTCCTCATCCCCTAGTCCTGCAAGTGTCACCTCCTCATCCCCCTCATCTCCTTCCAGGGATTGATCCCCTCCTCAACCCCCTGTCCCTGCAGGGATCCCCTCCTCATCCGCTCTCCTTCCAGGGATCCCCTCCTCATCCTCGGGACCTCCAGGGATCGATCCCCTCCTCATCCCCTCTCCTTCCAGGGATCCCCTTCTCATCCTCCTGTCCTTCCAGAAATCACCTCCTCATCCCCCTGTCCCTGCAGGGATGGGATGAGCAGGGGATCCCTGCAGGGAATGATCACCTCTTCATCCCCCTGTATGTCCAGAGATCCCCTCCTCATCCTCTGGACCTCCAGGGATCAATCCCCTCCTCAATCCCATATCCCTGCAGGGATCCCCTCCTCATCTCCTTCCAAGGATCCTCTCCTCATCCTCCTGTCCTTCCAGAAACCACCTCCTCATCCCCCTGTCCCTGCAGGGATCCCCTCCTCATCGTCTGAACCTCCAGGGATCCCCTCCTCACCCCCTGTCCCTGCAGACCACAGGATGAGCCCTGCTGCTGTCACTCAGCGCAGGTGACCCGTGTGAAGATGAAGGCCACCCTGATTTTCCTTTTCCCCCGCGAGGTTGTTTTCATCCTGCAGGGCCGGACTGGCTCTGCAGCTCCCCGTGGATCCATCCCTGTGCCTGCCTTTTCCAGGGAATGGCAGCGGGGTGGGGGGAACTGCCCATCCCCAGAGAAACCTCCCCAGGCAAACTCGCAGCAGATCTGGTGCCAGGGCTATGCAAAACAGCTGCCAGGTGAACCAAGGAGAGCTGCACAACCCTGGGCTGCTGGCTTGGGGAGCCAGCTGAGCTTATCTCTGCTTTTCCAGGCACCCAGAGCAGCAGGGTGAAGCCTTGGGGATGGGAGAGCTGCTGGGAATTTGTGTCTTTCCCCATTGAAATCCCAGGGATGTGATGGTGTTCACAGGGGGTTTTGGGTGAGGGAACAGATGAAGGTCTGACTCCATGTTTCAGAAGGCTTGATTCATTATTTTATGATATATAATACATTAAAACTGTACTAAAAGAATAGAAGGAAAGGTTTCATCAGCAGGTTAGCTAAGAATAGAATAGGAAGGAATGATAACAAAGGTTTGTGGCTCAGGATCTCTGTCTGAATAAGCTGGGCTGTGATTGGCCATTAATTAGAAACAACCACATGAGACCAATCCCAGATGCACCTGTTGCATTCCACAGCAGCAGATAACCATTGTTTACATTTTGTTCCTGAGGCCTCCCAGCTTCTCAGGAGGAAAAACCCTAAGGAAAGGATTTTTCATAAAAGATGTCTGCGACACAGGGATTCATTCCCCAGCCTTGTGGAATTTCAGCATAGGGGGAATGATCTAGCAGATTCTGGAGGTTCTGGATGCCATTGGGTCTGGAATTTCAGCAAGGGGAGGACTGATCTAGCAGATTCTGAAGGTTCTGGATGCCATTGGGTCTGGCTGGTGCAGCAAAAAAAAAATAATAAAAATTCAAGTTGTTGGCTGGGCTGAAGCTCCATGAAAATGAGTGGAGTCCTGGCAGTTTGCAGCAGCAGAGAGAATCTGCTGCCACTTACACTTTTCTTTCTTTTTATCTCCTGGAGCTAGAAAAGATTAAATCTTAAGTGCAGATTGTTTGAACAGCTCGTTCCTTTAAGGAGAGGAATGAGCGCTGCAGTGTGAGTCCTGATGTTGACAGAAACTGGGAGGAAGCTGAGGCTATTTTTATAAAGCATTTGTAAGAAAGTTACAGCTCAGCTGAAAGAGGAGAGTTGTTATCCCTATCGCACCCAAACCTTGGCTCAGAACTGCGATCACTTGACTCTTACATTTACTGAAACAGAAAAGGAAAAAAAAAAAAGAGACCAGATTTGTTTGCAAATAAATCTGTGCCCAAGCACTGGTGATTTGTGTATCTAGCTCCCATTTACATAACCACTGGCAGCACAAATCACCCCTCCCAGATTTAAATCTCTCCCTCTTGGACATCTGAGGCTGAACTGGTTGCCCCTGGGTCCCTTTGGAGTCAGCCAGGAGGAATTGCCATCTCCAGAGGGCCATTGGTGCCAGGGAGATGGGTGGCTCAGATAGGGCAGGAATGGCCTCTGGAACTGCCTCTTGCTCCTTCTGTCTGTCCCTGACACCCCAGAGAGTGCCAGGCACTGGAATATTTGCCCATCTGGCACAGAATTCCTGCTGGGGGGGCTCCCAAATCCCCCCATGTTGATCTGCAGGGACTTGGAGGATGCTGTGGGTGACTTTGTAAGGGCAAAGAAAAGGTTTGGGCGTGTCATGGGCCTGTGGAGGGAGGGAAAAGCAGGAGAGGGGGAAAGGCTGTGCTGGGGGATTTGGGGCTGTGCAGGGAAGAAATTCTGTGCAGGGATATGTGATGGTGTTCACAGGGGTCTGAGGAAGAGGGAAGAGACGAGGATCTGACTCCATGTTTCAGAAGGCTTGATTTATTATTTTATGGTATATGTTACATATGCTAAAAGAATAGAAGAAAGGATTTCATCAGAAGGCTGGCTAAGAATAGAAAGGAATGAATAACAAAGGTTTGTGTCTCAGAGAGTCGGAGCCAGCTGACTGTGATTGGCCATTAATTAGAAACAACCCCATGAGACAATCCCAGATGCACCTGTTGCATTCCACAGCAGCAGATAACCATTGTTTGCATTTTGTTCCTGAAGCCTCCCAGCTTCTCAGGAGGAAAAATCCTAAGGGAAGGATTTTCCATAAAAGGATGTCTGCGACAGGGAAAGGCTGGGCAGGAGGATGTGGGGCTGGGCAGGGAAGAAAAGTTGTGTAGGGAAAGGTTGTGCTGTAGGATGTGGGGCTGGGCAGGGAAGCTCCATTCCAGCTGCTCCTCTCAGGTTCCAAGTTTTGGGGTGAGTGCTGGTGACTCACTGGGACCAGGGATTCCCCTGCAGCTCTTTGAATCTTGCCTCATCACCGCCGAACGTGAGTGAAACTCCTGTCTCCAAGAAACCCGGAGATTACCTTTTCCTTCCTGTTCTATTTTAGCAGCTGGGAACTTTTATTTCCTCCTTCCCTGCTGGCTTTGCTCCCCTTCAGCTGCTGCCTGCAGATGGAATCAAACACCCCCCCTACACACACACACCCCGTGGGGGTTTCAAAGGTAGAAACTGCGGGCCTTGAAGATGCTCCCGCGGTCCTGCTCAGGTGTGTGGATGCTGATTGTGATCGCCCATTAACGCTATCAGCATTCCCATCGCTGGATGTGCCCTCCTTGGCTTTTGGGGCTGGAATGGAGCTGGAAGGCAATGAATGAGCGCCATTCCTGGGGAGGGAGCAGCTGGAGAGAGCTGGACAGGGAGCAGAGGGGGTTGGAGAGAGGGAATTACACGGGGGGGAAAGAGATAAAGGGCTGGGATTGGGGAGGGAGACAGCAGGGTGGGAGGAAGGCAGGAAAAGCAGGGCAGAAATGCAGTCAGGCTGGGGAGAGGGCTCAGAGGGGATGGGGTGCAGGGGGTGAGGAGATGGAGATCTCAAACTGGAGGGGAAGCTCAGAGCTGGATGGAGTGCAGAAGGTGAGAAGATGGAGATTTCTAATTGGGGGGGGAAGCTCAGAGCTGGTTGGGGTGTGGATGGTGAGATTTCAGATTGAGGGTTGGGGTGCAGGGGGTGAGGAGATGGAAGAGATTTTAGCATTGGGGAGGCTAAAATCTCCATCTCCTCGCCCTCTGCACCTCAACCTCACAGCTGGTTGGGGAGCAGAGGGTGAAGAGACGGAGATCTCAAACTGAGGGGGAAGCTCAGATCTGTTTAGGGTGTGGATGGTGAGGAGATTTCATTTTGGGGGGAAGCTCAGAGCTGGTTGGGGTGCAGAGGGTGAGGAGATGGAGATTTCAAACTGAGGGGGCAGCTCACAGCTGGTTGTAGTGTGGATGGTGAGGAGACTTCAAATTGAGGGTTGGGGTGCAGGGAGAGAGGAGATGGAGGAGATTTTAGCATTGAGGAGGCACCTCAGATCTGTTTGGGGTGTGGATGGTGAGGAGAGGGAGATTTCAAATTGAGGGGGAAGCTCAGACCTGGTTGGGGGTGCAGGGGGTGAGGAGATGGAGATCTCAAACTGGGGGAGAAGCTCAGAGCTGGTTGGGGTGTGGATAGTGAGGAGATTTCAGATTGAGGGAAGCTCAGAGCTGCTTGGCACGCAGAGGGTGAGCAGATGTCAAGCTGAGGGGGCAGCAGCTCGTTCTGCCGTGGCCCTGCTCGATATCACAGTCCCACAGCTCTGTTTCCACAGCCAGTGCTTTTTAAACGTCCCAGATTAAATCTCCAGGGCTGTTTCTAGACAGCAGAGAGCAGCCACCAAGCTCTGTTATCCCTTACTCTCCAATGTTTTGCCATCCGTGGATAATTGTACCAAGCACACTCCCCCTCAGCATCCAGGCTGATTCACCTGGGAATGCTCTGTGCACGGAAAAATGTGTGCTGGGAAAGGAAAAAGGCCTTGTTCAGCTGAAGAAAGTCCATGGCAGAGCTGGATTTGCTCTCCTGCCGGCACAGCTCTTTGTAGGAGCCCTGAACTGCTGGAAAATGTGTTGGAGCTTGATCAGATCCCAGGGCTCTGCTTTGTGGGGAAGGTTATCCTGGAGAAAACAGCAGGAGCCGGAGGCCTGGGGGCTTGTGCCAGTGGGATGAGAACAATTCCAGGCCCTTTATCACAAACTGGGCTGGACTGGCAGGGGGAGGCCTGGGGACTGTGAAGGGAAAGGCCTGGGGAACAAAGGGGTGTCTTGGGGTTGCCTCTGCAGCTCCAGAGATTCGTGGAATCCCTTCCAGCATTCAACAGGATCTGTGGGGAGCACAACCTTTGCTCTGTGATGTTCTTGATGAATTTGGCAGGTGTGATGGGGAGGGGGGGGGATGTTTATCATCAAAGGGGAATGAGTGAGGGCCTGTGCGGTACCTTCAGGCTGGGACCTGTCTGATTTTTTTTTTCCCCCTGTGCCTGCCAATCTCTTTTGGAATCAAGGAGACGCCTCTGGAGCGCAACCCCACGGCACCCTGTGTTCCTCCAGGTAGCCACAATTACCCGGTTCCTGAAGGTCCTGGGTGAGCAGCCCTGGCCACCTCCCTGCTGGCCCTTCCCACACGCAGCTCTGGGCTCCCCTGCGCGTTTGTGATGTCCTCCAGCTCACCTCTGCTGGAATCTCCCTCGTGATTTCCCCCACCCTTGGCCAGCTATCTCCCAGGCAGGAACACTTTCATTATCCCACAGCAAAAAGGCTGGCACCACCCGAATGCTGCAGGAGCCTTCATCCTTCCATTTCTGCACCCTCCTCCTCCTCTCCTTGCTCTTCCAGGGCCAAGTTTTTGCTTATGTGGGTCCCAGGTTCTGGAAATCTCCCACCAGTGCTGTCATTAACACTGAGATGTTTTTCTCTTTGTTTCCTTGTAGGGAATGAACAGAATGGGCTGGACTTTAACAGGCAGGTAAGATGCTCCCTGGCTGTTTTGTATTTTTTATGTATTTTTATTTTTTCCCTTTCTGGAATGGCTGTTTTTTTTTTTTTGGTCATCATGCTGCAAAGAGATAAAAACTGTTAGATCAGAAAATAACCCACAGAATTTCTTCCCAGTTCCCTTTGTGGGATACAATGACAGATTGCACCTCTGCTTTCCCTCTCCCTAATTCAGAGGAGTTCAGCTAATTACAGAGTTCCTTTAAATGACCTTTTGCTTGAGGGGTTTTCTGGCTTTTACAGTTTTTTAGATCATTATTTAGAAACTAAAAGCACCTCAGTGATGGTGGCAAGGGTACAAATCCATCCCCAAAGTGCTGGGACAGTGGCAGCACCATGGTGGGCAGGGACAAAGGCCAGGGGCTGCCTCAGGAGTGTCAGCCAGCACCAAAAATGAGCTGGTTGGAGGTTTTGGAGTCAAATTCCTGTCTGCAAGGCAGCAGATAAAATACGGGACAAGCAAACCCCAATTGCAGAAAGAGCAGCTGAGGGGCTCTGGCCCTGCTGTGGGTGCTGCTTTGTCCAGAGGAAAGAACTCCCTGGCTCCCTGAGTGCCTGCAGACCTTCCTGAAAATCCCTGAATGTCACATCAGGAGGTCACAGCTCTCTGGGGCCCTTGTGGGGAGACACAGAGTTCACAGAGCGGCTGGAGATGCCCCTGCATCCCTGGCAGTGCCCAAATCCAGGCTGGACATGGGGTTTGGAGCATCCTGGGACAGTGGGAGGTGTCTCTGCCATGGCAGAGGTGGGATGGAATGGGATTTAAGAAGAGAAGGAGCTTTAAGGCTCCTTCCAGCCCAAATAATTCTGAGATTTTAGGAAAATGCTCTCTGAAAGGCCAAGGAGGAGCCTGGAGATCCAACCCTGCCCTGCTGCAGGATGAGAGCTGGGATGCACAAGGGGCTGCAGCTCCATGCACGGACTCAAGGCTGATGTTGGCACAGCCTCCCAACCTCTTCCCCTCTGCATCTCCCCCAAATCCCAGAGCTCCAACCCTTCCCAAAAGCTCCCTGTGGGCAGCAGCACCTTCCGCACGTGGCTTTTTGCGCCTCCAGCTTGCCTTGGTGGCAGTGCAGTGACAAATGTCAGCCCCAGCTCTGTTTGTTTGTTTGCTTTGGCTGCTGCAGCTCTGGGTGGGTCTCCCTTTTCCTACCAAAGGTGTCCTGACACGCTCAGCCATCTTCCAGGAGTTTGGAATCCCCAGCTGCAAACAAAAAGCTCTCTGTGTCTGCAGGGAGAAGGATCCGACCAGGATCCAACCTTTATTGTATAATTTATTATTTATATTTATGATATAATTTAATTTATAATAATAATAATTTCCTTTTGAGGAAAGGTGGTGGAGCCAGGGCTGAGTTACAGCCACTGCTGGTCTTAGCCAGAGATGCTGGGGAAGTTGTGGGGGCAGCCAGGTTTGCAGGCAGTAGAAATATCCTCCTCCTAAAAAGAAATTTTGGGTTTACATTCAGTTTTATTTTAGTGTTTTTTGGGGGGATTTTTTGTTGTTGTTGTTTTAGGTTTTTTGGGGTTTTTTTGTGTTATTTTTGGGGAATTTTTGGGTTTTTTCGTGTTTCTTTGGTTTTTTTGAGGGGATTTGTTGGGGTTTTTTGAGTTTTTTTAGGGGGGGCTTGGGTTATTTTTTGGTTTTAGTTGTTTCTTTTTGAGTTTTTTTTTGGGTTTTGTTTTAGTTTTTTTGTTTTTTGTTTTTTATTTTTTGCAGCATTTCCACTTTTATTTTCCTCCTTCCACCAAAACGCCGCCACAAAATACAATTAATTTGCTCCAGCTTGTCTGTGTAACTGAGTAGCCAACTTAGCTGGGGATTTAGCACGGTTTAAAAAGCAAAATACTCTGAATGAGCTCATTTTATTGTTTTATTTTATTTCTAATCTGCTCTGATTGCCCAGAGCCCACCAAGGGGGTTTGCAGTGATGCCAGGGATGGGATGTAACAATCCCTAGTGGACACAGAGCTGTGCAAGGCTCTTTGTCTCCCTCTCTTGGCCCTCCCAAGGCCATGGGCGGAGTGATTTAAAATCGTTATTATTTAAAATAATAATTGCTATTTGAAAGTATTGTTATTTAAAATAATAATTATTATTTTAAATTGTTCTCTTAAACGAGCAGGAGCCCAAATGCACACGGGCTCCGCACTCACATTTAAGGTTGACCTCAGCTGTTGCTGAATTCATCCTCAATTCAGCAAATAGATTTCAAATGACGAGAAAAAAGGAAGAGAGGAGAGCTGGAAATATCAAAGTGTTTTCATGTAAAATCAGGTGCTGCGCTCTTTCATTAGGGGTGGAGGTTGGTGGGTTTTTTAATTTGGTTTGGGGTTTGAGGTTGGTTTTGGATGGGTTTTGCTTTTTCGTTAGCTTGCAATTCAAGTTTTCAAACCGAAGCCAGGGCAGGATGGTTTGAAACCCAACTCCAAACTGACTGCAGGAGCTCTCTTTGCCTTTATTTGGAGTGCTGGGCTCTAATCACTTTGAAGATCATAAATCTCACATCGTTTAAGCCTCTCCCCCAGCCTTTGTAGATGGCCTACATTTCAGGTCTGCTTCCCTCCCTCCCTGCAGAGCTGCGCTCCAGGCGGGATGGGAAGGGTGGAGTGACCTGGTTAGACCCCAAACCTGCCTCCCAATTCCCTGCTGGGGCTGCTCTCACCCTGCAAACGGGGCAGGGAGGGAAACTCTTGTGGATTTTGAGGTTTTTCGAGCAGTTTGTGGGTCAGCCCTGTGCTTTATGAGAAAGCTGCCTCTGATCCCTCAGCCTATTTGGCAAACATCTCTGCTCTGCCCCCCTTTCCCTCCCCTTCTTCAAACTCTCCTCCCACCTGGATGCAACAGTAATTTGTATGTGAATGAGAGGGAAAAGGGTGTGGATGGAAAAAAGCAGCATCTTCAGCCTTGCCTATCTGGTTTGGCTTTTTTTTGTTTAGCGAGTCTAACGCTGCTTGTTTCCTGTTTATGGCCAGGGAAATGCAAAGGCGCAGCAATAAACTTTCACCTTCGCTGCTGGCAGCCTGCACAGGGACATCATCTGCCTCCTGACGGGCTGGCATGGTGGCCAGGGACAGATCTGAGTGAAAACGGGGAAAATTTGCCTCAAACTGGGAGCGGGATGAGGGCTGGGAGCGCTGCAATGGGAGCTGATCCTGCCCAGGTGCTGCGGTCTCTGCTGGGGTTTGATTCCCCTGTAGGAAATTCGGGATGGTTTGTGTTTGTTTTTGTAGCTGCTGTGCAGAGCCAGGTGTCAGGCTGGGGAGCGCACAGGGGCGCAGGGCTGATGGTTTTGGGAGGTGCCAGGGCTTGTGTGAGTGGTGTGAGGGCTGAGCCCGGCTCAGGGAGCTGTGCAGCCATGCACCGCTGCAGGAGGGCGATGCACTGCTGCATCCATGCACCGCTGCAGGAGGGCGATGCACAGCTGCATTCTGTGAAGGGAATGAGGACAATGCACTGCTGCAGGAGGGCAATGCACAGCTGCATCCAGGCACTGCTGCAGGAGGGCAATGCACAGCTGTATCCATGCACTGCTGCAGGAGGGCAATGCACAGCTGCATTCTGTGCAGGGAATGAGGACAATTCACAGCTGCAGGAGGGCAATGCACAGCTGCATTCTGTGCAGGGAATTAAGAGAATTCACAGCTGCAGGAGGGCAATGCACAGCTGCATTCTGTGCAGGGGATGAGGACAATTCACAGCTGCATTCTGTGCAGGGAATGAGGGCAATGCACTGCTGCAGGAGGGCAATGCACAGCTGCATTCTGTGCAGGGAATGGGGACAATGCACTGCTGCAGGAGGGCAATGCACAGCTGCATTCTGTGCAAGGAATGAGGACAATGCACTGCTGCAGGAGGGCGATGCACAGCTGCATTCTGTGCAAGGAATGAGGACAATGCACTGCTGCAGGAGGGCGATGCACAGCTGCATTCTGTGCAGGGAATGAGGACAATGCACTTTGCAGCAGGGAAGTGATGGCAGCCCCTTGTTGGTCCAGGGAGGAATGCAGCATCAGCTCTCCTCCTTCCAGGGAGGGAATGAGAGCTCCTCGAGCTCTCCCTTGTTGTGGGTTTCTCTGGGTCTGGATTGAAGGCATTTGGGACAGTAATTCATGTTCACACTCAGATGTTTGTTTCTTATCAGTGAAACAGTCTCACAGCCATGAGTTCTGCAGCGAGGCACAAAATGGCCAACAGTCTCTCTTGTTCCAAGGTCTTTTAAGACTAAACTATCCAAGTAAGAGCAGACACCTGGATTATTTTCCCTTTTAACCCCATAACTGATCCCACAGAGCCCTCAATGTGGACTTTTTTGCCTAATTACAAAATCCCACCAAACCCATGAAGAAGAAACCCAGGACAAACCCTGTGCCCTCCATCTTGCTCCCACCCACAACACACTAAAAATCCCAAAACCTCAATTTCTCAGCAAGTGATACACCTACACTTCTCTCTATAATCTAAATTTCTCTCTATAATCTCTAAATTTCACACTTTTGTGGGTTCTGATCTATCTTGAAGTCTTTAGGAAACTTTCTCCATGGATGAGGGCCAAAATCAGTGCTGCCCTGGGGATCAGGGCACCCCAGAGCAGACACAGAAATATTCCCAGTGCTCTGGGTTTCCATATTCCTTGCTCTCCAGAGCTGGGAGAGGAAATGTCCCCCTTGAAATGATGCTGATGGATTTTTGTCCACCTTGAAATGAAGCTCACAGGTTTTTGTGTGAGCAGAGCCGGGCAGGGTCTGCCCCTGCTCCCTACCCAAATGTGCCAGGCGCTCTTCATGCCAGCAAGAGGCTGACCCTGCAGGACAGGCTGTCATTTGTTTATCAAACCTGTCATTATCATCAATCACATCAATCTGAAGCTGATCTGGCTGGGAGATCTGACAGAGTTTAGGACAGACAGGCTCTGAGGTGCCTGAGCAAGGCCCAGCCTCAGTTTTAGCGCTGGTTCTTTATTCCTGTTCTTTGCTGCCTTTGGTTCAGCCCAGTCAGGGGATGGAGTGAGGATATGGATTTCCAACAGGCCTCCTAGAAAGCCTTTCCAGCTGGGTCTGGTGAAAATTCCTCCTTTCTAAAAGCAGGTCAAGCCTCCTGTGTGTTCCTGCCCTGCTCTCTCAGGCGGTGCTGAAGGCGTTCCCTGTCTAACTCCTCTCCCTCTGTTCGTATCTGACAGTCCTTGCCCAAAAAACTTTTATTTTGGAGGTTTGTGTGAGATTTTACAGGAGGTGCTGAAGGGGTTCCCCGTCTAACTCCTCTCCCTGCTCTCTTCATATCTGACAGTCCTTGCCCAAAAAAACTTTAATTTTGGAGGTTTGTGCGAGATTTTACAGGAGGTGCTGAAGCGGTTCCTTCCCCTCAGGACCTCCTTGTCTAACTTCTCTCCCTCTTCTCTTCACATCTGACTCCCTGCCCAAAGAAACTTCAATTTTGGAGCTTTGTGTGGGGTTTCCAGGTTTGAGGCAGCAGGGTGAGTTATCTCAGGGCTCCGCAGCTGGTGTCCTGTAGGCACACATGTGATGTGAAAGATTCAAAGTGGGCAAACTGAGATGTGAAAATCCCTTTTCAGTGCCATTAGTGAGCGCCCTGACCTCATTTGGTACCTTCCACCCACACGTCTGAGGGCTCTTTGCTAATGGGCTCAGCATCCCTTGGTGCCTGTGCGAGGTGGGGAGGAGTCCTGCAGACACAGCCCGGCTTTTCCCAGCGATGCTGAGCTCTGTCATCGCAGCTGGGATCAGGGGATGCTTCGTGGGCCACTTGCCCCTGGACATTGGGCTGGATTGGAACCCAGGGCCCTGCTCAGAGCTGGGTTCTGGACTCCCATCCTCTGATTCATCGTCTTGTGCTCAACCACAGACAAGTTCTTCCTCCCCTCCGTCCTTTTGAAGGTGCACAGGAGGGCCCAGCTCGCTGGGTAGTTTGTTATTAATATCTGGGATGCAAAACTCCCTGCACATTTAATTTCACTGCACCAGGGCTTCCCTCCCCGCCGGGGATCTCTCTCATCGTTTCTCATTCCCACCTCCCCCTGCTCTCATGTGCTCCCTGGATGTCATTGCTGTTCCTGCTTGGGTAGCTCAGGTTTCAGTCTGCCCTCCACATTTCCATCCCAGCCCTGTTTTGCCCTCCTCTCAAGGGGAGGTTCACATCCTGCTTCCTTCTCCCCTCTGGGGATCAATTCAGATTTCACTCTCTCTTCTCCCCGTTGCCCCAGGGCATCAGCCTAAGTTCTTGCATCTGCTTTTCATCTCTTGAGCCTCCCCTGGCTGGAAATCAGGGCCTGACACTGGATCTAAGCTCAGCTCTGCCCTGGCCTTTCCCCTTTGAAGTCTCCCTGCTCTGTCCTAGGGACAGGCTGATTGCATAAATTTGTTTGTGTGCAGGTTCCTCATTGAGATGCAGCCCTTTGGGAAAGCATCAGAGAGAAAGCCCTGGCTCCAGGGAAAGTCCTCTGTGCCTAAATCTGGCCCTGCTTTGCTTAGGACAGATATGCAGAGGAACCCCTTCTTCAGGCTGGGTTTGTTCTGAGTTTGCTGGGAATGAACTCCCAAACAGGCCAGGGGAATTGTGAGGGAAAGGGGGATGCAATTAGGAGCAAGGATTTGGCTGTTTTAATTGTTTTTCTCAGGAGATGGGCTGAAACCACTGAATTAATTTGTTGACAGCAGCCCAGAGCTGGCTGCATTTTATCTGTTCCTTAACATCCAGCTGCCGTCCGTTCCCAAACTCCTGCTCTCCCGCTTTTAAAGGGCAAACTCCATTTACAACGTGGTTCCTACACCTGTTTCCTTGGCAAAACACCTGGAACAGCTGCTCCAGATCTGCCTGAGAGGGAGAGCCAGAGATCTTAGTGCAAATTCCCTGCTCCAGATCTGCCTGAGAGGGAGAGCCAGAGATCTTAGTGCAAATTCCCTGCTCCAGATCTGCCTGAGAGGGAGACACAGCGATCTTAGTGCAAATTTCCTGCTCCAGAGGTGCTCCCTGTGGGATCAATGGGTTTATCCAGCAGGGACCCTCCTGGATCAATGGGTTTATGCAGCATTTTCTCCCTCCCCGGAGATGCTCCTTGTGGGGTCAATGGGTTTGTCCAACATTTTATCCCTCCCCATAAGTGTTCCCTGTGGGATCAATGGGTTTATCCAGCCTTTTCTCCCTCCCCAGAGGTTCTCCCTGCTGGATCAATGGGTTTATCCAGCACATTCTCCCTCCTCATAGACGCTCCCTGTGGGTTTATCCAGCCTTTTCTCCCTCCCCAGAGATGCTCCCTGTGGCATCAGTGGATTTATCCATCAGGGACCCTCCTGGCTGCTTCCCCAGCCCATGGAATTCATGGGTTTGGGAGCTGAGAGCTGGCTCTGAGCTCCCCCAACCCTTGGACTTCATCCCCCCACTCAAAATGAAGCCCTGTGTGATGCTCTCCCATCTTCTTCCTCACTTTCCCATCTTCTTCCTCACTCTCCCATCTTCCTCACTCTTCCCTTCTCTCTTAATTGCACTTTTTGGTGTGGTTATTATTGCAATCTTCTCCTGCTCCTCTCCTGTCACAGCTCCCAGTGCCAAAAAGCGCCAGGGAGCAGCAGGAGAGGCCTGTGGAGCTGGGATGGAGCCAGGCCCAGCCTGATTCTGAGCTAATTCCTCCTAAAATGCACTGGGGAGTGTGTCCCCACCCAAGGGCAGTGTGGGCATTGTCCCCACGGGTGATTAATCCAGGGATGCCCACACAGAGCCAGATGTTTGCAGAAGGCAGAGATTCCTGCCCGTGGGCAAGGGATGCATGGAAAAAAAAAAAATGAAAAAAAAAATATTTTTCATGCAGGGCAGATTCTCAGCCCAGAAAATCCCAATAAGGCAAATTTGGAGAGGAGCAGGAACGTGCTCGGGCTCCAGGGGACCTGTGTGAGCTTGCAGGAGGGCAGGGGAGCAGCCATGGAGTGGTGTGTGTGAAATCAGGGTGATAAGGAAAGGGGCAGGGATGCAGCCCAGGGTGGGAGCAGAGCAGATAAGCACGGAGGTGTAGGCAGAGGTGGAGTTCTGGAGAGGTTTGGGAGTTGGGCAAGTGAAATGTGGAGAGAGAGAGGTGCAGGGAGCAGTGCTGCAACCCACAGAGGGCTGGGGGAGCCCTGGCAGGGAGACAGGGCAGAAATCCCAGCCTTGATGGTGGGAAATGGTGCTCCACCATAAAATATTCAAATTAAGATGCCGCAAACATTTTTTTCAATTTTACAGTGATTGACTGAGCACTTGCTTTTTTGGACATCAGATTCCACAAGTTATTTTTGAATAATGACACACGAACCAAATGAATTCCCAAAATTTTAGGCCGAGTTTCAAATGTGTATTGCATCATGTCCAATGAAGTTATGGGTGGACCATGGGGTGATGGGGAATAGTTGTGCCTTCCTGGCATCCAGTCATGAGTGGAGTTCCCCAGAGCTCAGTACTGGGGACAGTTCTTATCAATGTCTTTATCAGTGATCTGATAAATGATCAAGTCAGTAGATGACACCAAGCTGGGTGGCAGTGTTCATCTGCTGCAGGGCAGGAAGGCTCTGCAGAGGGATCTGGACAGGCTGGATCCATGGGCAGATCCCATTTCCCATGCTTTGAGTGCAGGTTCTGGCCACTCTGACCAAGAAAAGGCATCTCCTGTTGAATGCTCCCAGTCTGGGATGCCCACAGGGAAGGCACCACGTGCCTGGGTATCCCTGCTGAGAGGGAAGGTGCTGTAAGTTGATTTTTTCAGTGTTTTTCCAGCGGTTGTATGCCCCTGAGAGCACCCAGAGGCTCTGAGCTCCCCAGGCTGTGGGGCAGGACCCTCCAACCTGGAGAGGTTTGGGAGTTGGGCAAGTGAAATGTGGAGAGAGAGAGGTGCAGGGAGCAGTGCTGCAACCCACAGAGGGCTGGGGGAGCCCTGGCAGGGAGACAGGGCAGAAATCCCAGCCTTGATGGTGGGAAAATCATTTCCCATGCTTTGAGTGCAGGTTCTGGCCACTCTGACCGAGAAAAGGCATCTCCTGTTGAATGCTCCCAGTCTGGGATGCCCACAGGGAAGGTACCACGTGCCTGGGTATCCCTGCTGAGAGGGACAGTGCTGTAAGTTGATTTTTCAGTGTTTTTCCAGCAGTTCTGTGCTCCTGAGAGCACCCAGAGGCTCAGTGGGGTCCTGGCCAGGTGTCACCCTGAGCGTGGCCAGGCAGGGCAGGTGCTCTCCCCACCTCTGCTGTGGTTCTCCTCTCCCTGTGCCACAGGTGATCGTTTGAGGTTCGGCACAGCAAAGTGGGGATGACTTGTCTCTCCCTTCCCTGTTTGTTTGGAAGCAAAATTTCCAGGGAAGAGCTGTATCAGAGAGCCCACAAGAGCTGCATGTGGTTGTGTTTGTTTTCTCCTGTTGAGCGTGCAGCTTGGTTGCTCCTGAAGTTTTGCCTTCCCACCCCTGCTTTGACTCCAGCTCAGCCATTTCCATCCCAAGCTGAAGCTGAGGACAAACCCTATCAGATCTCAGCTCAATTAATAAACTCAAAGGCCTCGTGGAGGGCGATGCAGGTGTGCTGAGGTTTGGGATTGCATTTGAATTTGCCATGGCTGAGCTTTAGGACAGTTTGGGAGTTGATCCCACGCTGAATTCCTCTCTGTGATGCTGACAAAAATCCCCAGCTTTCAGTGGGATACAAACGTTGCAGGGTGAATATCGTGGCACTGACATAAAGGTTTCCTGCCTTCTTTCCAGGTGGCTGTTAATCCCTGCTGTATGTGCAGGATAGTACATGTGGAAATAGTAATTGCAACCCCATTATTACTACTATTATTATTATTGCCATAATTTATTATTAGTGTGTTTTTTATTTTATGGGGCCCACGTGCGCGGGTAATTCACGGCGGAGCGCTTACGCCATCCCAAGGTGGGAAGGCTCAGCGAGCTGCAGGAGCCTCAGATCCAGCTTAATTCCTGTTTCCAGCTTAAATCCTCCTCCCCGAGCCCCAGGCAAAGGGTTTTGGGGCAGCTTGGGGCAGCCCTGCTGTGCTGAGGAGCACTTTGGGGTGACTCAAAGCGTTTTGGGGTGACTCAGAGCTGTTCCTTCTCTGGGTGCTCCAGACCCTCTGTGTGCACCTGATCCTCCTCTCCCCTCTGCTCTGCAGGGCTGAGAGTGAGTCAAACCCCCAAACTCGGCTCTGACTGTGAGATAAGGCAGATGTGGAGGCAGATAAGTGCATTTCAAAGAGGTCACTGGCTAAATAGGAGCTTCACAACAAATGGGGGTGTCTGCATCTCCCACTGATGTGGTTCCTGCCTGATAACTGGTGAGGAGAGGGCTGCCAGGGCTTGGGTAGGAGAGATCCAGACATGGAATTGGGAGAGGATTGGAGGCTCTGAATTGGTGGCTGAGTGAGGAGGATGATGGAGCACTGTGTGTGTCACACCAGGAGCTCATCCCAAGGAGAGTTTTGTGGGGAAGACATTGAGATTATCCCTAAACTGGGATTCCCCATGGAGGCCTCCAGCCCAACCACCAGCCCATGGAATCTGAAGGGAATTCAAGCAGAGCTGCTCTTCCCAATTTCCCAGTTTTCCAGAGCTCTCCAAGATGTCTGCAGGATGTTTTCACGAGCCGAGCGTTTGCCAGAAGTTCACAGATCAGTTACAAAACAGATGTACCTTTCTCTTTTTTTTTTTTTTTTTTTTCCTCTCCCCTTCTTCCTACTGGTAAGGAAGAGTTTGTGCAGTAATTGCAGGCAGGTTGGGAGATGTTTTCTTCATAATTCTCCTTCTTATGAAATGTTTATGAAACACCTTCCACAAATCAGTTACGCAAGCGGGCTCCGGAGCTTTGATCATTTTCCATCACCCTCAATGTGTTTCTTAGTTTGTTTTGCTTTTTGTTTTTGTGTTTAGGCCAGAGATAGGTAAGAAACCATCCATCCTTGCAGCTGTTCGAGCCAACTTCGGAAGGGACTCTCTCTTTTGCAGCCAGTCACCCTTCCTGTGTTTTTCATTCCGTTTGCTCGGGGGCTGACCCTGTTTCGAGGCTGTGAAAACATCCAAACATCCACTTGAGATTTGCAAGTGTGATTCCTGCCCTGGCCCAGGGGAGCTCCCGTGCCTCCAGCTGCCGTTACCTGCTCCCAGCCCTGCCCTGGGCCTCCCCTCGGGCCCCAAAGGGAGGAAGGTGCTGGAGATTCACAGCCAAGAGCCCCCACACCTCACCCCAGCCGTGGGCATTTGCAGGTCCTGCTCTTTGCCCCGCTCGTTTTTTTGCCACGGGATGGTTTGGGTTGGAAGATTCCTTGGCATGGGCAATGAAGCTTCCACCAAACCAGGTTGCTTTCCTTAAATTTCCTGCTTTCCTGTTATTTTTTCTGAGTAAAATTCGGTGGGAACAAAGTCTCTCTATGACTTTCTTGTTCCCCTTTCCCCATCCATGATCATCCTATAAAACCAAGATCCTGAGCAATCCCGGTGGGATCTGCTCCTGCTTTTACCCAAATCACTGTTTCTCACTTGCAGAGCTCCCGTCAAATACCCCCACGAGGTGATTCTCTGAGGATTTCATAATTTCAACCTTGGTTTTTTAATTTTTGGTTCCTCAAGGTAAACTCTTTCCATATTTGCAGGCATTTTCTGCAAATCCGAGGCAGATGCACTGGGAAAGGAGGAGGCAACTCCTCCCCTCGTTTTATTAATTTGAAATTTACATTGTTTTAAGGGAGTCTCATGATATTGAGTGGCCTCGCCCACAATGTGTGTGGTTTTTTGGGGTTTTTTTGGGTTTGGGTTTTTTATTTTTTTTTTTAATGTGCACTTGGCAATATTGCTGGTTTAACCAGGGGAAAAAAACCAAAAGAGTGGGATTTGCATAAACCATCCCCAAAATTTTGGATAGATCCCGACCTCCTAATGAACAATTAGCCAGCTGCACAGAGGGAAGAGGAAGAGGAGGGCGAGGTAAATTTGAGCCTAAACCCAATGGAAATAGGTGCAAGGGGGAGAAGGATTTGTCAAGAACCAGAGCCCGGGTTCCCGCCCACTGCGCAGGAGGGAGAATTCCAGGACCGGGGGAAGGAGCAGTGGGAGATGTTGTTGTTGTTTTTGAGTCGGGAGCCGGTGCTCTGCCAAACCCACCTCCCGTTCTCACATCCAGCCATGCCGGGATGCAGCTACACACCCCTTTGTGCCTGGAGCGCCGCCAGCTCGTCCCGCTTGGCAGCTGCAAAAATTGATTTCAGTTTGGAAATGGCTCGTGCCTCCTCAACACCCCACAGCTCAGGCAGGATACTCAGCCCGGCTCTCTGAGACGCCAAAATCTTCAATTTCTTGGGACTGCTCAGCCTTGGATGAAGCAGGCAAAAGTTAATTTTTAAATTTATTTTTTAAACAACTTTTTGATTTTTTTTTCTTATTTTTCTCCAATGGATTCTTTTTAATGCAAAGAACCACGTGCCTGCAGTGACTGGATGGCTCAGGGGTAACGGGGTGTCCTCCTGAGCCTTTTTGCCTGACGTTCAGTGACTTATCGCTGCCGATAGCGATCGAGAAGATCTTTCCACCTGATTTTTTGGTTGTTTTTTTTTTTTTTTCTGCCCTGCCAGGCTAAGAGGGATGATCATGCCAACCTGAAAGGTAGGAAAGAGCTGGAATTCATAGCATGTCTACCTCTTGCTGCAAGGAGCTGGGATTATTGCAAAACGAGTTTCGGCGGTGGCCAGAGCTCGAGTTGTAATGAAAGGGGGTGTTGTAATCACCTTCCCTCCGAGCAGCACCTTCCAAAATGCAGAGGGGAACATTGCAGCTCCCTGTTCTGGAGCTGTTGAGCTTCTTGTGATCCCGTTTTCCCCCCTCGTGGAGATCCATCAAAGCTTGGACTCGATGGTTGTAGAGGTCTCTTCCAACCGGAATTATTCCGCGCGTTTCTTTGCTTTGCTCAAATGGGCAGAAAAGCTCCTGCAACCCCAAAATACTCGCTCGGGATGGGGTTTGTGGAGCTGGATTTCTCATCCCCCTCTGCTGGCAGGAGGCTGCAGGGCCTCAAGGCCCCATCAGTGGGGCAAAGACCCTGCTCACCTTTGGGGGATGGTTTGGGAGGGATCTGGTGGGAACACCTGGGGATGTTCTCTCCTTGGAGCCAGGGTGAGTCTTCAGGAGTTTCAAGTTGGGTCCTTGGTAGAGTCCTCCTGGTTTTTCCAGTTTTTGGGAATTAGAGGCTCTTCTTGCTGTGATGAGGAATAACCCTTGTTCAGTGTTGAGAAAAGGTTTGGGTCAATCTTTTCTTGGAGGAGAGTTCTGTATCTTTTACCTGTCCCCTGTGCATGGACACTCCTCACTGACCTTTCAGAAATTTACCTAAAAACTTCCAAAATCCTCCCCTCCCTCCTGTCCCAGTCAGCAATACCAAAAGACTTCAGCTCCTACAATAATTGGAACACATTTTTATTATTACTTCTTAATAAATTTTTTTTTTTAATGCATTAGCAAAGTTAGAAATGAATGTAGAGATTGAGGAATAAACCAGAAACAAGGATTCAGTTCTGGTCCCAGGGTAAATTTTTTTCTAAGAATATGGATTTTAAAATCATTATTTTCTTGTGGATGAGAACTTTGCAAGAACATAAAGTAGCTCAAAAAGACCACTGGACACCTGTGGAAATTTTCCAGTTATTTTTCCACAACTTGTAATTGAGGAAGGAGATTTTCCTTGCAATTTCTTGTTGCTTTTTGGTAGAAATTGAACAAATTAATTTGATGCCTGGAGTGCTGCATTTTCAATTCTAGGAGATAACTCTGCTTTTTTGAGGTCTTTTCCTTCATGACCCATCCTTTCCCATCCCCTTGTACCATTCTCTGTTTTGTGCAGGGGAAAATGAGAGGTTTTCCATGTCCAGCCCTCCTATCGGGGATCTGGAAAGGAGAATTGCTTCTTGACTTCACTAAAACTCCACAAAAGGCTTTAAACTTTGAAAAGCTGCTTGAAATTGGTTGTTTTCCTGAAATGTTTTAATTGAGCAAAGTGCTTGGCAGAGCAGGAGAGCTGTCCATGGGGTAGAGTGGGGAGCAGCAGTGTGGAATAACCCTGATTTTCAGCGATGGAAACAGCACAAAAATCCCTGAGAGGAGCCTCCTCCAGCCTCCTGGATCCCAGCTGCCCTCTGCTCACCCCTGCTCCCTAATTCCACGATTCCTTTGCTCTTTTTGCAGATTAAAACCGAGGACCTCAGCGACTCCTTGCAGTCTGCCATCCCCCCTCGGTCGGGGCACCTCGTGCAGGGATCATCCATGATGCCAGGGAGCCAAATTGCAGGGGTGAGTGACCTGAATCCCAGGAAAAGGGGCTGCTCCTGATCCCCTCCCCAAATTCTTTTTGCCAGAACGGGTGAGGAACACTGAGGTGGAAAAGTGAATCCTCATCTTCCTCCTCCTCGGCTTTTCCTCATGGGCTCAAAGTTGGGTTGGACACGTGTTGGGGTGAGAATTCCTCTGAGGGTTTGGAACCACGCCATGGTCAGGAAATCCCTTGGCTGCCCCTGAAATCCCAGGAAAAGGGGCTGCTCCTGACCCCCTCCCCAAATTAATGTGGCCAAAAAAGGTGAGGAACACTGAGGTGGAAAAGTGAATCCTCATCTTCCTCCTCGGCTTTTCCTCGTGGGTTCAAAGTTGGGCCGGGCACGTGCTGGGGTGATAATTCCTCTGAGGGTTTGAAACCACCCCATGGTCAGGAAATCCTTTGGACTGGGAATAATTGGAGGCTGAGACAGCCCCGTGGGGAAATGTCTGATAATGCTGGCCCTGCTCTTCCTCATTCATGAGTGTCTGGTTAATGCCATTGCTGGAGATAGGGTTCTACACCAGATTAACTCTTAATCTCAGCCTCTTGTTGCCTCAAATTGATTTACACCAGGGGAGAAATTAATTCCTCCAGGGAATTTTTTTTTTTCCTAAGGTAAAAATGTGGAGTTCAGCACTGAACTCCTCAAGGGAATATTTTTTTTACCTAAGGTAAAAAATTGTGGAGTTCAGCACTAACTCTTGTTAAATTCTAGTGGGAGTTGGATGCCAGGTGGCCACAGAAGTGCTCAGGAATCCTTTCTCTTCTTCTTTCATGGGTATTCAGATCCATGATACAATTTAGGGATTCTTCAATTCCCCCCAGTCTTCAGAACAGTCCTGTGGGAAGCAGTGTTGGTGAGCTGGGACAGCCTGCTGCAATCTGCTGAGTGATTTCAGGCGGTGGAAATGCTTTATCTGAAGAAAAAGCTCTGGAAATGCTTCATCTGAAAAAACTGAAATCTGAGAGGTCTCACTGTTCTAACAACCAGAGCTTGATTGCCTCAAAAATGTCTTTATCAAGAGTTAACTTTTCCAGGGAAAAGCAGCCGCTTCTCCACATGGATGTCTCCATGCACCAAATTCTTCTCCTATACTTGAAACTTTTGGACCTCCAGCCCCCAAATTCCCCAAACTCAGTGAGATTTCTTCTCCTGCACCTGAAACCTTTGGATCTCCAGCTCAAAAATGTCACCAAGAGTTAACTTTTCCAGGGAAAAGCAGACAATTCTCCACATGGAGGTCTCTGTATGCACAGAATCTTCTCTCGCACCTGAAACTTTTGGTCCTGCAGCCTTCCAGCCCCTTAAAATGCAGAAATTCGGCGTGGATTTGCGAGGAGCATAAATCCTTGAGTTTTATTGTTCCCTTTGCTTTTTTTCTGCAGGACATGAGCTCTCTCCACACCCTGCAGCAGCTGGTGTTGCTTCCTGGGCACATGCAGTCAGTCCCCCAGTTCCTCCTGTCCCAGTCTCAGGCAGGACAACAAGGTAAGAGAAGGAAAACTTGAAATTATTCCTTTTTTGGGCTACCTAAAAACAGAGGCCAGACCAAACTGAGAGAATAAAAGCAGTTCTGTTTATTGAAGGGCCTTCAGGTAAATCTATAGCAGATAAAACCCACCCAAAAATGGAGAATTGGTCGTGGATTTCGCACTTTTATAAAGTTTGGTCCATTTGCATTTTAGGGGTGAATTTTCCAATTCCAGCTTCAGCTGATGAAGTCATTGACCCCCAAGTTTGCTGCCCCCAACTCCCTTTTGTTTCCATCTCTGGGCCCTGAGGCAGTGAGGTGTCCTTGAGTGCCAGGCCTGGAGAGGAATTGTTGTGTCTGCCCCAAAATGGGAAACTGCACACTGTGTGTGGAGTTTGGAGTTACACACTAAAGAACTGCAGGGTTACAAATAGATGGGGGAAAAAAAAAATTATTAAATATAATTTATTATCATTGGTAGTATTAATATTAATATTAAATATGATATCATCTCTTTCAAACATGTAGAAAATACAAAAGTTAAAATCCTGGAGAGGAATTGTTGTGTCTGCCCGGAATGGGAAGCAGCAGCTCCCACTGTGTGTGGAGTTTGGAGTTCTGCACTAAAGAACTGCAGGGTTACAAATAGATGGAAAATATAATAATATACTATTATTAAATATAATGTATTGTTATTGGTGGTAGTAGTAGTAGTATTAAATATAATATCATGTCTTTCAAATAGATGGAAAATAGAAAAGCTGAAATCCTGGAGAGGAATTGTTGTGTCTGCCCAGAATGGGAGAGCAGCAGCTCACACTGGATGTGGAGTTTAGAGTTACAAACTAAAGAACTGCAGGATTACAAGTAGATAGAAAATATAATAATATACTGTCATTAAAAATAATTTATTATTATTGGTAGTAGTAGTAGCATTAGTATTAAATATCATATCATCTCTTTCAAATAGATGGAAAATAGAAAAGCTGAAATCCTGGAGAGGAATTGTTGTGTCTGTCCAAAATGGGGAAGCAGCAGCTCCCACTGTGTGTGGAGTTTAGAGTTATGCAATAAAGAACTGCAGATTACAAATGGATAGCAAAAATAGAAAAATATAGAAAATAAAAAAATATAGAAAATAAAAAAATAGAAAATAAAAATATAGAAAATAAAAATATAGAAAATAAAAATATAGAAAATAAAAATATAGAAAATAAAAATATTGAAAATAAAAATATTGAAAATAAAAATATTGAAAATAAAAATATAGAAAATATATTGAGAATAAAAATATGAAATTATAAAAATATGAAATTATAAAAATATAAAAATATAAAGCGACAGAGATGGATAAATATTTAAACACCTCCCTTCTGGTGGAGGTTTTTCCCAGGGTGATGCTGCCCGGGATGATCCCAAATCCACGCGGGAGATGCTGTGGCACTTCTTGCGCTCCTCGAGTGCCACCTTGGGGCCAGGCAGCGCTCGCAGCCTGGAATTCCCGCAGAGCAGCGGAGGAGCTGCTCCCTCCCGCTCCTCATTAATCGCAGAAAGCTCATCAGAGCTCGGGCCGATGGTTTGGAGGGAGGGGAATTGCAGGGAAGGAGCAGCTCTGGGATGAGAGCGAGAGGTTTGGATATTTGGATTATTTGGAAAGGTCTCCCTGCTGCCAAAATCAGCTCCAGAAAGGCATTGAGGACTCACTGTGTAATTCTGTTTTTACCCCCAGTATTCTTCCAGCATTTCTCCCACCCCGGGGATGTTTCAGGCTTTAATTCGTAACCTGACAGATCCAAGGGGATTTGGATCCTTTGCTCGTGCTTTGATTTATCCCAGCACAGATCTCCCTCCACACGAACTAAAATTCAGGATTATAACATTAAATCTCTGCAGCTTGAGCCCTCCGCTTCACACACTCCAAAAGCAAGTGGGGAATTTATTTCTTCCTGACAGGATATAAATTCTCCTCTCTGCCAAATGACACTGAGTGATGGATAAAGATACTTGATGTATATTTACAAATAATTTTGAATTTATTTGTTTGAAATATGGTCAGGACAATCTATTCATTGCTGCCTTGCTTTTATTCATGAATAATAAACATCTTTTACTGCAAAGCAGAACTTGCTGCCTTGGAGAGATTGGAATTTATCTGTTCAGTGAATTTTTTTGGCAGCTCTGTTTGCTCGTCACCCCTTCCAGTTCCAGGCTTGACCAGGGCTGGATATTCTGGCCAGGAGCTGGATTTTTGTGCACTTTGCATGGCTGATTGCCAGGGTTTAATGATCCTTTTGCCACATGCATGCACAGCCAGTGGGGAGTGAAAATGGAGAGGAATTTGGTTCAAGTGGAGTTTTCTTCCTCCTGAAGAAAGGCAGAAAATATTCCAGAATTGTCTTTGGGGCCATCAGGGAATGAAGTGGAATTTGGTTCAAGTGGAGTTTTCTTCTTCCAGTATTCCAGAATTGTCCCTGTGGCCATCAGGGAATGCTCTGAGTGTCTCCTGATTTTGGACTGTGGGTCCATAAATGGATTTTGGGGCTTGGCTGGGGGCTGAACCTTTCCCACAAGAATATGAATTTCAGTTTGTTTGTGTTTTGAACCTGTCAGATCAACTCCCAGCTCTTATTCCCAGTGAAACCAAACACCTGAGTCAGGGGTGGGAGAGTCTGTAAGGATGGGAATGAACAGCCAAGGAGATTTTGGGAATCCTGTCAGCCTGAACGTTGCTGCTGAAATCTCCATCTCAGCTGTCAGACCGGTGATTCCTGAACCCAGGCTTCATTTTCCCTCAGAGCTGAGGTGTTCAATCATGATTTTAAAGACTCCAAATGACAGAGCATCTGCCATGTCCCAAGGCAAAGCCATTGCAGTGATTAATTACCTGCACTGCTAAAAATGAGCACCTCATTACCAGCCTGGATGTGAAATTTGAAGTTGTTCCAGCATTAGGGAAACCTTATTCTAAACCCAGCCTGAGTAAATAAATGGGATTTTGCACATCAGATCTAAATTAAATAAGAAAAGGCAGAGAGGGGGGCAGTGATTGATTTTGGAGATTATCTGTTTTCCTTTTTATTAGCAGAAGTCCATAAATTTCTACGGATCTCCCCGTAATTGTCAGTTATAATCAATTAAATATATTGACTGCTCTGTGCAAGGCTATAAATCCTCACTAAATTCTATAGGTTTCACTCACAATGGACTTGAAACCAACTAAATTTCTGGGGAACTACACAGCCTAATCCTGTAGGACATTCCCTCTAAGAGATATAGGCTTGTACTTGGCAGTTTGTCAAGGAAGCAATTACACCCTCTCCATAAATCCCAGTTTTTGTTGGGTTTATGGATTTCCCTTCTTTCTTCCTTTCATCATTTCGTGTCAGCTGCGACGTTCTGAAAGAAATTCAATTTATTTGAAATACAGTAGGGTAGGAAAGAAGGGGTCAGAAGGCCTCCAAATGACATTTGAAAATGAAATGTAGAATTGAGAGCAGAGTGGGAGGGCTCATGAGATTAGCTGGAGGATCAGGGTTTTTTTAGCAAGATCAAGTGGCTGAAAGTTGGAGTCACAAGGGCTTATATTGGAACTAAGATGTCCATTTTTCTAAGTGCTGCAATAATTAAGAACTGAGAGAAATCCCCAGGAAGGATGTAGAAAATTCTCTGCTGCTTGGCACCTAAAATCAAGATTAGAGGTGTCTAAAATGCCTGAGTGTGATGAGTGACACGCAGGGATCAGTAAATGAGATATTTCACTTCTCCCATTATTGTAATGATCCCTTGCAGGCTCAAAAGCCACGGGAAGAACCTTTTATTTCTCATAATCCACTCAGAGCCAGACACGTTCCTAAGGGCTGAAATTCTTATATTTTGGGCAAGAAATAACAAATGGAGCTTTGCACTCTGACCTTCCCTGGAGGTGTTCACTGACCAGAAATGTCTCTTTTTTTATCTCCTCAGCTTTGCAGCCAAACCTCCTCTCCTTCCCTCAGCAGCAGGGCAGCCTCCTCCTCTCCCAGCCCGGACCCAGCCTGGCCTCGCAGGTAAGAACACACCTGAGGGTGGGTAAGAATGTCGCAGACATCCTTTCATGAAAATCCTTTTCTTGAGATTTTTTTTCTTCTTGAGAAGCTGGGAAGCCTCAGGAACAAAATGCAAACAATGGTTATCTGCTGCTGTGGAATGCAACAGGTGCATCTGGGATTGGTCTCGTGTGGTTGTTTCTAATTAATGGCCAATCACAGTCAGCTCGGACAGAGAGTCTGAGCCACAAACCTTTATCATTCTTTTTTTTTTTCCTATTCTTAGCCAGCCTTTTGATGAGAACTTTTTCTTCTATTCTTTTAGCATAGTTTTAATGTAATATATATCATAAAATAATAAACCAAGCCTTCTGAACGTGGAGTCAACATTCTCATCTCTTCCCTCACCTGAAAACCCCTGTGAGCACAGTCACATAAGAACACACCTGAGGGCATGCCAAACTCCCCCTGCTGCTCTTGGGAGGGCAGATGGCCCAGGAAACATTCTGGTTTTTTTTTATTTCTGTGACCCTGAGCATGTTTTTTGGGGTGTTTTGGACAGGCTGTGGGTCGCTCTGGCCTGCCTGGCTCCTCGGTTGAGCCCCACCTGGACGTCCCCCAGCACCTGCAGGTGGCAAAGCACCTGGCCCCAGCAGGGGCATCTGAGGAGCCCAGCGACCTGGAGGAGCTGGAGAAGTTTGCAAAGACTTTCAAACAAAGGAGGATCAAGCTGGGGTTCACACAGGTGAGAGGGAGGGGATGGGGGGAATTTGGGGCAGAGCTGTGTGTCGCTATAGGACGCGAAAAAACACAAGCGCACACCGCTGCTCTCAAGGTGAGGAAAAGGGGAAGTTTATTTCTGATTTTAACATTTATAGTTTTCTAAGAGTGACAGTGGATTGGAAAGTTTATTTTCTGATTTTAACATTTATAGTTTTCTAAGAGTGACAGTGGATTGGAGGGTGACAGTGCCACCTCTCCAATGACACTGGACAGACCAACAGCCCATCAACTTTCCCCTCCTCCATAAAAGAATGCAAAACAAGGAGTTATTTACAGAAAGTGTGTGAGAAAGTTCACTACAAGAATATCAATATCAGAAGGCTTAGAAAATCTTAAAAAACCAGGGTGACATCTGTGGGTGAAGGAAAGGCTGGGTTGGGTAAATTTGGGTTATTTTGCAGCATTCCCTTCCAAATTCACAAAGAGAAAATCCCATCCTAGCACCTCACCACCATAACCTCGATGTCTGCACATTTTCCAATATTCAGAGGTGGGGGCAGACTCCTGGGGGGAATCAATCCCCTTTCCCTGGCAGGCAGGTCATGGAAGCAAGGCTGAAGCTATGCTGGCAGCAGCCTGAGGGGAAGTTAAGGCTACAAGAGGAATAAATCCTTCACTGAAAGAATGATTGGTCTCTGGAGTCACCTGCCCAAGGAAGCGGCAGAGTCACTGGACGTGGCACTCAGTGCCAGGGTTTATTTGATGAGGAGGTGTTGGGTCATAGGTTGGACTCAATGATCTCAAAGGTCACAGAGTCACAGCATCACCAGGTTGGATGAGACCTTCAAGGTCATCAAATCCAACCCAGCCACAACACCTCACCTAAACCATGCCACATCCAGGCTTTGTTAAACACACCCAGGGATGGTGACTCCACCACCTCCCCGGGCAGAACATTCCAGAACTTTATCAGTTTTTCTCTAAAACCTTTTTCCTGATATCCAACCTTGGTTCAGCTTGAGAGGTCCTCTCCAGGCTGGTTAATTCTGTGCCTCTGTGATTCTGCTGGGGCTGGGACAGCTGGGAGGGGTTTCCCTGTGCTCACTGTGGGGTTTGGGTGTCCCTGGCAGGGGGACGTTGGCCTGGCCATGGGGAAGCTCTACGGCAATGACTTCAGCCAGACCACGATCTCCCGCTTCGAGGCTCTCAACCTGAGCTTCAAGAACATGTGCAAGCTCAAGCCCCTGCTGGAGAAGTGGCTCAGTGATGCAGGTGGGTGACAGCAGGGCAGAAATGCCACTGGTGCCTTGGGAATGCTGAGCTGGAACAGAGATTAGACAGAGCTGAAGAATAAAGCAGGGATTTATTAAAATCTCCTCAATGGATGCACCTTGGGCAGCACAAGAGCCCAGCCAGGGCTGCACCCGAGATGAACCAAAATGGTCCCAAAATGAACCCAAGATGAACCCAAATGGTCCCAAAATGAACCCAAGATGACCCAAAATGGCCCCAAAATGCACGAGCGCTCCCGGGGTCTCTCCCTGGGATCAGTTCTGCTCCATTTGCACCTTGCAGTTCATTGTCCCATTCCAGCTTTAGCCCAGGCAGTCCCACCCTGCTTGTTTTTCTCTCTCCAGCCCACGGTGTTTGTGCTGTGGGGCTGAGATTTGGATCATTTGTCCTTGGTGCCCAGCTGGAGCAGGAATTGTTTTGTCTCCCTGCTCTGTGCACAGAGCTCACCATTCCCTGATGTGAACCCAGATCCACACACTAAAGCACAGAACCTGAAAAATAGAAAAGCTGAAACCTGAAAGTCTGAAAAATAGAAAAGCTGAAACCTGAAAATCAAAAATATAAAATCTGAAACCTGAGGCATCACCAGCAGCAGGAGAGGATCCATCCAGGACCCTCAAACCCCTTCAGCCCCTCGCTGTGGGAGCAGCTGGAAAAGGAAGGATTTCAGTGAGAGGGGAATCCCCTGGGGCAGCAGGGTTTGGGGTGGTGTCCTGTGCTGACCTCACCCTTCAGGATGTCTGAGCCATCGGTCACATCTCAGCCACCCCGAGCCAAATGCTTTGGTCACATCCTTTTCTGTGAGAAATGAATTTATTGGAACGCTCCTGGTGTCCCTGTCAGAGCAGGCTGGGAATCAGAGTCACAAAGGAAAAACAGTGTATGGGTTAAAACATTTTTCTTCTTTGATTTGGGCAAGCTCGTTGATGGATTTGGAGCAATTTTAATCATCATCAGAGGGAGGATCCACAATCCACAATTAATCTATTTTAGAAGGCACCTTTAAATTAATTTAATTTATTTTAGAAGACACCAGCTACTTTCATAGGAAGCATCTGGGAATGAAAATAACTCATTATCTTCTTGGATATCTCATTTTCCCCTCCCTCCTCCCTCAGAATCTGCTCCTTTGGATTCCTCCATGAGCACCCCCAACTCCTACCCCTCAGTGAACGAGATGTTTGGACGGAAAAGGAAGAAGAGGACCAGCATTGAGACCAACATCCGCTCCACGCTGGAGAAGAGATTCCAAGATGTGAGGGGAAAATCCTTCTCTCCCTCAGCCTGGCATTTGCAAGCCTGGGGCACTGAGTCCTCTCAAGAAAAGAGGTTTTTTGGGGGTATTTATTTGATATCAGGTTGAAGAAGCAAAAAGAAAGTGTTAAAACCAAAGGAGTTCCCAATTATTTGAGAGTAGGTTAAAAAAATGCTTGAAGGAGTTAACGGGTAAAGTGTTAAACCTAAAGAAATTCCCAATTATTTCCCTGTTGAATGTTATTCTAAGGGAATTACAATTTTCGCACCATATTTCCCCATTATCACTGGGGCCAAAGCTGATCTCTGCACCCAGTTCTGTTCTGTGTGAGTTGCAGAAGTGTCACAGGAGCTCTGTGGCCACAATGTCCCATTGAGCAGCTCTTCTGAGACCCCAGAACTTTTTGCTCCAAATATTTTTCCTGAACCCATTCAAAAGTTGAACCCTTCTACTTTTTAAGCTCCAAGAATTTCAGGAAAAATCACCACAGGCATCAAAGAGAGCTTTAATCAATAGGACTAAACTGTGCCTTGGAAATTTCTCAAATCAAAACTGTTCCTGAGCTTGTTTTTCCTTGTTTTTTCCCTCCTATCAAAACTTGCTCAGTCCTCATCAGATCATTTTAGCAGCTCATTTTTAGCTGGTAGAAAGCAATTCCTGAAATGGGAATATTATCTTGGTAGATTATATTATCCACCTCTGTGCCCGGTGGCTTTGACATTTCTGAGCTTCAGCTCTGAGCAAACCCCCCAGAGCCAAAAGGAATGAAAAGAAATGACTCAGGGCAGGGTGGGCTCTTTAGAAATAACCTCTAGAAATGTTATTTCCCTTTCTAAATGAGAAAGGGGAGGGACAGGCAGTGACTTCTGTGCCCTCCTGTCCCCTGGATGGTGGCAGGGCCACCAGGTTGAGGCGAGCCCAGCTCTGATTTTGGTGCTGTTAAGCTCAAAGAGGGAAGAGATTTGTGCAATACCAGGGGCAGGAGCTGTGATTCATCTCCCCCCCCGACTCTGGGAGGGCTGATGTGGAACCTGAGGCACTTTGTGCTCCGCAGAACATAATCTCTCACCCAAATATTTGCCCTCAGACTCAGACAGGGCTTTTGTCCCCTCCCAGCCCGCAGCCAACCCCACCCTTGTCCTCCCAGCAGCCCCTGATGCTTTTTGGGCTTTTAAACCTCCTGCTTCTCTGAGCAGAACTCCAAGCCCAGTTCTGAGACTTCCTTGTGAATTTTGGGGCTTTTTAACCTCCTGCCTCTCTCAGCAGAACCCCAAGCCCAGAGATCCCAGTTCAGAGATGTCCTTGTGATGTTATTTGGGGCTTTTAAACCTTTTGCCTCTGTCGGCAGAACCCCAAGCCCAGCTCAGAGATTTCCTTGTGCTTTTTGGGTTTTTTTTACCCTCCTGCCTGTCTCAGCAGAACCTCAAGCCCAGAGATCCCAGTTCAGAGATTTGCTTGTGTTCTTTGGAGCTCTTAAACCTCCTGCCTTTCTCAGCAGAACCCCAGGCCCAGCTCAGAGATCTCCCTGTGTTCTTTGGGGCTTTTAAACCTTTTGCTTCTCTCAGCAGAACCCCAAACCCAGTTCAGAGCTGATTTCATCGTGGTTTTTATGCCTTTTTTAACCTTTTGCCTCTCTAAGCAGAACCCCAAGCCCAGAGGGCTCCTTCTGCTGTTTGGGGCTTTTTTAACCTGCTGCCTCTCTCAAAAAACCCCCAAACCCAGTTCAGAGCAGATTTATTGGGGGTTTTTGGGGCTTTTTTAACCTGCTGCCCCTCTCAGCAGAATCCCAAGCCCAGAGGTCCCACTTCAGAGAATTCCTTGTGCTTTTTGGGGCTTTTTTAACCTGCTGCCTCTCTCAGCAGAGCCCCAAGCCCAGAGATCCCAGTTGAGAGATCTCTGTTCGGAGATTGCAGTTCAGAGATCTCCTTGTGTTCTTTGGGGTTTTTTTTAACCTGCTGCCTCTCTTAACAGACCCCCAAACCCAGTTCAGAGCAGATTTATTGGGTTTTTTTGGGGCTTTTTTAACGTTTTGTCTCTCTCAGCGGAGCCCCAAGCCCAGCTCAGAGATTTCCTTGTGCTTTTTGGGGCTTTTTAAACCTTTTGTCTCTCTCAGCAGAACCCCAAGCTCAGCTCAGGGATTTCCTTGTGCTTTTGGGGGCTTTTTTAACCTTTTGTCTCTCTCAGCAGAACCCCAAGCCCAGCTCAGAGGAGATCTCCTTGATAGCAGAGCAGCTCTCCATGGAGAAGGAAGTGGTTCGGGTCTGGTTCTGCAACCGGCGCCAGAAGGAGAAGCGGATCAGCTGCCCCATGCCATCCCCCATCAAATCACCCATCTACAACTCCAGACTGGTGAGGGGGCTTGGGATGCAGCCACCTGACTGCAATCCCACCCAGAATTTATCATTTTTATATATATAATTATTTATATTATATATATATATAATATATATTATATATATTATATACATATGTATAATTTATTTTTATTCCATCCATTGAAAACAATCAGCTAAATTATAACAGTTCATTAAGCAATAATTCTGTTTATTGAAAAAAGCAGAAAGAAAAGAAATTAAGTGATGATTCTGTTTGTTGAAAACATTGGAAAGAAAAGAGAAGTTTCCTAGGAGGAGTTGATTAGTTTAATTGTCGGATAATTTGTCAAATCATGATGCTCTCCCAAAGCTTTTCCCCTTGAGATTGATGAAGAAAAGTCTTTCCCAAGAAAGGGAGGGTGAGGGATTTGGGATTCAGCCACCTGAGTGGAATCTCACCCAGAATTTATTATTTATATATACATGTATAATTGTGTTTGATATATATATATATATATATAAAATTTATTAATTATGTATATGTATAATTTATTATTATTCCATCCATTGAAAACAATCAGCTAAATTATAACAGATAATTCTGTTTATTGAAAACACTAGAAAGAAAAGTTTCCAAGGAGGAATTGATTAGTTTAATTGTAGGATAACTAATTTAGTCAAATCATGATGCTATCCATATATATATATATATATATATATATATATATATATATATATATATATATATATATAATTTATTGTTTTCAATGGATAGAATAATAATCAGCTAAATTATGATAATTCATTAAGCGATAATTCTGTTTATTAAAAACACTAGAAAGAAAAATTTCCTAGGAGGAATTGATTAGGATAATTGAGTCAAATCATGATGGTATCCCAAAGCTTTTCCTCTTGAGATTAATGAAGAAAAATCTTTCCCAAGAAAGGGATGGTGAGGGGCTTGGGATTCAGCCCCCTGAGTGGAATCTCACTCAGAATTTTTTTTTTATATATATATAATATAGATATGACATATATGTATAATTTATTATTTATATGAATATAATTTATTATTATTCCATCCATTGAAAACAATCAGCTAAATTATAACAATTCATTAAGCGATAATTCTGTTTACTGCAAACACTGGAAAGAAAAGACAAGTTCCCTAGGAGGAATTGATTAGTTTAATTGTAAGATAATTTAGTCAAATCATGATGCCATCCCAAAGCTTTTCCCCTTGAGATTGATGAAGGAAATCTTTCCCAAATTAATGGGAGATGAGGAATGGCACGCACTGATATCAATTTAGCTGCTGCTTTTCTGCTGCTTCATTTAAGAGTTGCTTGGTGCCTTTGCCATTTAAAAGCGGCAGGAGCCTCCTCAGTGGATAAGAGACAAAATTTCAGAAATCCAGGATGAAATTCAGATTCTGCAGTTCCTGGCTTTTGGAATGCAGGGGGCTGTGAAGGGAGTGCAGGGTGTGATTTCTCCCCTCTCAGTGCCTCTGTTCCTGCCCAGGTCTCTACCTCAGGCTCCTTGGGGCCCCTCTCCGTCAATCCCGTGCACAGCACCATGCCTGGGACTGGTGAGCCTTGGGGACCCTCCCTTCCCTCCTCTTCTCCCTGACCCCTCCATTTCTGGGTCACATCTGCAGGATAATCTCAGTCAGAGCCCTGGCTTGGGCCAGGGGATGGGGGTAGAACAGCCCAGCTGTGCTATGGGGTGGGGTGAAACCATGGAAAACACCGGGCAAAAGGACATTTCCACAGAATCCTGGGCTGGGGTGGTCAGGTTTGGGAGCCAGGCACAACTGGAGCCAAATAAATGGTGGGTTAGAGTCAGATCTCCAGGGGGTGGAGACCAGATAAAGGATAAGGATAAAGGGTGGAGATCAGAAATTCCCAGATAGAGGAACAGGGACATTCCTGGGGTCCCCCAAATTCCCCAGGGCAGGGAATCAGAGCCAGATAAAGGGTGGGTTAGAGTGAGATCTCCTTGGAGAGCTGAGATTCCCAAATAGGGGAACAGGGGATATTCCTGGGGTTCCTCAGGGCAGGGAATCAGAGGAACCACATAAAGGGTGGGTTAGAGTCAGATCTCCATGGACACCAAAATTCCCAGATATAGGAACAGGGGACATTCTTGGGGTTCCCCATCTTCCCCAGGCAGGGAATCAGAGCCAGGTAAAGGATAAAGGGTTAGAGTGAGATCTCTGTGGAAAACAAAAATTCCCAAATACAGGAACAGGGGATATTTCTGGGGTCCCCCCACCTTGCTCAGGGCAGGGAATCAGAGGAGCCAAATAAAGGGTAGGTCAGTGTCAGTTGTCTGTGAAGAGCAGAAATTCCCAGATACAGGAACAGGACACTTCTGGCATCCCCTCATCTTCCCCAGGGCAGGGAATCAGAGCCAGGTAAAGGTGGGTCAATGTCAGATCTCTGTGGAGACCTGAGATTCCCAGATACAGGAGCAGGGGACATTCCTGGGTCTCCCCCACCTTCCCCAGGCTGGAATCAAGGAGCCACGGGGTGGGCACAGGGATGGGGTGGCCGTGCTGGGGCAGGAGGAGCTGCCAGGCTCACGGTGCTCTGTCCCTCACAGTGACATCCTCGTGCTCCCCAGGGAACTCCAGCAGGCCCTCGTCCCCTGGCAGTGCCCTCCATGCCAGCAGCCCTGGCACAGCCCAGAGCAACTCCAAAGCTGCCATGAACTCCTCTGGCTTCAACTCTTCAGGGTAAGGCTGAAAAACCCCACAAAAAAAAAAAACCCCAAACCAACCCAGGGCATCGGGGAAAATACCGGGATCTCCAGGAAGAACAGGAAAACCCTTAGGGATTCCAGCAGTGTGGGGTGTTCCTGTGTGACCTGTCAGGGACAGGATGGGGGGGGTTGTTGGGGTACATAAGTTGGATTTGGTGATATCTGAACAAGATATTTGGATTTGAGCTAGATATCTTGATTGGAAGAGAAAGCGTTGCCAAATGACTTGGATTGTGGGCTAGACCCAACCTGTAAAATGTGGATTTGTAATCCAGATTTTAAATATTAGGAAGTGTCCCCATTCCTGTCTTCATACAAAATCTATTAGTTTGTGACTCTTAGAGGGGAAAAAAACCCAAAATTGCTTCTTGTGAAAGTTCTCAGAGTCTGACCCAAGTGGTCAGGCTTCAGAATTTGATCCAACATCTTAGAAAAACAGGTTCTGTGCAAAATGCAATGCCAGGTTTAAATGTACCAAAGGTTTGAAAGATTTTGTGTAAAAAAAAAAAAAAAAAAGTGGGTCCCTTCCAGCTGAGGATATTCTGGGATGCTCAGGAGTGGCAGGATGTGATTTCTGCAGGATGTGCTGACCACCAAGGTCAGGTTGTGTGGTGGTGTTTGAGGGTCCAAGGACAAGGGAAAAGATGAGAATCTTGACTCCATCTTTCAGAAGGCTGATTTATTAGTTTATGGTATATATTATATTAAAAGAAAATGATCTATTAAAACTATACTAAAGGATAGAAGAAGGGATTTCATCAGGAGGCTTGAAAGGAATAGAAAGGAATGACAATAAAATCTTGTGGCTGCTCAATGACAGGTGGCTGTCATTGGTCATTGAGTAAAAACAATTTAATAATTCTCCAAATCACATTCCAAAGCAGCAAAACATGGGGAAGCTGAAGCTTCTCAGGAGAAAAGATCTGGTGAAAGGATTTTCCATAAAGTATGTCTGTGATGAGGTTGAGAATCAGGATGATTTTCACTCCGAGATGGAACTTTTTATCCATTTATTCATTTATTCGTTGTTGCACGCTGCCCACAGCTCCTGGTACCGATGGAACCAGCCCACCTACCTCCACTGAGAGCTGGAGCAGCGAGGGCAGGAGCAGCTGTGCCTCCAGGCCGTGCAGCACCCACGAGCGATGCTCGGGGCCTCCAGTGCCTTCCACGGCCGCCTGCGCCAGGATCCGCCAGCAGCGGGGCTGTGCCGGGACTCAAACTGCAGCCCAGCCCCACAGTGACACTGCCCCCCTTCCCCAGCCCCACAGTGGCACTGCGCCCCTTCCCCAAGCCCCCCAGAGTGGCACTGTCCCCTTGGCCAAGCCCCCGCGGTGGCACTGTCCCTGCCGCTGTCCTCGCATGGCTCCTCCGCTTGCAGCGCCGCATCCTCCCGGGCAGGGCTCCTGTGCAGGACTCTCCTCTCTCTGTCTCTGCCTCTCTTTTCTCTCTGTCCCCGTTGCCGTCCCAGAGGTTCCCCAAAAGGAAGGAGGGTCCCTCCTGCTGTCCCTGTCACGCACAGCCCCCAAACTGAGCCGAGGTTTGAGTTCATTTCACCGCAGCCCCGTGGCTGGGTGGGAGCCTTGGTTTGCCCCCAAGGCTCTCCATCCGCTTGCTTTGCTCCTGCTCCCTTTCTAAAGGTGCTTTTTGTTGTTTTATTTTTCTTCTTTTTTTTTTTTTTTTTTTTTTTTTTGTTAATTAAGTATTTTAGAGCCTTCTTATTTTTTCCTTTAAAAAAAGAAAAAAACAAACAAATAACCAAAAAAAAAATTGTCTTTTGCAAAACTTGTGTCCAGGTCTTGTTATTGCTGGAAACCTTGGGGGAAATTGGGATTTGTGTTGATTTACACAAATGAATGGGATGAAAATGAGTCTTGACCTTCTCTTTTTAATTTTTTTCCTCTTTTATTGGGTTTTATCTGATAATAATAACAAGCTATTATTGAGATGCCCTCTGGTCTTTGAGCTGGAAGGAATTTATTTTCTGTTCTCTGTTTTTGTGCTCACGTAGTGTTGCTTGAGGTTGGTGTGTGTAAGTGGTTGGGAATTCCATAAGATTCCAAAGGAAATGTCAATTTTCACAGCCAATGGTTACAATTCCACTCTTATTTTTCCTTTATTTTTAATTAATTTTGGCTGATATGGGTATTTAAGATTAGCAGATAAGGACAAATTTAAACACTGATCTGAACCTTTGGGCCACTCTGTCTTATTTTACTTCCTGCATGACTTTGGAGAAAGGACTTGATCCCTGATAGGCAATGGTGATGAAAATCCAATTTCCTTCTCCCAGTGCTCAATTTGTGCCAAACTGCAGAATTTAGGAAATTATGAACATCCCAACTGATTCTCCTGCCACCCATCACCGAGGACATTTATTAACCCAAACCCCTGCACTGCTGTAGTTTCCAGCTCGTTTCCACCGTGAAAATCTCAAATTATTTCATAGATTATCAGCAATTATTTCAACAGTGAGCTCTGATTGTCTTCATAACCTCAGCCTGCACGTTTCACCCTGGAATTCCTGAATTAACTCCTGGGAGCTGAGCTGTAATTTGTATTTTGCCTTCAGAGTTATATGACTCAGTCCAGGCTTGCAGAGGTTTGTGAGCCCCTTGATGAAAAGAGATTTAAAATAAAATTAAATCGGCTGTTTCCAATAATCTATTTCCAATTTACTGTACATCCCCATGCTCTTAGAGCCTTGAGAAGATACATTAAAATCCAAATTCACCTCTGTTCCAAACCATTCCATTTGGTTCTCAGGAATTCCTCCAAGTCGTTTGCTCCCACCTGCATGAATTTTGGAATAATGTTCCAAACACAAAAACAAACTGGGAGGGAAACCACCAATGTGTTAAAAGCTGAATAACAGCACCTGCACGTGAATATTTCCGCTGAGATCAAGGCCAAGCTGTGCCAGGCGTTGTACAAAAACATCCTGAGGGTTCACCTCCTCCCCAAAGTTTACAAACACAACGACAAATCCCTGGGATTTATTGATAAACTGGCCCCGAGAGGGAAAACAAACAGCAGCAGTTTGTTTGCTCCACACAAAGCTCCAGCTGGAAGGGGAAGAGCTTCGTTCCCCTGGCACCCAGGAATGATTCCAGAGAGCATCTGAGGGATTCCAGAGCAGCAGAGCAGGAAATTCCAGCTTTCCAGGAGCTGGAGTCACCTCCCACGGCCACAGGAACATTGCAGGGAGCAGATGGTGCCTGTGGGAACTCGGTGACCTCCTGAGCTGAGCCTGGAGCTTCTGCCCCTCTCCAAGGCTGGGCTGCCTCATAAATTGACACTCAGCAGTGCCCAAGTCCAAGCAAGGCTGGGGAGAATTGGAAAATGAACAAATTTTTTGTTGGCATTTAGTTTTTTTTATTGTTCATTTATTTCCTTCCACCTGTGAGGAGAGGGAGTGCAAGCTGGGGGAATATTCCCCATGGAATGTGCCTGGAGCATCCCTGTGCCTGCCCCTCTCCAAGGAGAGATGCTGTGGCTCATAAATTGACATTCAGCACTTCCCAAGTCCAAGCAAGGCTGGGGAGAACTGGAAAATGAACAAATTTTTGCTGGTATTTAATTTATTTTATTGTTCATTTATTTCTTTCCTCTTCTGATTTCCACCTGTCAGGAGAGGGAGCACAAGCTGGGGGAATATTCCTTGTCCTTCCCAGATTTCCCTGTGGCCTGAAGGGAGATTTTGAGCATTTCTCAGCGCCCAAATGATGCCACCAAGGTCCCTCAACGTTCCTGATGCTCACAGCCTCGGGATTTCCAGCTCTGGTAGAATTGGAATGGATCCTAACAGTCCAATAAACATTTTAGCTTAAATTCAGGCTCAGCTGTACAGAAGCTGAAACTGCAGTGGGATCCCCTTCCCCCTGCTTCAAAATGGTAGAAAAGGAGGCAAAAATCAGCAAGTTTTAGCTCAAATATAAGAACAACCTATAAGCTACAATCCAATTAAAAGGATATTTGTGTGTATAACTCACAGGAGCATCCTGTGCAGCGCACATGGCAGATGTCACTGGGAAGGGCTCTTGTGCTCTCAGTTGTTTCACTCCCATTTTCACTTCAAAATGCCAGAAAAGGAGATAAAAATCAGCAAGTTTTAGCTCAAATATAAGAACAACCTATAATCTATGATCTAATTAAAAGGATATTTGAGTGTGTAACTCCCAGGAGCATCCTGCGGAGTGCAGCTCACATGAGATCTCACTGGGAAAGGCTCTTGTGCTCTCAGTGGTTTCACTCCCATTTTCAATTCAAAATTATAGGAAAGTAGACAAAAATCAGCAAGTTTTAGCTCAAATATAAGAACAACCTATAATCTACGATCCAAATAAAAGGATATTTGAGTGTGTAACTCACAGGAGCATCCTGTGCAGCACACAGGAGATCTCATTCTTGTGCTCTCAGTGGTTTCACTCCCAGTGCAGAGCTCTGGCTGCAGGGGAAATTTGGGCTGTTTTGGGGACACAGGATCAGATTTTAAAGCCACCTGAGTCAGGGATGACACAGTGCTGACACCGAGTCCTGTTACTCACTGCCAGCCACGAACTTGGCCCCAGCTCAGCTCCTGCCTCACTCGTCCTGTTCTGCACGTTCTGTGTCACATCACCCGAGTGTCCAGCACCACTCCCAGCCCGGCCTGAACCCTCCTCATCCTCCTCATCCTCCCCTCCCTGCAATCCGCACAAAGGGAGAGAGGTTGGAAGAAGACTCCAGGACACTCGGCAAAACAATAGAAAAACAAACAAAAGGAAGAAAAGAAGATAAAGAGCACCAGCACCTCCCATCCAGCCTCATCCAGCTTTATTCTTCATCACCTCTGAGTCCCTCCTCACCCTCCTCATCCTCCCCTCCCTGCAATCCGCACAGAGGTGCTCCCTGTACTCCCAGCTGAGAGAAAGATTGGAAGAAGACTCCAGGACACTCAGCAAAACAATAGAAAAAAATAGAAGTAAAGAAGATAAAGAACGCCAGCACCTCCCATCCAGCCTCATCCAGCTTTATTTATGTGCAATCCGCACAAAGGTGCTCCCTGTACTCCCAGCTGAGAGAAAGATTAGAAGAAGACTCCAGGACACTCGGCAAAACAATAGAAAAAATAAAAATAAAAGGAAGAAAAGAAGATAAAGAGCACCAGCACCTCCCACCCAGCCTGATCCAGCTTCATTCCCCATCCCCAGGGAGGAACACGCCCAGCCAAAATAAAGTCTGGGCTCTCCGGGACGGCTCCAGCCGGGGCTGGGCGGAGGTACCGAGCGCCTGTTCCCGCTTCCCCCGCCCCGTTCCCCTTCCCTGCCCGGCCCTGGTGCTGCCCCGGGGCGGACAGGGATGCTCGGAGCGGAGCTGCGAGCCCCGGGGCAGGGACAGCGGGGCAGGGACGGCGGGGATGCGGCGGAGCATCCTCGGGGGATGCGGCGGGGCCGGGCCGGGCCGGGCTGGGCTGGGCTGGGTGGGCAGGGCCGGGCAGGGCTGGGAAGGGCCGGGCAGGACGATAAAAAGCTCCCGGAGCTCCGGCACCGCCTCCCCGCCCGGGCAGCCCCAGCCGGGCGCAGGTGCCGGGAGCGCGGAGCCAGAGCGGGGTGAGGATTTGGGGTTTTGGGGCATCCCCGTGCTGGGATGGGGATGGGGTCTGGTCCCTCCCGCTGCCAAAGCACCTCTGCCCTCAGAGGGAGGGTTGGGGTTGTGGTTTGTTTTCCCGCTGGGGAAATTTGGAGACGGCGCTCACGGCAGGGGGACCGGGTTTGTTCTGCTTTTTGTGGGGTTTTTCCCCACGCTATCCGGGATTTCCGTGGGTGGGCTGGGTGCTCGGGATGGGCACGGCTCTCTGCCCTGCTGACGCTGTCCCTCCGTGCCCAGCAGGATGGTGCCCATCGCCCTGGAGGTGAGCTGCAGCTTTGCCGCCTGGCTGTGTCTCTACAGCTGCCTCTGCCGCTGGAACGGGCAGCGCTCCTGCAAGTGGAGCTGCCGCCTGGTGACCCTCCTGCACGGGCTCCTTGTCACCTGCCTCTCGGGCTACGTCCTGTTCCTGGATGGCCCCTGGCCCCTGACCCACGCAGGTATGGCTGGAATCTCACCCTCACCTGTGCTCACCTGCCACAGGTGCAGGAAGGGGATGATTTCCTCTCCTCTCACCGCTGTGTGTTTGGGGCCAGATTTTAATTCCACTGCTTCTTTTTCCACCACTTCTCACTGTTAATCCTTTTATTATTTTAATTTTTTTTTTTTTTTTTTTGGCTAGTCCACGTACAAATTGAAAGTTTCCAGGCTGGCAGCTTGAGGTTATCGCAGCATCAGGTGTAGCGAGGCATGGAGAACAAAGTGCTCTCACATCTTGAAGGGTCCAATAACTCCTGAAATTCATCTGCAGGGTTTTGCTGTCCTTAAATCTCAGATGGTGCTGCTGATGGAGATCTTGCTGTCCTAAAAGGCTGGAAGGAGAAAGGAAGCAGCGGTGGGGCAAGATGGGGTGGGTGTGAAGGGGAAGCAGAACCAAATATTGGCACCTAATTCCTGGCACTACTTGGATAATGTTGGAAATTCAGGAGGAGAGAAGCACGATTGACCTGTACTGATCTATAAAGCAGAAAAATAGAAAATCTTAAAATAGACAAATCTTAAATAAAACCCCCAAGCTTATGCACACCTTCACTTGCAGGTTCACCGAATACCCCTCTCCAGGTCCACGTGTGGGGCAGGCTGGGGTGTGAAGGGGAAGCAGAACCAAATAGTGCCACCTAATAGTGCCACCTGATTCAGGAAATTCAGGAGGATAAACACACAATCAACCTGTACTGATCTATAAAGCAGAAAAACAGAAAATCTTAAAACAGCCTGGGGTTTTATTTAGGATTTTTCTTACACACACCTTCCATTGCAGGTTCACCAAACACCCCTCTCCAGATCCACCTAATAGTGCCAAATAATTCCTGGCACTTGGATAAGGCTGGAAATTCAGGGGGAGAGAAGCACAATCGACCTGTACTGATCTGTAAAGCAGAAAAATAGAAAATCTTAAAATAGAAAAATATTAAATAAAACCCTGAGCTTATGCACACCTTCCCTTGCAGGCTCACCAAACACCCCTCTCCAGATCCAGCTAATAGTGCCACCTAATTCCTGGCACTTGGATAAGGCTGGAAATTCAGGGGGAGAGAAGCACAATCGACCTGTACTGATCTATAAAGCAGAAAAATAGAAAATCCTAAAACAGCCTGGGGTTTTATTTAAGATTTTTCTTACGCACACCTTCCATTGCAGGCTCACCAAACACCCCTCTCCAGATCCAGCTAACAGTGCCAAATAATTCCTGGCACTTGGATAAGGCTGGAAATTCACGGGGAGAGAAGCACAATCGACCTGTACTGATCTATAAAGCAGAAAAATAGAAAATCTTAAAACAGCCTGGGGTTTTATTTAAGATTTTTCTTATGCACACCTTCCATTGCAGGCTCACCAAACACCCCTCTCCAGATCCACGTGCTCTCCCTGACCTTGGGCTACTTCATCTTTGACCTGGGCTGGTGCCTGTACTTCCAGACCGAGGGGGACCTGATGCTGCTCCACCACACGCTGAGCATCTGCGGCATGATCCTGGTGCTGGGGCTGGGCAAATCGGCCACGGAGGTGAACGCCGTGGTGTTTGTCAGCGAAATCACCAACCCCCTGCTGCAGACCCGCTGGTTCCTGCGGGAGATGGGCTCCTACCACACCGCCCTGGGCAAGCTGGTGGATTTCCTCTTCGTGCTGCTCTTCCTGGCGCTGCGCATCGGGGCGGGCGCGTGGATCGCGTACGGCATGGTGACGTCCCCAGAGCCCAACTGGCTGCTCAAGGCTGGGTGCCTGGCCATGTACGTGGTGTCCTTGGGGTTCATGGTTGAAATCTGTCGCTTCGTGAGGAGGAAATTGTGGAAAAAAGCCCCTTCTGTGGATGCACCATCCCGTCGGGAGTAGGAGCGCGCCTGTGGAAACTGCTTGGCTGCTCGTTAATGGGCTGTAGAGGATGATCCCCTGGCTGCTGGAGCTTGTTCCTGTGAAAAGAGCTCCTAAAATGACACAGAACTGACCTTCTGCTGCCCCTGGAGGAGATGGATCAGTGCTAGGAACGTGGAGAAGCTGAGAGATTTGAGTGGGAACTGAGGAGCCTGGCACTGATTCCCTGAGTTCTCCAGCAACACCAGAGATTATCAACCTGCAACCACTAATTGCACAGTTTGTATCTTCTGTCCTCATTTCCAATGCAGAATAGAGAAAAACATGAAAAAAATCCCATTTTCCTGCCAGTGGGAGTGGGTAAGGGGCAAAGATTTACTGAGCCTCACCCTCCTTAATAATCCTGGATTTGGACAATGTGTAAATACTCGAGCGAAAGATTCTGAACAAGACTGAAGTGCTTGCAGGGTGTAGTGGAATTGTCCTTTGAGTGTGAAGTGATGGTACTCGAGGTGAGGCAGTGTTTTACCTCCTTGTTTTTAATGACACATTTCCTTTACTGCTTTTTTAACACTTCCACTGGGTGCTGATCTCAGAGCAGAGGGATTTCTCTGGGACTGACTCAGGCCCTCACAAACCAGAGTCAGGAATTAGAATTGTGCCAATAAACTCCACGAACAGGTGCTGGCCTGGGCTGGGATTGCTTAATAAGAATAAAAGAATAATCAGGGTTTTTGTGGGAGAGGGAGGATAGTGAAGGTCCCCCTGGATGCTCTTTCTGTTCTGGGGTTGGCTCATTTTTAAGCCGTTTCAGCTGAATTCATGGCAAATGAGTCAAAAGTGTGATTATTTCCAAGAATATTTAGGCACCAGCAGGTCTCAGAGCATGGAACAGTTCTCTCATTTTCTTTACCTCTCAGAATCGTGTTCTGACCTTTTCCCTGGGGTTTTAATGTGAATTTCCCTCTGTTCAAGGCCACAGTTCAGATTTAGCTCCTCCAAAAGCCTCGCTGAGAGCTGAGAAGCGAAAGCAGAGGTGAGGCAGGGCAGCAGTGGGGACGCGGCTCCTGCACTGCCTTTATCTCACTGAATTTGGCTCTGTTCAGGGCAGATACCAGCCTCTGGCTGGGGCTCCTCAAGGTGCCTGGAGAGATTAAAAAACAACCTGAAATAACCTCGCTTTGGGCACGTCCCCTGAAGGCACTGCAGCTGTGAACCCGGGCAAGTTCCTGGGCCGATGTTTTTTTTGGGACAGCAGGAGCCAGAGAGGCCTCCTGAGGTGTGGGCACCTGCCAGGCTCTCTGTGTTCCTTCCAGAACCTCCCCTGAGTCGTGGAACTTTATTCTAATAAAGTCATGTTCTCCTTTGAAAAAGAACCGATGGCCACGATGTTCTTTTGTTCTGGGTCTTGAGGGGAGGCTGAGGATGCCAAAGCCACTGGAGCATTCTCTGTTCCCAGCTCAGGAACAGAGAGGGGCTGAGGAAATGAGCCCAGGCTGGAGCTGTGGGGCTCAGCTGGAGCTCAGGTTTGTGAGCAATGCACCCACAACGTGCTTTGCCAATTAATCAGTGCTGCAGAGGGATCGGGAGCCCCCAAACTGAGGGGTTTGTTCCCCATAAATTATAAAAAATAATAATTTAACTTCTGGCCATGGCTTCTCCATCCCAGGGTGCTTCTGGTTTTTTCCCTGCCTCTCTGGTTTCACTGGGGCAGTGCCCAGTTCATAAGAATTGCAGGGTAATTGTGGTTTTTTTTTTTTGAGAAGCAATCAAAAGCATCTTGGGGGTTATAAGATGCCCTAACTCACCACTGAGTGGCTGTTTCTGGTAGTTTCTGCTCCTGCTGGGCCAGGGCTCTGCTGTGTGGAGTTGAGGAGAGCCTGGATTGGCTTCCAACGAGAAAAAACCTCTTCTTTCAACTCAAAAACAGTGCTGGAGAGTATCCCAGGGCACCCAGACTGCTTGTGTGCAACCAGAGTTACCTGGGGAGGGTTGGTGTAAAATAAGTGCCCTCAGGTTCTCATCGGCCACATCTCACCTAAGGGTAAGTTTAGTGCTGAACCCTCTAATGTGATGGTAGAAAATCACCCAGCTCCACTAGCCCACTGTATTTCTTATTTCAAATAATGTGATTTTTCATGCTTTTAATCTGTCAGATATCCCTGAGGGCTTTTATAGCCACAAAAGCTGAGTTTTAGTAACGTTCTGTTGAACTCCCAGGTTTCCAGCTCTTGTTTATTCCCGGTTTAATTGTGGACAAGGAGCTTCCCAGTGTGGGTAAGACAATAAATGCATTCTGATAAGATAATAAGTACATCCTGTGATGCTTTTCAGTGCTGTGAGCTCTGGTTACAGCTCCAGGAGGGCAGAGGGAGGCTGTGGCTGCACTAAATGAGGCAGCAGCGTGCAAACAACAATCTGCAGAGGCTCCTGCCCTGAGCTGTTTTGCTGAACTCTGTTCATCCAGTGCAGCCCATTGAAATGGCTGACTCTGCACAAAGCAGACAGGAAATTTGGTGTATGAAGCTGCACCTCACTTCTGGTACAATCCACAGGGAGAGGGTTTCACTTGCTGCCTTGCACCTCACCGTGCAAAGTTTACAAAAAAAAAAAAAAAAAATCCTGCACAATTTCTGTGTGTCCCGCGTCCTGCATGAAATGATCTGTGCCTTGTTAAAACTCTGAGTGCTCCTCTGTGAACATCTCTGGTTTTCTTCCTGGCTGCTCACAGGATCCCACGGTGGTTTGGGTTGGAAGGGACCTTAAAGATCATCTCATCTTATCCCAAAAATCCTGTTTCTATCCCAGGTTGCTCCCATCCATGGCCTTGGGCACTTCCAGAGCAGGCACAGCTTCTCTGGGAGTTCCCTCCTAGCTCCTCATCACCCTCACAGCCAAGAACTTTATTTTCCTAATATTCCACCTACCCATGCTCCTAATGTGAAAATGCCCTATAATCTCCTGTCTGTCCACGCTTTTCTTTGTCCTAAGCTAAATATCAAAGCAGCTCCATCTCAGGTGTCACTGAGGCTGCTGGAGGCCCAGCAAAGGGGAGGAAGGCACGATGAGACCTCAGATTTGTCAGAGAGGCAAATGCACTGTAAATGGTCACCAGGATGTGCTGAAATAGCAGGAGGATGAGCGTTTTGGAGCAGCAGGAGCCTGCACCCGGCCTGAACTGGAAAAGTAAGATCTGTATCTTGGTGAATACCCAGCTGAAAGCACTAATTATGAGAGCTGTAAAAGGCAGGTCAAACCACTCCCACCCTGTGCATTTCAAAAGGTAAAACTTGACGGGATGAAGGAAAAAACCAACCCTGCGTTTTTGGGCGTGAGAGGTTGTTTCGACTGTAACTCATGAAACGTGGAGGAACTTTTGTAGCTGCTTTAGTGTCCCGCTTAAAGCCTGAATTTGGGAATTTGGGATGTGGAAGGCAGCGGAGAGAATGGGCAGTGCTGAGTGCCTGCAGTGAGGAGATGCACCAGGATGTGAGTGGAGATGCCTGCCCTGCCAGGGAGCTCTGCAGAGGTTCTGTAGCAAAGGCTGGGCGTGCTCTGTGCTGCATCTCTGGGGCACACACAGGTGATTGCAGCGGGTGTGGCACCGGCTTCTGTGTCCCCGGGCTGCCCCGTGGGGACACGACCTGGGGTGGCAGCTGGGCTGAGTACCCAGCTGGGTATTTTCACCTGGAGGAGACAATTTGGGGTCTGCAGCTTCCTCTGTGATCAGGGACAGGCTGGAGCTGTGCCAGTGGAGATTTAGGCTGGAAATCGGGAAAAGAGGGTGCTGTGTGACCGTGTTCAAAGGGGTCTTAGGTTGAGGGAAGAGACGATGATCTGGCTCCATGTTTCAGAAGGCTGATTTATTATTTTATTATATATATTACATTAAAACTATACTAGAAGAATAGAAGAAAGGATTTCATCAGAAGGCTGGCTAAGAATAGAATAGGAAAGAATGATAACAAAGGCTTGTGTCTCGGACAGAGAGTCCGAGCCAGCTGACTGTGATTGGCCATTAATTAGAAGCAACCCCATGAGACCAATCCCAGATGCACCTGTTGCATTCCACAGCAGCAGATAACCATTGTTTACATTTTGTTCCTGAGGCCTCCCAGCTTCTCAGGAGGAAAAATCCCAAGGAAAGGGTTTTCCATAAAAGATGTCTGCGACAGTGCTGGGCACTGCCCAGGCTCCTCAGGGAATGGGCGCTGCCCCAAGAGCCCCGGGAGCTTTGGGACACCACTCCGAGGGACAGAGTGGGATTGTCGGGGCGCAGGAGCAGGAGCTGGGCTTGGTGGATCCCTTCCAGCTGAGGGCACCGCAGGATGCAGCAGGGACGGCAGGGATGCGCGGCTTCCCCAGGGATGTGGGGATTCTCTGGGGTGTGCCCCTTCCCAGGGATGTGCGGGTTCCAGGGAATGTGCCCCTTTCCAGAGGTATGCGAGTTCCCAGGGATGCCCCTTCCCAGGGATGCTGTGTCGTCCCCGGAATGTGGGGATTCCCAGGGATGTGCCCCTTCCCGGGGATGCTCTGCGCTGCCGCGGGTCGCCTTTCCTGCCATCGTGCCGCCCCTATTCCCTCCTCCCGTCCCTCCTCCTCCTCCTCCTCCCCATCCCCGTCCCTGCGCTCCCTCCTCCCGGCCGCCAGGTGCCCCTCGGCCGCCGCCGCTCGCTCCGTGATCCGGGGCGGCTCCGGCGGCGCGGCCCGGCAGGTGGGTGCTGGGGAAGGGTCCTGTCCCCGTCCCCGTCCCCGTCCCGGTGCCATGGATGGGGCCGGGGCCGCTGCATCCCGCGGGTCCGGGGACGGGCCGGGAGTGCGCAGGCGGTGCCCGGGGCTGCGGTTCTGCTCTTGGTGCCGTCCGGGAGCTCCTCCATCTTCCCGCCGGGACTGAAAAAAATGGGGATAACGGGATAACGGGGCTGGGCTGGAGGTGCCCGTGTGGGTTTTAATCGTTTTCGGGCTGTTCTGCACGCAGGGTTTTTAGGCATGTGTGTTTATTGTAGAGGCTGCTTTCATTCAGGGCCTCATTGCTGCCGGTGATACAAATTATAATATAGATATGTGGATATTAGATACATGGATACATAGATAATATAGATATTGTATAATAGATATAGTATAATAATAATAATTATATAGTGTATATATAAAAATTATATATGCATCTGTATTATAAATTATAATATAGATAGATATCTATATTATAATTTATAATTATAATATAGATATATAATATTATAATATAATATAGATATTAGATAGATGGATACATTGATAATATAGATATTATATAATAGATATAGTATAATTATAATATATATAATATATATTATATAATGTATATATTATACATTATATATTATACATTATACATTATATATAATATATAATATATATTATATATAATGTATTATATATTATATGCTATATATTATATAAATATTATATATCTAATATAAATATATTATGTATTATATAAATATATAAAATATAGAATATATTATATATGTTATAATTATATGTTATATAGAAAATTATATATCTATCTATATTATAAATTGTATTATAGATAGATGTATAAATAATATATATTAGATACATAGATAATATAGGTATCATATAATAGATATTGTATAATATATACATATAATTATGTATGTATCTATCTATATTATAAATTATAATATAGATAGATACATAGATAAAAGATATTAGATACATAGCTACATAGATAATATAGATTTTATATAATAGATATAGTATATCTTATAACATAATAGATATTATAGATATATCACATATTTTATTATGTATAGATACATAATAATATATGAGATAATACAAAATAATATATAGGGAAATACATAATTTTATGTGTGATTGTATGTTGTTTGTTAATTTATTGTGTCTATGTATATTATATAGAATTATTTATTATATATGATTTTTTGTTATTTATTGTCTTATAATTATTGCTGCTTTTTAAATTATATTGGCCTTCCTAGCATCAGTCCCTTTTGTCACTTCTCCTTTCCTCATCTGCTCTGAGTCTGGAGCTGGAGCAGCAGGGATGTGAATGGCAATGCCTGCTCAGAGCAGTGATCCCATCCCTGTTTCACCTCCCCGTGTTCCCAAGGCCCATTGAAACATGATGGATTTGTTTACCCAGCCTGCAGTCACGCCTGGGAATGCTCCAACAGGCCCGACAGGAAGGTTGGGCTCTGCAGCTCTGACTCCTCATCCCGTGCAGTCCCTCTGGTGCTCCCCAGAGCTGGGCAGCAGCTTTGGCACGACTGGAAACTCCTGTATCCCAAAGCCTGACTCAGCTGCACTGCCCTGACTGCTCATTTCATGGGAAGGCATTGTATGAACACATTTCATGGGAAGGCACTGTATGAACGAGGTGTAGAATAGAGTAATGTGTATTTGGAAACTCCTGTATCCCAAAGCCTGACTCAGCTGCACTGCCCTGACTGCTCATTTCATGGGAAGGCATTGTATGAACACATTTCATGGGAAGGCATAGTATGAACAAATTTCGTGGGAAGGCATCATATGAACGAGGTGTAGAATTAAGTAATGTCTGTTTGGAGGGTTTCAGCAACATCCACAAGTGTTTATGTGCTGTAGTTTTGTTCTGGCAATTTGTCTTTTGCTTGTTTGAGAGATTATTGCATAAAGGGAAGATGCATAAAAGAAATACTGCTGAAAAAGCAAATCTTTATAGGCATAGGTTCTTATTCTTTTGTATCCAAAAGACTTGGAGGTTTTGGTGCTAGTAAGGATGAAATGAACCCCGCAGTGAGGAGAATAAAGTGGTTTTCACACAGAGAAAATGAGCCAGGAGCAAGCAGCTCCCTCAGGAGCAGCTCTGCACACTCAGGGCCAGGATAGTTATGGAGCAAAGCTGACACTGGCACAGGCTCTTCCTCCTGCTCACTCTGTCCTTCTGATCCCTCGTGTCCCGCTGTTCCCAGGCCAGGATGCAGTTCCCGCTGCCCCTGCGTGCAGCCTGCAGCCTGCTGGCCTGGTTCTGCCTCTACAAGTGGTTCTGCCACCGCTGCCGGCACCGGAGCCTCGAGTGGAGCTGCAGGCTGGTCACCCTGACCCATGGCATCCTGGCCACCTGCCTGTCCGCCTACATCGGCTTCATCGACGGCCCCTGGCCCCTCAGCCACCCAGGTGAGTGAGGAAATCCACGATCCCACCTCCCCTGGGCTTCTCCTCAGTCCCCAGCCTGCTGGAGGTTTGGTGCTGCAGTGATATCTCAGCCCCAAAGCAATGGAGAGCCTGGTACTGCATCTTGCTGTAGTAATGTTCCTCACTCAGGGTCACCAAATGTGGAATTTGCAGGCAGCCCCGACAAGGGAAGTGATGAGGAATCTTGACTCTATGTTTCAGAAGGATGATCTATTATTTTATTATATATATTATGTTAAAAGAAAATTATGTACTAAGAGTATACTAAAAGAAAAGAGAAAGGAGATATCAGAAGGCTAGCAAGGAAAAGAATTGAATGATAATAAAATCTTGTGACTGACCAGAGAGTCTGAGACAACTGGACTGTGATTGGCCATTAATTAAATACAACCACATGAGACCAATCACAGATCCACCTGTTGCATCCCACAGCAGCAGATAACCATTGTTTACATTTCATTTCTGAGGTCTCTCAGCTTCTCAGGAGAAAATCCTAGCAAAAGGATTTTTCATAAAATCTGTCCATGACACTGCCCTTCCCCAGCTGCAGTTTGGCAGAGCGTGTGACCTCGTGTGTGGCCATTACGTGTGTGCAGCTGCCAGACTAACAACTGTGGCATTGTCACAGGGAGGTGACACCCCTGCCCCGTCTCACATCCTGCTGCCTCTGATTTATCAATCTAGTACCAATATCCAAATGTGACAGACAAAAACTCTCTAACAGTTTAAAATTAGAAAGCGTGTGTTTATTGTGGGATAGCTCCCAAATACACACCACAATTTACAGGTGATTACAGAGCCCTTTTACCTGTACAAGTACTGAATAACCAAAGTACAAATAGATGTTCATAACTTTGTTAGATCCCATTCCCAATATCGATATTGATCTGGTACCAATATCCAAAAACTCTCTAACAATTTAGAGTTAGAAAGTGTGTGTTTTTTGTGGGATAGCTCTCAAATACATGCCGCAATTTACAGGTGATTACACAGTCCTTTTATCTATAAAAGTATTGAATACCCAAAATACAAATGCATATTCATAACTTTGGTACATCCCATTCCCAATATGGATATTGATCTATGGATTTTGATATCCAAAATCTATGGATTTTGATATCCATAGGTATCAATTCAATTCAAGTATTAAATACCCAAAATACAAATACATATTCATACCTTTGGTACACCAATATTAATTAGAAACAACCAACATGAGCCAATCCCAGATGCATCTGTTGCATTCCACAGCAGCAGATAACCATTGTTTACATTTTGCTCCTGAGGCATCTCAGATTCTCTCAGGAGGAGAAATCCTAAGGAAAGGATTTTCCATAAAAGATGTCTGCGACACACCTTCACGCTTTAAATCTCTATTTTTTACCTTTCAGGCTCACCCAACACAACCCTTCAGGTGCACGGGCTGTGCCTTAGCTTGGGCTACTTCATTTTTGACCTGTGCTGGTGCGCGTACTTCCAGACGGAGGGTGCCCTGATGCTGGCCCACCACCTGGTCAGCATCGTGGGCATCGCCGCCTCCTTGGCGCTGGGCGAGTCGGCCGGCGACGTCAACGCCGTCATCTTCGGCAGCGAGATCACCAACCCGCTGCTGCAGGCCCGCTGGTTCCTCAAGGAGCTGGGCCGCTACCACACCTTGGCGGGCGACCTGGTGGATTTCCTCTTCGTGGTGCTCTTCACGGGCGTGCGCATCGGCGTGGGGGCCTGGCTGATGTACTGCGAGCTGGCCTCGCCCCGGCCCCGCTGGTACATCAAGCTGGGCGGGGTGGTCATGTACGTGGTGTCCTGGGTGTTCATGGTCAGCATCTGCCGCTTCGCCAGGAGGAAGAGCATCAGCAAGTACCAGGCCTGGAGGAGCCGCAGGAGCCGCGAGCTGGGCTGGAAAACCAACGGGCACCTCAAAGGGCACTGATGGAGGATGAGCAGAATGGCTCGAGTTCACGGGCTGGCGAGGAGGGGTTCGTGCCTGAAATGCTGCTGGAGGGAGAGGAGCCAACGCACGTTAGCAGATCTGGAGCCAAATTTATCCCTGGCCTAACTCCACTGAAAGCCATGGAGCTATGCCATGGATTCACTGGGCAGAGCTGGCACGGTGTGCACAGCCTGAACGAGGAGGGAAAGAAGAATTTATAGACTAACCATGGCTAGTCCAGCAGTTCAGGTGTAAATGGTGATGTGGAGGGAAAGAAGAATTTATACACTAACCATGGCTAGTCCAGCAGTTCAGGTGTAAATGGTGATGTGCAGGGAAAGAAGAATTTATAGACTAACCATGGCTAGTCCAGCAGTTCAGGTGTAAATGGTGATGAGGAGGGAAAGAAGGGCTAATTTTATAGACTAACCATGGCCAGGCCAGCACTGCGGGTGTAAATGGTGATGTGGAGAGAAAGAAGGGCTAATTTAATAGATTAACATGGCTAGTCCAGCAGTGCAGGTGTAAATAGTGATGTGGAGGGAAAGAAGGGCTAATTTTATAGACTAACCATGGCCAGTCCAGCAGTGCAGGTGTAAATAGTGATGTGTGTAGCCAGCTCCTTCAAATCTTGGAGAAGAGGAGGAGGTAACACTAGGTCTCCGTGTCCTGTGCAGTCTAGGCAGCTAGAGTTCTAGAGTTCTCACCAGAGTTTCATGCTGGTGGAGGAAGTGTTCTAGTGTTGCATCCAAGCTGGGATTCCTGGCTCTTCCACCACCTCGTTGGTGTGCACAGCCTGAACGAGGAGGGAAAGAAGGGCTAATTTATAGGTTAAACATGGCAAGTCCAGTAGTGCAGGTGTAAATAGTGATGTGCGTAGCCAGTTCCTTTAGGATCTTGGAAGAGAGGAGGAGGTAATGCTGGATTCTCCATGTCCTGTGCAGTGTAGGCAGCTAGAGTGGTTCTTCATGCTGGTAGAAGTGTTCCAGTGTTGCATCCAAGCTGGGATTCCTGGCTCTTCCACCACCTCGTTGTGTGACCTTGGGCAAGTCTCACAACTGGAACTCTGTGCCTCATTCCCCCTCTGTGACTTGGGGGAGATGGAGCTGCTCCATCTCTTATGCACTTTCAGATTTTTACTCGAGAGGTGCTATATGAAAAAAGTGATGGTTGTTATCTGCACATGGTTCATCATTCCCGTGTTTCCCTTGGGAGAAACGACTTTGGTGGTCGAGCTAGAGCGAGACTCTAGAAAAATCAGTATTTTAGGTAGGTTGTTGTTTCCTACCCTTTCTAACTCCTTTCAATAACTTATTCATTAACTTATTGATAACTTATTTTCTGTAGTGTCCAGAACCTAGCTCTAATCAGCACTGCCTAATTACAGGACTAGGTGCTCTGTGAATACACCCAAAGACGCAGACCCAGAAGGTAAAATTCTTCCTGATTTTTCCCTCTTCTTCCCTGACTGTTAAAACTCCCCTACAAACACTGCTTTTAGCTCCTTGGGTAACCAGCACACTCCACTTTGAGAAGCCCCATCAGGATTTGCCAGTCAGGGGTTTTCTTGCTGATGAGCCAAGCCCTGATTTTGTCTCCAGAACACCAAAATTCCCTCTGCCATTCCCCAAATCCAAATTGGGATTTGTGGTTGCCCAGAATCTGCCCTGTGGAAGCCACAGACTGACCTTGGCTCTCCTTCACCTGAACTGATGCTTTGATTTCCCTCTGATTGGGTCTGAGTCACTTTACAAAAGTGAACATTTAGAGGGTCAGAGAGATTTATTTTACAGCTCAGTAAAGAAATGAGAGGCCCAGAATCTGATCTTTTTAAAGCAAAAAATAAACCTGCCTGTGAGAAAAATAAGCAATACTTATCCAGTCCCATTTGTAGGGAAAAACCATGCCCAGCTGGCAGCTCCTGGAGTTGATTTCATTGCACGTCCTTAAGCTGTTCCTTTGTTTTTGCTGCGATTTTGAGCATTTCCTTTGAGCCTCCAGTGCAGCTCAGGTGCCCCCTTTTGCTTGAGCCTTGCTTGCAGCAGCCAAAGACCTGAAGAAGCCCCAAAAAACCCCTTCAGATGAGCAGGGCCAACTGATGAGCTGGTCCTGGAGAGCAAATTTGACCCATCCAGCACTCTCAAGCCTTGGAAGGAGACCAGAAGGGCTGGTTGGGGCTTGCTGGTTCTTTTTCCCAGCTCTGCTGCTCTGTTGAGCACATCCAGGAGCCTTTTTGCCTCAACTTAACCCACTTTGGGAAGTGGGTGCAGTCTTACCTACCTCATGGGGTGTTTCCATTCAGCACCAAGCCACCTTTGATGGATTCTGGGTGGTTTGTGTATAAAAGTTGCTTTGAGTTTTGTCACCTGAGCTGGGCACTTCCCAACATCCCAAAAGCAGGAGTGAGGTGTTTGGCAAAGGTGTTAAAGGGCGGGAGTCACAGGGAGTGAGCTGGACGTGCTCATAAAGGTCAGAAAAATGTTATTTTAGTCGGCTTCATCCTCACAGGGAGCCCCAAGCTGAGGAAAAGGGGTTTGCTGGCTTTTCCCTGGTCAGGATTGCAGGAATCTGGAGCCAAAAGTGTCTCAGCCACTGGCGTGAGCAGGAAATGAGGGCTTGCAGCAGCAGCATCTCCTGCAGAAATGCAGGGGAAAACAGGTCCTGGAGGTGAAAACAAACAGGTCCTGGAGGTGAAAGCAAACAGGTCCTGGGGGTGAAAACAGCCTGGTCCTTGCTGCTGAGCTGCCCACCATGAAGAGTTTCCACCAGCCCTGGTGGTTTGGGCTCTGAGTTTTGCTGAGGGTTGGAGTGCAGCTTTTTGGGGTCACCTGCCCAGGTGGGTGAGGATGGCAGTGAATCTGTGAATCACCTGTTTGAAGAGATTTTGAAATACAATGGTTTGAGTTTGGGAAAGCAGAAAAGGTTTCCCCCCTTTTCTGAATGTGGTTGGAAGAAGGAGAGCACTGCTCAGCTCTGAGGCTTTGGGAAGTAAGCAAGGAAACAAAAGGGCAATTAGAAATGGCTTTATGAGGCACAGCAAGGCCTCACAGCCCATTTAGTGGGCTCCAGCATAGATTTACAGGCCCAAAAGTACAAATTCCAAGCTGTGGAGCACAGGGTGGGACCTGTCCTCAGGCTAGTCCATAGTGGCTAGAGCAAACTGTGAGAGGAAACTGCAGAACTAGTGTGAAATAATAACTTGTGTCTGAATTACTGTGTAATAGCAACTAATGTTCCACCAGTGAATGGTGTAGATGCTTTGTATTATGTTTTATAAAAATAAAGATTATTTAACTACATGAGGAATTGGCTTTCTCTGCTTGGGTGCTGCTCTTAAGTCACGGGTTGCACTGGATGGTTCTGGAGGGCTTTTCAGAAAATCTTTTCAGCTTGAATCAAACATTCACTGGTTCAGAGGGATGGAGCAAAAATATTCCCTTTGTTTTCCATGCCCTGGATGCCATGGGAGAAGAATCTCCTGTGTTTCCACACTGTGATCCCTTCCCCAACCATAAATTAATATTATTGCCTAGCAAAGCCCTGTGCTGGTGTGTTGGTAAACAGCTTCTCTGCTTGCTGATGGCCACAGATCCAGCACACCAAAAGTCCTGGCTCCTATAAATAGTTAAGCCAATTTAGTTGTTTGCATGTAACCCTTAAGTCCAGCTTAAACCCCTCCAGCGCTGGGGAGCAGCTGTGAGCAGCACTGAGCCCTCTGGAGGTGTTTTTTGTCTCAGAACCTCCAAGAATTTGTGCAGGGATTTTGTTGAAGCTCTGAGGTGGCTCCAGAAGCAGAGAAGAAAGTACAGCAGAGTTCTGGAGCTTTGCTTCAGAGCTTCAATATCTCACAGGTGTGGTGTCCTCAGAAGTGACGAGATCTGGCATTGTCAGTGGTCAGATGTGCTTTGTCTGTGGAAAGTGAGATCTGCCCCTCTACACCCAATTAATTTCATTCTTTATCATCCTTTTATTTCTTTACAGGCAACCCTGTGCCTGCCTTTTGCTTCTCCTGCTGGCCCTGCAGTCGAGCTTTGTAAAATTAACCTCCCTTATCAGTCCTCTGCCTTCTCTTTGTAGCTGAACTCCCTATTTCTACTTGAAAAAAATGGATTTTTTTTGATATTCACAGCTTTATTCCCTTGCAGCAGTAGTCCAGGCACTGATGTAAGAGCAGCATTTTAAGTCTTTGAAATCTGCTTTTTCATTAATACCACGGGGTTTGCCATGTCCAAAGAAGTCAATGCCCTCAAGTTCCAGGGGCAGCTGGTAAGTCAACAATGTAAAAGATCCTTAGAAAATTACTAAAATAAGGAATATAACAGATCAAAGTGCACGGAAAAGCTTCTGTAAAGTAATAAAGGTTTACAGGTAGATATTTTTTGTTTGCCATGCCCAAAGAAGTCAATGCCCTGTTTGCCTCAAATTCCAAGAGCAGCTTGGCAGCTGGTAAGTCAACAATGTAAAAGATCCTTAGAAAATTACTAAAAGAAGGAATATAACATATCAAAGTGCATGGAAAAGCTTCTGTAAAGTAATAGAGGTTTGCAGGTAGATAATTCTGTATGGGAAGAAGGAAGTTTCAGCTTCTGCAGCTTCTCAAATGTTACAGAACACAGATTTTCAGCAGTGCTGTTTGAACCGTGTCTTGTGTCAGAATGAGATCTCTCCAGTGGCACAATCCTCAAATTATGTTCTCTATTTCTTTAGATTTTACCTCATTCTTTTTAACCCCAGACAGAGGATGGAGAAAGAGAAGGAGACTCAGGGCAGGATGTGCAGCAGATTCCTCTGTCCTTGCTGCTTTCCTTATGCTGATGTGCAATGAAAGCTCAGTGCTATAAAAATGCTGACTGCCCCGTGGATTATCCAGGTTTAGGAGCTGTAATAAGCTGTCACTCCAGAAGCTTTGCTAGATTAGGCTCTCTGTGTCTCAAAATCAGCAAAGCCTTGTGTCCCACAACCAGCATTTCCAGAGTGCAGGATTGTAGGGAGAAAAATCTGGTGCCCATTTTAAGGGGGGAGATGAAATTGCACAGAAATGTGGAACGCAGCACAGATTTATTTGTGTTTTCTGGATTAGGTCCTGTGTTCCTTAGCAGTCACAAATTTCTGGGAATATTTGGGAAATGAACTTGGGAATTGTTTCCTCTGTGCCTTTCCCCTCCAAGGTGTAAAGGTTTGGCAGCTGGCTTCCAAAAGCAGCAGAAAAACAGGAGCTGGCTGAGCAATTTGTAGTGAGCATAAATAACAGCTCAAAATCCTGAGTATTCTCTCACTGGCTTGAAATTGATTAATTTTAAGGAGCAAAAGCATCTTTATGCACTTGAATTTTGTGGTGGAGCTCAGTGAAACTCACCTGATCATCTGAAACACAAACTGAATCATTTTTTCTAAAAGAGAAATACTCCCAGGCTCTGTTTATCCACACTTAAAACCTTAAAGCATCACTTTTTGCTGATTTTTATCTCTGTTTATGCTGAGTTGACAGCGGTGCAAATCGGGAATGCTCCTTTTTCCCCAAATTTTACCTTTTACCTGCCCGGGGCTCAGGTTAGAGGAGCCATTCGAGGTTTTCCCAGCAGATGGCAACAGCTCCTCGGTGCGAGCTTGGAAAAGGGGATTTGGCCAAAGGAGCCTCGCTCAACGCTTTCTCTATAAATCTGATTTTACAGGAGCCCCTCTAAAGCACCTTAAAGGATGTGACCTTTATTTTAAGGCAAAATAAGAATTAATCTATAGGAATTAATCTCCTCCACTTCAGGGTTCTGCTTAGCTCTGTTGTGGACTAAAAAACAGATTGAGGAGTTTAGCTAGAGAATCACAAAATGGTTTTGTGTTGGAAGAGACCTCAAAGATCATCTTGCTCCAACCCTCCTGCCACGGGATGGTTCTGTGTGTAAAGTCACAACGTCAGAGCTCAAAAAAAAAAAAAAGATAAAAATTAATGGGCACACTGTAATTGCTTATTGATTTCCCCACCTCATATTTCAGGTTGTGAAACAGAATTATCATAAATAGACATCTATCTTAATCTAAGTATGTAACCAGCTCCCACAAAAAAAAAATTTTAAAAAAAATCAGCATTTGCAGAAAAGAGAAGCAGTTACAGTTTCAGAATCTGTCTTAGGATTTCCTCCAGCTAATTGTTCTCGTTATGTTGTCATGCACAATAAAATATAATTAAAGTAATAAAAAAGCATCGAGGCCTAATATGCAAATGCTGGGCCTGCCAGGAATCAGATCTCCCAGGAGCTTTCCCCTCTCCAGGCACAGTACTCGATGTTCCCAAAGTTCAAAGCAGGGAGGGATTTATTGCAGAGGAGATGCAATAAAGAGATATATAATAAATAAATATAGATATATGGAGGCATTCAGTCACTTCATCAGCACTGATGACTGCATTGCACGCAGCTGCAGAAGGACAGGCAGACGCGGCCGCTTGTCTTGCACTCCCACACTTCATTTATTTATTATTTTTTTTCTCCCCAAGCCTCTCTTTTCCCCCCCAAAAGGAAGCCAAAAAAGGAAGCACGAATGCCCTGCGCATGCATGCGAAGCACCGTGTAAAAAAAACGATACCATCCCACGCTTCCCCTCTTTGCTGCGAACTCCAACAAAACAAGAAATTCTCCGGGTGCTCAGACAGTCTGCCGGCTTCCTGACGGGCAGGACACAGCTCGGTGGAGCAGAGCAGCCTGGACGTGCCCTCGGGCAGGGTCTGGTCCTGTGTGCCCAGCCAGGAGCCCACTCCCCACCTCCCAGTGCCCCTGCTTTGAGGAACAACCCGGCAAGGTTAATGCAAGGGAGGGAGCGTGCTGTCCTGGATGATTGGGATTAGCTAATAAGGTTATTTTAGTCTGCTGGCGGTTTGCTCTTGGTGGGGAGAGTGGTGTTCCACAAGTTCCTTTGTGCAGAGGGGGCAGGAATTGCTGGCAGTGGAGACATCCTGCTTTTCACTGCACAGCTGCGCTGCTCACGGGCTGTAACTTCTGCAGGAGCAGCGTGGAAGTTTCCTGAAGTTCTCAGGTATAAATGTTATTTCCAAGCGGCTTGTAACATCTGTGCTGCTCATGGGCTGTAATTTCTGCAGGAGCAGCGTGGAAGTTTCCTGAAGTTCTCAGGTATAAATGTTATTTCCAAGCGGCTTGTAACATCTGTGCTGCTCATGGGCTGTAATTTCTGGAGGAGCAGCATGGAAGTTTCCTGAAGTTCTCAGGTACAGATGTTATTTCCAAGCGGCTTGTTATGCCAGGACCAGGGGGAATGGTTTCACACTGACAGAGAGTAGGTTTAAGTGGGATATTAGGAAAAAAAATAATTCTTTATTTGCTGTAATTTCTAGAGGAGCAGCATGGAAGTTTCATGGATAGTTGAAGTTCTCAGGTATAGATGTTATTTCCAAGTGGTTCATAGTGCCAGGACAAGGGGGAATGGCTTCACACTGACAAAGAGCATGTTTAGGTGGGATATTAGGAAAAAAAATATTTGTGAGGGTAATGAGGTTGCCCAGAGATTGCTGTAATTTCTGGAGGAGTAGCATGGAAGTTTTCTGAAGTTCTCAGGTATAAATTATTATTCCTGAAGTTCTCAGGTATAAATTATTATAAGTTATTTCCAAGTGGCTCATAGTGCCAGGGCAAGGGGGAATGGCTTCACACTGACAGAGAGTAGGTTTAGGTGGGATATTAGGAAAGAAATAATTCTTTATGCCCAGAGAAGCTGTGGTGGGTCCCTGGAAGTGTTCAAGGCCAGGTCCGAGCAAGCTGGGATAGTGGAAAGTTGGAACAAAATCATCTTTAAGGTCCCTTCCAGCCCAAACCATTCTGGGATTCTGTGCAGATTCCAGGCAGGAATTTCTCTCTCAGACTGTGTTGTACACGGCATGGACAGCAGGGATTTACAGCAAGGCTGAGTTTGTGTTCAGGCTGGGCTGAGGAGAGGGAAATCCGCTGAAATTTGCCAGCTGAAATTTAAATGCCCAAACACCCCGTATGGCTAATGTGTTTGTGTTCAGGCTGGGCTGACAGAAAGGAAATCCACTGAAATTTACCTGCTGAAATTTAAATGCCCAAACACCCCGTGTGGCTCATGTGTTTGTGTTCAGGCTGGGCTGACAGAAAGGAAATCCACTGAAATTTACCTGCTGAAATTTAAATGCCCAAACACCCCGTGTGTGGCTCATGTTTTGCTACTTTTGAAGGGTCGCAGGAACAGGCCCTCGGCCGCAGTGTTTCCGGAATGAACAGGGAGGGATCAATTTCTTGGATTTATGCTGACCTTAACCTGAAATGAAATTTCCGTGCGTGGGAAATGCGGGACTGGACAACAGAGCCACGAAAGGCCTGGGAGCAAACAGCACAGCCGCTCTGCACAGCTCCTGGCACTTCTACTCTTTTCATTCGCTGCTTATTTATTTTCTTTCTGCTCCAAGTTTCGCCTGTGTCATATTTTCCATGGAGATGGAGGCGCGGGCGCTCTGGGCGCTGGTGACACGGCAAAGTGTCGAACGGAGAAGGGAAAAAGGGAAAAAAGGGAGAGAGAAAAGGGGAAATCTCCTCGGGTTAGGGACGCAGGGGGATGGAAAACTGCTCGGCAGGGACGCGGGGTGAGGGAGGAGCGGAGACGGGAAGGGAAGGAAACAGCCCGCGGGTCTGGAAAACGCTTCCCGAAGGGAAAAGGCCTCGGCAGGCACCGGGGGAAGGGCTGCGAGCGAGGAGGAGGAGCGGGGGAAGAGACGGGGGAGGAGGAGAAGGAGGGGAAAGAGGAGAAGGGAAAGAGAGGGAGGAGGAAGAGGAGGAAGAGGAGGGCGGCCGGCGGAGGGATCCGGCGGTGGGGCGGAGCGGCCGGAGGTACCAGAGCCCCCCGGAGGCGCCGGGGAGGAGCGAGCTCGGCCCAGCCCGGCCCGGCCCGGCTCGGCGCAGCGCAGGCTCCTCGGGACGCGCCGCTCCCGCCTCTCCCAGCAGCGCAGCGGGGCCAGCACCGCCCGGGAGAGCAGAACAGAGCGGAGCAGCGCAGCGCGGTGGGGCTCGGCCCGGAACGCGGAGCGGAGAGCGGAGCGGAGCCAGCCCGCAGCGCCCCGCTGGGTCCCGGGCCGGAGCGAGAGGCGGAGCGGCGGGGGATGGAGCCCCGGGCCTAGAGGCGGCCGCCCTGCCCGACCCCTGCGGGCGCTGCACAGGCGGGGGTCGGGGCGGGCGGGCAGCGGGGATGGGCCCGGCCGCGGGCGGGGAGCGCCGCCCGCCCCCCGAGCGCAGCCCCTGAGCCCGGCTGGACGGCCACGGGCACCATCGGCCGCTTCTGAAAAGGTTTTTCTAACCCCGCCGAGTCCGCCGAGATTGTTTTGTTGTTTCTTGTTGTTGGAGTTTTTTTCTTGCTGGAGTTTTTTTTTTTTCTTTATTCCCCACGCCCCACTTCCGTGGTTTGGATATTCTGGGTTGACTGCAAAGAAGAGTTTTGGAGTTGTTTTGGATTGGGTTTGGTTTTTTGTTTTTTTTTTCTTGGTTTTTTGTTCCCTTCTCCTGCCCTTGAACTGAGTTTGTCCTCTGTGCATGCCTCTTGTGGAGCAAGGCTGGATCCTGAACCTCGGTGCATGTAAGGGGCAAAGCCTCCTTCATATTCCTGCAATAAGAGTAAAATGTAAATTGGATAATACGACTTCTTGCCAAAGGCTCCAATGAGTGGCACACAGTCCACAATCACGGACAGGTCAGTATAAAATGGGATTTCTTGATTTTTTTTATTTTTTTGAAGTATGACTATTCGCAGAGCTCACGTACTTTTTGTGTTCTGGCTTCAGTGACAGACAGGATCTCAAAAGCAGGATTTAATCAGAGGTTCTGGGAACCAAGGGTGTCCTGACTGTCAAAGCAACTGGGTTAACTTTGAAACTGACGCATTTTAAGTCCAGCAGCTTCCAGGCCTGCCAGGCTGACTTTGTAGGAGCCAGGGCGGCAATTGAGCTCCCAGGATGGGCTGGTGCTGCGGGGAACACCGAAAGCGAGGGTTCCTGCAAGGGCATGGAGCAGCAGAAACCACCAGAATTCGGCATCCAGCTCAAAGCTGAGCTCAGAGAGAGCGTTGAGGATGCACTTGGGTCTCCTTGGGTCAAGTACTGCCGGGAGGTCACTCCAGGTGAGGGCAGGAGGGATAGTTGACAAGCAGGAATGTCTGCTGGTGTCTCCCTGAGCAGGAACCTGCCTTTGGATACCTGCTCGGGCCTCTGGGCTGCTCTGCAGGTGCCTTTCATTGCCTCTGGAGTGCTCTTTTTTGTGCTTGGGTGGTTCAGAGGAAGGGAGAAAAATGTGACAAAAAAAAAAAGTTAAGTAGGAAACATTTTAACATGCGCGTGGAATGAGTGTCTTCAGATTTTGGTTTTTTTTAATGGGAAGAAAAGATACCTTTTTTGACACTGTATGCTGTGAAAACCATTGAATGTATTTTATTGTATCTCTGTGGTGGCTGTTTGGTGGTTAAGGTGTGAATGTGTGTGGCCAAGGCCTTTCCTGACCCAGCAGCCAGGCTGGGGCTGGGATGGGGCAATGATGCTTTGAGTGCTTGAGTTTACCAATTTTAGGTTCCAGGTGTGGGCAGGAGAGAGGCTGATGTGGTTCTGACTTAAACCCAGACTTTTTGTACTCCAAAGATCCTCACAGCACAGTCCAAAGGCTCTAGGACAGCTCAGAGTTGTGTACAATCTGTGTTTACAACTCTTCACACAGTATTAAATCTCGGCAATTAATTTTGTGGTTTGTCCTAGCAGAATTCTCTCTTCTGCAGTGCGTGAATGATTGTTGAGTTGCAGGGTGTTTTTGCTGTGTAGCAGGCAAGGCAATGACAGTAAAAAGGCATTTCAGTGGATTTGTGAGGATTTTGTTACGTACTTCAGGCCATATGTCTTGTGGCAGTTGCATGATATCAAAAAGAACGACAGGATTTTCATCCCAGGGAGCAGCTGAGTGATGCATGGAAAGGAAAAACACGAGAACACGGAATTTAATTTACTTGTTAGTAAAACAAAATACTTTCCATTATTGAATTGGAGCAGCCAAATAAAAAAAAAAAAAAAGTCTCATTTCCTTTTGCTCTCAGTCATGTCAGGAGGATGTTTCTGTTTGGTGTTCCATTAAGGTTTTGGATCAAAAGGCTTTCAGTGGCAGGTGAGGAGCTGTCTCCACAGCCCTGGGATTTCTGGGGGAATGTGGAGGAACTGGATCTTTTCTTGTCACTGTTTTTCACCTCTGGCCTGAAGCTCTGGGGTGCAGAGTCATGGTCGTGGTGCTGCCAGGAGAGGAGAAGCTTTGGGGTGACCTCATTGTGGCCTGCCAGGACCTGAAGGAGCCGACAAGGAAGATGGAGAGAGGCTATTTTAATGGACCTAGAGTGACAGGACAAGGGGGAATGGTTTCAAACTCAGAGCGGGGTTAGGTTGGTCATTAGGGCACAATTGTTCCCTGTGGGGATGGTGGTGAGGTGTCACCATGATGATGGTGATCCCTGGAAGTGTCCATGCCAGGCTGGAGCACCCTGGGACAGTGGAGGGGTCCCTGCCCATGGCAGGGGATGGGAATGAGATGGGATTTAATGTCCCTCCCAGCCCAAACCATCCCAATCAGAGAATCTCTGGTGATTCTCTGATTTATTCCCTGGCTGAACCTTTCAGCAGGAGCCCAGACCCGGTGCTGGTGTTTGTTCCCATCTCTGCCATTCCTCTCCATCCCCAGCATTGTGCAGGGTTCGCAGAGGATGGATTTTCATCACTCCTGTCCCTGCAGAATGTTGCCCTTCCCTTCAGGCCTGGGGAGAGTCTGTGTTGCCTCTTTCACTCTGCCTCTAGAGCTCAGGATGCAAAGCAGGTGCCATAGAAATAATATTGATGCTTCCACTGTCATTAGACCTCCGTGGTATAAATCATCTGACATGTCCAATTCCCTTTGTGTTTGTCAGTCACCTTCCTTGGTGGGATTGAGATGGGAATTGCCTTAAACCAGGAGAACCCAGCCTGCATCCGTGCCAGATGGCATTAGGAATATAATAGGGCAGCTTGGGCCTGGATTTTCCTCCATATTAGCTTTACATATTTGCATTTTGCATATATAGAGCTGCTTAAACCCACATTGCAGTCAGCAGATATTTCCTTTGCTATCCCTGCAGTTTAAGGTGGCAGTGATTTGACAGCTGTCACATTTCCCTCGTGCAGGCTGCACTTCTCATCCTTGACATATTTTAGATCTGTTGATGATGTCATGATTACCATTAAATATATAAATTTACATATAATTTTATACACGTTTACATAAAAATTTACATACACATATATATAATATATACTATATACAAATATATTTATAGCTAATAAATATAAATATATAAAATTATAAATATATAATATATATTTATATAAATATATAAATTTGGAGTGTATGAATGGCCATTTCTAATGCTGTTTTGGAGCCAGGATGATAAATGATGTTTTTATTAAGTCCCTTCCTTTCCTTTTTATTTTTTCTTTTTTTTTTATATAATATTTTTAATTTTTTTTTTTTTATTTTTGTTCTCTTTCCCAGGAAAGTTGAATGGATTTTAATGTCTGGCACTGCTGAAACGCAGTCAGGCCAGCTCATATCTGAGTGTGTCTGGGCTCATTCTCTCTGTGGACTAAACCTTAACCCAGCTAGTTTTGGTAGTGGTTATGCTCACATTGTGTTATCAGAACTCCCAAAGCAGGATTCTGTTATCAGAACTCCCAAAGCAGCATCGATTTCTGGTGTCTTTTTCTTCAAGTGCCTTCAGTCTGGAGGCAAGTGAGTGCCTGGGGAGTGGGGGGATGTCAGGCATTAAATAAAAAAGGCAGAGCAGATGTTAAAGGCTGTTCTGAGTTGGTGGAGGAGCTCCTGACACACACTGCACCCAGCAGCATTTGGGGAGCACCTAAAGGATGCAGAAACACAAAAAATTATCTCCTAAAGAGCACTTGAGGCTTAAAAACACATCAGCACAGCGTTCCCCAGGAGAGCCGCGGTCCTCGCACGGCTGCCGGGCGATCTGAGAGAGTTAAACACCGATAGAACTTCCCCTTCTTTCCCTCAGGATGTTCTTTTACTTTGTCAGCTGCTTTTTCTTCATAGTCCTGATGCCCATTGGAGCGTATCAAACTCTTCATCTGCAGCCTTGTTGCTCTGCTCCTTTATGTTTGTAAACATTTACAGCCCCTTCGCTTAATCCTCCCTTAGCCGGGCTGTGTTTGTGCAGAGGCCTCCTAAGGTGGCATTTATCTTGCTGGGCTGAGGAGCTCTTTGAGGTAGACACCCCTGAGCTGCTCATCTGGCTCGACTTGCTCGTCAGTGGAAGGAAATCTGCACATCCAGGGGACCTTTTATTATCCTAAAATCGGTCAGGTGACTGAGCTTCATCCAGAGCTGCATTTAGGTGAGACTTCCCGAAAAAAAAAAAAAAAAAATCTACTTTTGGCCGCTCGCTGGTGCTTGGTTGGGTTTTTGTTGCTGGGTGCTGTTTTTGGTGGGGGGATGGCAGATCTGTGAGCAGCTGAGGGGTGGCAGGGTTTATTGGAGGAGCTTTCCTGTTTCTGCTGCAGGGTGCCCACATTCCCTGCCTCTGGAGCCCTCCTGGCCAGCTCTGGGCGTTGCTGTGTGCTGTGCATGGCCGAGTGAGATAAGGCCTTTATTCTTCCCAAGGCCACGCTGGGGCCAGGCTGGAATTCTGAAATTCAGCCATTTCCAGCCTCTGCTTGGCCACCAAAGGCCGGCCCGAGCTCGGCTGTATCCTGTTATGACACTGGAGAAACATTTGTGCGCCATTAATTTCTTTTCACTCTCGGAGTTAACTGTATTTTTCTTCCTGTCACCGTTCCAAACACACTTCAGGGTTGAGCAATGGCACGGCTGCAGGACTTGCTTTATGTTTCTTTCTGTTTATTAAAGGCCAATAAAAGAAAGGAGGCTCTTGCTTTTTGCAGGACCTCGCTGAGGAACTGGTGGCTCTTCTCTGCAGTTGCTTGCAAATGAGTTTTATTTATAACCCTGCTGTAGTTTCTGTTGCTATGATTGGAAAACAGCAGAGGTAGAATTTACACATAATTACCCTTGAGAAGTTTTAATTGGTGATTTGCTCCTGACTTGGTATTAAAATAGACTCTAATTGTTTCTTATCTGCCTCAGATGCACTTTCCCTGTCTCTGGCTCTTTGGAAGTCCCTGTAGTAAATGAGAGTTCTTGGACTCTGTGGTGGGGAAAAAAAGAGTTTTATTTCTTCAGTTCCTCAGCAGGGTAAGAACTGCACAGAAAGTCACACCTTAGTTAGATGTCATTGCCGTGCATTTTTTTAAATTAGCAGAGTTAGTAAAATCCAGTATTTATGGAAAATGGGCTGCAGCATGGCATCTAAGGATTAAAAAGAATAATAGTCTTTGAGTGGGGCTTTTCATCATTGTGCCTTGGCTATGTTTGGAAATTAGCAGTTGACAGAGTCTGTGCATAAATTCCTGTTTTATTCTGCTGTCCTTGGGGCTGGCAGAAGAGAGGGACTGTCTGGGGTGTTTGCTGCAGGCTGGGACACAAATGCTACCACTTGATGTTGCGTAGTTTATTAGGGCTTTTACTGGAGACAGGAGCTGAGGTGAGCTTGATTTTCTAGTTTTGAGTGGAGCTGTGGGCGTTGTGATTATTTGGGTGGAGGCAGGAATGATATTTCATCTGTGAGCCCAATTGTATAATTCTCCCTGTGCACAGAACTCCTGTTAATGGCATTTTAACATTTCAAATGGATTAGGAAAGAGACCGAGGTGTTGGCTCCTTCAGTTTCAGATTTTCAAAATTCTGGTCCACATCTACAGGAATTTAGCAGCAAAAATAAAATAGATTCAGTGCTGTCCTGGCTTGAGAAGGAAAGTGCAGCTTGCCCTTGGAGTTTGTGGGTGTTCACTGGTGTGCACAGAACTCCTGCTAATGGCATTTTAACATTTCAAATGGGTTAGGAAAGTGACTGAGATGTTGGCTCCTTCAGTTTCAGATTTTCAAAATTCCATATCTACAGGAATTTAGCAGCAAAACAAATGCATTTTAACATTTCAAGTGCATGGATTAGGAAAGGGACCGGGACATTGGCTCCTACAATTTTAGATTTTCAAAATTCCGTATCTGCAGGAATTTAGCAGCAAAAATAAAATAGACTCAGTGCTGTCCTGGCTTGAGAAGGAAAGTGCAGCTTGCCCTTGGAGTTTGCTGGGGTCACTGGTGGGGTTTGTGGGTGTTCACTGGTGTCCTTTGACTTCCATGGCCTGTGTGGGAGGAGAGTTCCTCGGTCCTGCAGGGTGACAGCAGCGAGCACAGTCGTCCTGCTGCAAATCAAAGAGTCCTCTGTTCCTTCTCACAACTGCTCTGGACCTTGTTGTACAAGTGATGGTTTTGTAGAAGTGGTGTTTTATTGTAGAAGTAGTGATTTAGGCACTGGAGATTTCTGCAATTCATCCTGAGGCTGTAGAGAACATTGGTGAATTTGCCTGGGGAAGGTGGCACACACACCTGTACCTGTTGTTTTCTATATTTCATGGCTAGACACCAGGATTCCTGTTATTTTCCATATTTCAAAGCTAGACGTCAGGATTCCTGTTATTTTCCATATTTCAAAGCTAGACACCAGGATTCTGTTATTTTCTACATTTCATGGCTAGACACCGGGATTATTTGGTTCTTTTCTGCATTGGGCTCTCCCAGTGAATTTCTGCCTAAAGAATTTGAGTAGCTTCACTGACAGCTTCTCAAGAAGCTTTGGAGTATAACCATCAGGAATTTTGACATTAACGGTTGCTTTCCCATTTTCCCTGCAGTATTTGGAGCAGCATCCTTTACCTCTCACGGTTGAAATCCCCAGCCCCACCTGGGCAGCTCTGTGTGCAGTTCTGCAGAGTGTCTCAGTGTTTGCTTTGGTCTGGAGGTTGGATTCTCCACTCCTCCTCCTCGAGGTGGTCCTTGGGGTCACCAGGGAGATCTGTTGGCTGTGCTGCTTGGAAGATAAGCTCAGCTTCTCGCCTTGAGCCTTTATCCTCCAGGTTTCTCCCTAAAAACCTCTCCCCTCTGAAAATTAGCAGTTGGAGATTTATTAATGAATCCCATTTGTATTATTATCCTGGTGTTTCTAGTGGATATATTGCTGTAAAAATGCTTCTTGTAGCATTCCAGATATTCCTCTGCCTAAGCACTCCCTCTGATATTTTATCTGCTTTGAGATAAGCAGATTTTCCTGTGTGAGAGATGTCAATAGCACTAAGAGAAAATAGATTTCAATGCATATTTTCAGGTAGGTGATGCTGTGTTCTGTGGCCCTGCTCTGGATAATTATTAGGTTTAAAGAATAAAAGTCTTAGTTCATGTCTCAGCTTGATTAAAGGAAGGGTCAGGAGCCTGGATGTTGGTAATATCTCAACATCAGAAGAGAGAGCTTAAAATAAGGAGCAGTAAGGGAATCAGTAAAATGAAAAGGGATGTAAAACGTGCAGTGTTTGATTAAGAATGCAAAAGGGATAAAATACAAGACAGGATACATACAAAATAGTAACAGCACACTTAGAAAAAGACAGGAAGAAGCAACGTTTACTCGTTTTTCTTTGAAAAGAAAACATGTAAAAATAAATACATTAAAATGACAGGAAAAAACAGGGTCCTTATGTTTCAAATGTAAGCATAAGTATAAATAGTCAAAGCCAAACAAACAGTGTTCAGCCTGTGACATTCACAAATGGTCTGGATGTTTTGTTATCACCCTGCATCCTTTCCTTGAGGATTTTCAGTGTTGTGTCTGTTTGACTTCTGAGGCCCATGGGCAGGAACCCTTTCTTGCAGCCTGATGGTAAATAAGAAACATTTCTGTTTACATTTGTTGGCAAACACTTCAATGTGATCCTCTGGGGTTATTTTAAGCTCTGTTTTGACAAGGCTGAAAGGTCTGGGCTGGGATGTTCGGTGGCAAAAGCGTTTTCATGGAATTGCTGTGGCACTGGCAAAGATCACAGCACAGGTTTCTGTACTTGGAATAATCCTGGTGTGGTGTCCTTCCATTGTCCTGTCCATCCCTGGGATGCTGTCAGCTGTCCTGGCATGGGGGGCATGGTCACAAGTGGCACTGGGGCTCAGCTCTTCCAAAAAAATAAACTTTTTATGGGCAGGGAGCAGAGTTGGGTAAAAGCTGAACTGTGTGAATCAATCAGCAGGGCCTCTTGGTGCTACAAAGTTGAAATGTTCAGAACCTAAGAGATAATCTCCATGTTCTGGCAGCTCTTGGTTGCTCTCAAGGGCTGTGGCTGCAAGGGCAGAACTCAAACTGGTTTTACTCCTGAGCTCATGAAATGTGTTTTGGAAATTTTCAGGGATATTGGTGGCAATCTGAATTTTGTTCAGGTGCTGTTCCTTATTGAACCTGTGAGTAGCAGCACAGCTGACTCTGGTCAGTGTGAGAAGCTGCTCCTGAATTTATTTGCAGGCAGTGAATCCTGATTTGTGCTACCACCTGCAGCCCTGGGTGACTTCCCAAGTGGAATCGATAAGCTGAGAGGAATTCAACACTTTTCTAGAGTGAGCTGCAGTGCTGGAGAGGGGCTGGAAAACTTAGGTGGGATCTGGATTGACCTGAGCAAGCATTTCCCAGCGTGGAGGAAAAGCCCCATGTGTTTAATAAAGCACCAGACCGGTGTGAGACAGGCAGAGGACTGGGAGTCCACCACTCCCATAAACATACAAGCTGCAACCTGCAGGCTCACCTGAAGCATCTGATGGCTGCTTGAAAGCCTTTTTTAGCCTGTTTTGATAGTGGCTGTTGGTGCAGCTCCTTGGCAGCACTTCAGACAAGGCGTCTCCTCCGAGCGTGGCACCGCTGCCTTTCTGCTGTGCCCACATGCAAAAAGGGGATTCTGCTGCCAGAAAAGGGATGGAAAACGTGGAAAGGCAGAGAATTCAAGGAGGGAAGCCATAACGAGCCAGCAGAGAGAGGAAATAGGAAAAAGCTGCAGTGCAAGACAGGAGAGATCAATAGGAAGTGAGTGAGAGGGAGAGAAACGGTGGCAGCTGCCAGATAGGAGAGAGGTTTCCTGCCTGCCCCGGGGCCAGGAGCTGCTGCTGGAGAGCAGAAAGGTCTGAAAAGGCAGGGCTGGAGCTCGGGGTGCTGGGCAGGGCTGGGGGAACCCCTTCAGAGCCGGGAGTGCCCCTCTGGTTCTGGGTGACAGCAGCTCCCATGTGGCAGCATCTGAGCTGTGTCTGATAATTCCTTTCTTCTGGGAGCAATTCCTGTTCTTCTTTCAAAGCTGCTCCTCACAAGCACCAGCACAACCTTGTTTTCTGCTCTGTGTCGATAGGATTTTTATTTTTTGTTTTGTTTAATTATAATTATTATGGTGTCCTAAATGAGGCAGTGACCTCAGCCAACAGCAAGCTGCTGTTCTGGGGATTTAAAAGAGGGATTTTCCCTGCTGCTGCAGACTCTGTCCTGGCTGAGGCAGCAGCATCAGCTCTGGCAGATATCCAGGGGGAGCTGCAATAGGAGAGAGAATGAATTTATATCATTTATATCATGTGGGCTTCCTAAATGTGAGGATGGGGGGGAATCCTGGTGTGCCAAGGATGAATCTCCGGGCGCCGAGGTGCAGCTCTGCAGTTTGCTCCTGCAGCCTGTCAGGAGGCACCAAGTGATGGGCTGTGGTTTGCCCTGTGGTCTGGGGAGTGGAAGTGGTTCCTGTGGGCACAGATGTGATCTGAACACACCAACAGCCTCGGTGGCTGTGCTGGGGAAGGTGCTCGGGGATCCTGCACAGAGCCCTTTGCTCTTCTAGGGGGGTTTGGTTTGCTGGGAGGGTGTGCTAAAGGCTGGGGGTGCCCGAAGGAGCGGCTGAGCAGGTGCTGCTCTGCCCTCAACCATCAGCAGTAAAGGAAAATATCTTGCAATAATTCAGAAATAAAGGCAAACACCTTGCAATAATTCGGAAATAATGATCTAAAAGAGCAGAGCTCTCTAGATCATTACTCCCTAGAAATATCTGGATTATCTATCTAGGTATCTGATCTCTAGATTTAGATACTTCAGTGCTGGGTGTTATGATATGATACTGGGAATTGGTAAATATTATTTTCCCTTTTGAGTACAACTGGAAGCCCCAAAGTTGGTCACTCACATTATGGAAACTGCTGTGAAAATGAAATAATGAGGGGGAAAAAAAGGCAAGCACATGTTTCTTGCATTGATGTGTAGATATCTGATCTCTTCAGATACTTCGTTGTAAGAGTTTGATAATATTGACAATTGGTAAATATCATTTGCCCCTTTAAGGACAACTGAAAACCCCAAGTTTTACACTCAGGTCACTCATGTTATGGAAACTGCTGTGAGAATTAAATAGTGAGGGGGGAAAAATGGGGGAAAAAGGATATACTGCAAGAAACATGGGCTTGCCTATCTGACATCTGATATCTACTTATCTGATCTCTTTAGATGCTTCATTGCTGAGTGATTTGGAGTAAGTTTGATAATACTGGAAATTGGTAAATATTATTTGTCCCTTTGAGGACAACTGAAAGCCCCAAGTTGGTCACATTATGGAAACTGCTGTGAGAATTAAATAGTGAGGGGAAAAAAGGGGAAAATAAAGGGCAGTACATGTTTCTTGCACTATATCTTTCTGATATCTAGGTTTCTGATCTCTTTAGATATTTCATTGCTGGGTGATTTGGTGTAAGAGTTTGATAATCCTGGGAATTGGTAAATATTATTTGCCCCTTTGAGTACAGCTGAAAGCCCCAAGTTGTTCACTCACATTATGCAAACTGCTGTGAGAATTAAATAGTGAGGGGAAAAAAGGGGGGAAAATAAAGGGCAGCACATGTTTCTTGCAGTCTGGAAAGCTGCAGGAATGTTGGTGCTGGCTACAAATGCTGCAGCGCTGTTTACTTTGGATGTTACCCAGTGCAGCTTCAGCTGAATGTATGGCGCACCAGGCCTGCCCTCCTGTCCCTTCCCTCCCAGCCCATTATCAGCTCCCACACTCGGGCACATCCAGCAGTTGGTGTTTGGTGTCTGCACCTGCTCACCCCCACCTCGGCCTCCCCGGGGCTCCGGGCCCTGCCCGTGCAGGCCCAGCCCCGGGTTTGGGGCAGGAAAAGCCCCTGGTGCTGCCAGGGCGGGTGGGGGTGAGCGGGAGGGGACAGGCCCTGGGCGCTGCTCTGCCTCCCCCAGAAACAGAGTTCGCTTTAGCTGGGAGGGGAGAGGAAACAGCTCTGCAGCAGCTTTGGGCTGCCTGGAAAAATCTAAATCCTCTCGCTGGAATTCAGCCAGATGAAAAGAACCTGTCCCTTCCCACTCCCTTCTTTTAGTTGTTTTTATTTTTTAATTTTTAAAATATTTTTATATTTTATTTCTTAATTTATTTTTGCATTTCTTATTTTTTTAAATGTTAATTTTCTAATTAAGTTTATTTTTTATTTTTTAATTTAAAAATATTTTTATATTTTTATATTTTATTTCTTTATTTTTTAATCTTTGTTTCTTATTTTTTAAATATTTATTTATTTATTTTTTATATTTTCATTTTTTATTTTTCTTTAATTTTTCTTTAATTTTTCTTTAATTTTTCTTTAATTTTTCTTTAATTTTTCTTTAATTTTTCTTTAATTTTTCTTTAATTTTTCTTTAATTTTTCTTTAATTTTTATTTCTATTTAATATTTTTAATTTCTATTTAATATTTTTATTTCTATTTAATATTTATTTATTTATTTATTTATTTATTTATTTCAATTTAATATTTATTTAATTATTTATTTCCATTTAATATTTATTTGATCATTTATTTGCTTTTTACTTTTTAATTTTTACTTTTTAATTTTTACGCTTCACTTTTATTTTAAAATTTTTTTTAATATACTTTTTATATTTTTATATTTAATTTTTAACATCTACATCTGTTTTTATCATCATCCCAGCTCCTGGGAGGTGGCTCAGCTGAGCCTCCCTCACAGGAAAATCACAGCAACTCAAAAAAATCTGCTGAAAATTTTTTGCTCCATCTGTTGCTTTCCATATCCAGAGAAAATGGCTCCTTCCCATCTCCAGATTGATTCTTGGGATACTGATGGGATTTGATCAGCAAAGATCTCAAGGAACTTTAAACTTTACCTTGAAATAATTTGATTTTTCTGTTTTTTTTATTGGGAAATCCGGCTGTTTTCTGGCCCTGGTAATCCAGGCACAATCCCTGGGAATATATATTATATATTTAATTTTGTGGAATATATTCCCCTCAAATAATATTGCTGTATAGTGTATATAGGGATTTAGGGTTTTCCTTTCTTTTATCCTTTTTGTTTAATTAAATGCCTTTTAGATCAAAAAGCTTGCCCCAAAAGAGCATTTCAAAGAAAGAGAAAAATAACAAAGAACATGCAAATCATGAGGTGGGGTTTGTTGTTCTTTTTTTTCTTTTAGTTAAATAAAAAAGGTAGTTTGTAATTGGCTTTGGGGATGAGCACAAAGGGACTCTGGACACTTCAAACAAGAGCTATGATTTGTTTATTTAAATTGTAAATTTCAATGTGAAAATCTCTGAGTTGCATTTGGATCCCTTTGCTGTGGCAGTAAATTGGAATAAATGTAAAATACAGCGAGGAGCTGTGTGGCAGTGAGGAGCCCTCTCAGGTACCTGGGATTTCAGGGAATTCTCTCTCAGCTGGGCTGAGGTTGGTGGCACATCCCTGGATCTGTTCCCCAGTTCCATGAACACGTGCAGGAGGAAGTGCCCAGCAGAAATGGATTTTATGGAGCTCAGGAGCTGCCTGGGCTCTCCCCCTCTCTCTGCTCCATCACGTGGAGATGTTTGCTTTAGATTAAAACCCTGCTCTGGCATCCTGGTGCTTTCCCTGCTGCAGCAAATGCCTTGGGAGGAGTGATCTCAGTGAGCTGAGAGAAAACTGCATCTCCCTTGGCTTTAATGCCCTCAGCACTGGCATCCTGCTGCTGGCCAGGGCTAAATTTAATATTTGCAGCTTTGTGGGGTTTTCAGAGACCCCTGATGAAGGCAGGAATGATGAATCTGACTCCATGTTCTCAGAAGGCTCATTTATTATTTTATACTATATTACATCATATATAGATATATATATAGATTATATAATATAGTATATTAAACTATACTATACTAAACTATACTAAAGAATACAGAAGGGATACAGACAGAAGGCTAAAAAGATAATAATGAAAACTCGTGACTCTTTTCAGAGTCTGACACAGCTTGGCCCTTTTATTTAATTGGCCATTAAATAAAAACAATTCACATGAAACCAATGAAACGATCACCTGTTAGTAAACAAGTCCCAAACTACATTCTAAAGCAGCAAAACACAGAAGGAGTAAATCAGATAATTATTATTTTCATTTTTCTCTGAGGCTTCTCGGCTTCCCAGGAGAAAATCCTGGACAAAAAGATTTTTGGACTATCTCAGTTCCTTAAGCTCTGGCGCTAACACAACATTTTGTTCATCCTGTGCGATGTGGGCAGCTGATGGGTGATGAATGTGCTTGGTTGATGCAGGAAATTGGAAATTAAGGGTTGTTTGGGCATTTAGAGTTTGCCAGGACAGCGAACAGGGAGAGAGTTGTGGTTTCTTTCAGGGATGGGTGACTGATCTAGCTGCTAACAGCCAGCAGAATTCAGCTTTCTTTAGCTAAAACAGGAATTATAACACTTTATCTTATCTATTTGATGGATAATTCAGCTTTCTGTAGGTGAGCTGTGTGCCTGCTCTGCTAAAACAGAAATTATAACACTTTATCTATTTGATAGATAATTCAACTGTCTGTAGGTGAGCTGTGTGCCTGCTCTGCTAAAACAGAAATTATAACACTAAATATTGTCTATTTGATTATCAAATGTTACCCGCACAGCAGTCACTGGGTTAAAATTTCCCTGATTTCTGTTTGATGGATAATTCAACTTTCTGTAGGTGAGCTGTGTGCATGCTCTGCTAAAACAGAAATTATAACACTGAATGTTTTCTATTTGATAGATAATTCAACTTTCTGTAGGTAAGCTATGTGTATGCTCTGCTAAAACAGAAATTATAGCACTTTATGTTATCTATTCAATGGATAATTCAACTTTCTGTAGGTGAGCTGTGTGCATGATCTGCTAAAGCAAATTATAACACTTCATTTTATCTATTTGATGGTCGAATGTTACCTGCAAAGCAGGCACTGGGTTAAAATTTCCCTGATTTCTGCCCTGCTGAGGAGCAGGAAGCGCCTCATGTCCAGCACAGTACAAATATATGATGAGTAAATAATAAAAAATCCAGGTGAATCAGCTGCTGGAGGAGGGGCAGTGAGCCCTGAGAATGTTCCTGCTGTGGAATCTCAAACCAGGGGCAGATGCAGGAGTTAAACAATAAAATTGGAGTTAAACAATAAAACTTCCTGGCAAGGTTTGAAACCTTCCTTTCCTCCCTGTGTGTGCTGGGCTTTAGGGGAAGGGGAGATGGAGAGCCCTGGAAAGGCTGTGGGTTATCCCAATATCGCATGGAGGACAAAGTCAGAAATAAAGTGAATTTTGGGGGACGTAAATTGATGTTTGGCTCATTAACAGTACCTGGGAACACTGGCAAATCTATATTCGTGTGGTTTTTGTTGTACTGAAGCAGTGAGAAAATAAAAGTGTGTTTTAATGCTATAAAAAAATTGGATTTACTCCTTTTCAGGACTGTGAGTACAGGTATTGCTAAATTGCATTTTAACTTGGGTTTTTCTCCCTGCTTTCTGAATTTGGGTCTGTAAAGCTGCAGGTGTGGGATGGAATAATGATAAAGCCAGCCCTGACTTGTTCTGGGGTCAACGTTTTGATGTTTGATCCTGTCCTTGAGTCTGTTGATGTTTCGTACTGTAAAACTGGGCTGGGATGAAATTTATGGTGAATTAAAAAGGGACCTGCAGAATTCTTTGGAAAGAATAAATGAAGCTGTGCCCCTCCCTCCCTGCTCCTTGACAAATAGTGAGCAGTTCATGGAGTTTTATAGGCCTGCAGGTATTTATTGCTGACAATTCCCAGCCCTGGAGTGAAGCAGAACAAGGTATTGAGTGCTAAATCCATGGAGTTGGTGCTTTGTTTTTTCTCTCTCTCTGAATTATGACACAGATTTAACAGCTCTGGTCAGTTTGCTGTGAATGAAATGGATTTTGCCTTAGCAAATGGAGTTTCCCAGCTCTCACTGCTCTCTTTTCAAGTTGTCAGCTATAGAATAATTACTTTTTTCTAATTTGTGCTGTTTTGGCATGGACTCAAGTTTGCATTTAGTGGCTGGCATAAATATTACATTTTAGAGCTGCTTTGGGAGGGGGCTTTTGTTTTTTTGGTCAGACTTACTGGAATTGGTTGAACTTAATTCAATGACAGGATAAGCAAAAATTTGTTTAGATAGGCTGTTCTGAAATGTTTAATGCCTTCTAAAATTGTTCATGGTAAAAGATCAAGGAAGGAAACTCGGTGACCTTTTCAATGCAGCTCCATAGAACTCATTTTCCTATGCCAGAAGTCAGCCCAGACAATGAAACTGAAACAGGGTTCTCTTTCATAAAGGATCTTTCATGTTTTGCTTGTGCAGATTTATTTTTTTTTAATCACAGATTTAGCAGACTTCACAGCTGTCTTTTAATCAGTTTCCATATTTGTACCAGAACTTTCTTATTTTAATTACTGTCTGTAGAAACCATTCAGCTGCTTGTTGGGTGACACAGTCGAAAATGATAATTTTCTGTAATTGTTTTCTTGGCTTAGATCACTCCAGTAATATCTATTAGCAGCAAATGCTCGGAGTTAAGATTTTGTGCTGAAAGTTTGAATGATTCAGTGTGGAGGTTTTTTTTGGAGCTGATTTTAAAGCAATTTCTCCCCTGTGTAAATCACTTTTGTTTTTTCCTTTGTGGGTAATACTTCTGCATGGGATTTAACCTTTTATATCTTTTATGCCAGCTTTAATTTGAATTTTCCCTGGCATGGTGCAGATGCTGCACTCAGGTTTCACTCAGTGACTGTTACAGCCCATGATTGTACTTGAAAAATTGAGGATTTTTCTTAAGGCATTCTCATCTCCATCCTAAAAACATTTGCTTACGTCTTATGCAATAAAATAATATGCAATATATAATATGCAATATATTATATGCAACGTATAATATGCAATATGCAATATATAATATATAATATATGATATATGTAATATATATTATTATTATATTATTATATTATATTATTTATTATATATATTATTATATATTATTATATATTATTTATTTATTTAATATATATTATTATATTATTATATATTATATAATATATAATATATATTATATATAATATATATAATATATAATATATAATATATAATATATAATATGCAATATATATGTAATATGCAATGTATAATGTATAATATATAATATATCATATATGATCTATAATATGTATTATATAGTATATAATATAGAATATAAGTATAATAACATATAATACATTCATATTATATATATTCATATATATAAAATTATTCATTATTTATATTTACAATTTCATCTGTTATATAAAAGTATTTATTATATAATATAGAAGTATATAGCAAAATAGTTGAAAAATATAGCAAAATAATTCAATCGTATATAGCAAAATAGTTGAAAAATACTGAAAGTTTGCAGGAGTTCTGGCCTGTGCAGTGCCTTCCCAAATAAGTTGAATGTGCCAAATATCTGTGATATTTTTTGTGCACCTCAAGGTGTCACTTCTTTTTTAAAAAGGAGTTCTGGTACTGATGTAAGGCTGATCTGAGCAGCATTCCCACATCAATTGTCCATCTCCTTTTTTCCTGCAGAAACAATTTCCTGTTTCTGTAGCTCAGTTTTTTGTTTTCCCAGCTAAGTTCCAGTAATTGAAGGAGCTGAGGTAATGAGGGGTTGGTCTGTGTGAAGCAGTGGGTTTGGAAAATGATGATTTTATCTGCTCTAAGCTGACAGAAATCCCTGAGAGGAAGCTGCTGTGTCTTTAACTTTCACTGTCTCTTATGTAACCCAGCATGGTTGGGATACTCACATCAAAAATTAACTTATTTCTTCATCAGGTTGTCTCCTGCTCTCTGTAAAACATACCCAGAGAGAAAATTTCATAGTCCTTTGCTGCTTGTAGAGCAATAAAAGTTTTTGAGACAACACACAGACTCTTTTTTGATGGAGAAAAGAAAATATAAAATTCCCCACGCTTGATTAAAGTGCAGTTCTGTGCCTCTAACACCTTTATGGCTTTTTGTGGGATGTGCTGACAGAGCAGGGCAGGATTTTTGTGCTTGAAAAGACTCAGGTGTTTCTCAGATGTGTCTGAAAGGTGGAGGTCATGGGGTGGGCTCTGATCCTTGCTGAAATATATCAGATTTCTTACATTTCTTCTTGTCTGTGCTTTAATATTTACATATTCTCTCAAAAAACCTCCATAGCAGTCTTCTGCTAGTTCCTGTTTATTTCGGATGTGTGGGTTGGACTTTGTTCCTTGATATAAAGTAGGAGAAGTGAACATTCTGAGCCTAAAGGAAAGGGAGGGAATGAGGATCAGTGCTAATGGAAAACTCTGTGGAGTATTTGCATATTCTGATGGGGAAACTGGGCAGCCATTCTCTAACTGGTGATTTTTGGGGCTAATAAAAAGTGCTGGAAAGTTTTTTATTTATTGATGTGATGTGTGGGGTTCAGTGCTCATATAAAGCTCTGTCGAGTATTTGCATATTGTCATGGGGGAACTGGGCAGCCATTCTCTCACTGGTAATTTTTGGGACTAATTAAAAGTGTTGGAAAGTTTTTTATTTATTGATGTGATGTATTACAAAAAAATGTTAGGGATTCAGTGCTAATATAAAGCTCTGTGGAGTATTTGCATATTCTGATGGGGGAACTGGGCAGCCATTCTCTTTCTGATAATTTTTGGGGCTAATAAAATGTATTGGCAAGCTTTTATTTATTGATGTGATTTGTATAATATTAGGGATTCACTGCTTAAAAATGCCTGTGTCCATCTGTCCCATATCCCGGTGGTGCCTGTATGGAATTTTTTGTCCATAACAGATTATTTTCATCCATAAAATCGAATTAACTAATTCAGTTGAATTTCCCAACAATTCTGAGTGAGGTTTGGTCTCTCTAAACTACAGATTCCACATGATGGAATCCCAGCCTGGGGTGGGATTGGAGGGACCTTAAAGCTGATTTTGTCCCATGGGCAAGGGACACCTTGCAAGGCAGGGACACCTTGCACTATCCCAGCATGGCCTTGGACACTTCCAGGGGCAGTTCCCACATCCCAAACAGGATCCTGGAAGTCTGGGGAGCTGAAGGCTGAGGATTTCCTGGCAGGGCTGCCCCAACCCTGCAGGATGGGATGCTGGATCCTCCTGGATCCTTTCCACAGGGGTGGGGACTCCGTTCCTTGGGGAGCGTTGCCTCCCGCCCCGTGCAGCTCTGGGAAGTTCTGCTTTTACCCAGGCCTGCTCCTTGCTGGGGGAAAGGTCTGGAAATTGTGTGTAAATATTTACCAAAGGCCAGCCTGGCCAGCACAGAGCTGGGATTGAACGAGTGGAGGAGCTTTGCAAAGAGGAGAGAATTCCTTAATCAATACAAAATATTGGGGACCGGAATTGCTGTTCCTTGCAAAGAGGATGGAGCACAGAGATTGGAAAGTTTTGGGATATTGAGGCTTGGAAATGTTTTAGAAGCACTTAATTTTCATTATTTTTATTATTCTTTACTCTTAATAGGCAAAGACAACTCTCTAAATAGGTTTGTTACCATAGCCCAGCCTGACCAGCACAGAGCTGGGATTGAACGAGTAGAGGAGCTTTGCAAGGAGGAGAGAATTCCGTAATTAATATTAGGGATCAGAACTTAGGTTCCTTGTAAAGAGGATGGAGCACAGAGATTGCAGAATTCTGGGATATTGAGGCTTGGAAATGTTTTAGAAGCACTTAATTTTCATTATTTTCTTATTATTTATTCTAAATAGGCAAAGACAACTCTCTAAATAAGGTTGTTACCATGGCCTGAGCAGCACAGAGCTGGGATTGAACCAGGAGAGGAGCTTTGCAAAGAGGAGAGAATTCCTAAATCAATATAAATATACCTTAATCAATATAAATATATAATCAATACAAAATATTGGGGACCAGAATTGCTGTTCCTTGTAAAAAGGATGGACCACAGAAATGAGAAGATTTTGGGATATTGAGGCTTGGAACTTGTGTGAAGTTTTAGAAACACTTAATTTTCATTAATTTTATTATTCTTTAAATAGGCAAAGACAGCTTTGTAAATCACTACTTATTCCTACTCCATCTTTCTCATGTTCTTAGGAGAGATTTCTTTTATAATTGTGTATTTTTTCCATACTTTTTCCTTATCTTCCTTCCCTGCTGTTGTGCAGCACTGTAGAAATCCCTGTGGATTTAAAACACTGATATTCCATTTCCAGTCCTCGCCATTTCTTGGCTATCTCTTAATTTCTCCTAAAAAACCTGATTGCATCAGACTTTTTTTGCTTTTTATGGTCAGTTTTTTCCCCTCCTCCAAATTGTTTTCTTATTATGTCCTGTGACTGAGCGTGCTGGGGAAGGAAATGTGGGAAATCAGAGTAGGAAGCAAGATAGAAGCTTCCATTCCTGATTTTTTCTTGTTTTTCCACTGTTTCCTGGCAGCTGTGTTGCTTTGCACTTGAAAGGGATGTATTGTGTTGCTTTCTCCCAAAAGCTGTTGATAAAATAGAAATAAAAATTAATCCTCTAATTTTTTAAAGTTAATTATTTCTATGAGCAAAAAAAAATTTGCAGACAATTGCAGACAACACAACTCTTACATGACTCTGTCCTAAAGTCCTTTTTTTAGATATTAAATATTTTTCCTGATGGACTGAAATTTCATTTGGATTCTTCAAAGTCTGTTTGACTTCTTTGTAGAAAAGAGGAGCTGCAATATCCATTTCTGACCCTTTTAAGCTTTGTTTTATGGTACAAATGCATTTATTTTCCCAAGTGCTCATGCCAGCAACAGAATTATGTTTGAGGGAATAGCAAATGTCCCTCTTGAGTTAAAAGCCTTGAAACATATTCCTTTTGTATTCCTGGTTCCTCCTCGCTGACTTTAATGGCTTCAAGTTAAAGATTTTGCATGAAAATTTAAAATGGATGGGGTTTTTTGCAAGGATATTATATATATATATATAAAACCACAAGCATATATAAAAGACATAAATATGTAAAAGACATAAATAAATAGATACAATATGTGAAATAATACATAATACTCTATAATGTTTATGTATTTTTATGATTGTAAAGCACCCTGCAACCTTAAATTGGTGGTAAGGGTAAACTGAGGCAGGCAGCTGGGAAATGTGAATGAAGGAAATAGGAAATATCAATGTTTTAACCAAAATATCCTTTAGGAAATTAAGGTTTATTGGTCTGTCAGATTGTCCCATCTGTGTTTCACTTGATGATGAGGAGCATTAGGGAGAAAAATGTGGAAATGTTTGGTTTTAGACTGTAACCCAAGTTTAAAAATACTTCTGTTTTGACACCCTCAGCAGAGGCTGTTTGGTGCATGTGATTCTCACTCAGGCATGAAAAACAAACTGGGATTTTCAGCCCCTTTTCCCTGGTTTCATTAACTCTGTGATTCCGCAGAGGTTAAAAACCCCAATATTGATAATTCTTTCCCTTCCCGAGGATTGTGAATATTCCTGTGAGGATCTGAGCTGATCCTGGCCTGGCTTTCTCCTTCCCTCTGGTTCCCATTTTCTTCTGGACAGCTGACATTTTCTGATTCGTGAAATTCCTAGAAAATTGAGGAGCTGGGCAAACGTTTCAAAACAGGAACCAATGGGACGGAGCCCTGTGCTATTTCAAAAATGATAATGCATGCCACTGGGAAAGGGAGAAGCATGGAAAATACAAGTTCTGCCTGGGAAATGATTGCATGGAGCAGGGAGATGGAAGGGTAGGAGTTGATTTCTTTGGCTTCCTGTCTTTTGGGTAATTGCAGCCTTGCTGAAGTTGTGGCTTGGAGATGGTGTTTGGTACCAGCATCCTTTGGACAGGCTGAAAAATTTGGTCATGAGAACTGAGGAAATCTGAACAGAAAATGATCTGAGAAGAAAATTATCTGAAAAGAAAATAATCTAAAAAGAAAATGATCTAAAAAGAAGATAACTCTTATTAATATATTAAAGTGGTTTGCTGCAGTTTCATTTTTTAATTTGGGGAAGGGGAAAAAAAAAAAGCAGAATTTCATGAGGAGGAGTGTAATTCGAATCAACTCACCAGAAATGAGTTTGGTGGAGTTCGCTGGGGTTTATGGCAAGGACTAAAATAGAGCTCTTGGTTTTGCCCTGCTCAGTCTGTACGTGGCACTTTGGCTGGTTAATGGAGAGCTGGAGCCCGGGGCGTGCTCGGCCCTGGGAAGATTTACATTAATCAAACACAAACAGACAGTGTAGCGTGAAGAAATTTCTGTCCCGCCAGCACCGCTCCCAAACTTCGTTAGCTTATTGGGGCAGAAAAAGCAAACAGCCCCTTCACCCTGCAGCCCTTCCCTGGGGCTGCACCGCTCCAAAAAATCCTCAGAGCCCCCCTGGTCTGAGCTCTGGGTTTGCCTCTGTGCCCGGCAGAGAGGGGCACTCTGGTGTTTGCTCATAGGGAGGAATGATGGACCTGACCCCCTGTTCTTAGAAGGCTAATTTGTTATTTTATGATTCATAATGTATTAAAGAATACTCTACTAGACTGTACTAAAGAATACTGGAAGGATACAGACAGAAGGCTGAAAGATATGAATGAAAAACTTGTGAATTTCTAGAGCTTCGACACAGCTTGTTTGGAATTGGCTAATAAGTCAAAACAATTTACTCTATAACTAGTGTTAGATAGGAATGTCTATAATACTATATATTATTTATATTTACAATTTCATATTTATCAATTCATATTTTATATACAATTATATATACATATAATATATAATATCTATTTATACTCTATATGTAATAGACTATTGCATAGTCTATATATAATATTTATTTATATGTATCTTATATCATATATATTTACAGATATTATATATATATATATATATATATATATATATATATATATGCACACATTTATATGCATGCATATAGATGCACACAAAACAAACATATCCAAAAATATAGAAATATAGATAAATATTTTTCAGCCCCCAGGACAGCTGGAAATGCTGAATTTTGCTGTCTCAGCTCTCTCTCTGTTGCTCTGGGCTGCCCTTGCTGCTGCTGCCTGGGAGGAGGTGGGAGAAGAGAGGGTTAGGTTAAATATTAATTAGAAATATTAAATAACTATATATATATATATATTTACATAATATATACTTGTACATATATTATGTTTATATATATTATATGTACATATTATGTATGTATTAAATATACATATATATGTGTATATAATAATTATATATTGTGTATACACATGTATACACATACATACACACATATATATATACAGACATACATATATATACACATATATATGCACACATATATATACACATATATACACACACATGTATACACATATATACGCACACATGTATACACATATATACGCACACATATATACGCACACATATATACGCACACATATATATATGTATTACATATACATATGTATGTATTATATATACATATATATTATATATAATAATTATATACACATATATACACACACATACACATATATACATACATACATATATATATACGCACACGTATATACGCACACGTATATACGCACACATATATATACACATATATATACACATATATATACACATATATATACACATATATATATACACATATATATATACACATATATATATACACATATATATACACATATATACACATATATACACATATATACACACGTATATATACACGTATATATACACATATATATATACACGTATCTATACACATATATATACATACACGTATATACACACATATATACATACACGTATATATACACACATATATACGCACACATATATATACACATATATACACACACATATATATACACATATATACACGCATGTATATATACATACATACACACATATATATACATATGTATATATATGTGTGTGTATATATGTGTATATATAATTATTATATATAATATATATGTATATATAATAAATACACAATGTATATACATATACATGTATATATAATATGTATATATAAAATATACATTTATACGCACACATATAGATGCTCACAAAATAACAAACATATCCCCAGATATAGCAATAGTGATAAATATTTTCCAGCCGCGCTGCCGTGCCCACGAGCAGCCCCGGCTGGCGGAGGAGGTGGGACAGGAGAGGAGGAGTTTGCTGTTTGCTGCCTCCCGCCGTGGTCGGTGAGCGATCCGCGGTTCCTGCCCGGGATCCCGAGCCCCGGAGCTCCGGCAGGGCAGGATTTGGGATCGGAGCCGAGCCTGCCATGGCCCTTTGGGATGCGCCCGCTCTGCTGCCTCTGGCGTGTGGAACAGGTAACGCTGAGCCTTTGTTCCCGTTCCCCGAGCCAGGAGTACCTGCCTTGGGTGCAGAGCAGAGAAAAAGGAATTTTCCTTTAATTTCCACTGGGAGGGGAGGTTTGTCTCTTTTTATTTTTTCTTCTTTCACCTCTTAATAGCTGCTGTATGAAACCTGAGTTACTCCTTTGTGTTTTTGCTGTGAAAATGGCCAGTTTAATGTGTTTGCTGTGGAAATCTGCGTCTTGGTGGCTGAGCTGAAGAACAAAGGTTCTGACAGCCTGGAAAGATGCTTTGGATGTAGATGCTGGCAGCTCTCCCTTCTTTCCATTTCCCAGTAATTCTATACCAGAGCCTCCTCACCAGCCACAGGGAATGTGATTTTTGATAAGTTGATATTTTATGCATGTTGATGTTAAATTAGCTGCTGGTGCTCAAGCAACCATCTCTGAGTGTTCTGGGTGGGGTTTATTTTTCCTGAATGCATTTTTCACTGTTTTATTTCTGTTTTATTATTTTATTGTGAAGTGTTCTAAAATTTAAACAAATTGTATCAGTCCCAGTGGCGTTGTGGACAGATTTGAGGCAGGGTGGATACAGTGACAGCCATCAGCAATGAGAGAAAATGCAGTGTTTTGTACTAATATATGAGATTGTGATGTAGAAAGGCTTTGAGATGCTGCGGGGATTTGTTGTTTTTTTTAAATATAAATATAAATACAGCAAGAGAGGGCTGGCAGTTGTCATCATGCTGCATGATGAGGGGGAGGCACCAAGAGCTGGAGGTGTCACTGAACCCAGTGGGGGAGCAGCTCCAATCTGCTGCCTTGGTTATCTCCAAACCCCCTCCACACACTTTGGACAATTTTGCTGCAGTCATCTTTTAGCAGCTGGGAGCTTTCCTGACTAAATATTTGTTTGGATTTTTTTTTTCTCTTTCGCTTGTATTTTTATTTATTTTACAAGTCCCAAGAGGCAAATACTAATACAAACACATCCAGAGGCCTATTAATAGCTCTGGGTTTGACTCATGGGCTGTTCTCAGGATCTTGAGCCATTTTACAAAGAGCTTCACTCCTGGATTTTTATCTTCCATTTTACAGTGGAAAAAACAGGGCTTGATGTTGCTGAGAAATCCTAATCCTGTGTTCTGCTCCACTCGTTCCCAGTCGGTATTTCTGGATTTTTGCTGTAGTTTAGATGGAGGGGAGATGAAATGGGAAGGAGCAAAGCATGCCACAAATGCCTGTGTACATTTTTTCCCTCCTCATGCAATGTGTGCTATGTGCATCTTTCTTCTTGTGCTTTATGGCAGAAATAATAGGTTTGCATATCCCAGAAGCCTCTTTATTTTTTCTTAAACAACTGAGATAGCTCCAACTCCACTATTCAGCACTGCTAATCTCTTTATAGCTCAGCTGACATCACTTTTTCTTTTTTATTTGGGGAACTGCAATGTATGATGGAGAAACTTTCCATGGATGTTTCTAAAATCTGAGTTAATGCTGCGACACAAACCCTGCTGGGAGGTGTGGAAACCAGCAAGGTGAAACGCTCATTTAGTTGCATACTTGGAATTTAGGCTCAAATAGTTTGGTTGCCCTTGGTGTTTGTATCTACAGGAGTAAAACTTGAGCAGAATTAGCTGTGAAGGACTGAGAGCTAAAAATACACTGTACAGGTTAAGCAACACTGTGGTCACGATTTCTTGATTCTCTGTAAAGTTGTGGATCCAATTTTTCCATTGGTGTAAATGATACCACTGGGAGCACTTTGCCTTTGGGTGGTTTTAGACATATTAACTGTAAATTAGTTTATGGCAGCTGGGAAATATTTAGAAGCTCTGCAGAGGTCAGAGGGGTGGATGTTGTCTGCACATCCCATGCAGGATGGGTGTAATTTGGCCAAAGGTTCATCACTGAGTGGGAGAAGGGAAGGCAGGGCTGGAAATGCTTTTGGGCTGTGTCTGCTCAGCTCTGAACTCATAAACTGCTGCTCCTGATGAGCAGGCAAGTCTTGGTTTACATTTCCAGAGCGGTAAAAGCACGTGAACCTTTAAAACAGCAAACGGGGGCTGAAGGGAAATTTCAATTAAGGCAAAGTGCCTGCTGACCTCGTTTGTCAGAGGAGTAACTTAATGAAAGTTTTGGGGTGTGCAGTGGGGCAGAGAAACTGATAATGCCTCTGGAATGTGTAAATCCGTGGGGGAAGGTGCTGCTGATGTTGTCAGGGGAAATCACAGAATCCCAGAGTGGTTTGGGTTGGAAGGGACCTTAAAGGTCACTCAATCCCTTGGACAGGGACACCTTCCACTGCCCCAGGTGCTCCAACCTGGCTTTGGGCACTGCCAGGGATCCACCACAGCTGCTCTGGGCACCTCGTGCCAGGGCCTGCCCACCCTCCCAGGGAACAATTCCTGCCCAATACCCAACCTAACCCTGCTCTCTGTCAGTTTGGAGCCATCGCCCCTCGCCCTGTCACCCCAGCCCTTGGAAAGGGCCTCTCCATCTTTCCTTCAGCTCCTGGAAGGCCACAACGAGGTCACCCCAAAGCCAGGCTGGACAATCCGAATTCCCCCAGCCTTTCCCAATTTTGAAGAATCCAATTCTTTTCCAGGCTGGACAATCCCAATTCTCAGCCTTTCCCAGTTTTGAAGAATGCCAATTCTCGTGCAGACCGAATAATCTCAATTCTCTCAGCCTTTCTCAATTTTGAAGAATCCCAATTCTTCGGCAGGCTGGACAATCCCAGTCCTCCCAGCCTTTCCCAGTTTTGGAGAATCCCAATTCCTCTCCAGCCTGGACAATCCCAGCCTTTCCCAATTTCGAAGATCCCCAATTCTCCCAGCCTTTCCCACTTTTGAAGAATCCCAATTCTTTTCTAGGCTGGACAATCCAAATTCTCCCAGACTTTCCCAGTTTTGAAGAATCCTGATTCTTCTCCAGGCTGGACAATCCCAGTTCTCCCAGCCTTTCCCAGTTTTGAAGAATCCCAGTTCTTGTGCAGACTGAATAATCTCAATTTTGGAGAATCCCAATTCTTCTCTAGCCTGGACAATCCCCATTCTCCCAACCTTTCCTCTGCTCACCTTGGTGGCCACATTAAACCAGGCAAAGCTGACAATGCTGAGGAGCACAACAGCTTGGCCTTGTCACTTCTTTAAAACATCTTTTGAAAGACACATAGGAGGAATAATAAATGTATTATTATTTATATTATGATTTTAAAAAATACATTTATTATTATTTATCTTACTGCAGGTTCTTTAGTACACTCCCAACACTTCCAAGCCATGGAGGTGTGGTGTTCCTGTGCCAGGGAACTGCACTCACTCCCCAGAAATGTGAACTCTGGGCCAAATACTCCTCTGTGCCTCTGAACCTTGTACATATATTTGCAAAACTTCAAGCTGCCTAATTGGAGGCAGCATCATGCTATTTTGAAAGCTACATTTCCAGTTGTATTACGTGCGCTCTGTGTTGGGGATGGGTTTTTGTTTTTTTTTTTTTTTCTCCTCCCTTTCTAATTGCTGTCTTTTGCTGTTTTTAAGGACTGTTTCCACACCAGGCTCGTTGCTGGTTCATAACAACCACAAGCTGGGTATGGCATTAATAAGGAACTAGGCTTGGTGCCTAATGAAATGCAAAAGTGATCCCAGCCCTGGGTGTGTGTGTGTGTGTGTGTGTGTCAGGTGAAAGCAAAGCAAACCCCGTGGCACTCCCAGCTTTGGGTCTCTCTGCTCTGTTTAAGAAAAGAAAATTGCTTTATTCCTTTATTTTTTGGGGCAGTTCAGTGGGAAGCTGTTGTGGAGGAGGAGCTGCCGCCGAGCCAGCTCTGCGTTCTGCAATTATTGGCAAGCAAAGCAAACATTTCATTTCCCTGTAATTAGCTGCAGTTTAGGGAGGGCAGGTTAATTTGGACTCCACGCCCTGTCTGTGCAAGAAACGCCAGTGCTGGATTGGATTCTTTCAGGCTCTGGGCAAAGGGGTTTAAAGGGATTTTTCAGAAGTGAAAGCTGGAGGAATGAATCACAACAAATGTATTCTACCCCTCTTCCTTCCCTCCTTCCAAATAGCAAATCTCAGGATGCAAAGATGGTGTGAAAATGTATTTATGAGATGGTGTGAAAATATAATTATTATATTAAATTGGATATTATGGGGCTTTTCTATATGGCCAAACCACATATTTCAGCTTTTTCTTGCTACAGGGAAGCTTGAGCTCTCTAGGCTTGGGCATATTTGTCTATGGCCTACTTCAAAATAAATAAATGAGTGAGAAAATTGGGTCATAACTTCTGAAATCACAAGCTTGACCTTTCTCCTGTACCTGGTCACTTGTATTAAATGAGTCATGCAGTCAAAGCTTGGAGAGGAACAAGTCCCGAATGTTTCTTTTCATGATGCTGGGGGCTCATTTTGTGTAAATTGTTGTCATGATAAATTTTTCTGGAAGCCTTTTTAGAAACACGCTTGGCCTCTTTCAGCATTTGTGGTGTTTAATATTTTGCATTCAAAGCTGTCAAATTTTTCTCTCCCAGAGGTGAAAACAGGGATTCAGTAATTTGTTGGGAAACCAGTAGGAAATCACCTGGGATTTGGCAGCCTCCATTCCCCACCAATTTCTGAGCGGGTTTTGTGCTTGCTCTGAGCTACATTCAGTGGCCAAACCTTCCCCCTATTACTCAAATCTTGCTTTTAGGCGGAATCTGAAGGCAGCATTAAGGAAACACGAGCAGCCTTGGTTTATTTATGTTCCCTCCAGTGCCCCCTCCCCAGTTTTCATTAATTTGGCTGCTTGCAGCCCCTGGTAGGGATATCCAACAATAAATGGCCTTGTGTGACAACTTGAGGGCCTGCAGAGGGAAAGCTGCTGCTGCTCTGAGCCTTGGAAATCAGTCAGGAGTGGAAGAACAGCTCTGGCTGCTGGAAATGTCCCCGAGCCCTCCCCTGTGGAGAGTTTCTTGGGCACTCAAAGTTCTTGCAGGGTGCTGGCCCGAGCAGCAGAGCGGCACAAAGGGCACATTGAGATGGAGCTGGGGAAGCCCTCCTTCCCTGCCTGCCCTGTAAATGCAGCTCTTTCTCCACGAAAAGCCCTGACATCAGCTCTTGGAAAAATCCAACTGCTTGTGTCATGGAAAATAGCTGAGGCACTTGCTTGGGCTGAGGGGTGAATGGCTGAATGGATGGAACTTCTCTGGAGATGCTTTTCTTGCTTTTCTGAGGGACCGAAACCCTTCCCACCTCAGGGCTTTGCAGGGGAGGACGCTGAGCAAGGAGCTGCAGCTGGCTGTAGTAAACCCCGAGTAGCCTGCTTGTCATTTTTACAGGCCACAGAATGATGATGCATTCCTGTGTCATCAGGAAATTCCACGTGTGGAGGCAAATCTCCAAATTCCTGCTGTTTGTTTTATGGCGAAGATTTGTCTTTGCATTCTGGTTTTCTTTCATCATTTTAAGCGGGTTTCTTTTCCCTCTTTTCTTGCTCCCTTCTCATGCTGCCGCCTTTCTCTTCACCCCTCTTGCTGAAGCCCACAACCACAAGAATGAGAGAGAAATTTGTATATAGATATTTAATTTTGTAAAGCTCAAAGAGGAAGCTGTGAAGGCAAGGCACCAGTGGAATTCTCCTTCCCTGGAATTCTCCTTCCCTTCTCTTCACCCCTCTTGATGAATCCCTCAACCACAAGATATATTTATAGATATAGATGTATATTTATAGATAGATATTTATGTATTGATAGATAGATATTTAATTTTCATATAGATATAAATAGATATTATATATAGATACTTAATTTAAAATATATATATATTTAATTATTATATAGATATAATATATGGATATTTCATTTTTTATATAGATATTTAATTTTTTTAAAGCTCCAAGTGGAAGCATCCTGTGAAGGCAAAGGACCAGTGGAATTCTCTTTCCCTGTAGAATTCTCCTTCCCTACTTTTCACCCCTTTTGATGAATCCTTCAACCACAAGAATGAGAGATATTTATAGATACAGATATATATTTATAATCTATATATAGATATTTCATTTTTATATGGATATATAGAGATATATATAGATATTTCATTTTAAAAAATATAGATATTTACATATAGATATTTCATTTTTATATAGATATTTCATTTTTATATAGATATTTCATTTTTATATAGACATACAGTTGTTATATATATATATTTATTTATTTAATTTTTATATAGATATTTAATTTTTTCAAAGCTCCAAGAGGAAGCTGTGAAGGCACCAATGAAATTCTCCTTAGAAACACCTCCCTCTTGGTGCCCTGACCCTCCCCATCATACAGATGGAACTTGCCAGCCTTCCAGACTTTGTTTTTTTATCAAATTCATCTTAACCCAGTTGAAGTGTTTTGCTCAGCACGTTGGTTGCCATGGCACCAGTCCCTTGCATTGATCCATCCCCTGATCCATCAGGAATATGCTGATGGGCTCTGTTGGCTACTCTGCATTTTCTCTCCCAACAGCAAAATGGAATGGCATATTCTGGTTATGGCTGGAGACATTAGTGGCTGAAAAATGATGGAATATTGAGTGGGAGGCATTTGCTGATGTTTTATTGAGGCAAATGCAGCACTGGGGGTGTTCAGGGGGGTTGGCACAGAAGGTGTTGGCTCTGTGGGCTCTCCAATCCCTTCCCTACATTCCCCATGTTCTTTTCTGGAGGCTGCACTCCTGTCCATGAGCTGTCAGCAGTGCAAGGTCAACAGTGCCAGGGAGGATTCCTCCGTGAGTCACTGTGTCAGCTGTGCTGCCTGGACTCCCACAAAAATAACACAGAGCTCGCAGTGCCTCCCTGGGCTCTGCCTCCCTGCAGGTCCCAAAAATCCAACCCTGGGCTCTGCCTCCCTGCAGGTCCCAAAAATCCAACCCTGGGCTCTGCCTCCCTGCAGGTCCCAAAAATCCATCCCTGGGCTCTGCCTCCTTACAGGTCCCAAAAATCCATCCCTGGGCTCTGCCTCCCTGCAGGTCCCAAAAATCCAACCCTGGGCTCTGCCTCCCTGCAGGTCCCAAAAATCCATCCCTGGGCTCTGCCTCCCTGCAGATCCCAAAAATCCATCCCTGAGCTCTGCCTCCCTGCAGATCCCAAAAATCCAACCCTGGGCTCTGCCTCCGTCTCTCTGCCTCCTTACAGGTCCCAAAAATCCATCCCTGGGCTCTGCCTCTTTGCAGGTCCCAAAAATCCATCCCTGGGCTCTGCCTCCTTCTCTCTGCCTCCCTGCAGGTCCCAAAAATCCAACCCTGGGCTGTGAAACCTCCCAGGAATCCCATTTGGATCCTTGTTTTCCAGTCTGTTGCCATCAGTATGCAATGGGTTTGGGTTTGTTTTTTTTTTTTTTTTTAATTTAGGGAAAAAACACAGTGTTTTCCTGAGCTCCTGTGCTTTGATCCATGGCAAAGATGCCCCAGCAGAAAGCTGCTGTTCGTGCTGAGGAGAATGGAGGGGATGTGCTGGGTCAGGGCTGTCCCAGGACTTTCCCTTGGGACACAAAACTGCCTCCAGCTCCTGTTGGTGCTGCCCTCTCCCCTGAAACCTTGGTCAGGGCTTTTAGAATCCTGCTCTGGTGGATCTGTGCCTCTACAACCCTGGAAACAGATTCCCTTCCTTGTTTTTCCTTTCCTTTCCTTGTTTTTCCTTTCCTTTCCTTGTTTTTCCTTTTCCTTTTCCTTTTCCTTTTCCTTTTCCTTTTCCTTTTCCTTTTCCTTTTCCTTTTCCTTTTCCTTTTCCTTTTCCTTTTCCTTTTCCTTTTCCTTTTCCTTTTCCTTTTCCTTTTCCTTTTCCTTTTCCTTTTCCTTTTCCTTCCTTTTCCTTGTCTTTCCTTTTCCTTCATTCTGTCTCCTCCATTTAAAACCTTCTAGATTTAGACAAAAAATGCATAATTTCTCTGAGTGCTGTCAGTGAGGTCCAATCATGGTGTTGAAAATGAAGTTTAATGGGTATTAAAGGAGCTGGATGAATAGGAATAGTCGTGGAATTGTTCAGTGATTTTTTTTTTTTTTTTTACCTGTCACCCAGGAACAGAGTTTGGTTTTTCCAGGATGTGTTTGGGGATGTGTGAACAAGAGGAAAGAACAATCCTGCTCAGCATTCCCAAAATCCTGAGCACCCATCCCTGGCAGTGTCCCAGGCTGGACAGGGGAAGGTGTCCCTGCCATGGCAGGGTGAGCTCTGAGGTCCTTCCAACCCAAACCATTCTGGAATTCTGACCAAGTTAAAATCATTTTTCACCAAAATCCCTGGACCTGATGGTGGCCAAAGGCTTCTCATTGACTCCTGAGTTGGTGGAAACATCCTGAATTAGGATGAGATTTTAAAAATCCAGAATTTTTGGTTTTTATTGGGGGGAATTTGAGATAACCTTTGGTTTTCCTTTTCTACTCCTAAATATATCCCTAAAAAAGATCAATGATCAGCCCTGGACTGTTTCTCCTCCTGAATTTGGCATGATCAGTTGTGTTGGCTGCTTTCCTTTGAAATTTATAATTCATTCAGAGGGTTTTTCTGCAACAGGCAACATCTTATTTAAATGAAACTAATAAAGCACTGAAGCAGCTTCTATTGCAACTGTTCATCTCCTAATTAAAGATTAGTTCTGTCAAGCAAGCACTTTTTGGCTGTTCTCTTCTGCATGGGTTTCACAACATTTCTTACTCATCTGGGCACAACTTGGAGTAATTTCTCCTTGCAAACACACACAGGCTTCATTTCAGGCATGTGAGCAGTCCTGGAACTAAAGTTAGGCACATGAATAAATATTTCCAAGGTTGAGGCCCTTGTCTGAATCTAAATATTTTTCTCTTTGATCAGTTTTGGAGATAGCAGATAGTTGAATTCTGGTAATATTTTAGTAGGGGAGGGAAAATAAAAAAAAAAAAACAAAAAACAAAAAACTCCCAACATGGTTATCTGGATGCTGTGCTATTTATGGTCAGCTATATTTTCATCCTCCCAGGCTAGAATGGAATGCTTTGTACTGCTGGAAGCTGGGAATCCTCCCTGCTCTCCTCTTTTTTGACACATTAAGTTATAAAATCACCTTTTTCTGCTTGGTTTCAAGGTGGTTATTAGGCCTCTGTGTGAGCTAACCTGAAATCCAATGTTTAATCCACGCTGTTGCTACTTGTAGGTGTATTTTCCTCACTTAAATAGATTTTCCTAATGCAGCATGACTAAGAAGACACACTTTTAGTCATTTGATGCATTTAAATGACTCAAATTATTCAGGGCCCAGCGTTTTAAAAAAACAAAATCTGCCTTGGCTTTTAATTGGTGGTGGTGTTTGGGAGAGTGGAACAACTCGTTTGAAAATGTGCTGATGTTCATCAGTTATCAGACAAAATGTCTACAGGGTTTTTATCGTGGAGCCTAAACTTGCCAGCTCCATTTGGAATGAAGGCTCCAGCTGTTCACCACACCCTGCTCTTGCTGCTGTTTACAGTAGGAGGTGAAATGTATTTTAATTTGAATTATGTTGTGCTGGGTGCTGTAGCACGGTGAGGGGATTTTTCAGGGCTGCTTTCAGATTTGATGTAATTTCCAAGTGAGGATCAGTTGCAGTGAAACGCAGATAAACTCCCAGGAGCTCCTCTGTGATCTTTGATTGGGTTTTATCCATTTTTACTCTGCCTCCTGCTGTGGTGGCACGGTGTTTGGGAAATGAGGAATGGCTTCCAGGGGCTGTGCAGGGCAATGGGAGAAGGGAGGAATGTGGTGCTGAGTGCTCCCAGCCAGGATCGGTGTTGGAGCCTCAGCTCAGCTCAGTCTTCCACCTGAAACTTCTGTGATTTCATAACTCAGTGCCCAGGAATGATTTCAGATGCAGGAAGGGACATTTTTGGGGGCTGGAGAGCTTTCACCTTCAGCCTGGCTGGACAAAGCCCATCCATGGATTTTAGGGAATACCTGTGAAGCAAAGGAAAGGCAGGAGAGGGTGGGGAGTGGTGCTTGTGCAGCACCCAGAGGCTGTGCTGGGATCATCTGCTGCCTCCTTCCCTGCTCCCACAGTGTCCCTGTGTCCATCCCTGCTCCCACAGTGTCCCTGTGTCCATCCCTGCTCCCACAGTGTCTGTGCCTCCATCCCTGCTCCCACAGTGTCTGTGCCTCCATCCCTGCTCCCACAGTGTCTGTGCCTCCATCTCTGCTCCACATCCTCTCCCCATGTCCATCCCTGCTCCCAGCCTGTCCCTGTGTCCATCCCTGCTCCCACAGTGTCTGTGCCTCCATCCCTGCTCCCACAGTGTCCCTGCCACCTTCTTTGCTCACCAACCAATCCCTGCTCCCAAGCCTGTCCCTGTGTCCATCCCTGCTCCCCAACATGTCCCTTCCTCCTTGTTTGCTTCTCAACTTGTCCCTGTCTCCATCCCTGCTCCATCCCTGCTCCACATCCTCTCCCTGTGTCCATCCCTGTTCCAACCTCTCCCTGCTTCCTTCCCTGCTCCCCAACTTGTCCCTCTGTCCATCCCTGCTCCCACAGTGTCCCTGCCTTCATTCTTTGCTTCCCAACTTGTCCCTGCTTCCATCCCTGCTCCCACAGTGTCTGTGCCTCCATCCCTGTTCCGCATCCTCTCCCTGTGTCCATCCCTGCTCCCACCCTGTCCCTTCCTCCTCCTTTGCTTCCCATCCTGTCCCTGCCTCCATCCCTGCTCCCATCTGTCCCTGTCTCCTTCTTCGCTTCCCAACCTGTCCCTGCCACCTTCTTTACTCCCCAGCCTGTCCCTGTGTCCGTCCTTGCTTCCAACCTCTCCATGCCCCCATCCCTGTTCCCAACCTCTCCCTGCCTCCTTTCTTTGCTCACCAACCCATCCCTGCTCCTCAACTTGTCCCTGTCACCTTCTTGGCTCCCCATCTTGTCCCTGCCTCCATCCCTGCTTGCTTGGGACAAGAAGGAACCTCAGGAAGCTGAGCCAAGGGGCTCCAGCACTGCTTGGAACGGGGACACAGCCCTGGGATGGGGTCCCAGCCCTGGAGTGGGGACACAGCCCTGGGATGGGGTCCCTTCCCAGGCAGGAGGATTCCCCAAACCCAGCCTGACCCCCTGTGCCATCCAGCTGTGAGCACAGCTGTGGGTTGGGAATGGGGATTTTGGCTCCCACCCCACGGGAATTGGACGTTCACCGGTAACGTCACAGCGCAGTGAAAGGTTCCGGTGTTTGCAGCGCTGCTTTGTTTACAAAAACTTTAAAGTTCCTTCCTAAATAATTAATCACTCAGCCCAGTATAATAAGCAGAAAGGTTTTGCACAACTTCTGGGCCTGGAAAATAGGACATGAGTGTTTCACAGGTAATAAAGAGCTCTGAACCAGGCCAGAGGTCCAGCAGTGAACTCACTTTGGGTTATCCACCAGCTCTGCCTGGTGCTGCAGCAGTTCTGGGTGCTGATAAGAACCTCTCTAGGATCAAGTTGGTCACTAAAATGCTTCATTAAAATATTTACTAGTGGTGTTTTGTGCAGCTCAGAAGTTCAAATGCATCAGATAAAAAATTGGGTGTAATTCATCCTAAGCATCTTTTCCTATCTTTCCCTGGATTCCTTTTTTTTTTCCTCTTTTTTGCTTTTCAGTGAAAGACTTGATTACTCTGCATCTGCTGGCTGCTCAGGGTTCAGGCAGGGTTAGATTGGCCTGAGATGACTTTTGTTTGCTTTCCTTTGGGCTTCAAGCTGTCTGTCCTGCACTGGGTCCTCCTTCCCTGCTTGCAGTTGCTAACTGGGGGATGGGATGCTGCAGAGATGTGGCTTTGCAGGTACAGCAGAACGAGGAGAGGATGCTTCTCATTTGAATCAGAGTGGATTTCCCAGGCTTTTAAGATTAAAATAAAGCTTTTGGGGGCAGGAGGAAGGAGGATTACCACTTCTTGCCTTTAATTAATTAACTTTTTGCTGTTTATGCAATCACAGGCCCTATCTACCCCCTTAATTTGGAAGCTGCTGTTGTAGTTCAGCTGAATTCAGTGCTGTTATCTGAAAGATGGCAAGTGTCTTGCTGTGGATAATTATTTTCCAGGAACAGGCAGACAGCATTTTAATTTCCCTTGCCTAATGTGTCATCAGATGCTCGTTCTGGAGTTCCATATTAGTGCATGTTTGCACAGGGGCTTGGCGTGTGGGAGCTGGCCAGTTTTGGGTGGATCCACCCTTGATGGCACAGCTCTGGCTCCCGGAGAGGGCTTGGGCTGGCTCCGTGCAGCCACTCAGGGGTTTCAGCTAATGGGGAGGGAGCTCCTGGAGCTTCAGGGCTGGGCTTTTCCTGCCTGGGCCACTCCAGGTGGAATTACGGAGGGGAGGAGGTGACAGGAGGAGCATTCAGGGCAGTTTTGTGCTGGGATCTTGGCTGGAATGGTCTGGAAAACTCTGGGGGAGTGGTTTGGTTGAGGGATGGGGCTGTGTTTCAGCTCAGGATCACAGAAATGCAGGGATGGGGGCTCCAGACCCTCCGAGTGTCCAACAACCTTTTCCAGGGAGAAATTCCTGCTGTGCCCAGCCTGCGGCTGTTCCCTCTCATCTTTCACTCATTTGGGAGAAATTCCAAACCCCCCTTGGCTCCAACCTCCTTTCCCCTGAGCCTGGCTTTGGAGCTATTCACAGAATTCACAGAATTTTCAGAATTTACAGAATCACAGAATCACTGGGTTGGAAGAGACCTTCAAGATCATCAAGTCCAACCGAGCCCCAACCCCTCACCCAAACCCTGGCACCCAGTGCCACATCCAGCCTTTGTTAAACACACCAGGGATGGGGACTGCACCACCTCCCTGGTGTAGAACATTCCAGAACTTTATCACCCTTTCTGTGAAAAACTTTTTATTGATATCCAACCTGAATTTCCCTTGGTGCAGCTCGAGGCTGTGTGCTCTGGTTCTATCCCTTCTGCTCCTTCTTGACTTCCAGTGAATTTGTGAATCCCAGTCCCTCTCCTGTTGTCCTTTTCTAATCCAGATTTGGGGACCATTTGTCACGAACAAATTGGTGTGTTTAACCTAAAAACATAAAATGAAATGTGAAAATAAAAGGTCATTTCTTGCCCTGGTCACCTCTGTGGTGTTCGAGTTGAATTTCTTCCCTCTAATCCCTCGCCCCAGCAGTTCCTGAAAATTGTATATAAATAGGAGAAAATGCATTAAGAATAATTATTTTATATATAGGGGGAGATTATCAGCTATAAACCACCTGCAGAGCCTTCATTTAGAGCACAAAATGATTTAAGTTACCTGTTCTTGCCTTGCACAGCTCCAAATGTGTGTTTTGCTTTCCTGGTGAAGGATCTAAAGCACAAATGGAGTAGGAATGGAGCTGAGCTTTTGAGTGTGGGAAGGAAATAATTTTGTTTTATGAGAGTAGAAGTTTTGGTGGATGGCACCACCTTGTTCTGTCAGGAATTCAAGGAAAAAAATATCCTGGATTCATAAATGCTGCGTTTTCCTCTGTTAAAAATGCAAATATAATTTGTTCTCCCTTCAGCTTTGTTCCTTTTGTTATCTGTGTGTATAATACTACTTGGAATAGGTAACTTAATTTCAGCTTTGTTGCATTACCTCAAAGATGTCAAGTTTATGGAGTTCCATAAAAATAGAGATTTTTTTGTGAAGGTACCACAGAAGTGTAAAATAACTGTTTGTATTGAAGCACTAATGCTGATATCAATATCAATATTGATATCAATATATCAATACCTAACACTGATAAAGAAAAGTTCATTAAACTTCTTTTTTTTTTTTTTCTTTTCAGGTTTCCTCTCAAAAAACCTTCGAGGTGAGTTCCTGAAATTTGCTTTTTTTTCCTGTATTGTAAATTATGCTGCAGCATTTTTGCAGGAGGAATGCTTTTAAAAGTTTTTAAAATATGTATATATATATATACAAACACAGCTTGTAGTGCCCATTACAGATGTGAGGAAATCAATATCCAGATGGGGATGAGGTGCCAAAAATAGATTTATTGGTGGTGTCCTTGGCATGGGGTGAGCATTTGCATTCTGTGACTTGTTACCTGAGCTTTGAGATGCTCAGGGAAGGAAAGGGACACTGGGTACAGGTGCTTCCCTCTGGGGAGATCCTAAATCTTTAATTCTGGCATGCTGGAATATTTAAAGTTTGCTGGGAGGGTTAAGATTTCAGAAGGGCTTTTTCCATTAAATTTATTTGGCTTTTAAGATAAAACATGGGCTTATGCTGAGTGCTAAAGAGAACGCACTTGCTGTTACCAAGGCTGTTCCTGGAGCCTTGGATCCCCTCCCAGAGATTGCAAGGGAGATCATTTTCCCCTCTGAATTCAGCCTGGGAATAAATATTTTAAAGGCAACTCGATGCCCGCGCTTTAATGTGAATTTCTGGCGAGCAGGCAGAGCTGGGTGAGCTTTGTGCGAGCGCTCAAGCTGCTCCTGTGGGCTCTGGTGTGAGGATATTTTGCTTTTCTGTGCCCCAGACACGGCAGCATTCTGAGCAGAGAGTCTCCAGCAGACAAGAAGCAGAAGGTTGAACGCTGCAGCAGCACCCACGACTTCGACCCCACAGGTAAAATCCCAAAATTCCAGGGAAAAAAAAACAAAACCCAAACAAAAGCACTGGGAAATCGATTAAAAATGATTTTAATGTGGTTTTCAGAGCTGTGTTGTTCTGCAGAAGGCAGTGTGGGCATTGAAGTGAATGTGGGCTTGATTTTAAACACCCTCATCATCAACCTGGATTAGTGTATCAGTAAATAATTGCAACTACTTCCACTTTCAGCAGAGTCAGGAGGCAAAGGCTGTAATTAGCTGTGAGGAGCTCTGTAGTGAAATCTGAATTTGGGATGCGGTTGGCCCAGCCAGGGCTGAGTTTCCCTGCTGGGGTTTTAATTTTGGGGGGTTTCTTTTGTTCTTGAGTCGATTTTGATCCCTCTTCACCCCTTGCAAAGTGAATTTGTGCGTCCCAAGGTGAAGCATTTGAAGATAAACATTTCATTTTAAAGGATTTGCTGTCCTGTGATTTAGCCTGGTTTTATTTTAGTTAAATTAGGGAGATGAGTGTGCACACAGGATTTTTGTTCTCTCTGGAGCACTCCCCCAGTGCCTGCTCATGGAATTCCTGCCTGAGCCTCCTGGCCCCACGCAAGGTGCATTTTTCCTGTTTGTTTGTGCATTTGGGATTTTCCCTGGGGCTTAGGGAGGTGAATGGAAGGGGGGCACAGCTTGTAGGATGTGGGGATTTTTGTGCACGAGGCCGATGTTTATAAACCACCCTGGTGATGGTTTCTGCCACTGGCTGCGTGAGTCATTCCAGTGTGCACAAAATAAATTAAAAAGGGCTTTAAATGCTCATTTAATGGGGAAAAAAAAACTGGTTTAGTGCTCATCTTCTTTTCCTTTGTCATTTGGGACAGGTAATGTAAAATTATTTCAGGCTGGGGGAGCTCCCAGGCTGTGAACTCATTTTGTGGAAGGAATTTAATTTCTCCAGAAACAAACCTGAGGAATGCTGTAATCTTAATTTGCAGGGAGTCACTCCAGAGTTGAGAGCTGTTACCTGACCCCGTGCTTTGATAGGGGAGCTCTGCAGTGCAGCCTGCAGAAAACCCTTTTCTTTTATTTAAGGGGTGAATTGAGGATGCTGAACTGCTGTGCCTGTGCTGGGTGTTGACTCTGGGGTGGGAACACTGCCTTGTGCTTGGACTGGTTTTTATCTGTTTTACTGCAGAGAGCTCCTGTGGTCGTGTCCTAGCTCCTGTAACAGATTCTGTGTGCTGTTACCTGTGTCTCCCTGTATTATTCACCCTTATTCCAAACGTTCCACCTGTGTTTTGTTCACATCTTATTTGTGTTTTGCACGATTTAACCCGAGAAAATCCGAGTCTGTGTTGTTTTTCATGAAGTTTTTTTTTTTTTTTTTTCCTCATGTTTGGTCTCCATATTTTCTATATCTCTCTCTCCTTCTCTCCTGCTCTCGTGCAGATAGCTCCTCCAAGAAGACAAAGTCTAGTTCTGAGGAGAGTAGATCCGAGACGTATGGTAAGCCAAAGCTGCAGCCTCCCCCTGGGCAGCTCCTGCTTCTCCTGTCTGTGACTCCCAGGCTTCTCCCTTCCCCTGATCTGCATGGTTGGCTCTGCAGCAGGGACTGCCCTTCCATCCTGCTTCAGTTCTCAGCTTGTAGCGTGCTAGTGGCTGGAAAATTGTTATTTTTTTTCAGTTTGGCACCTGTGGAGGTGTCAGGGTCCACCTGAGCTGCTCCTTGTGCCAGGTGAGCAGGGCCACCAGGCCATGGTGAGAAACAGGGACAGGGTTTTGAGCTGGTTTTGACCCATTTAGGCATTCACTCCTAACCCAGGCAGGGTTTACTGGGGATGTGAGCAGCAGGGACAGGGTTTTTGAGGTGTCTTTGAGGTGTTTGCCTCCAGCATCCAGCAGGGATTTCCTCAGCCTGGAAATGCTCTGCAGCCCAGGAACAGCCAGAGCTGCCCTTCCATTCAGCTTCAGCTCTCAGCTTGTGGCTGGAAAATGTTCAATTTGGCACCTGTGGAGGTGTCACTGGGTGCTCCTGGCACTGAGGCAAAGGTCCCAAAGGGTTTTGTGCTTGTAGGAAAGTCTGGGCCATATTCTCAGTCGTTGTTTGTAGGGGATCTCTGTCGGTTCCTTTTGACAGAAATGGAAAAATGTGTCTGTGACTAATTTAAATAAGTGGAAGGATGTGAACTTATTCCCTGTCCCTGAGAGAGGGAGTGACCCTGCACTCCTGGGCAGTAAACTGATATTCCCAGCCCCAAGTTTTTGATGGGAATATCCCCACCCATCCTGGTGCTGTCCCTACACCATGAGGGGCCTCTGTGCTCCCTCAGCTTTTCCAGCTCTGTCACTCTTGGGGCTGTGAAATCCCCCTGCTCTGGGGACTTGTTCCACTTCCAGTCCTGGAGATATTTGCATTTAGGCCTTAGGATCTAGAAGGCAGTAAGGATTCACAAGTTGTGTTTTGGATCCTATCAGCATCTTCAGCCCCTTGGACTTGGGCTGAATCTGGCTGCACTTCTTATTTCCAATTCTTATTTCCATGACTTCAGCCATAGGTTGTCTTTCTTTTCTTTTACTGTTTTTTTTCTATTTTATTTAATTCATGTTTAAAGCAGTCTGTGACACTTTCTAATTTTAATCTGCTCAGCAAATTGCTGCTGCTAAACCCTCTGTGGGATTTTGGATGCAGTGACTCCTCCAGAACCATCAGCTTTATCATTCCATTGCAATAAAACTGCCAGGTGTTCATGGCTGTGCTCCAGCGCCCTAAACCACCTCTGGAATACAAAGTGATGCTGTCAGAGCAAGAAACACTAAAAAATAACCAAACAACACCAACCCTGAGGAGTTTAAACCAACACAGGCATGTTAGGAAAAGCTGGTGCAGCTGGGGAGGTGTGTCCTGTTCTTTCTGTGAGATCTCTTCATTTCCCCTGGAATTTTGAATCACACAGTTATTAAAAAAAAAAAAAAAAAAAAAAAAAAGGCAAAGTAATATGATAGTCACGTTGCTGAGGGTGTGAGAGTGTTCCTTCAGGAGCTGTTAACACCTCTGGAGGGTGCCTTGATGGATACCTGTCTCGGGGAGAGCTGGCTTGCTGCAGCTTGTCATTGCTGCTGCCACCCTCGCAGGGAGCAGCAGGGACTGGGGCTGATTCTGGGGGTGTGAAGGCAGCTCAGCCACGAGAACCAGAGCCCTGTGCTCGTTTTGCCTGCTGCTGCTTCCTCACAGAGTGCTGGAGTGCTGAGGGTTAATGACACTCCTGTCATTAATGACATTTGCTGGGACATCTCTGTGTTTGTCCCTCTGCCCCAGCCTGGCAGTGCCAGAAACAAACTGAACTTCCTAACGGGAGTTTGGACTTCCCAAAACCAAATAGAACTTTCTAATGGGAGCTCTGACTTCCCAAAACCAAACAGAACTTCCTAACGGGAGTTTGGACTTCCCAAAACCAAACAGAACTTCCTGATGGGAGCTCTGACTTCCAAAACCAAACAGAACTTCCTAATGGGAGCTCTGACTTCCCAAAACAAAACAGAACTTCCTGATGGGAGTTTTGACTGCGCAGAACCAAATGGAAGTTTCTAATGGGAGTTTTGACTTCCCCAAAAAAACCCAGAACTTCCTGTGCATGAGTTCTGACTTCCTAGAAACAGACAGAACTTCCTAAAGGGAATTTTGACTTCCCAGAAACAAACAGAGCTTCCTAAAGGGAATTTTGACTTCCCAGAACCAAACAGAACTTCCTAATGTGAGTTTGGACTGCCCAGAAACAAACAGAACTTTCTAATGGGAGCTTTGACTTCCCAGAAACAAACAGAAGTTCCTAATGGAAATTTTGACTTCCCAGAAGCAAACAGAACTTGCTAACACGATCTCTGACTTCCCCCAAGCTTCCTGCAGATGTTGTCCCCGTGCCCAGGATCCCTGGGAGCAGCTCCCACTCATCCTTCCTGCCCTGCCCTGCCTTTTGTCTGCTTTTCCCAGGTTTCTCTGGAATGTGTGCAGGGCTCTGCTGTTTGCTTTGGAAGGCACCAAACTATTCCAAGCCCTCCAAGTAGAAACACTGTACTGATATTTTCCTCTCTGCTGACTGGATGGGGGCTGGAAAGGGAATAATGGGGAGGGCTGGAGTGACACAGGAAGAGAGGAGTGGCTTTGGTGGCTGTTTGTTCTCACCTCTTGAGATTTTTAATTCAGGAGCCAGAATTTCCTGAGGTCTGTGAGTGGCTTGAAAGGGCAGAGTGGTCATGGAGGGAATTGCTCTAATGTAAAGAAATTAATTTATAGTGACATAAAACTCTCAGTTTTTCATTCAGTAACTCAGCCATCTCACCTTTGTATATTCAACAAAATTCAGGTTATCAGGAGAGAGAATGACTGTAGTTTGTTATGCTGTAATTTTCTAATTAGTGCCATGACCTCCCATGATATTAAATATCTTTTTCTCAAAGTAGCATTTTCATCTCTTAAATGAACTTCAAACTGAAATTACCCTTCAGCGTGGTAGGTGAGGCATCAGCTTCTCTTTCCTTTTTCTCACAACTTCATTGCTCTCCAAAAATATTTTCCTTTATGTTTAGCAATCATCAATTTCTGGCTTGAATATTAGCCTGGACTTGACACAAACTCTTTCACATATTTTCTCCAACTTTGTGATAAGTTTTTGGTTCTTGTTTTGAATTCCAGATTTGAGATGTTTTGAAATTGAAACTTACTCTCTCCAGGTTTTTTTCTTTTTTCTTTTTTCTTTTTTTTTTTTTTTTTTTGCAGTCCTTACCAGCTTTGTGTCTTTATGTTGTGGCCTCCATTTTTCCAGAGAAATTTGCCTTTATAAAAGTTCATTTTATCCTTGTGGAGCAGCATTTCTGACAATATTTCGCGGACAAAAAGCTTCCCAAATGAAGTGGAGCATTTAGCCTCTCTGAAAACCCCAAGGGGTTTGGGTTTTTTGTTTACGGAGTGATTCATTTCAAATCCCTCTGTTAAACTGCATTTTCCTATGGTGGCCTCATGCCCCCAGGGGAGGTTTTGGTTCCCAAATCTCAGCTCCAGGCTTGGGCTGCACTTGGGAGATGGAATTCATATCCCATGGAATCCCAGGCTGCTTTGGGGTGGGAGAATCCTTAAAAATTATTTTTGTTCCAACCATTCCATGGGCAGGGATGGTGTAGGACTCCCAGGCTGCTTTGGGGTTGGAAGAATCCTTAAAAATTATTTTTGTTCCAACCATTCCATGGCTGGGAACAGTGCAGGAATCCCAGGCTGGTTTGAGGTGGAAAAATCCTTAAAAATTATTTTTTTCCAACCATTCCATGGGCAGGGACAGCTTGCAGTGGCCCATCTTGCCCTCAGCCTGGTCCATCCTGGTCTCTCCATCCTCTCAGTCAGGTTTTTAGAGTGAACCCCTGCTCTGTTTGTTGCTAAAGAAATTCCTGTATTGTTCAATAACTTCCCAATAGGATGTAGGGAAGAGAAAAAAGAAAAATGAGCTTCCCAGAGAAGCTGTTGGGCAGCCCAGAAGTGTCTGGCCAGGCTGTTTGGGACGATTATTTTGGCCCTGGGGTGTCAGTGACCTTGAGAAGTGCAGACTTTGTCCTTCCACCATCCCAAAGAGCCCTTGGAGAAGCGAGAGGGACGAGTGCCACCTACTGAAGCTCCTCTCAGCTTTCCTTGCAGCTTTTCTCTCTGCTTTCACTTTTCATTTTAACCTCTTTAACTCCAGCATGGGTTTGGCTGCTTTGTTGTCCTCCTGGCTTGAGTGAGTTTGGGGGAAATTTCATCTCCATGAGGACAGAAAATGTTAAAATTGATGGTTTTTCCTCCAGAATTTTAGGAATCCACTCCAGACACAAACAGAGACTGATTTTAAAGCTTAGTTAATGATGTCTCTTCACTTCATAACATAAGGATATTGTTAAGGAAAGCAAAAATCAGGGAATAAGATAATTAATTATTTTATTTTGAGTACTATCAATGACAAAATCTGATGGCTTTGTAATTCTCACTGAGTTTCAGCTGGAAAAAGTGAGATATCCTGGTGGGATATTTCAAAATGAGCAGAGTAAAAGCACTTGAAGGTTGCTTCAGGCAGGGAGTGCTATCAGAGCCGATCTAGTTCTGCAGGTCAATGTGTTATCTCCAGAAATCTTCCAGATAACTTCATTAAAATCACTCTAAAGTGTGTCTCTCTGTCAAGTGTACTATCTCCTCTGCCTCATTCCAGCCTTTTATATTGGATTAGGAGAAGGGTTAAGTGTCCCTTATCTGAAGAAAACAAGTACAGGAAAAAGCAATTATGGACTAATTTCAGCTCGAGTTGTCCTAATTCCAGTTGTTTCTCCATTCTAAATCTATGAGGTGGTCTTGGGTGAAATTGAAGGTTGAGGACTGAAGAGTTTAACTTGAATAAACTTGAATTACATTCAGTTATCCTCTGCCAGGTCAGTTTATGTGGTGTGGGCACTGGTTTGGCATCAGAGGAAGTTTATCAGTAAATCCAAGGATTATTTCTCCTGGAGAAAAAGAAATCCAGGGGCAGAGCAGGCTCAATTTCAGACATTGAAATGAATGAATTAAATTAGCTACCCTTTAACCAAGGCCAGTCTTTGTGAGTGAAAAGCTGAGTTTGGTGCCTTGCTCAGGAGCTGCTCCTCTCAAGCAGCCCCAGTTCCCACACCCCAGCCCCGGGCAGCATTCTTGGGAAGTGAGACTTCAAGCAGCTTTGGTCATATAAAAGCAGGGGAGGTGCAGAGGGAGAGGCTCCTTCCTCAGTGCTCCCTGTGCACAGGGGGGTGAAAGGTGGGGGGATTTTCCTCATTTTCCTTGCCATCCCCTCCCCAGCCCTGCAGAGCAGCTCTCCCCTGTTTTGTTGGCAGGAGGGGAATTCCTGGGATGTGATGGTGCTGCAGAAGCCCTGGAATATTTTTTCCACTGCTCCCACACCCAATTTTCATCGGTGCCACGCTGGAGGGAGGGCAGGACTGGCTGGGCAGGCAGCGTTGGCTCTTGGGGCTGCTCATTTCCATGGGGAGTTGCTGCAGAGCAGTGAAAGGAGGCTTGGGAGCGGTGTGAGCCAGGGGATGACTCCCTGCTCTGCTCCCATTCATACCTTAAAGCTCGTTCCAGAAAAGCCAGTCTGGCTGGGACAGCATCTCCCCAATTCCCCCCTGTTCCCTGCACACCAAACAAAACTGCTGCACTGGTTTGGGACAGCTCTGACTCCTTTCTCGAGGTGCCAGTGTAGGAACTTTACCTGCTGTGCCTTTAGAAATAGAAAAGCAAAGCAATCTGTTAGAAATAAAGGTGATGGAAATCACCCTGGAAAGCATTTCCAGAGTTCCTGAAGTCACTTTTCAGGGTGAGGGCTCCATTGTGGGAGGATTTCTGCAGGTGATCCTAGGAATATGCCAGGACTGCTTTGTCTTGCCCTTGTTCCATTTCCAGGGGAACAAAAGACATCCCCAGCATTCCACCTGGTCCAAATGCTGCACCTACTCAATGAATTTACCTCTGCGTTTGTGTTCACGTTATGCTGAGTATACCAGGAAACAAAACAAGTTGTCTTTGATGCCTCACAGCAGATTAAAGGAGGGGCACATTCAAACTCATCTCCTGGGATTTTGGCCCTGGACTGGTCTTTATTTCAGAAATCCTGCTCAGGACAGTTAAATATGGCTTGTACTTACTCACTTCTGCTGTTCTGGCTCTGTGCAACATTTCACCTGGAGCAGAAGGTGCCCCAGGAGGAGATTTTGGCTGAGAATTGTGAGAATTTTCCTGATCAATAAATCTGTTTTAGCCCAACCCTTTCATATTACTCTGAGGGATTTGTGCTTCTGTTTTAGAGCAGCCTGCAGAACCTGTGAGGTGTTCCTGAACTATTAATGCAGACAAAAGAAATCCTGCTCATTGGTGTGGGTACTGCTGCTCTTCTTTAAAAGCTGCTTTTCCCTCAGGTTGTTTCTGATGTGCCAGAGCTGTCTGCATCTCTGTTTTGTGTAGCTGGAGCAATAAGCTTGACCTGTCTTGACATCCCTCTCCATTTCTGGACTGCCGCCCTGTTCCTGTCTCTCCTCTGTGCCGTGTTGTCCCCGTTCCTTTGAGCTCTGTGTGATTATCTGGGAGGATAAGGTTTTGGACTGATGCCTGGCTCGTGTCTCTGTGTGTTGCCCTCCCTGTGGTGCCCCTGTGTCCCCCAGGCCTGGTGCAGAGGTGTGTGGTGATCCAGCGGGATGAGAACGGCTTCGGGCTGACGGTCAGCGGGGACAACCCCGTCTTCGTGCAGTCTGTCAAGGAAGGTGAGAGCAGCCCCCAACCCTGCCAGGACATCCTGGAAATGGCTCTGAGCTGGGGCAGAAACCTCCCAGACTCCTGGAAATGGCTCTGAGCTGGAGCAGAAAACTGGCAGGTTCCTGCCAGGTGTGGTGGCTGCAGTTTGGGGAGGGATGTGGCACTGCTTTCAGTGTCAAGGAAGGTGAGAGCAGCCCCCAAAGCTGCCAGGACATCCTGAAAGTTGCTCTGAGCTGGAGCAGAAAACTCGCAAACTCCTGGAAATCGCTGTGAGCTGGGGCAGAAAACTCCCAGACTCCTGGAAATGGCTGTGAGGTGCAGCAGAAAACTCCCAAACACTCCAGGTGGGGTGGCTGCAGTTTGGGAAGGGATGTGCAAGGGATGTGGCGCTGCTTTTACTGTCAAGGAAGGTGAGAGCAGCCCCCCAAACTGCCAGGATATCCTGAAAGTTGCTCTGAGCTGGAGCAGAAAACTCCCAAACTCCTGGAAATGGCTGTGAGCTGCGGCAGAAAACTCCCAGATTCCTGCTGTAGCTTGGGAAGGGATGTGCAAGGTCAGGGCTGAGCAGTGAGTTTATTCCTCTCAATCTTCAGCCACTGAGGGAATGAGAGGACACAGCCCTAAGGTGTGCCAGGGGAAGTTTAGGTTGGACATCAAGGGAAAATTCTTCACTGGAAGAGGGATTGGGCACTGGAATCACCTGCCCAGGGAGGTGATGGAGTCACCATCCTTGGATGTGATTAAAACAAGACTGGACGTGGCACTGGTGCCATGTTTTAGGGGGTGAGGAGGTGTCAGGTCACAGGGTGGGCTTGGTGATCTCAAAGGTCTCTTCCACCCTGGTTTATCTGGGATCTGGTGGGTTTGGAGCTGACATCTTTGATCATTCTGTGGTGATCTCAAAGGTCTTTCCCACCCTGGATCATTCTGGGATCTGGTGGGTTTGGAGCATCCCAGGGGAGGAAATGGCTCCACGGGACATGGTGGGATCCAGTGCCAGGTGAAAGCAAAACTGCTCTGGACCCAGAGATTTTACTGAGAGAGGAAGCTTGGCTGAGTGCAGGAGTATTTTGCATGTTTTACAGAAGTCATAAAACCATTTTTGCTCTAAATGATTGTACTGAAACGGGAACTGAGTGATTTCTTGTCTCTCCAGATGGAGCAGCCATGCGGGCTGGAGTGCAGACAGGTGATAGAATTATCAAGGTAAGGACTTTGAAATGGGGAGAGAAATGGCTCCTTTGTTTTAAATGAGCTCTTTTTCTGAAAAAAACCCAAAACATTGATGTGTTTGCATTAGGAATGGTCTAAGCTCCAGCGTTCTGACTCTCCTCCAGATCCTCATTTCAGAATTTTATGGACAAATTCTGCATCCTGCCAGGCTCAAATATCACAAATACAATAAAACCAGAAATGGCAGGGAAGAGAAGCAAAGCAGAGTTGTTAATAATGATCTGTAAATAAACAGCCTGCCTGAATTGTTGTTTTCTCCCCTAACTGCTCCCACATCCATGTTCTTTTTTAGTCCCAAGCAAGTAAGAAATCAAGTCAGTGACTTAAAAGACTCTGTAAACTATTGCTGCAAAATGCTGCAGCAGCTCCTGACACAGATGGAGCTGGGATTGCAAGCAGGCATTGAAATTAATGAATTAAATTAGCTACCCTGTTGTTTTCCTGCCCAGGCAGAGATGGATTGCCCTTTTTTTGTTTGTCTGCCTGCTTGAGTTCTTTCAGAGCTTCCCTTTTGCAGAGCTCTGCTCACTGAGATAAACTGTTAGAAGGATAAATAATTTATCTGGTAATGCCTTGAAAGAGGCAGTAATGGAGATGGGGGAGAAGAAAATGCTGCTGCTCTTCTGGAATGTGTGGAATTGCTTGGAAACCAGGAGCCAAACACTGAATTTTCTCTGCTCCCTGCCAGGTGAACGGGACTCTGGTAACGCACTCGAACCATTTGGAGGTGGTCAAGCTGATCAAGTGTAAGTAAAGGTGGCTCTTGTCACCTTCCAAGTGTGACAGGCATCATTTCAAGGGCCCTGCCGAGGGTGAGGCCAATGCTGAGAGATCAAGGAGTGTGTGAAACAGGGAAGTGAAATTGAAATGGTTTTGACATCCTGAATGTAAGCTGATACATTCTCCTGTAGCTTCTCCTTAACTTAGTGTTGGAATTGCCACCAAACCTTGCCTGGGTGCTTTATTTTCACCTTAAATCCCACAGCTGGGCAGCACTTAGTGTGATTTCTGTGTGATGTCTGCACAGCACTGCAGGAAATATGTTCGTGGTGGATTTTCTTCTATAAGGAAGGAGATCTTTTCAACTTAAATACCACAACTGGGCAGGCACTTAGTGTGATTTCTGTGTGATGTCTGCACAGCTCTGCAGGAAATATGTTCCTGGTGGATTTTCTTCTATGAAGAAGGAGATATTTTCACCTTAATTAAGGTGAAATAAATTAATTAAATTGGATTAAATACCACAGCTGTGCAGCACTTACTGTGCATTGCTGTGATGCCTGCATAGCACTACAAGAAATTCCTTCCTGGTTGATTTTCTTGTATGAGGAAGGAGATATTTTCACCTTTACCACAACTGGGCAGGCACTTAGTGTGTTTTCTGTGTGATGCCTGCACAGCTCTACAGGAAACACCTTCCTGGTGGATTTTTTTCTAAAAAATTAATTAACCTAAAATACCCCAGCTGTGCAGCACTTACTGTGCATTTTTGTCTGATGCCTGCGCAGCACTACAAGAAATTCCTTCCTGGTGGATTTTCTGCTATGAGGAAAGAGATATTTCCACCTCAAATACAACAGCTGGGCAGGCATTTAGTGTGATTTCTGTGTGAAATATGTTCGTGGAGGATTTTCTTCTATGAGGAAGGAGATATTTCCACCTTAAACCCCACAGCTGGGCAGACACTTACTGTGCACTGTTGTGTGATGCCTGCGTCGCTACAAGAAATTCCTTCCTGGTGGATTTTCTTCTATGAGGAAGGAGATATTTTCTTAAACACTTAGATTTTCTTAAATGTGGTATCTCTTAAATACCACAGCTGTGCAGCACTTACTGTGCATTGCTGTGTGATGCCTGCATAGCACCACAAGAAATTCCTTCCTGGTGGATTTCCTTCCGTGAGGAAGGAGATGCTGCTGGTTTATTTTGTGCGTGTGCGCCGCAAATTTAACCTGCTGGGTTGGAAGTTTGGCTGCTTGCTTCGTAAGGGCTGATTCTCATGGAAGCTTTGGGAATATCTGGAATTTCTGAAGCAGGCAGTGCCCCCAGGCTCAGCTTGGAGGAGGAATGGCGTGAGTTGTGTCTGCGGGGTGAGGGAAATCAAGAATCGCGGCAATGTCCCCGTGTGTGTGTGTGTGTGTGACCCGTGCCTGTCCTTGTGTCCCCACAGCGGGTTCCTATGTAGCTCTCACTGTCCAGGGGCGCCCTCCAGGGTCGCCCCAGATCCCCCTGGCGGATTCTGACGTGGAGCTGGCAGCTTTTGGGCATATGTCTCCCATCATGGCATCCCCCCACTCGCCTGGCACGTCAGGGAATGCAGAGAGGATCACCAGCCCAGTGCTCATGGGGGTAAGGTGGAGAAGTGGACTCCGGGGGGGTTTTGGCCTGAATTTTTATTTTTTTACACTTCAAATTGGCATTGGGATATTTCCCAGCCCAGTGTTGGAGCTCCCCTGTCCCAAGTGGGGACTCAGATCATTGGAGCAGAGGATGATGATGATTTTGACACTGAGCAGGAGCAGGTGGGGATGACTTTTAGCCTTTTTTTCCTCCACCAAGCAGAATTCTCTTCTCCTGTTCCTAAACTGCTGAGTGCTCCTTGTATGGTGAAATAAGAATTTGGAAATGGGATTCCTGTTGTCCTGTGTGTGGGTAATTAAAATGCAAGTAAAACTTTGCAGTTCTATCTGAGATTTTGCAGTTCTGTCTGAGATCTGAAAATTTTCCAGTAAAAATATGCAGTTCTATCTGAGATAATAGAAATACAAGTTTTTATACTGTTAGAGCTGTTCAAAATTAAGAAAGAATACACAGGATAGGGTTGGAAATTTGGAGCAGAGGATGATGATGATTTTGACACTGAGCAGGAGCAGGTGGGGATGACTTTTAGTCTTTTTTCCCTCCACCAAGCAGAATTCTCTTCCCCTGTTCCTAAACTGCTGAGTGCTCCTTGTATGGTGAAGTAAGAATTTGGGAATTCCTGTTGTCCTGTCTGTGGGTATTTCTTCACTTAAGAAAATGCAAGTAAAAATTTGCAGTTCTATCTGAGATTTTGCAGCTCTATCTGAGATCTGAAAATTTGCAAGTAAAAAGATGCAGTTCTATCTGAGATAATAGAAATACAGTTTTTATACTGTTATAGCTGTTCAAAATTAAGAAAGAATACATCGAATAGGGTTGGAAATTTGAATTGCTTCTCACAGAGATTTTCAGAGCCTGTTTGTAAGAAGTGGGTGAAAAATGTGCATGTCCATTTTGCTTTTCTGCCCAAAAAGCCCAACCTTAATCTCTCTGTACTTCTAGGAGGAGAATAACATTGTCCACAACCAGAAGGTGGAGATTCTGAGGAAGATGCTCCAGAAGGAGCAGGAGAGGCTGCAGGTACTGGAGTTGTGCAGGCTGGAGAGACCTGGGGGAAGTGATGCAAAGAGGGGTTGTTAATTTAATTTATTATCAGAGTGAACCAGACTTCATTTATTATCTTTGTTAATTTAATTATTATTAATTTATTGTCAGAGCAAAACAGGCTCTGTGTGGCAGCTCTTTGGGTGTACAGGTGTTAATTTAAAAGACACAAACAATTCCTTTGCAGGACCTGCAGGAGGAGTACAGCCGGACCCCGTCCACCCGCCTGCTCAAGGAGATCCAGGAGGCAAAGAAACACATTCCTCAGCTGCAGGAGCAGCTCTCCAAGGCCACGGGCTGCACCCAGGTAATTTGGGCTCAGCCTGCTCTGGGGAGGGCTCCCAGGCATGATCCAGGGGGTTCATGCTGCTCTGAGGGTGCCTCAGGTTTTGGGTTTTGTAATTTTCACATTCTGTGCTCATTTAGTGTGTGGGTCTGGGTTCACATCAGGGCATGGTGAGCTCTGTGCACAGAGCAGGGAGACAAAACAATTCCTGCTCCAGCTGGGCACCAAGGACAAATGATCCAAATCTCAGCCCAGGAGCACAAACACCGTGGGCTGGAGAGAGAAAAACAAGCAGGGTGGGACTGCCTGGGCTAAAGCTGGGATGGGACAATGAACTGCAAGGTGCAAATGGAGCAGAACTGATCCCAGGGAGAGACCCCGGGAGCGCTTGTGCATTTTGGGGCCATTTTGGGTCATCTTGGGTTCATTTTGGGACCATTTTGGTTCATCTGGGGTTCATTTTTTGACCATTTTGGTTCATCTTGGGTTCATTTTGGGACCATTTTGGGTTCATCTTGGGTTCATTTTTTGACCATTTTGGTTCATCTTGGGTGCAGCCCTGGCTGGGCTCTTGTGCTGCCCAAGGTGGATCCACTGAGGAGATCCTTTTAATAAATCCCTGCTTTGTTCTCTAGCTCTGTCCAGTCTTCCCAAGCTGCAGTTGCTGGGACAGGCAGGCTGCTCCCTTTGCAGCTGGGATTTGAAGTTGGCACTGTCATCTTAATGTGGAGTGCATTTTGCACTGGGCTCTCATCTCTGAAAAACTTGCTTTGAAGAACAAGTGCAAGCAATGACGTGTTTATTATCTGTCAGTGCAACTTAAAATATACCCATGAAGTCATTCTTGGAAGCTTTTTAAACAATTTTGTTTTCACTTTTGAAAAAGAAAAGAATTTAGGCTGTGTTATTTTTCCCTTTTCCCCTGTGTTAAAAGTGCTGAAAATTTGGTGTGGTTGTTTTCTCTTAGAAAAGCACTGCAGCCTTTTCTAGATAAATTAAAGGTTTTATGAGTAATGTGAGCTGCCTGGCTTTTGAAGGAGTTGATTTTTAAGGATGATCTCTTGAAATATTCTGCTTTCATCTCTGCAGGATGGAGTCCTCTCCTCCAGGTCTGTGTCAGAGTCGCTGCAGATCAGCGAGGGCGAGGCAGAGAGTGGGGACAGTGGCAGCAAACTGGATTTCAGTGGTGACAGCCCCTCCAGACCCAACAGTGACATTGCTGATGTGAGTCTGAAAAGATTTTCATAGGGAAAAAATTTCCCTGTTCTATTGGATTGGTGTTAGAGACTGGGAGAGGATAAATGTGGGGGTTTTATCCAGGATTAGATTGTCCTGGCATTAATCCCTGTAACCAGACAAAGATGGATGCCAGTGTGTTTCTCTAAACTCATTTGCCAATTAGAGCATCTTTGAAGGGAATATTCCAACTGCAGCACTGTGACTCAGACCCAAGCTTGCCCTGAGAGTGGGAAAGATCCTTCCCTCCACCAAATCAGCTTCAGTTCCTGTTCCAGCCCAGGCTCCTGGTGTGCTCACTCATGATTTATCTATCTGTGTGCTCTCCCTTTGGTGCCTGATCCTTAATTAAGCCACTCTCTGATTAGTGCAGGGGAATTGAGACTCTCTGCTTGGATTTGGCCTGAGTTTGTTGATTAACTTAAGGATGTGGGAGCTAAATTTGTCCCAGCAGTTGGAAGTGAAAGGGAGGTGGGTGAGATGGAGCATCCCCAGCTCTGTTTTGAAGCATTGCAAATCTGACCAGATCCCCCTCAGTGCTTGTGTTTAATAAATGCAACAACAAAATTCATAATTATCTTCCTAATAATCATCATGCTGTCAGTTTTGGGATGGAATTTGATCAGTGCAGGTGATTGGCACACCCAACATTCCAGCTTTTCCATCCAGCTCTGAGAAAATTAAGGATCAGGGGTGAAAGAAACCTTTGGGAGTGGGAAGAGTTCTGCAGATGGGGAAAAGCCAGGCTGGAAAGCAGCAGCCTGAGCTGGAAAAACCATTGGGCACACTGAAGATGAGCCAGCAGCACGTGGGTTTTGCAAATAAGGCCCTGCTGGGCTTCCTGAGCTAGAGCATTGCTGGCAGATGGGAGAAGAGAGCTGAGCTGTGAGAAAAGGTGGAGAGAGCAAGGAAAAAGCCAAGGGCTGGGGATTTTACAGCTCTGCTGTCACCAGATTTCTGACCCAAACTTCTGCATTCACTCCAGTTTTGGGGTTTTTTTGTTTAACTGTGCATGTAGGCACAGATTTTACTCTGGTTTTTCACACCTCCTTTTCCTGTGAGAAAGGAGAAGTTTTTGGCTGCTGTGGCTGACAGAGTGCCCAGTGCAGTTCTTCCTTCCCTGGATCTGCTGGTACTTACCAGAACTGCACTTCCCTCTTTCCCAGAGCCCTCGCAGTGGCCTGAAGGAGAGGATTTATTCAGATGAGAGCCCAGAAAAGGCTGAGCTTCAAGACACTGTGAGTACAAGGCATCAAATGTCCGAACAGCACCTCCTCTAACAGTCCCATTAAAATCTTGCAGTTTTCCCTCACTTTCTAAATGGAGCATGCCTGAACTTTGCTTTAGAAAATAAAATGCAATTGAAGTGGTGCAGGGAAAGTTCATTGGCTGAGTAAATGTTTATGGAGCTTAAGAGTAGGGTGAGAAATACCTGATCAGCAGTGAAACAGCTGGGCCTGCAAGGAGAGCACTTTTACATGTTTTATCATGAGCCCAGCCCTTTTTTTTGAGGATATTCACTCATTTGGGACCTGCAGGGCTACAAGTGGAGTTCAGAGGAAGGGCAGAGCTGTCTGAACCCATCATCACCCTCGGCATGACTCCTGGGTTCTCCTTGCCCTCCTCCCAAAGCCACATTTCCCCTCTGTGCAGGGATGGCACTGGGCACTGGCTGCAGCTGCTCTTGATGCACCTGATTTGATCTTTCGGAATATTTGGATTTTTGGAGGGGCATTTAAGGTGGAGTTTTTGCAGAGTTACAATGATCAGAGCATCTCCAGCTTTCCCTGTGAGGGACAATGATCAGAGCATCTCCAGGTTTCCCTGTGAGGGACAATGATCAGAGCATCTCCAGCTTTCCCTGTGAGGGACAATGATCAGAGCATCTCCAGCTTTCCCTGTGAGGGACAATGATCAGAGCATCTCCAGGTTCCCCTGTGAGGGACAATGATCAGAACCTCTCCAGGTTTCCCTGTGAGGGACAATGATCAGAGCATCTCCAGGTTTCCCTGTGAGGGACAATGATCAGAACCTCTCCAGGTTTCCCTGTGAGGGACAATGATCAGAACCTCTCCAGGTTTCCCTGTGAGGGACAATGATCAGAGCATCTCCAGGTTTTCCTGTGAGGGACAATGATCAGAACCTCTCCAGGTTTCCCTGTGAGGGACAATGCCAAGGTTGTGCTTTTCTCCTTCTCTCCCCAGGACTCGCAGTGCAGTGTTGGCAGTCCCCTGTCCCGGGTGGGGACTCAGATCATCGGAGCAGAGGATGATGATTTTGACACTGAGCAGGAGCAGGTGAGTCCTGGGGCTTCTTCTGCTCACAGAGACCCTGAGTTGTTTTAGAAAGTCTCTTTTCCCAGCCCAGCAGGCAAAGGAGGAGTCAGAGCTCTTCAGTTCCATTCTCTGTTTATTGTTTCTTATCTATAAAATTCTTTCTCTGGCCTGCTGAGGTCCGTTCAGCAGGTCAGACAGAGGCACTCTGACACCCTCAGAGCAGTGTTATCTTTTTTTACTAAAAACTACATGTACAATATTTACAATTACTTCCCAATCCCTATCACCTGTGTTAGACAGTGAGCTTCTACTCTAAACCAATCCAAAAATGCCACCATCACAGCAGGAGATGGAGGCCAAGAAGAAGAAGGAGAAAGGCTGGACATGCCCAGATTCCTCCATCTTGCCCCCATGAACCTCCATTCTAAATCCCCAAAAAATCTATTTTTCACCTCATGACAAACTAATTATTATTCTATTTAGACTTTTGTTGCTTGGTAAATTTTGTGGTTTGTAAATTTTGTGGTTGGTAATTTTTTCCATGGGTCATAACCAAAGTCACAGGGGGCTTGGGCTCTGTGCCAGGGTCTCTGAGCCCCCTGGCAGGGTCTGGGCACTCCAGGGCAGCCAGAGGGATGTCCTGAATTCCAGCAGGTGGGGATGACTTTTAGCCTTTTTTCCCTCCACCAAGCAGAATTCTCCTCCCCTGTTCCTAAACTGCTGAGTGCTCCTTGTATGGTGAAATAAGAATTTGGGAATTCCTGTTGTTGCTGATCTTTCCAAATAGAAATATTTGGGGAATTTATGAAAATATCCCCATCTCTGGGTCTGTTATTTTTCTTTCTTCTCCAAACTTCAATTTATTATTTAAAAAATTCTATATAATTAATTAAATTATAAAATTAAATAATATATTTTTATAATAAATTAAAAATTTATATATATAATTGTATAATTTATCTCTATATAATTATTATATATTGTATATATAATTAATTTATATCTATAACTATATATAGTTAATTTTTAAATATATTTATAATAATTTTATATATGTAATTTTCTTATTTATCTCTATATAATGATTATATATAATTATATAAAATTATATATATACATTTTAATATTTATATATTTATTTTCAATATGTATTTTCATATTATATATATTTTAATATATATAATATATATAATATATATAATATATAATATATATAATATATATAATATATATAATATATAATGTATATATTATGTATATTATATATTTTAATATTTATATATTTAATTAATATTTAATCTAATTATATACATATATTTAATTTTATAATAAATTATAAAATTAAATGATACAATTTCATAATTAATTTTAAATTTTTTTATATATAATTAAGTAAATTATAAAATTAAATTATATAATTTATAACTAATTTTATATTTATATACAATTAAATTATATAATTAAATTATATATTTTTATTTAATTTTAAATGTATTTATTTATATATAATTAATATATAAATATATATATATATAAATATATAAAATATTTTTAATTAATATTGATTTTTATATACATATATATAATTAATTAATTATATCATTTTATAATTAATTTTTAACCTATTTATTTATAATTTATTTCACGTCCTTCACTTTTTTCCTAAATCCCAAATTCTTCCCGCAGCAGCCCAGCTCCCACATATCCCCTGTGCGTTATTTTAGCCGTCATTTCTGCTATTCGTGAATAATTCCGTGATTCCTGTGCCTGCAGATCAATGGGCAGTGCAGCTGCTTCCAGAACATCGAGCTGCTGAAATCGCGCCCGGCTCACCTGGCCGTGCTCCTGCACCACGTCGTGTCCCAGTTTGATCCTGCAGCCCTGGTGAGAAGCTCTGCCCTTGTTTCCCTGCCTCACGTTTGGGGATCTTCACCAGAATTTACCAGATCTTGTGCAGCGCTCACTGCAAGGAGGGAAATGCAGGCTCTGTGCAGGCCTGGGGTGAAAAATCCTCATTTATCTCCTCAGATAAAGGGAGAAACACAAAAAGAATTGATTCATTTCTATTTGGCTGCTTACAAATAGTTATTTATCTCCCGAAAGTCTCTCATTCCACCCCAAGGTGTGGGATCAGCTGTGTACAGGGAAGTTTTGCCCTCTCTGTGCTCCTCTTCCAGCTCCTTCCATTTCAGATAGAGAGAAACACAAAAATAACTGTGAAAATAACTTACTCTTTACGTTTGGCTGCTTACAAATAATTATTTATTTCCTGCAAGCCTCTAATTCCACCCCAGGGTGTGGGATCAGTTGTCTACAGAGAAGCTTTGCCCTCTCTGTGCTCCTCTTCCAGCTCCTTCCATTTCAGATAGAGAGAAACACAAAAATAACTGTGAAAATAACTGTTCCCTTTACATTTGGCTGCTTACAAATAATTATTTATTTCCTGCAAGCCTCTAATTCCACCCCAAAGTGTGGGATCAGCTGTGTACAGGGAAGTTTCGCCCTCTCTGTGCTCCTCTCCCAGCTCCCTCTCTCCCCATTTCCAGAGCACCTCCCTGAGGAGCTGGGAAAGCTTTCAACCCAGCGCTGCTAAATTCCTTCAAATCTGGAAAGAAATTTGGAGTTTTCATGGTTTTCACCTCATTCCTTGCCCTCCTGTTCCCCACAGCTGTGCTACCTTTACACAGACCTGTACAAACAGACCAACTCCAAAGAGACCCGCCGTGTTTTCCTGGAGTTTTACCAGTTTTTCCTGGACAGAGCTGCAGTAGGTTCCTTTTGTTTTCCTCATTTTTACCCATCCAGCAAGTTGACTTTGACCTTTCTCCACTCACCTGAGCTGTGAAAAATTAGGAGGGTTAAAGCCCTCCAAAAGAAACAGTTTTAAAAATCAAAATCAGAATAATGTTTGATAAATATCTTCATAAAATGTAAAAATGCAATAAAAATTTGGAGTATTTTTGTTACCAGGGAATGAATGGCCTCAGGTGCCTGGTAACAAAGTAAATCCCAGGGGATTTGTTGTTGATAGGAGAAATAATTTAATTCAGCAAGTTCTGCCTCTTCTGTGTTACTTTTTTTAGTTAATAATTGCTGTGGGTATTGATGTGGCTGCTCCAAGCATTGGGAAATTTTATGTCTCTGTTGGAAAGCTGAGAAAATTCTTTGCTGTCATGAATTAAACTCCCAGAAACTGCAGCAGAGCTTTATGTACCCCATGTTCATCTTAAATAATCCTGTGATAAATGATAAATGATAATGATAAAATGATAAAATATTCATGGGAGTCTTCCCTTTTCAAACCAGCAGTAAATGGTTTGCTCAGGTGCTCAGCTTGGATGATTTTGGCATTTTAGGGAATTTCTTGGAGTGATTTGTGTGGTTTTTTTGGGGTGCTGGTTTCTCTGTGAGTTCTCCCATCCTTTCTTTCCTTTTGCAGAACCTGAAGGTCCCAGTTCCAGAGGAAATCTCCTTGGAATTAGGTAGGGTGGGAATGAAGGGCAGAGGGTGGGTTAATTCATTAATTAATGACTTTATTGAAGTGATTTATTGAAGGTGGGGGCGGTTCCCAGAGGAATAATTGTGAATTTTCTGCCTCCCAGACAGGAGAAGGCCAGAGCTCCTCCCTGAGGAGCTGCACCGCCAGTTCATCCAGACCATGCAGGATAAAGTCTGCCCAGAGGTTCAGAGGAACCTGGAAGATTTCAGGTACCAAAAGCTCTCTGTGGAGTTTCCTTTTCACTCACATTTGATTTCAGTCAGTGTTCCAGCACAGGGAAACCTGAGGGAGATAAAATTCCTCTTGGATTGGATAGGAGCATACCAGGAATACACCCTGTGGCCAATCCTTAAATCAAATCATCAGCTGCAATCCTAGAGCTTGGATCCTTCATTCCTGGAAGTTCTGTGAGGAAATATTCAGAGTATTTTTTCTTAGGTTTTGTTGTATAAATCTCTCTCACTTATTGTGTTTATAATCAGCTTATATCTTTTTTTTTTCCTGTCCCTATTTTCCTTTGGGCAGGGAATAATCCCCTTTACAGAGCTCAAGCTGGTCCAAGGGAAATTTAGGTTGGATATTAGGAAAAAGTTTTTTTCCAGAAAGGGTCTTTATAGATAAAGGGTGTTCTGCCCATGGAGATGATGGAGTCCCCATCCCTGGGTGTGTTTAACAAAGCCTGGATGTGGCACTGGGTGCCAGGGTTTAGTTCAGGTGCTGGGGCTGGGTTGGACTCGATGATCTTTGAGGTCTCTTCCAACCCAGTGATTCTGTGATTCTGGGAATTCTGTGAATTTGGGGGAATTTTGGGAATTCTCAGGGATGAGGGAGGTGGTGGAGTCCCCATCCCTGGGTGTGTTTAACAAAGCCTGGATGTGGCACTGGGTGCCAGGGTTTAGGTGAGAGGTTGGGGCTGGATTTGACTCGATGATCTTGAAGGTCTCTTCCAACCCAGTGATTCTGTGAATTCTGTGAGTTAATTCTGTGAATTCTGTGAGCTCTGTGAATTCTGTGAGCTCTCACAGTCATGGAGTAGAAGTTGATAATCAATTTGCTTTCTCATGTGGAGTGCTTAGAACTCCATGCCAAGCTCAGCGATGAATTTTCCATACCTCAAAACCTCACGTAGATCCTCCAAACACCCCCAAAACCCCTCTGTGCCACACCCTGAGCAATGCCCAGCTGCAGGTGATGCTCCCTGTGCCCTGTTGCAGGCAGAAGAGGAGCATGGGGCTGACCCTGGCCGAGGGGGAGCTGAGCAGGCTGGACGCAGAGCGGCTCCGCGACCGCAACGCCGTGGAGAAGGAGAGGAGCTGTGCAGAGCAGATCCTGGCCAAAATCGAGGAGGTCCTGTAAGTGACACCAAACGGGACGATGGGGGGGAATAAAAATAACCTTAAAGGTGCTGGGGAAAACAGGGATGGAGGAATTGGGGAGTGGGGTTTGGTGTCACTGTGTGTAGTTGGAGTGTTTGTTTGGGGTGGTGGCAGCTGGAAGGAAAAAGGAAAAAGGAAAAGGAAAAAGGAAAAAGGAAAGGGAAAGGAAAGGGAAGGAAAGGGAAGGAAAGGGAAGGAAAGGGAAGGAAAGGGAAGGAAAGGAAAGGAAAGGAAAGGAAAGGAAAGGAAAGGAAAGGAAAGGAAAGGAAAGGAAAGGAAAGGAAAGGAAAGGAAAGGAAAGGAAAGGAAAGGAAAGGAAAGGAAAGGAAAGGAAAGGAAAGGAAAGGAAAGGAAAGGAAAGGAAAGGAAAGGAAAGGAAAGGAAAGGAAAGGAAAGGAAAGGAAAGGAAAGGAAAGGAAAGGGAGGCTGAGGAGGGAAGGGGAAGGAAGGGAAGGGGAAGGAAGGGAAGGGAAAGCTCAGGATGGAATGGCGGGATCAGGAGAGAAGGAGAAGCTGTTTTGTCCAGGAGGCTGCTGTGAAATATTACAGGCAATGCTTCTATTGTCAGCTGTGCATTATTAGATCAGAGCCCTTTTCCTGCAGAAACAACAGCTTCACAACCTATTTTCCCCTTTTTAATGTGGGCTGAATCTAATTTCCACAGCTGTACCTTCACTTTTGATTCTTGATTTTATTTTTTTTCCCCCTGCTGGGACTGCTGAACATTCTAAAGGACGCTTCAACACAACTAGTGATGCTCTGGGTGGATGGGACCGGGTGTTAATTGGGTTTTGAGCTTCATTTTAAAAGCCTTTCTTGTTTTTAGGATGACATCTCAGCCTCTGGAGGAAGACAAGAGGTAATGGGAGCTGGGGAGCTCGGGCTGTGTGTGCAGATGGAGCGCGACAGCCCTCTCCTGGCTGCTCTGCAAACTCCTGAATCCCCTGGCACAAACCATTGAAATTCAGAGCACCAGCCTCTTCTCTGCTGATGTTTGCTGCCTGTGTTTCACATCTGAAAAATTACTGTCACTGAGAGTTTGTGTTTATTTTTGTTTTGTGTTGTAACTGCGTTCATCTGTTCTAACATTTATTTTCTGTGTGTGCCTTGTCCTGTTCAGTTTTTATCTGAGCAGCTTTTCTTCCTTTTTGCAGTCACCTTTTACTGTTATTTCTACCATAACTCAAAGCTATAATGTGGCATCAAATATGGTTTTAGTGTAGAATTTTAGGACCTTCTGTGTAATTCTCAAAATTGTATTTTCACCTCCCGGGCTTCTGTGCCTTTTATCATGGAATGATATGGATTGTGAGGGACTTTAAAGATGATTTAATTTCAACCTCAGCCATGGGTAGGGACAACTTCCACTATTCCAGGTGCTCCAACCTGGCCTTCGGCACTTCCAGGGATCCAGGAGCTTCTCTGGGCACCTGTGCCAGGGCCTCCCTATCCATATATTCCATCTTTATTTACTCCATATTTAAAAAAAAAACCAAAACCCACTATAAATAATAAAAATAAGTAAGAAAAATTAATAAATAATAAATTAATAATAAATGATAATAAAAATATTTTTAAATTAAAAAATTATAAATTCTGCTGTTGGCTGAGCCTTCCCATTATCTCTGGGAATTTATTTCCCTTCATTTCATCACTTTAATATAAAAATGAACTTCTCGACAGAACCTTGGCACTTGACCTTAGTTTTATTGACTCAATGTATTTTCCCGATATTTTCCTCTTAAAGCTCCCTGGTTTTCTCTGTGTTTGGCAGCTCCACGATGCAATATGTGATCCTCACCTACATGAAACACCTGGGAGTGAAAGTGAAGGAGCCTCGGAACCTGGAGCAGAAACGGGGCAGGATTGGGTTCCTGCCAAAGATCAAGGTACTGCTGCCATGGCCACAGAGGATTTGTGTGCAATTCAACCCCAGTTTTGCAGGAAAGCAATTTAAAAAATTAAAAATGGGTGTGATTTTTGTGTTTCAAGAGGATCTGGGTTTGCTGAGCTGCACAGCAAACCTAAGAGCTGAAATTGGGTTCTGCATCTGTTGGTAGAGGAGTGAGTTGGAAATAATTGGGATGATTTGTTTTATCTCTACCCCTAATTCACCTTGTTTTGGCTGTTATTAAAACTTTGGGTGAGGAATATTTCATACAACACAACCTTGAACCACAGGAGGCTCTCATTAAAGCTGTTGCCTTGTTTACTTCACTTTTTTTCTGGAGAAATTTACCCAAACCCTCCCGGTTGGTGAAGCAGGAGAGCTCTTCTCCTTTCCACCCCCACTTTTCCAATTATATAATGAATATTTCCACCAAAACTTCATCCCTGTGGGTGTGATCCCTTGTCTCCCACAGCATGGGGGTGTATCTGGTCACAGTAGCTGCTTATTTTCATCAGCATTTCAGCTTCCTTTGAAACATTAAGAGAATTTCAAGCAGTTCTGCACTAACCAAAAAGGTGAAACAGTGTGAAACCCTTTTGAAGCTTTGTGTCCTCTCCCTTAAAGAACTGATTAAAATCTCAGCAAACAGCTGGATTTGGAGCAGTGAGTGATGAGTTTGCTTTTCTTTTTTTTTCTGCAGCAAAGCATCAAGAAAGAGAAAGAGGGAGAGGAGAAAGGGAAGAGGAGAGGCTTCCCCAACATCCTGGGGCCCCCGAGGCGACCGAGCAGACACGACAGCAGTGCCAGTATGTCACCCCTGTGCCCTGAGAGCCACAGAAAATCCCTGCTGCCTTCAAAATCCCTGCCAGGATCCCTCTTCCCCCCTAAACCTCATCCCACCCATCCTGCCTCACCCAGTCCCAGCCCTCACAATTTGGACCCCACTTGTCTCAATTCCCTTCCAGCCCTGTCTCACCCTGAGGGGCTGTGGGATGGAATTTTGGGCTGGGATTGAGACATTTTGGGGTAGGATTGAGGCATTTTGGGCTGGGACTGAGTGATTTTCAGTAAGATTGAGTGTTTTTCATTAGAATTGAGTGATTGTCATTAGGACTAAGTGATTTTCGGTAGAATTGAGTGATTTTCATTAGAATTGAGTGATTGTCATTAGGACTGAGTGATTTTCAGTAAGATTAAGTGATTTTCAGTAAGATTGAGTGATTTTCAGTAAGATTGAGTGATTTTCAGCAAGACTGACTGATTTTCATTAGAATTGAGTGGGTTTTGTTAGGACTGTGTGATTTTCAGTAGGATTGTGCGTTTTTCAGCAGGACTGAGTGATTTTCAGTAGAATTGTGTGATTTTCAGTAAGATCGAGTGATTTTCTCTAGAAGTGAGTGTTTTTCATTAAGATTGACTGATTTTCAGTAGGACTGAGTGATTTTCAGCAGGATTGAGTGATTTTCAGCAGCATCGAGTGCTTTTCAGTAGGACTGAACGATTTCCAGTAGAATTGAGTGATTTTTCAGTAGGATTGAGTGATTTTCAGCAGCATCGAGTAGCTTTTCAGTAGGACTGAACGATTTCCAGTAGAATTGAGTGATTTTTCAGTAGGATTGAGTGATTTTCAGCACCATTTAATGATTTTCAGTAGAACTGGGTGATTTTAAACTTCTCCTTGTTAAACCCCAGCTTCGAAGGCGCGCAAACCCGTTTGGCCCCGCACTGCTGCTTCTCTCATCGCTGCAGGGGTGTTTTCAGCAGGGTGGTGATGGCTCTCTCTGTGCAGTTGGCAGGGCCATGGAGATGCAGAAGCCCAGGCACCCCAAGCACTCGCCCACAGCCTCCTCTGTGAGCCCCGAGCCCCCCGAGTGCAGCAAGGCGCGGCAGAGCGGCTCCTCCAGCGATGGCACCGACGGCACCCCCTACCCCCCTGCCAACCCCATGTCCCCCCTGGCCACGGGGCCCTTTGCCTCCCCGGAGGGCAGCAAGGACAGTGACGCAGGTAGGGTGGAGTGAAGAGTGGGTAAAGGTTGTGTGCCGTGAGCAGGATGTGCAGAGCGCTGGTGCAACGGGCTGGGCTGATTAGGCAACGCTTTGATGTCATTGGAGCTGCTCTTCCTCACCTTAATGAGCTTTCCTCAATTAGGGAACCTTCCCCACGAGCAGCAGGGGTTGTTAGTGGGTTCTGCCAGCGTGGCGTTGGATCGTCCAACAGGAAAAACCCAGCAGAAGCTTTTGTCACTGAGATTTGTTCTCACCGCCCTGGGGATCGAGTTGCTCCGGCTCTGAAGCTGGAATCAGGAGGCTCTGGAGAGGCCGGGAGGTTCTCTGGTGTCCTCTAACTGGGTTCCTCACCTTTCACATTTCTGCTGTGTCCAGGTGTGAAGCAGCCTGGGGAAGCCCCACCTGCCAGCGAGTCCATGGATGGCACCCCCCGCACTCCCAACAACACCTTTGAGTTCCCATCTCCTCTGGAAAACCTGCAGGAGGAGGAGGGAGAGGCTGAGAGGTAACTCTGGCTGCTCGGGGGAGCCTCGGGAGAGAGTCAGGAGAGCTTGGAATGGGTTGGAAAATAAAATGGTGGAGTGACCTTTGTCATTGTGACCGTGGCTGCTGGAATTTAGTGCGTAAAATGATAGTGGCATTCTTTGTGTTAAATATTGTTGGTAGAATTAGGAAACTTTGGTTTCGTCTCTGCTGTGATAGAAAACTGTCAGGAAAGGGGACAGAATGCTCTGCCTTGGAGCTCAGACCTCCATTCTGAGCAGGGAGAAGCTCCCTAATGATTCCTTTCCTTCCTTGCAGGATGGTTGACATGGGAACACCGAAGCCTTTTCGCAAGTGAGTGTGCTTAGAAATGTTTGAACTTGAGTGAGTTTGTTTGGATTTCAGATGGTTATGAAGCAGAATGCAGCAGGGCTCTTTGTTCTGAGGCAGCACAGTTGTCTGCATGGTCTCTTTTCTTTAAGAACACACGAAATCAGACACTGCAGCCATTTGTAGGGCAGGTGGAGTGAATCAGATGCAAAAATACCCCTTTGATCTGTGAGTGGAGTGGAATGATTGCTGTATGCACTGATTTGAATGGATGGCAGTTGGGTTAGGGAGTAGAGAAATCCCTATTTTCCTTTTCAACCTGTGTTGCTGTTGGTTCTGTACCTGCAGATAGACTGAGGCAAGAAACTGTAACCTGCCCTTTTCACTGCCTTGCTAACTGACTGCAAATGATTTGATCTTTGTCATTAAAAGGAGGGTTATGAAAACACTGTCAGAACAGTCAATCTGGAAAGGGCAAAATTAGAGAATGTGCCCAGAGGTTCAGGCATCAAACAGCCCCCAGCTGGCAGGGACAGTGTGTTCATAAAGCTGATTGATGTACTCAGCTTTTCTCTGAAATGGGAATTAATTCTTTTTTTCTCCTCCCATCAGGATGGACAGTGTTGGCTTTGCAGATGTGCAGAGTGAGGATGAGCTCTGTGACTTCGACATGGACATGGACCCTCCCAACTGGCAGCAGCTCGTGAGCAGGGAGGTGCTGATGGGGCTCAAACCCTACGAAATCAAACGTCAGGAAGTGATAAATGGTGAGATGGGGGTTCTGTCCTACCTGGCCAAGCTCAGAGCTGAAAAACCTTCCCCTGGAGCTTTGAGGTTCTTAAAAATTTACAATTAGGGTTTTGTTTTTTTTTTTTTTTTGTGAAATAATGGCTGGAGAATTGTAGAACTTTTGGTTCTGTGAAACTCATACTTGTTACTCGGAAATAACCTGAGGTGAGATTGATCCAGTGAGAAATGACCTGAGGTGAGATTGATCCAGTCTTTAGAGGAGAAATAAACAATATCAAGTGGTTATTAAATATTAAGGCGCTGAAAGGCCAGGATTTTAATATGTTCTATTAAAGACAACAAGAAAAGCTTGTTTTTTTGGCAAGCAGGTGATGGAAATGCTGCTCCAAACTTCAAAAGAAGCCCCTGCATGGATTTGTGAGCTCAGAGCTGTTGGTTTGGGGTAAACGATGGAATTTTCCAAACATGGAATTACAGCAGGGTCTGGGATATGGACCAGGGAGGGAAATGCTGCAGTCGAACTCATTCAGAGACGCCACTTGCTAGTTTCTCAGTTGTTTAAATAACTTAAAAAAACCCAAAGTAACCTTAAACAGCCCACACTTCAAAAAAGAAAAACGAAGCTTCAAATCTTTTCTCAATCTCAATGTTTATTAATTGTTTATCTAAAAGATTTTCTCTTAGCCCAACAGAAGTCTGCACAACAACCATGAGCACACTCTAAAAACCCCCCAAAGCAATTACTTATCTTTATACTCAGAATTGCATATACAATATTTATCATTTTTCTCCAATACTTTTTACCCTTATTAACTAATGCACTTTTAGTAATAACCAATCTCAAAGTGCCAACATCACTACAAAAGATAGAAACTAAGAAGAAGAAGAATAAGAATAAGACACGCCTCGATTCTTCTATCTTACTTCTTTAAACTCTCTTGTACAAAAATCCTAAACTCTGTATCTTATACTCTAATTAACTTATCTCTTCACCATTCACCTCAGTAAAATCTTCTTATCTTCATACAAATGTCATCTCTCTTGTAAAATCAAAATCTAACCACCAAACACTTCTAACAACATTCTAAAACTCTCGAGCCCCCCAAGGGTGGTCTCGGTCACTCTGCACCTCAGTCCTGAGGTGCTGAAATCTCACAGGGGCCCTGCTCTGAGCTGCCCTGTGACACGTCCTGCTCTCCCTGTGTCCCCAGAGCTGTTCTACACGGAGCGAGCCCACGTGCGCACGCTGAAGGTCCTGCACAACGTCTTCTACCAGAGGGTCACCAGGGAGGGCATCCTCAGCTCCAGTGACAAGAGGAAAATCTTCTCCAACCTCGAGGACATCCTTGGGCTGCACGGTAGGAGCAGCTGGACGCTGCAGTTTGGGCTTCCAGTGGCTGAAAAATTGAAGCAAAGGGACCCTGGAATATGAGGCAGCTTCACTCATATGCTTGAGATAGAGCAGAATTCTTCAGGATTTTTTCAACACTGCCCTGGGCTTGATTTTGTTCACACTTGTTCCATCTCTGATTCACAAAGATATTTTGATAAGGAATCATGTGTCCAGAGTTCCTTTTCCTTCTCTGTGTTGATTCATGCTTGATAAAAGAGCAATGAGCTTTATGGGCCAGGGTTTGAGATGGTACAACAGCTCCTGAGGAGAGCAGAAAACAGATTTATAAAGATTGATGTCTTTTTGTTTCTGAAGGGTGGTGGAACATGAGGCAGCTTCACCCAATATTTGAGATGGAGCAGAATTCTTTAGGACACTTTGCTGGGCTTGCTTTTGCTCTCACTTTTTCAGTTTCTGATTCACAAAGATATTTTGATAAGGAATCGTGTGTCCAGTGTTCCTTTTCCTTATCTGTGTTGATTCATGCTTGATAAAAGAGCAATGAGCTTTATGAGCCAGGGTTTGATGGTACAACAGCTCCTGAGGAGAGCAGAAAACAGATTTATAAAGATTGATGTCTGTTGGTGAAGGGTGGCCCTTCCTCGTTGTTTAGGACTGCTCACAGTAGGAATTTCAGCCGCTGAATCATCAGTTGTGTGGTTTTCTGGCTTCCTAATTATTCCGGTTGATAGAAAAATGATATTGAGCCTCAGAAAAGATGAGTTTGGAATGGTTCTTAGGGGTCCTTTGAAGCCAGGTGAGACACAAGTGCTGAGGAGTTACATCCTTAATAAATATCCTAAATTTATTAAGTTGCAGGATGCTGTTTGTTAGCTAATTAAAATTATTTCAAATCTGATCTCCTAGAACAGCTTTTATGTTAAATGCTGGAAATTAAGCCAGCATTTTGACCACTATTAATAAAATTTACCTTTTTTTCCCTTGTTTTTAAGTTGCACTGAACGATCAGATGAAATCTGTCCGAAAACGGAACGAGACTTCTGTCATTGGCCAAATTGGGGAAGATTTGCTCTCCTGGGTAAAATTCTTTTAATATTTCTTATATTTGAAAAAATTTTGTCATGGAATGACCAACAGAGCCAGAGGTTGGAGGAGGTAATTCCCAGCAATGGGAACTGAAGGGGCTGTGAGTTCTGGAGCCAAAACAGAGCTGGAGGATGAGGGGGAAAGGAAAGCAGGAGGAGCTCAGAGGATTTTCATCTGACTGGAATAGGAGTCATTTAAGGCACAAGAATAATATCCTAAAGATGTGTGGGTAGAACAGAAAGGTACTTTGGGTACATAAAGGTGAGAGTGGGATTTTGAGAAATGTAGTGGCACGATTTATTTCGGTAACACTGAAGTGTGAGCCTGGTGTTGCCTGCGGTGCAGTTTAAAAAAATCAGAAATACTGATTTCTAATCTTAGAATGTATAAATTTGGAGTTTGTAGTGCTGCTGCAGGCTTCACTTTTGAGATCTTTATGGAGTGATTTGGCTGCCCCAGTCCTGGAAGTGTTCAAGGATGTCCTGGCCCATGATGGGGATGAGCTTTAAAAACCCTTTCAACCCAGACCAGGCTGGGATTCTGTGATGTGGGAGGGCTGGATTCAGGAGAACTGAAGAGTTTGGGAAGAAATGCCTCCTCATTTTTGTCAATAATTCCTTTGTTCCCTGGTGACCCCAGTCCCGTGTGGCTCTGCCTGCTGAGGGTGCCTCGTGCTGAGCTCCAGCCTGTCTAAACTTGGCTTTTTTGGCTTTCTGGCACAGTTTAGTGGAGCAGCAGAGGAGAAGCTGAAACTTGCCACTGCCACCTTCTGCAGCAACCAGCCCTTCGCTCTGGAGGTCATCAAGTCCCGCCAGAAGAAGGACTCGCGCTTCCAGACCTTCGTGCAGGTGGGTTTGCCACAGGGCTTGGAGTTTCTCACCAGGCTTTGAGTTTTCTTCTCCAAGCTTTGAGTTTTTCACCCCCAGGGTTTGAGTTTTTCACCATCAGGTTTTGAGTTTTTCTCCACCAGGCCTTGAGTTTTTCACCAAACTTTGAGTTTTTTCCACCTAAGCTCTCAGTTTCTCCACTGGGTTTTTGACTTTTCTCCACCAAGCTTTGAGTTGCCTCCATCAGGCTTTGAGTTTTCTCCAACAGGCTTTGAGTTTTCTCCTCCAGCCTTTGTGTTTTTCACCAGGCTTTTGAGTTTTCTCTACCAGGTTTTGAGTTTTTCACCAGGCTTTTGTGGTTTCCACCAGGCTTTGAGTTTTTCACCAAAATCTGAGTTTTTTCCCCTAAGCTCTGAGTTCTCTCCACCAGGCTTCTGAGTTTTCTCCGCCAGGCTCGGAGTAACCTCAGCACAGCCCAATGAATCCTCCTAGATAAAATTCTGATAATTAATTACATTAATTAATGACGTCATGCCTAACAATGCCTTCCTCTGAGGACCACGTCCAGCACTGTATTTATCTCTCCTGGTGGTTTCTGCAGGGAGGAGCCCTCAGTTCTGGGCGGCACAGATGGAATGCAGGGCAGCACCGTGTCCCAGGCAGGAGATGCCACCTCCCCTGAGATTCCTGCTGCCCCAGGATCCCAGATCCCATTGGGCAGAGTGCCAGGAGCAGGAGGCAGATGCTGCACAGCTGCTCTGCCTGCCAGGGGTGGGATTTGGGTCCATGTAGCATTTGCAGAACATTATCTCCATTAGCACAGCCTGGGAGGAGCTCTGGGAGTACAGGGCAGATTATCTTGACGAATATCCCGAGTTTTGCTGCGCTGTGAAAGCCCAAAGTGATGTGTTCCCTGGGAGCTGCTGACTGAGATGGATTGGGGATGGGCCCATGCCCATGGGGAGTAATGAGGGGAGGAAGGCACTGCTGCTGTGATGAGCTTTTCCTCTGGGTAATTGCAGATGGAGAGGGGATGCGTTGTCTGAGTGATAGATCTTGGCATCTCTTGTCTTGTATTTAATTACTGGAAAGTGAAGCAATGGATGTTTAAGTGATGAATAGATGTTGTGCATTCAGGTAATTATGGCCTTAATAAAAATGACAAATGCAGATATTGTGCTGTTGGAATTTAGGATGCCGAGAGCAATCCCCTGTGCCGGCGGCTGCAGCTCAAGGATATCATCCCCACAGAGATGCAGAGGCTGACGAAATACCCCCTTCTGCTGGATAACATTGCTAAATACACAGGTAAAGCTTTGCCACTGGGGTTTGGGCACCTGTGATGGTGTTCACAGGGGTCTGAGGATGAGGGAAGAGACGAGGATCTGACTCCATGCTTCAGAAGGCTTGATTTATTATTTTATGATATATATTAATTAAAACTATACTAAAAGAATAGAAGAAAAAGTTTCATCACAAGGCTGGCTAAGAATAGAATAGAAAGGAATGATAACAAAGGTTTGTGGCTTGGCTCTCTGTCCGAGCCAGCTCACTGTGATTGGCCATTAATTAGAAACAACCCCATGAGACCAATCCCAGATGCACCTGTTGCATTCCACAGCAGCAGATAACCATTGTTTACATTTTGTTCCTGAGGCCTCCCAGCTTCTCAGGAGGAAAAATCCCAAGGAAAGGATTTTTCATAAAAGATGTCTGTGACAGACACCCATCTCAGCAGGTTTTTTAGGTAAATCTGTTAAATAACACTTTAATTTTATGTGTCTCTGTTTGCATTGCGACCTCACTGCTGCTGTCTGCACAGGAGGTGTAAAAATAATAATAAAAATAAAAAACCAGTGTTGGTTCCTCCTTAGGAAAATAAAAAGGACATTCAGTGTGAAATAAGTGACTCTATCAAACCTCTAAAGCAGCACAGAATGTCCCCATGCTCTTGCAGAGGGGTGGGGTTTAATTAGGATCTGTTACACTGAAAGATACTTCCAGCACAACAGGTAAAAATGTGATAAATAACAGCACAAAATGCCTTCCCAGCTTTACTATCTGATACCTGCTGCAGGGTAATTTCATTACTCATAAAAATAGACTGCAGCTACAAGTTCCCTCTAATCCTAATTAGGAGAGCATGTGATACTCCATTATCTTTGATGTACTGGGTGATGTTCCTGTTAAGTGAATTCTCAGTGTGCCTGCTGCTGCTGCCGGGGAGAATTGATGGGTTCACCTGTGCCTGCACTCTTAGTGAGGATTTTATAAGGATTTTATAAGGATTTTAGGTCTCTCCGATTATTGTGAGTAGTTGTCACAAGGCCCTGAAAAAGGGAGAGGAACAATTGCAGTGTGTGTAATGATGTGCAGGTCACAATCAATTCTCTCCCGACAAATCTCATTTTTATCATTATTGCACTGCTTTTGTTGGTGACTCCTCTGTGAGTTTAACTCCTTTTTGTCCAGTCTGAGGACAAAATGCAGGCCTGGCTGGGAGCACCGTCCCACTTTGTGTTGTTCTTGCAGAGCTGCCTGAGGAGAAGGAGAAAGTCAAGAAAGCGGCAGATCACTGTCGCCAGATCCTCAACCATGTGAACCAGGCTGTCAAAGAGTCAGAGAACAAACAGGTGAGGGGCCAGGGTGAGCGCCCAGGGCTGGGCACAGCAGGGCAGCTGCACTCTGGGCACTTCTGCTGCTCCCAGTGACATTTCCTTGCATTTCCTGCACTCTGGGCAGTTTTGCTGCTCCAAGTGACATTTCCTTGCATTTCTGCACTCTGGGCAGTTCTGCTGCTTCCAGTGACATTTCCTTGCGTTTTCTGCATTCTTTCCAGTTTTGCTGCTCCAAGTGACATTTCCTTGCATTTCCTGCACTCTGGGCATTTTTTGGTGCTCCCAGTGACATTTCCTTGCATTTCCTGCACTCCATTCTTTTCAGTTCTGCTGCTCCCAGTGACATTTCCTTGCATTTCCTGCACTCTGGGCAGTTCTGCTGCTCCAAGTGACATTTCCTTGCATTTCTGCACTCTGGGCAGTTCTGCTGCTCCCAGTGACATTTCCTTGCATTTCCTGCACTCTGGGCATTTTTTGGTGCTCCAAGTGACATTTCCTTGCATTTCTGCACTCTGGGTATTTCTGCTGCTCCAAGTGATATTTCCTTGCATTTCCTGCATTCTTTCCTGTTTTGCTGCTCCAAGTTACATTCCCTTGCATTTCCTGCATTCTTTTCAGTTCTGCTGCTCCAAGTGACATTTCCTTGCATTTCCTGCACTCTGGGCATTTCTGACATTTCCTTGCATTTCCTGCACTCTGGGTATTTCTGCTGCTCCAAGTGACAATTTCTTGCATTTCCTGCGCTCCACCCTGGGCAGTTCTGACATTTCCTTGCATTTCCTGCAGCACCTGGAGGATTATCAGCGCAGACTCGACCTCTCCTACTTGAAGCAGTCCGAGGATCCCATGATGGATGAGTTCAGGGTGAGTGGGAGCATTGAATCCAGCCCTGTTTGAATGGAGTTTGCATTCACGTTGTGCTTCTCCTGGTGCACACTCGAGTGGTCTTTGGAGATAAATATTTCTGTTTGAAAATGAAAACAATTTAGTCTCAGAAATGTGAGTTTTGCCACCTTCCTGAAGATTGCTGTGGCTCTAACAGCTCAGTTCTGCACATCGTGGTGCTGATGGAGCTTGTCAGCTCTGTGCAACAAACCTTTATGGCCTGCAAGCTCAAGCACTGTATCTCAGAAGAGATATCTGATGGATAATGAGATTATTGTGGGTATTTATCTCATGTGAGTGCATCTCTTAGTGGTGCTGTTGGAGCTGGGGAGGCCTTGGAGAGCCCTGAGGTGTAACAGTGGAAATGGCTTTAAAAGGAGAGCTTGTACAAAAATGTCTGAGTTCCACACAGCCAAATAAAACCTGAAGTCCAGTATTAAAAATATTCTTTTCCATGGCTCCTGTAAATCTTGGCAGTTTTGTTGGAAGCTGGTCACCTGCTGGTTTATTCCCCATCTCCCTCAAAGTCAGTGTGAATTAAAAAAAACCCCAACTTTTCTATAAAACTGTGTCATGTATCCTTCCCCAAATAAACCTGCAAGCACTGAGCAAGGGAAGGAAGAACTTTTGGCAGCTCCAAAATCTCGCTGTCATTGATTGCAGACTCTGAGACTTGGAAGGGATGAATTGTGAAAATTGTCACTTCTGCTTGCCTGCAGATCTAAATGTCACAGGCACTGAAGTGCCTGAAGAATCCATTGACATTACAAAGCCTGTCAGATCAGGGGGATGATTTGTAAATAATTTGTAGGCACACTTGACTTGCAAATCGAGTGCTGCAGCATTAATCAGTTGTAATGCTGGAGCTGAGTGTGGGGGATTGGAAAAACTCCTCCTAGGAAACAGGTGACATCCCAATGCCCCAGGAGCTTGACTTGGTGGCAGAATTCCCCACTCTGTGGCACTTGGCGTGTGGAAAAGAGCAGAGGAAGAGGAAAAGTGATAAACAGCATCTCTGACAGGATTTTGTGTTCCCTGCTCTGTGTTTCTGGGTTTAGCTGCTTAGCTCCAAACTGGAGTCCATGTGTTTTATCGTGACTTGCTTCCATGGAAATTTTAATTTTATTTTCTTTCCTCTGGTGACAGAACCTGGATCTAACAAAGAGGAAAATGCTCCATGAAGGGCCCTTGACCTGGAAGGTGAATCGTGACAAAACCATCGGTGAGTCTGGGCCATCCCCCATCCCCTGGCTCTGCCTGAGTTTGCTGGGAAGGAGAGCAGGGAAAAGCTCTGCTGCAGCTCCCAATTATGCTTCTTGTGCCACCTCTAATAATGCCTGTGTGCTCCTCTGAGCTGATTAAATTATTCTTGTCAGTTGTGAAAAGTGCTGGAGTATCATTAGGGCCGTGCAGGGACACAGCAGTCAGTCATGAGCTGATCCAGTTCCATCTGTAGCTTTCTGCTGGAGTTTTCACCAGGAAGATTTGCAAGCTTTGCCTGGAATGGCACAGCACTGATTGCTGCCTCTGCATGAGCAATCAGAAATGCAGCTTTCTGCTTTCATCTTTTAACTCATTCTGAGCTTTTTTTTTTTTCTTTTTTGCATTCTGGGCAGATCTGTACACTCTGCTGCTGGAGGACATCCTGGTGCTGCTGCAGAAACAAGATGACAAACTGGTGCTGAAGTGCCACAGCAAGATCCTGGCATCCACAGCTGACAGCAAGCACACCTTCAGCCCCATCATCAAACTCAACACTGTGCTGGTTCGCCAGGTGGCCACAGGTCAGTGCAGCCCACTGAGGAAGCAAAAAGAGAAGCCAAAAATAAAGATTAGCTCAGTTGAGGAAGATGATTTTGTGTAGATTCGCAGAGCAGAACATGGAAAACTGCGTAGGCTTAATTCTTGGTTGTCCAACATCGTGCTTAGTATGGATGAGCTGTTTAACTTCTTTGCATCAGTAATAGGCATTTGCTTGAGTTTTAAATAGACTTCTAAATGAAAGTACTCTGATTGTGTTAGAGGAAAAGCACTTTGGAAATTATTAGAAGGAAAAAGAGGAGAAATGGAGCTTTTTCAAAATGGGTTTTTTCCCTTTGAGGGCACATTTTGATAGGACAAGGTCAGTGTTTTTGTATTAGTGTTGGAAAGTTATCTCAAGGACTTTTTCCTTGCTTTGGGCTGGGGTTATGTAGGAATTTTGGGGAAGTGAGAAGTGAATTTGTGAATTTTTGGGAAGTTTCAGTTCCCTTTTCTGTGTTGGTGCAGATAACAAAGCTTTCTTTGTCATCTCCATGTCGGCGACGGGGGCTCACATCTACGAGCTGGTGGCACAGACTGTCTCAGAGAAGAATGTGTAAGTCCTGGGCAAATTCCAGCTGCTGCTGGCTGTGTTGTACCTCAGAGACCTTTTACCCCATGAATTCCCTGAGTTCCTTCTCTAAATTCAGCTGGAATCTCGTGGTCTCTGTAAGTTGTAGGTCTTGTGGTCTCTGTAAGCATCTGCGGATAGTCCCTCCCAGCTGGCTCGCTCCAGACTGTCCTGACCTCCAAAATGTTTTTATTTACCCTTAAAATTCTGGTTTTTTTGGCCCTGACTGCCAGATCAGCCACAGAAATAATCCTGCATCTTCATGCAGCACCAGAGATCTTGGCAGATTTACATTCTGGCATCACAAACACGCCAGTGCAGGAATTGGATTCCATGGCTGAAAGCTTCATTGGGAGAAACTCTTTTCTCCTAAAGAATACCCAGGCACAGATGTGTTTATGGGATACATGCCTGTTGTTGCATCTGTACCCTTCAGTGATGTGTGAAATAATGCTTTTTCATGTATTTATATATCAATTAACTGCTTGATCTGACAAGTGATAAGGTCCTGTCTATCATTTCTGTCTGCTGAAGAGCATCCAGGTGAGCTGAGCTTTCACCTGTGGTGATTTCAGGCTGCTCCTGAGGGGACTGAGTGTAACAGAACTTAAAAAAAAAAAAGACATTTCTTTTTGATAAAAAAAACAATGATAATATCAGCTGGGTTTAAGAGGATTAAATAGAGAAATGCTCATTCTGCCTCACTTGCTGCATGGTTTTATTTGCTGTTTCTGCTGCAGCTGGCAGGACCTTATAGCTCAGATGGCAGGAACTGTGAAGATGGGGAGCAGCAGGAGAGTGATCCCCCTGCCTCAGTCAGGCCCTGGCGAGTAAGTCAAAGCTGCAGGAGGAAGAAAAGCTGATTTTTCCTTCTCCAGCACCCCTTTTCCTGTTTAAAAACTGCCCTGCAAAGCATGGATTGAGCTGCAGATGAGGCTGACTGAGAGGATGTGTTTGTGCTTCCCTCCCTGCAGAGAGGAGCGTGAGGAAGAGGAGCAGCAGAAGCTCAAGGAGCAGCATGACATTCCTGCCAGCAGCCTGCAGAGCCCAGGTAAAGCAGGAATTCAGGGAAAAGGAGCAGGAGATTTGCTCCAGGGAGTGCTGATGTGCCCAGCCATAGTCCTGGGGGATTGGGGATCCTGGGGCAGCTTTGAGATTGTTCTGGAAAGGGATGATTTCTTTATAAGTCATTCAGAGAAGTGATGCTGAACCTCTTAAATGCATCTTTTACCATTCCCATCTGATTTATAAACCCTGGCAAGAACTGGCCTTGTAGCTGAAGAATCTTAGTGTTTCCAGAGCGGAATTTTCTGCAGCTTTGCCATTGTTGTTTCACCTGAATTTTTGTTTTCTGTCCTCCAGACAAAGACCTGGGCCTGGAGTCTCCCTTGATACTGAACCCTCAGTCCTCCTCGCCCATCATGTCTGAGAAGGCCAAGGTGGAGGGGCTGCTGGGGGCTGAGGGGCAGTTTGAGAAGGGGCAGCAGGCAGAGCTGGCACTCAAGGACTCCTCTGGCTGCAGCTCAGCCTCGGTGCCAGAGGGGCAGTGGGCACGGGATGCCCTGAGGAACTGTGAGTACCCCCCTGCAATTTCCACCCATTTTCCACCCCGCTGGGCTGGGTTGCACATAGAAGGGATGTGGCAGCCAGGAGTTGTGGATTCATGCACTCTCCCTTCCCTGGGATTCGGGCATCTCCTGGTTTTTCTGGGGTTTTCTGTATCAAATGAGGCTGATCATGAATTTCTACCGTCCATGGAGTGCTCTGATGGCAAAATTATATTGCAGAACTCGGTGCACAGTGCCATTGCTGGTCAGCAGTTTTTAAAGGCAAGGCACTCAGCCCTGGCCTTATTCCTGTAGCACTGGAGCAGAACTGGAGAGCTTGCTTGTGTTGCAGAATGCAATTTTCCTTTTTATTTTCTGTAAAATTCTGCAAATTGTTCAGCTCACTTACATCCAAAGCCCAGGCTCAGATTTCCTGAGTTTAATTTGGTTTAATTTAGATCAACACTTGTGTGTGTTGAGAACTTTTCCTGATGGACAAATCATTGTTTGAGATTGTTTTTAAGGTTTTTTATAATTTCTTCTGCTCTCCTTTCAGAGGAGGAATGCAGGGCTGTGCAACCTGCTGGATCAGCTCTGGCAGTGCAACTCCTAAATATAACTCCCTGAAATTTCAATGAATTCATTAATGCACAGATCTGTCCTTGGCAACTCTGGAAGGGACACAAAGTCCCTCAGCTGTACTTGGAGGGAAGAGTCTGTGCAATATTTGCTTTTACCAAAATGCAGAACTCTCTCATCCTTGGCCCCAATTGCCTTTTCCATCCCTCTGTCCAAGCAATGACAGTTCCCAGAGTTATCTCAGAGCTTTAATTCCATTGATTCTCCTTCTCAGAGGATTTAAAGTTCTTTTCCAGTTCTGAATATTGCCCAGATATTCTTGGTACTTGTTTTAAGAGACCAGAACTAAAATAATCTCAGTCTGGGGGTGTGTAAGGACAATTTTAGTGACCCTTCAGCATCTCCTGAGTGCTGAGAGTTAAAAGAGCAGCTCTCCAACATTGTGACAAGAGCCTGAGCTGAGTGACAGCTCTGCTGTGTGGCATCACTGCTTTTTTTGGGTGTTGCAGGAGCATTTTGTGGTGAGGAGGAACAATCTGGGGCTCTTGACAGCAGCACGTTTTTGTTTGGAACAATATGTCCCTATTATGAAGTGTTTGCTTGGGATAATTTGGGAGCTAAAGGAATGTGGGTTGAAGTTCAACCAGGCATAAATTTGCATTGAATTTTAGGGAAAAAATGTTTCTTAGATTTTTTTTCCTTTTTTTTTTTTTTTTTTGCTGTCATTTCAAACCTGAGTGGAATATTCCCAATTTCCTTGAGGTGGGAATCCCCTGCTCTAACCACAGCTCTGAGCTCCTGTGCAGGGTGAAACTCAGGATCATTTTTGGAAACAATTTCTTTGGTTTTCTCCAAGGAGATGCAACTTGTCCTGACATGCTGTAAGGTAAAACAGGGCAGTGAGGCTGGAGCCTTTAATACATTTATTTTTATCCCTGTTTTTCCTACCCCGAGCAAGGAGTCACACCTCTGTCAGAGTGACCTTTGTGTCTGCTTTAATCCCTTCTGTGCTCTGTGAGCTCTGCCTGTGTTTGTCAGGTGCCATTAGTGCAGGAGCAGGATTTCCAGATATTATGATAAAAACAGAGATTTTGGGCGGGCAGGAAGGGAGGTGATGAGCTCACAGAATATCCTGAGCTGGAGAGGAGCCAGAAGGATCATTGAGTCCAGCTGCTGTCCATTTAATTATGTTTTTTTTTAATATACAGTGTAAAAACCATCCCTGATCTCTGAACCTGTTCAGAACCAGCTGAGTCTGACAGCACCACTGATCTTTGGAGTATTCACAAATGGTTTTTCTCAGGAGATGGATGGGCTGTGGGACTTCTTTTCTCAGGAGATGGGCTCTGGGATATCCCCACCAAAAATCTGCTCAGACCCCCTGAGCCCTGAAGCTTTTTGGGGATGGTTGAACCAAACCCCTTTGTTTTTGCAGGAAATTATTTGGTTTTACTCAGGAGATGGGCTATGAGACATCCCCACTTCTGTCTCTTAAAACCTGCTCAAATCCCCCTTCTTAGATTTTTTTCACTTTTTTTTTTTTTGCTGTCATTTCAAACCTGAGCAGAATATTCCCATTTTCCTTGAGGTGCGAATCCTCTGCTATAACCACTGTGAGCTCCTTTGTAGGGTCAAAATTCGAGTTATTTTGTCACTTATAGCCCAAAGTTGGAATCCTCTGCTATAACCACAGCTCTGAGCTCCTGTACAGGGTCAAAATTTGAGTAATTTGGTCACTTTGAGCCCAAAGTTGGAATCCTCTGCTATAACCACTGTGAGTTCCTGTGCAGGGTCAAAATTTGAGCAATTTGGTCACTTTGAGCCCAAAGTGGGAATCCCCTGCTATAACTACGGCTCTGAGCTCCTGTGCAGGGTCAAAGTTTGAATCATTTGGGCACTTGAAGCCCAAAGTTGAAATCCTCTTCTATAACCACTGTGAGCTCCTTTGTAGGGTCAAAATTTGAGTTATTTTGGTCACTTTGAGCCCAAAGTGGGAATCCTCTGCGATAACCACTGTGAGCCCCTTTGTAGGGTCTAAACTGAGTTATTTTGGTCACTTTGAACCCAAATCCTGTCCCTCCCACCTGACCCTTGCCTGTCCTTGCAGTGGGGCTGCTGAAGCAGCTCTTGGTGCAGCAGCTGGGCCTGGCTGAGAAGGGCACCCTGGAGGACAGACAGCGCCTGCCCAGGTTCAGGAACGTGTCCCAGGAAGCCCAGACGGAGAGTGGCACCGAGCAGAGTCCAAACGCTGAGAGCAAACGCCAGCAGGCTGCAGAGGACAGAGCCCTGGGCAGAACTGGGGAGGAGGAGAGGCACGGCGCCCGGACTGCAGCGCGGCGCCCGGCCTCGGGGGATGCCCTGCAGCCGCCGGGCACCGAGCCCCCTGCCAGCGCCGCCCTGCCCATGGACAGCACGAACCTGGAGGGCTCCAGCTCGGAGCTGGAGGGGCTGGGGGCTGACGAGAGCGGGGAGCATTTCTTCGATGCTCGGGAAGCTCACAGCGACGAGAACCCCGGCGAGCTGCTGGACAGGAAGGAGGAGGAGGAGGAGGACGAGGAAGAGGAGGAGGAGGAGGAGGTGCAAATTCGGATCTCAGGTGAGCCTGGGGCACTCCTGCAGGGGGTGAGTGTGACAAGTGACCACAGGGGTCTGAGGATGAGGGGAGAGACGAGGATCTGACTCCATGTTTCAGAAGGCTGATTTATTATTTTATGATATATATTACATTAAAACTATACTAAAAGAATAGAAGAAAGGATTTCATCAGAAGGCTGGCTAAGCTAAGAACAGAATAGAAAAGGAATGATAACAAAGGCAGCTGTCTGAGACTCTCTGACCGAGCCAGCTGTCTGTGATTGGCCATTAATTAGAAACAACCCCATGAGACCAATCCCAGATGCACCTGTTGCATTCCACAGCAGCAGATAACCATTGTTTGCATTTTGTTCCTGAGGCCTCCCAGCTTCTCAGGAGGAAAAATCCTAAGGAGAACATTTTTCCTGAAAAGATGTCTGTGACAGGTGATGGCCTGGCCAGGTCTGTTTAACTTCACTGTTTGTTTGTCTGGGGCAGGACATCGGCTCCCAGCTCGCACCAAGTCATTTCAGCCCTGTGCAAACAGGACCTGGCTCATTCTTCATGGAGAAACTGAAGGGCTGGGGGACACAGGATGCACCCTGTGACAACTGGAATTGCCAAGCCCTCGATTGTGGCTGGCCTGGACCACTTCATCTCTCTGCTCCCTAAAGGTTTTCCCTGCAGTCAAAGCCCTTTTTAAAGCTCTTTTCCTGACCAAGCTTCAGGAAAGAAACACAGAGCTGGTTCATTCTTCATGTGCTACAGGAGAAGCTGACACAGTTGTCCCTGTGAGAACTGGAATTGCTAAACCCTGGATTTTGGCTGGCCTGGACCATTTCATCTCTCTACTCCCTAAAGGTTTTCCCTGCAATCAAAGCCCTTTTTAAGGCCCTTTTCCTAATCAAGCTTCAGGAAAGAAACCCACAACTTTCATTTTACACTGTAATAGCCTCCTGTAACCTTGCCACACTCTGAACCTCTGAAAAGTTTATTATTTTATTATATTTATTGTTGTTGCTGCTCATGGACTATTTGACGGCTTCAAATTATTGACAGCTACAAATTATTTACAAATCCTATGAACACCAAACTTAGTAGAGATACTGAGGTTTGTCTCTGTGCATTTTCTAGTAGAAGCAGCTGCTATCAGGTGGATTCAGCACTAACAGCCCCACAGAAGTCTCTTTTCCATAAATATGCTCTTATTTAAAAATTGGATTATATCCACGTGGATAAGCCAATTTATGACTGCCCCAATGCTGCTTTCCAAATACATAGTGCAAATAATTTTTCTCCCCGAGACATTTTGAATTATTAAAACTGAGCCAACAACTTGAAGCATCTAATTTATTTGTCACCTCTTCCACTGTTTACTTTTTTAGCTGTATGGGGACATCAAAATGAGATGGATCTGTTTTTAGTCAATTCTGAGTCCCCTGTGCTGGCTTTATGGAGAAATTCATTAAATGGATTCCTGTGTCTGGGTGCAGGTTGTGAAAGCATTTTCTGTCTGTAATTACTTGATTTTTTAGTATATCAACAGGCTCTGCTTTAAACCTCACCCATCTAAAAGCATGGGTGCAAGAGCAGGATTTTCAGATATTATGATAAAAACAGAGATTTTGGGCAGGCAGGAAGGGAGGTGATGAGCTCACAGAATATCCTGAGCTGGAGAGGAGCCAGAAGGATCATTGAGTCCAGGTGCTGGCCATTTAATTATGGGTTTTTTTTAAATATACAGTATAAAAACCATCCCTGATCTCTGAACCTGTTCAGAACCCGCTGAGTCTGACAGCACCACTGATCTTGGAGGGTTCACAAATGGTTTTTGTCAGGAGATGGATGGGCTGTGAGACTTCTTTTCTCAGGAGATGGGCTCTGGGACATCCCCACCAAAAATCTGCTCAAACCCCCTGAGCCCTGAAGCTTCTTGGGGACAGTTGAATCAAACCCCTCTGTTTCTGCTGGAAATTATTTGGTTTTTCTCAGGAGATGGGCTGTGGGACAGCCTCACTTTTATCTTTTAAAATCTGCTCAAACCCTCCTGAGCCCTGAAGATTCTTGAGGGTAGTTGAGTCAAACACCATTTATTTAGAATTATTTGAAATTATTTGGCTTTTCTCAGGAGAAAAATCAGATGTGGGACATCCCCATTTCTGTCTCTAAAAATCTATTCAAACCCCCCTGAGCCCTGAAGCTTCTTGGGGACAGTTGAATCAAACCCCTCTGTTTCTGCTGGAAATTATTTGGTTTTTCTTAGGAGATGGGCTGTGGGACATCCCCACTTTTGTCTCTTAAAATCTCCTCAAACCCCCCTGAGCCCTGAAGCTTTTTGGGGACGGTTGAATTGAAACCCATTGTCTTTGCAGGAATTCATTGGAGTTTTCTCAGGAGATGGGCTGTGGGACATCCCCATTTCTGTCTCTAAAAATCTGCTCAAACCCTCCTGAGCCCTGGAGCTTCTTGGGGATGGTTGAGTCAAACTCCATTGTCTCTGGAGGAAACAAATTGATTTTTCTTAGGAAATAGATGGGCTGTGGGACTTGTGTTTTTAGGAGATGGGTTGTGGGATATCCCCACTAAAAATCTGCTCAAACCCCCCTGAGCCTTGAAGCTTTTTGGGGACAGTTGAATCAAACCTCTTTGTCTTTGCTGGAAATTATTTGACTTTTTTTAGGAGATGGGCTGTGGGACTTCCCCATTCTGCCTCTAAAGATCTCCTCAAGCCCCCTGAGCCCTGAAGCCCCAATCCCATTGTCCCCACAGGAAATTATTTGAGTTTTCTCAGGAGATGGGCTTTGGGACTTCCCCATTCTGCCTCTAAAGATCTCCTCAAGCCCCTGAAGCCCCAATCCCCTTGTCCCCACAGGAAATTATTTGAGTTTTCTCAGGAGATGGTCTTTGGGACATCCCCATTCTGCCTCTAAAGATCTCCTCAAGCCCCCTGAGCCCTGAAGCCCCAATCCCCTTGTCCCCACAGGAAATTATTTGAGTTTTCTCAGGAGATGGGCTTTGGGACTTACCCATTCTACCTCTAAAGATCTCCTCAAAGCCCCTGAAGGCCCAACGCCCGCTGTCCCCACAGGAAATTACTTGATCCTCGATGGATACGGAACGGTGCAGGAGAGCTCCACGGACGAGGAGGTGTCGGCGCTGGTGCTGCAGTGCACCTCGCACAGGCAGCCCGCGCTGGGCTGTCCCCAGCAGCAGCAGCAGCAGCAGCAGCAGCCCGTGTCCCCCGGGGAGCCCCGGTGTGGCGGGGACAGCTCGCCCGTGGCCGAGGAGCTGCGCTGGGCGGGCCTGGAGGAGCCCTGTCCCTTCCTGGGCAGCGCCCAGCTCCCCCTGCAGAGCCGCGTGCAGCTCATGCAGTACATCCACAACATCCAGGATGCCCTGGAGAAGCTCAAGGTGCGTGGCTTTTGGGATTTTTATTGGTGTTTCAAAATTATTATTATTATTATTATTATTATTATTATTATTATTATTATTATTATTATTATTATTATTATTATTATTATTATTATTATTATTGTTATTGTTATTATTGTTGTTGTTATTGTTATTATTATTACTACTATTACTACTATTACTATTACTATTTTTACTATTATTACTATTACTATTATTACTATTACTATTATTACTATTACTATTATCATCTAAATGTGCATTGTTTATCTTATTTTATTGTTATTTTTAATTAATAATATTTATTATTATTAATAATATTAATATTATATAATAATGTAATTATTATTTATAATTATAATGTAACAATTATTATAATATTGTTATAATATATAGTATTATTATGTAATTATATACAATATAGTGTTATTTTTATTATTATTATTATTACTATTACTATTGTTACTATTATTACTATTATTACTACTATTACTATTATCATCTAAATGTGCATTGTTTTTCTTATTTTATTGTTATTTTTATTAATATTTATTATTAATAATAATATTATATAATATATTTATTTATAATTATAATTTAACGATTATTATAATATTATTATAATATATAGTATTATTATGTAATTATATACAATATAGTGTTATTTTTATTATTATTATTACTATTACTATTGTTACTATTATTACTATTATTACTACTATTACTATTATCATCTAAATGTGCATTGTTTTTCTTATTTTATTGTTATTTTTATTATTAATATTTATTATTAATAATAATATTATATAATATATTTATTTATAATTATAATTTAACGAATATTATAATATTATTATAATATATAGTATTATTATGTAATTATATACAATATATGTAATATAATGTAATATAATGTAATGTAATATAATATAATATATAAATTATGTAATATAATTAATAAGATATAATAATATATGATAATATAATAATATAGTATAGAATTATCATATTATATATAATTATAATGTAGCGATTATTATAATATTATTATAATATATAGTATTATTATATAATTATATATATAATATATAATAGTATAATTATATATATTATATATATTATTACATAATATAGTATTATTATCTAAAGGTGCATTGCTTTTCTTATTTCTATTTTATTTATATTTATATTTATTTTGGAATAATAATAACAATAATAACAATAATAACAATAATAATAGTAGTAGTAGTAGTAATAATAATAATTTGCTCGTGGTGTCAAATGAAGATTCTGAGTTGCACTGAGGATATCAGACCAATATTGAGGCTTTCAGGCTCTCTGTATTCCAAATTGTTTTCCAACTATATTCCAATATATTCCAAATTATTTTCCAGATATATTCCAATATATTCCAAATTATTTTTGCATGGGACAGGGATTCTCTTTATAGAATAACTACAGAAAGTTTATTTTGTGAAACACTCAGCAGCCAGCCTTGAATTTCACTGAAATCAGAATATTGCATGCAAATGAAGCTGCTGATGAAGGAGTTGAGGGGGCTCACTCCAGTTGGGTGTTTGCAGTGGTGAAACTTCTCCTTTCCTGTTTGAAACCCTCTTTGTGTGCCTGGTACATGGAGATCCACGTTACAAATCTGTGAAAAATATAATAATACACTATTATTAAATACCATTTATTATTATTGTCAGTAGTAGCAGTAGCATTAGTATTAAATATCATATAATCTCTTTCAAATAGATGGAAAATCTAAACCATTGAGCTTTGGGGCTGTTGCTGTTTTGCAGGAGGTGGAGGAGGATTACAGCGTTCTGCGGCGCCAGGGGCTGGCTGGCTCAGCCTCCTCAGGAGAGCACTCAGGTGGGACCCCAAAATTTTGATTTAAAATTCCACCGTTTCAAAGTGGATATTCTGACTTAAAATTCCAGCGTTCAAGTGAGATATTCCGATTTAAAATTCCAGTGTTTCAAAGTGGATATTCCCAGAGCACAAAATCCACTGGTTGGGCCACCCAAAAACAGAGGCCAGGCAGGATTAGAAGAATAAAAACCAGTTCTGTTCATTGAAGGGCCTTCTGGGACATTTAGGGCAGACACAACCCACCCAAAAATGGACTCGCTGGTTTCACACTTTTATTTTGGTGATTTTAGAAGGTTTAACAAGATAATAATGAAAAACTCATGAGTGAATCCTCAGAGTCCAACACAACCTGACCATGATTGGTCATTAAGTAACAACAATTCACATGTTGGATAAACAATGTGCAAACACATTCCAAAGGGGAAGCAATCAGATAATTGTTGTTTTCATTTTTCTCTGAGGCTTCTCAGCTTCCCAGGAGCAGAAATCCTGTGGAAGGGATTTTTCAGAGAATTGTGACAGTGACACCTGACCAGGGGCTGGGGGTGAAGCTCTCAGTGAGCAGCTCTGCCTGTGCGAGTGCTCAGAAATGCCACTCACTCCTCTCTCACCACCTTTTTTTTCCATTTTTTCCCTTTTTTTCCCTCTTTTCCCCTTTCCAGACAAAAGCTAGTCGTGTTTCCAGGAGTGGCTGAAGATTGGAGGAAGAGAATCAGGACCCAGCACCCGCTGTCTCCCCTGTGGACTCTGGGATGAGGGTTTGGAGCATCCAAACAGAACCATTCTCTAGCAAAGTGGGCATGGGGTGCTTTTCCTGTGGGGCATCTGCACTATCTTGTCAGTGAGGGAGTCTATTCTATTCTGCTCCTCTCCTTGCTACCAGAAATTCAAATTTTTTTTTTTTTCAGAACAGGAAAAAAAAAAAAAACCAAACCAAATGTACAGAGCTTTGGGTGTAGGATATAAAAAAAAATGTATTTAGACATTTAAAAGAAAAAAAAAATCAATGTATTTATTTGACTTCATTCCGTGTATCAAAAGCACATTTTAATTTTTTAATCTGCCTTTTTTTTTTTTTTTTTGTTCTATTTTTTTTTTTGGGTAGTGACAGTTCTGGCCCACCCTGCCTGGTGAGGGGACAGGGGGGATCTGTGTGCAGGTGATTCCTCACTGGACTGGACTCTGCACTCCCTGCTGGCACCAAGAGCTACTCATGAAGGTGTTAGGATGGAATTTGTGGCTGGGATTTGTCTGTATCCAACCAACTGCATGGGAATTGCTCGTGTCACCACGTGTGCAACAGGAATTTTCCATGCACTAAACAGCCAGGCACTTGAGATGGGCAAATTTTCCTTTTCCCCTTTCCCATTGCTTTGCTGGGAGAGGAGAAAAAGGTTTAATTTTGGTTTTTTTTTTTTCTTGACTTTGTTGGCTTTGATCATTGTCTCCTTTGTAAAGTGATAAAAAGAAAAATACTTGGACCTGCAGCACTTTTGTAACTCTTCTCTGGATCATAAAAAAAAAGATAAAAAAAGATAAAAAATGCAAACCCAGAAGTGTTTCAAAGATGTGGGGCAGCTGTGCCCCCGATTCACTACTGAATGAAAAAGGGCTGCCATGGAGTTAGCCACAGGTACTGCTGATTTTAGGGCCAGTAAGTTTTAGTACCTGGAGTATGTCTTGCTGAGGGCTCGGGATGGGCTTTGGGGTTGTTTTTTTGGGGTTGGTTTTTGTGGAATTTCGCCTTTTTTTTTTTTTTTTTTTTTTTTGTTTTGTTTTGTTTTGGAAATCATTTGTGCCAATGAGAGGGAGATTGGTCACCCGAGGAGGCTGGAGCAGCTCTGGGTGCCTCCTCAGGCCTGTCCTGCCAGGGTGGGAATTGGGGTGACCCTGGGCACAGCCTGAGCCCAATTCCATTCATTTCCCATCCCCTGGGCTGGATTTCACACAAGAGGGGTCTGACAGCAGGGACTCCTGGATCCATGTCCTGCCCCTTGAGCCATCTCCTTGTTTTCCTGCTTTTCTCTATCAAATGAGGGGGAAAATGAATTTTTACTGTGGTGGTTCAAGCTGTCCCCATTGTCACTGGGCTGGGCTGCTCCTTTCAGGTTTTCAGCTCTTTTAAGGAAGGCAAACTGAGCATCCTGCACATCCCATGGACTCAGAGCTTTGCTCAGCACCAGGATCCTCCAGCTCCTCTAAAACAAACATTTTCCCTTTGGCTACTGGCAAGAAATCACCTCTGTCCCCTGTCAGAGGAATCCCAGCTCGTTTTCGCCCCAGAATCCTGTGGGAAATGAATTCAGGTGGCAGCAGAGGCAGCAGAGGGGATTTTGCTGTCCTGCTTGGCACAGGGAGGAATTCAAGCTCTGCCCAGTGCCACTGGGCTGCTCCTGCCAGGTGGGTGAGGAACACACCCTCTTTTCAGATTTTCAGCTCTTTAAGGGAGCCAAACTTCTTGTCTGCTGGCAAGAAATCACCTCTGTCCCCTGTCAGAGGAATCCCAGCTCCTGTTTTCCCCCCAGAATCCTGTGGAGGATGAGTTCAGGTGGCAGCAGAGGGAGCAGAGGGGATTTCACTGTCCTGCTTGGCACAGGGAGGAATTCAAGCTGTCCCCAGTGTCACTGTTGTTGTTTTTCCCCCAGAATCCTGTGGAGGATGAGTTCAGGTGGCAGCAGAGGTGATTTTGGTGTGGGAGTTGGAGCCAGGAGCCCTTGCAGGGAGGGAAGGGAGGAATTCCTGTTGTTTGAGGAGCATCACCACTGCCAGGAGCTCCCTGGGGTTTTTTTGGGATGCACCAAATCCTGTGGTGTGGGATTACTGTCAGTATTAACCCAGCACTCAGCCCCTCAATTCCCTGGATTTTAAACATCCAAATTCCCTCTGAGACCCCCTCAGCCTGGAATGCTGCCAGGAGGAAAACTGAAAACAGCCCAGACCTGGGCTTGGACCCCTTTATTCCCCTCACACTCCAAAGCCAGGAGCAGTTGTGGTGACCTTAAAGGGTCTAAAGCGATTAAAAGGTTCCCAGATGCTTCCATGGAGCTCCAGGGCAGAGGGAGCTCAGTGTGGCTTTGGAGAATGTTCTGGAAGGGCAGCACAGGTGGGGTTTGGGGTGGTTCCTGCTCTTTGATTGTGGTTGAACACAAAATCCTCGCCGGGTCTCTCCAGGTTACAGAATTCTGTGGTGGTCCCTGGCGTCACCTCTGGTGTCCCCTCTGGTGCTTGTGGCAGCAGTGGAGAGAGCTGGCAGTGTAAATTCACATTTTTGCCTCTTTTCCCAGAGAATTCCTTTCCAACAAAATTCCTTTCCCAGGGAATTCCCTTTCCCATGGGATTCCTTTCCCGGGTAATCCCCAGAGAATTCCTTTCCCATGGGATTCCTTTTCCCAATGAAATTCTTTCCCCAGTGAATTCCCTGGCACACCCCAGACCTCAGGCTGGAGCTCACATGCACCATCCAGGATTCCCACTGTTATTTCCTCCTTGAAGCCATAAGATTCCCCCTTATTTGAAAATGGAATTTTCATTTTCATCTCCCCCTGATTGGTTGGGCATTCCCTTATCCAAACATTTCTCTGGAGTTTTTTGTCCCAGCCCCTCATTCCAAAATTAATATTTTTTTTTCCCTTCCCCGAAACAGAACAAGGATTTCTCCCAGTGTTTAAAATGGGATATTCTGATTTGAAATTCCATTGTTTAAATTGGATATTCTGATTTAAAATTCCAGTGTTTCAATTTGGATATTTTGATCTGAAATTCCACTGTTTAAAATTGGATATTCTGCTTTAAAATTTCCAGTGTTTATATTGGATATTTTGATTTGAAATTCCGGTGTTTTAAATTCGATATTCTAATTTAAAATGCCAGTGTTTCAAATTGGATATTCTCATTTAAAATTGGATATTCTGATTTAAAATTCCAGTGTTTCAAATGAGATATTCTGATTTAAAATTCCAGTGTTATTCTGATTTAAAATTCCAACGTTTCAAATTGGATATTCTGATTTAAAATTTAAAATTCCAGTGTTTAAATTGGGATATTCTGATTTAAAATCCCAGTGTTTCAAATGGGATATTCTGATTTAAAATTCCAGTGTTATTCTGATTTAAAATTCCAGTGTTATTCTGATTTAAAATTCCAGTCTTTCAAATTGGATATTCTGATTTAAAATTGGATATTCTGATTTAAAATCCCAGTGTTTCAAAGTGGATATTCTGATTTAAAATCCCAGCGTTTCAAAGTGGATATTCTGATTTAAAACTTAAAATTCCAGTGTTTCAAATGGGATATTCTGATTTAAAACTTAAAATTCCAGTGTTTCAGATGGAATATTCTGATTTAAATCTCCCTGCTCTCAGATTTCATTCTCCTGGATCCAGTTTTTTTCTGCCTGTTCCCCAAAGAAATCCCTGGGTTCCCTCCCCTTCCCCCGAGGTGCCAACTGACGAGCAGATGTACTGCAAAAGGGATCCTGCAGCCAAAACACTGCTGATTTATTTTCAATTAAGTCTTGTGGAGCTCTCTTCATACTAGAATATTTTTATTTTCTTTGTACAACATACAATCATGTACTCTTAACAGAGATTTACTTTAAAGAGAAGAAGAAGAAAAAGAAAAAAAATCTGGAAGTATTCTTTAAAAAAAAAAAATACGCAAAAATCTTTATTAATAATCCTGTATTTTTACTGATCATGTTTGAATGTCTAAAAAGACTTTATTGTTCTAATTATCCAGATGTATGTTTGTAAAATAGCTCTTTTATGACTTAGCTGATCGGGTTGTATGTTTCTGGAATTAAATATTGGTCACTTAAAAAAAAAGAAAAAAAAAAGAAATCTGTTTTCAGGACCTGGGAAATAGAAAATTTAAGCGTTTCAAATATCATTAAATAAGCTTAAAGGAAAAGCAGCTTTGTCTGGTGAATTTTTTGGGGTGGTTTGGCTGTAATTGCCTGGAGTGTTTGAAGGATAAATGATGGAAAAGGAAATTTTTCTAGAGATGGAAGTACCTTGATTGTATTGTTGCTGCTCAGAGCTAATGAATTATTAATTAATTACTTAATTAATTAATGGGCAGAGCACCCAGTACAGGAAAAGAAATCCCCCCTTGTTCCATCAGGACATTCCTGCAGGAATTGGAGCCTTGGTGGGTCCTGCACACCCCTGGCAGGTGGGACCAGAAAGGGAATTTCTGCCCTTTTTAAGGAATTTCTGGTCGCTGAAAGAAATTTAATGATTTTTGGAGCGATTTAATGAATTTTGGAGCAATTTAATGAATTCTGGAGCAGTTCAGAGGAGCTGCACTGGCTCTGAGACAATTCAGCCTGAGCAGGGAGTGCTGCTCTCAATCCCAAATCATTCCTGGCTTCTTTTTCCTTTTAAATCCAACCAGAGCCATCATTCAGTTAAATTAATTAATTGATCCTGTTAATTTATTGTTATTTTTAAAAGGAAATTCGTTTTGAAGGTTGGTGTAGAACCCTTCCATGTGATATTTCGCCCAAATATTTCTTCATTGCTGTACAACCCCTCCATGTGATATTTCACCTAAATATTTATTTGCATTGCCATTTTTTCTGCTGGATCTTTTTTCCCTCCTCTGGGACCCACCCAGAACTGTAAAAGAGAAGTGAAATTAAAACTCAGCTGTTGAGGGAACCTGTGAATTTTGGAGCAGGGAACATCTGTGCTGAGAGTTTGGTGATTTCCGAGCAGAGGCTGCTCCCCCTGAATCCCTGGATTTTGTGACATTTCTGTCTTTCCCTTCCCTGGAAGGTGATGACAAAAATAAATCAATTAAAACAACACCAAAATAGAAAAAAAATCAGTTTTATTTCTAAAATCTCGGGAGCTTTTCCCTTTTTTTTTCCCCTTTCTCTGTCTGCATCATGAACATGAAGCTCCTTGAGAGATTTCTTTATTACTTTATTATAATTGGTAATCTGAGCTCTGTTACACTTTCCTAATGATGCTCTTCGTGTTTTGCCTGTTTAAATGTTATTTTATATATTCCCTTTACTGCCTTGCTGTAAATAAATGATTCAAAAACCCTCAGCAGCTCCAGAGAAATCGCAGCTGGGGCTGGGGCAGGGCTGGGCTGCAGATCTGGGGTTGTTCCACATCCCAAATCTTGGAATTCATCTCTCCTCATGCAGGAGAAATTCAGGGAGTCATTTTGTGTCATTTTTGCGTCATTTTTGGGTCTTTTTGGGTCATTTTTGGGTAGTTTTGGGGTCATTTTTGGGTGATTTTTGAGTCATTTTTGGGTCATTCATGGGTCATTTTTGGGTCATTTTAAGTCATTTTGGGGTTATAGGAGCTTTAAGGTCCCTTCCAGCCAAACCTGTCCATGATTCCATGGGGTTTCTGAGCAGTCAGGGTGGAATTCTGTCCATCCACCTCCCTAAATGATAAAAAACCCCATTTAATCCATTTGTCCTCTCAACAAAGATCCCTTTGGTATTTGCTGGAAAATATCCATGATTTCCCCTTGTTTTTGTCAACTCCTTAATGGATTTTAGATTTTATTTCAAAATATTGATGGGAGCCTGGTGGAGGATGGAAGTGGTCCAGTTCTTGGCATGAATTCTTTGCCAGTTGGGTTGCGCATTTTGGGGAGAAATATTTCCCATCAGAGCTGGGCCCAGCACTCCCAGAATAGGAAAAAAATAAAAAATTTGGATGTGTTTCCTTCAAAGTGAGATCCAGAATTAAAGGGGGAAGAGCATGGGGTTAACACTGAGCATATGCCTGGGTTGAAATGTTGGTTTGAGAAATCTTGAGAAAACAGACACCTGTTGTTATTATTAATATTTTAAAATTATATATAAAATATATAATATTTTATATATCATTATATAATTTGTATAATGTATAATATATATAATTTATATATTATATAAACTATATGCAATTTTATTATTATATATTATTATAATTTCTATATATTATATACATTGTATATAATTTATATAATATATAATACATAATACATAATATATATTATATATATTATATTATATATTATATATTACATATATATTATATATATTTGTATAGTATATAATATATATTATATATATATAATATACTATATGTTATATATTTGTATATTATATATTTGTATATTATATATATTCTATATTATATATTATATAATATATATAATATATCATATATAGAATATATAATATATATAATATAATTTATTATATATATTATATTACGTATATGTAATGTATATTAGATATAATATATATAATAGATTATATATGGTATATATTATATATAGTATATATATTTGTATAATATATAAGATATATAATATATTTTATATATTATATATACAATGTTATATATTTTATATATAACTTTAAAGATAATAATAACAGGTGTCTGTTTTCTCAAGAAAATTCTATATATTCTATATATTATATATATTATATATATCTATATTAAAAATACTGTTAAAAAAAGGAGGCTGATGAGTTGATATTTATCATTTACTGATCTTAAAGGGATTTTCCAGCCTTAAAAATACCATTATTCCATTTATAATTTTATTATTCCATTATTAAATGCCTCCCAGTGCATTTCCTGCTTGAGCCCTCCTGCATTTCTCCCCATGCCAAACCAAAACTCCACCATCCTTTCCTTGAATCAGGAAAATAATTCATTTTTCCCCCCTTTTTTCCTCAGCTGCTGGGAGTTTACAGCTGCAAATCATCGAGTTGGGCTTTTTGGCAGAACAAAAAACCCCAAAATATCCCAGCCTCTCCCTTTCTTGCAGCATTTGTTTGTTTCCAGATGCCTGCAGCTTGTTCAGCGTGGAGCATCTCCCCTGATCAATATTTTAACCTTCTTGTTGATATTTACTCAGAGCTGCTGAATAAACTCCGTGGAGTGGAGCTCCAGAGCGAATCTCCGTTTCTCTCAGCTCTCGGGAGCTTTGGCAATAATTTGCATTATCCGGGGTTATTGTTATGCTGGGATATTAATGAGCACATCTCCCTCCCTTCTGTCTCTCCAAAATTCAATTCAGAGCCCACTTCTGGTGCTGCAGCAACTTCTCAGCTCTGAATTAGCACAGAGAGGAGAGAGCTTTGTGCTTTCCTTTTGTCAGCTCGCTTTGAAAAAACCCTTTTCTCTCCAGTTTTATGAAGATGGGTTTGATGCAGCTCCAGCTGCTTGGCTTGTGATGAGGAGGAGATTAATCCCTTCTTGGTGGCATTTTTTAATCCTACCATCTTTATTAAGTTTAATCCCATTTATCTGAAAAACTCCACTCCAGAACTGTCCATGTCCCCCTGTGCCTGCCCTTAACCTGTTCTTTCACCTCCAAATACTGATAATTTTTTTTCTTTTTTTTTTTTTGGGATTAAATGGGTTCAAAACATTTCAGGAGCCCCCCTGAGTGATTCATCACCATCATTTTGGGGCGTGCATGCAGCAGAAGTCAAATAGCCTCGATTGCAGCTTCTATTGAACTCATCTTTTCTGCTCTGCAATTTCTTTATTGTGCCATAATAAAGCTGCCCCTGTCACTGCTGAGCTCTGCCTCATCCGTCTCCCTCTGCGAGATGGGAGCTGAGGGAAAAGCTCAGGGCTTGGGCTCTCAGCAGATCCAAATCTCCCTGTTCAGGTGCTCATTCCCCTAGGACTGAGCCTAGCCTTTTTCCCCTTTCCTTTTTCTCTTCCTTTCCTTTCTCTTCCTTTCCTTTCCTTTCCTTTCCTTTCCTTTCCTTTCCTTTCCTTTCCTTTCCTTTCCTTTCCTTTCCTTTCCTTTCCTTTCCTTTCCTTTCCTTTCCTTTCCTTTCCTTTCCTTTCCTTTCCTTTCCTTTCCTTTCCTTTCCTTTCCTTTCCTTTCCTTTCCTTTCCTTTCCTTTCCTTTCCTTTCCTTTCCTTTCCTTTCCTTTCCTTTCCTTTCCTTTCCTTTCCTTTCCTTTCCTTTCCTTTCCTTTCCTCCTTTTTCCATTTTCATTTCCTTTCCCTCCATGGAATTATGAGAGCTGGAATTACAAGAGCTCCTCCAGGGGCTCCATGCTTGAAATTTCCTTACAAAATTTGGGATTTGGGATCTAAGCAGAGCCCAGGGGCTCTTTGTCCTCAAGCAGATGCAAAAATCCCTGTTCAGCTGCTCCTTCCCCTAGGACTGAGTCTTCCCTTTGCTGCCTTCCTTTCCTCACTCCCCATGGAATTATGAGAGCTGGGATTCTGAGAAATTGAACTCTCCATGGAATTATGAGAGCTGGAACTCCATGGAATTATGAGAGCTGGAATTTTTCCATGGAATTAGGAGAACTGGAATTCTGAGAGCTGGAATTCTCCCTGGAATTCTGAGAGCTGGAAAAAGCTGTGCTGATGGCAAAAATTCTGCAGGGATTAAAGGTGCCTCCACCCCTCTGACCTCTGCCTGGAAAATGAAGCTTTTATAAACTGCTGGAGATTTAAATTTGGGTGAATTTGCCCCAAAATCCCCGCCAGGGCTGGAATTCCCTGAACCTGTTGCAGAAATGAGAGGTCTCCTCCTGAGTCCCTGTCCCAACCTGCCCGTGACTCATTTCAATCTTTGTTCCTCCCTTCTCTTAATCATTCCTCACTTGAAAGTCTCTTCATCTTTTGTCTCTCATCTTTTGTTTTCCCCACATTTCAAAGAGAGGTTGGGCTTTGGTTGGATTTTTTGTTTCCTGCCTCCCTTAAATGACTGCTTTCCTTTCTCTTTGGGGTGTGAATGGAAGGCACAGAGCAGAAAACGTCCTTTGATGCAGTAATTATGAGGAGGAGAATTTTAAAAGAAGAGCAAAGGGAAAGTGTGCTGGCTGGAAATGATCAGTGCAATATTTATCATTGTCTGAGGGGATGTTCTGTGTGACCTCCCTGAGATCCTGTCACTGCTGCCACCCTCTGTTCCTCATCTTTAAAGTGCCAAAACCCCCCAAATTTAATTCAATATTGCACCTTTTTTAATCCCTCTGCTCTCCCAGGGTCCTCTCACTGTGTTTGCAGCACCTGAGAGGGGCTGGGATCCATTTTTGGGAAGCTTTGGGCACTAAAATCCCCAATCCCATTCCTGGGATGAGGTGGCAGCTCCCAAATGGGGAATGGAGGGTGTGGAGCAGCTGGGAGCAGGAATATCCTCCCAAACCCTGCATCAGGATCTGGCAGATGCCACTCCTGGCTCCTTGAAATTCACCCACATTTTCCTTTTTGCATGGAAGACAAGGCAAACAAACTGTTCCACAGAATGTTCCTTATTTATCTAACTCATCCTACCAACTTCTTGGAGCTATCTAAATATATATTTATAATTAGCTGGGCTTTTTTATATAACTACCACAGGCTACTTGCTCCTCTCACTGCTTCCTTCAGAGCGGCTCTTATCTACAAAATTATCTCATTTGGATGCCTTCTATTACCAATAAAAACTTGTTATGAACCTGGGTGAAAAAAAAATCCCACTCATAATAGATTTATTCTTTGTGTCTCAGTCAAATCTTGACTTTCAGTGCCTTTTATCCCCTGAAATCTCTCAGCTCTGCCTGAATTTGACTTTTTCTTTTTTTTTTTTTTTTGCAGAGGGGCTGTTATTTACTGTTCTGCTGAAGCACAGCCACCTATGAAGATAAATGTAGCAGGTTTTTTAAATGATTCACTGCTCACCTCCACGTCAGTCTGAGATCAGAGCCCCTCTCGGTGCAGCTGACAGGAAAAAGGGAATTTTAATTGCTTGGATAAATAACCTGCTAGGAGGGAAGCAGTGGGCACTGCTGGGGGCTCTTTGTTCCTCATGTCTGGAGCTGGAGGTGTAGGATTATTCCCAAAAAAAGCTGAAATTTGGGGAATATTGGGGCAGATTCATCCATGTGCAGCACCACAGGATTTCCTACACCCTGCTGGGGAAGGGTTTGGGGCTGGATGGAGGCACCAAAAAGTGTTTGGGGCTGGATTGAGGCCCTGGGGCTGGATTGAGACCCCAAAGTGTATTTAGGTCTGGATTAAGCCCCCAAATCATGTTTGGATCTGGATTGAGGCCTCAGAAGATGTTTATGACTGGATGGAGACCCCATAAAGTGTTTGGGCCTGGATTGTGGCCCTGGGTCTGGACTGAGACCCCAAAGAGTGTTTGGGTCTGGATTGAGGCCTCAAAAGGTGTTTGTGACTGAACGGAGACTCCAAAATGTGTTTGGGTCTGGATTGAGGCCTCAAAAGGTGTTTGTGACTGAACGGAGACTCCAAAATGTGTTTGAGTCTGGATTGAGACCCTGGACTGTATTTGGGCCTGGATTGTGACCCCAAAAAGTGTTTGGGTCTGGATGGAAATCCCATAAAGTGTTTGGGTCTGGATTGAGGCCCTGGGTCTGGGCTGAGACCCCAAAGTGTGTTTGGGTTTGGGCTGAGACCCTGAAGTGCATTTGGGTGTGGATTGTGAGCCCAAAACAGGTTTGGGTCTGGATGGAGACCCCAAAAAGTCTTTGGGTCTGGATTGAAGCCCCAAACTGTGTTTGGGTCTGTATTGTGAGCCTGGGTTTGATTGAGACCCTGAAGTACATTTGGGTCTGGATTGTGACTCCAAATCGTGTTTGAGCTGGATTGTGACCCCAAAACAGGTTTGGGTCTGGATTGTGACCCTAAAACAGGTTTGTGTCTGTATGGAGACCCCAAAAAGTGTTTGGGTCTGGACTGGGATCCCAAAGTGCATGCAGGTCTGGATTGAGACCCTGGGTGTGGTTGAGACCCTGAAGTGCATTTGGGTCTGGATTGTGACCCCAGAACAGGTTTGTGTTTGGACTGAGACCCCAGAACAGGTTTGTGTTTGGACTGAGACCCCAGAACAGGTTTGTGTCTGTTCTGACCTTGCTCCAGGCCCTTGTGCTGCTCTCTGGTACAATAAACTCAAATTTCTGCTGCCTCCCCTGTGCCTGGCTGACCTCAGGGAATTCCTGGCAGGGATTCCCGGTCAGGATCACCCCGAGCCCTGCCCTGAGCACCCCTGAGGGTTTTTGGGAGCCTCAGCAGCTCCTCCCCATCTCTGGGTGCCCTGGCTGTGAGTGGGATCCTCCCCCTCCGTAACACTTGGGATTTGCAGCCTCACACCAACAGCAGCTCCTTCCCCAAACAGCATTTTCTGGGTCACCAAAGCCTCCAGCTTTGGCAGGGAACTGTGTCACATCACCTCATTCATAAAATGACCAAACTCTATTTTAAACCTCGCTGGGTGCCTCCCTCCCCCTCCTCTCCCCACGTAACACCTCCCAGCAGAAGGAACTGTGGAAATCTCTCTCCTGTGGTTGAATCCTGGAATTTTTCCCTCTCAAACCAAACCAGGTTTCTCTGCAGGCAGTTTCTGGAGCTGTCTCCTCTGGATTCCTCCTTGCAGCTCACCCTGTTGGCTGCAAAGGTGCTTTAACTTGGGATTCTGCTCTGATTTAGGCCATGCCATGGAAATTCTGGAGAAATTCTGGAGAAATTCTGGGTTTCCAGGTCCAGTAATTGCAGGAAGGACTCAGGGCATGGCAGAGATGGATCTGAACCACACAAAAAGATCTCTAAATAGAGAATGGGGTGCTGGCACAGACATCTTTTTGTGAAAATCTTTTTCTTGAGATTTTTTCTTCTTGAGAAGCTGAGAAGCCTCAAGAACAAAATGCAAACAATGGTTATCTGCTGCTGTGGAATGCAACAGGTGCATCTGGGATTGGTCTCATGTGGTTTTCTAATTAATGGCCAATCACAGTCAGCTGGCTCGGACAGAGAGTCTGAGGCAGCTGCTTTTGTTAGCATTCTTTTCTTTTCTATTCTTAGCTTAGCCGGCCTTCTGAGATGAAACTTTTTAAAATTTTTTTTAGTATAGTTTAATGTAATATATATCATAAAATAAGAAATCAAGCTTTTTGAACATAGAGTCAACATTCTCTTCTTTCACTTGAAAACCCCTGTGAAAACCATCACAGGGTGGTGGCGCAAGGCAGAGCCATGAGGAAAGTGCAGAACCCACCTGGATCAAGGTGAATGGGGGAGCCCTGCCTGGCCCAGGGGTGACAGTGTTCATGGGGGGCTTAGGATGAGGGAAGAGATGAGGATCTGACTCCATTTATTTATTATATTATGAATTTATTTATTATATTTATTTATAACCTGACTTGATTTATTATTTTATGATATATATTATATTAAAACTATACTAAAAGAATAGAAGAAAAGATTTCATCAGAAGGCTGGCTAAGAATAGAAAAAGAAAGAATGATAACAAAGGTTTGTGGCTTGGACAGAGAGTCTGAGCCAGCTGTGATTGGCCATTAATCAGAAACAACCACATGAGACCAATCCCAGATGCACCTGTTGCATTCCACAGCAGCAGATAACCATTGTTTACATTTTGTTCCTGAGGCCTCCCAGCTTCTCAGGAGGAAGAATCCCAAGGAAAGGATTTTCCATGGAAGATGTCTGTGACACCCAGGGGAGCTCAGAGCTGAGGGAGAGGAGGGACCTGCCCAGCTGCCACTCCTGGATTTGGCACAGAGGCTGCTCTGGGTGTCCCGGCTCTGTCAGCCAAACCTCTGCTCACCCAGGCAGGGCTGAGCCTGGACCTGCAGGGCCATGGTTGTTAATTAACAGCCCAGATGAGGGGAATGCTCATCACTTCCAGGAATAATAACTGCTGGGAATGGCCTGCTGGGCAGGGACATGGGGACAAAGGATCTGCCACAAAGCCACTGACTTGTGGCTGTTGTCCTGAGGGAAATGATGTGAAAAAGGATGAGCTCAAACCCCCCATGCCTGTTACCTGTGTATCTCATGAGTAATTTGTCTCTGAGGCAGAGGCGTTTTATTTTTCTCCTCTGAAGCTGATTCTTTTCCTCCAGCTTATTTCTCCTCAGCAGGAGGGGAAGATGAATTCCTGTCAAATAATAGTTCATTGCTCTTAATGCAAGAGTCCAATTAACTGATGGTTTAGAAGCTTTGCTTTCCTCGCCATCACAAACAAACAGAACCAGGGCAGGGCTGCAGCACTGCAGGCAAGGCTGGAGCACCCCAGGGATCAGGATCCTGCCTGGAGTTCCCAGCCTCACACCAGGGATTCTCTGTCCCCCTCCTGCTGTCCTCCCTTCTCCCAGCCTGGGCTGCTGCTCAGGGCACCAGGCTGAGCTTTACTATGAAGATTTCAGCAGCTGGGAGCAAAATTATCTCACTTGTGTCCTTCTCACGGAGGGGAGAAACAGAGGAGAGGGAGGGAAACTGGGGGTGCTGGCAGGGAGTCCCAGAGCTGCTGAGGATTTGGGATGTGTGGGGAGCAAACACAGCTTTCCCAAACGCAGCTGTCCCAGTCGGAGGTGTTTAGTCTGAGCCTAAAGCTGGTCACTGTTGGCAGCAACAGTTCAGTGCCACACTGGTCCCTGCCCTCCCTCCATCCCAGATTCTTGTGCTCCCCCCATCCTTGGAGTCACCAAACCACAGAACAGGCTGAGCTGGAAGGGACCCCCAGGATCATCCAGTGCAGCCCCTGGCGCTGCCCAGACACCCCCAAATCCCACCCTGGGCATCCCTGGAGCTCTGTCCAACCCCTCCTGGAGCTCTGGCAGCCTCTGGCTGTGCCCATTCCCTGGGGAGCCTGGGCAGTGCCAGCACCCTCTGGGTGCTGAGATCCACCCCTTTCCCTGAGCTCCATCCCAAACCTCCCCTGGCAGAGCTCAGTGCCACATCCTCTCTGCATCCTGCCTGCTCCTCCTTCATCCCTCCATCCTGCCTGCTCCTCCTCCCATCCTCGGTGTCCTGCTCTTCCTGCCCCTCTCCATCCTGCCTGCTCCTCCTCCCATCCTCGGTGTCCTGCTCTTCCTGCCCCTCTCCATCCTGCCTGCTCCTCCTTCCATCCTCGGTGTCCTGCTCTTCCTGCCCCTCTCCATCCTGCCTGCTCCTCTTTCCATCCTCAGCCCCCTGCTGTCCCTGCATCCCCTGATCCGTCCCACTCTGCACTCGCCTGCTCTTCCCACATCCCTCCATCCCACCCTGCTCTCCTCTCGTCCTTCCATCCATCCTGAATATTGTCCTCTCCCTGCATTCCTCCATCCCTATCGCCCATTCTCCTCTCATCCCTTTCTCTGTCCCGTTGCTCCTCCGTCCTGCTCTCCTTTCACCCCTCCATCCATCCTGGTCCCCTGCTCTCCTCCCTGCATCCCCCGCTCCATCCCTGTCCCCCTCTCCTCTCATCCCCCGCTCCATCGCTGTTCCCGCTCTCTCTCCCCGTGCCGTGCCGTGCCGTTCCGTGCCGTGCCGTGCGGTGCCGCGCGGTTCCGGGGGCCGGAGCGGTGCCGGTGCCCGGGCAGCGCCCCCCGCCCGCCCCCTGCAGTTCCCGGTGCCGCCGCCGGGGACCCGCGGCCGCCGCTGCCGAGCGGGGCCGGAGCGGCCGCGGGCAGAGCCCAGCCCAGGTACGAGCCGCGGGCAGCGCTGGGGGGATGCGGGGCGCAGGGGGGGCGGCGGCGGGGCCGGGGGGCGGGCACGGCTGCCCCGGGACCCCCGAGCGATGCTCGGCGCGGCCGCTGCGGAGCCGCGGGGCCGGGAGCGCTCGGAGCCGCAGCCGCCGCCGCTCGCTGGCTGCCGGCGGTGCCCCTGGCTGGCATCACTCGGTGCCCCCTCCCCGGGCACATCCAGCCCTCCTCAGCCGCATTCATCCCTCCCCGGTCACATCCATCCCTCCCCGGGCACATCCATCCCCCCCGGGCACAGCCGGTGCCCCCCGGCCGCCTCCCGCACTCGCTGAAGGACTTTGGGAGCAGCCCTTTGCGGTGTTTTAGCGCACCAAGAGTTGAAAAACGCCACGCTCGGGCTCTGAGCGGAGCTGAAGTTCAAAGAGCGCGGGGAGGGGACGCTCGGTGTGGCTCCAACTCGTGCGGATCACCTGGGAGCGGCTCCCGGGTGCGGGAGCGTGCGGCGGGCACGGAGGAGGGAGGGAGGGAGGGATGCTGCCCGGGGCTCGGAGGAGGCGAGGAGAACGCTCTTTAACTCGCATTCGCTCAGGCTCTGCATGGGGGAGGGCAGGGTCGCTGTTCTGGAAGGATTTCTGCGGAGTTGAGCCGGGAACGATTCGCGCTGGGATCGCGGAGGTGCTCGCTGTGTGCGCAGCCGTGCGGGGCTGATGCTCGCAGGCTCCTCCGCTGGAGCGGCAGCGCCGAGCCCGGGCGGTGTGCGGGGAAAACTCCGCGCAGAAACCTCTCCCTAGGCCCAACTTTATTCCGGCTGATTGATGCCCAAACTCCGGCTCGGCTGCGGCTCGGGCTCTGCGTAGCTGCGGGATGCTGCAAGCGCCGCTCGGCTCTCGCCATCCGCCGGGCTGGATTCTTGCTCTGGCCAGCATTGAGACCGCGGGGTTGTGGCCCTGGGGGAGCTAACCGGACCCTCGTGGGGGTGGCTTTGTGGCCACACGCGTGTCCTTCGTGGGGAGGTGTCAGCCTGCCCGAGCATCCAGCGCCGTGCCCGCCTCCCCGGGGATGCTGAGGGACAGCTCCGCTCGCTCTGCCGCCGCATCCCGGCCGCTCTGACGGGGCTCCAGCAGCGCCCACCCCTCGGCAGATCCCCCCAGGAGGAGCCAGCCCCCCTTTTGTCTCAGCTTTTCCCCCGGCAGCCACATCCCGGCGGGATGTGAGCGCTGCAGGCAGAGCCGTGCCCGCCTCCCTGGGCAGCGAGTCGGGGATCTACGGCATCGGAGCATCCCCAGGAGCGAGACAGAGCCTCTGCCGCCCGCCCAGCCCGGTGTGCTCGCAGGTAGGAGCGGGATGCGGCCGTGCTGGGGCTTCCCTGCCGCGCTCTGCTCGAGTCTCGCATCCCAGAGGGGCAGAAGCGATGCGCAGTGAGGCTCCCACCGCGCCGAGGCGTGTTTGAAGTGTCTCCATGCGAGCCTGCCTCGCTGTTGATGTGTCTGAGGCTCGGGGCTTGAAGGGAACCGTCTGCGTGCGGGAATCGGTGGGGAGAGGCAGAACCTGCCCCTCCCGGGTTCCATTTCAGGGCTGGGCCCCAGGAGCAGGGACAGAAGTTGGGAAAGTTGTGCTGTGGCTCTCTGTGGTTCGCAGGTGGTGCCTTCCCCTGCACCTGGCAGGGATGAATGCCCTGGGATGAGACAGCTGGAATTTGGGGGAAGAGGGAGCTGCTGGCAGGCTGTGCTGAGCAGAGAGTGGCAGCACAGGGAAGGAAAATGTTCATTTTAAAAAATTTCCTTCAGACCCTTTGTGATCTGGCTCCTGGGTGGTGGGCACAGGCTGCCTGGGGAAGGTGAACCCCAAAATGCAGTGTTTTATCCCCAAAATCTCGGGATAAAGACATGAACATCTCCTTGAAAAGACTGGTTCTCAATGGAGCAGCTGCTTGCAGCTTCCAGAGGCACAGAAGGTGAACCCCAAAATGAAAGGTTTTATCCCCAAAATCTTGGTATAAAGGCACGAACATCTCCTTGGAAAGATTGGTCCTCAGTGGAGCAGCTGCCTGCAGCTTCCAGAGGCACAGAGATGCTGCTGCAAGTTTCTTGCTGGAGGTTTCCTTTGCAAGCTGTGCAAGGAAAATCAGCCAAGGGCTGGCAGAGGTCTGGGTGCCTCGGTGCCAAGGAGCACTCAGCAATCTGGGGGTGAGGGGAGCAGGATTTGGGGGACCTGGGCTCCTGAGAGCTCCTCAGCGCCCTGGAAGCTTCAGCGTGCCAGGAAATCTCATCTGTGTGTGTGCTCACAGCGCTTGCAGGAAAAGCAGAGAGTGAATTTCAAACTCAGCCAGGAGCTGGGAGGGTGCTCAGCTCAATCCTGGCTGGCTGCAGGGGAGATTCTGCTGGGAAATCTCCGGGCTGTGGTGTGGGAGCTCTGTGTTCCACGTGGGGTCACATCCCTGCTCCTCCTGCTGGTTTTCCACGTGGAACAGGGCCAGGGGAAAGGCTTGGCTGGAGGAGAAGCTGGAGGTTTTCACTGAGTGATGGGTGCAAGGGAAAGGCTTTGGGGGCAGCAGGGGAAGGAGGAAGAGCCGGGGAGAGGAGGAGGAAGGGCTGACACGAGAGATGAAGGAGCTGACACATCCCCAGGGTCAGACAGTTTCCCTCCTGCAAGAAACTTCATTTTTTTTTAAGGCAATTTAAGCCTTATCCAGGTTCTGCTCAGCACTCAGCATGTGCAGACAGTCGATGTCTTGCCCTTTTTAAAGGCTTGCTGATGTTCCTGAGGTGTGGATATTGATTTTCACTGACTTTGGGGGGAGATCTTTGTGGGCAGCACTTGTTGGGGTCAGATTTTATTTACTTTTCATGCTTCTGGGCAGAAAGAAGGTGAGACAGAAGTTCTGCAAGGCTCCTCAGAAATGCTTTTTGTGCTGGGGCGTGAGGTTTCTAAGGCAGCACGTAAAAGGTGAGGAATCTGTTAAAACAAGGCACCTCTTGCTGTGTGTGAACAGGAGGAACGCTGAAATTGTGCTGAGCAGGATGAGAACAGCTTGGAGGGAGCAATCACTGGGGTATCAGCAGCTCCATGAGGAAAAATTTGTCCAGGAAGGAGATTTTGGGATTGCTGGAGCTGTGCCTGGGCTGTGCAAACTCCACTTTGGAGTCACCTCAGGGCGGCCACTAATGCTGACAGGAAAAATGGGGGGCTTGGGGAGATAAAAGGAGGTGTAAAAGCTGTGAGGAGCAATTTTAAGGATTCCTGTTATAACTTCATTTGTGGGATGGAGCCCTCAGGGGCAGATTGTGGGATTTTTCTCTTTGTCCTGGTGCCTCTGGAAGATTTGGTTTGCTGATGGATGTGGGACTTGGTTGTGATGAAGGAGGAGGAAAATGCAGTGAGGAGCAGACTGGGGAAGCCCAGAATGGTTGGGTTGGAAGGGAACTTCAATCCCATCTCATTCCATGGACAGGGACACCTTGCAGAGGATAAACCAGGGTTATTTCCATGCTGGTCACAGGGAGTGGCTGCTGGGCAGGACAGAGCTGGCAGTGCCCAGCTGAGGGCAATTAATACTGATTGGATTGCTCAGAGAGGGAGAAATGGGCCCAAGGTGTTCCAAATCAGTAGAACTGGAATAAATCAGGTATAAAATAGCAGCAGGTGTGAACATAAAGGGGAGGACTCCCCTTTTCTTCTCCTCCTCCTCCTCCCTGGCCATTTCCAGGGCAGAGGGAGCTGATGGATGCTGCAGGAATTTGTGCCTGTACAGAAACCAAACCTGAGGAAAAGCTGGGATATCAGGTAACTGCGTTTTTTTTCTTCTGTGCTTGCTGGGAGGGCCTAATTATCCCTCAAAAACTTGGCTGGTCTATCCCTGGGGGTCAAATCACCACCGTTTGCATGCCCAGCAGGGACGCCTTCCTTCCTAAAGGCTGAGGAAATAAGAGTTCAACATCTTCCAAAGGGCCTAATTTATTTGGATATTTCATTAAATCCACCCCAAAGAGACTATTTTTAGGAAATAAATAGCAGAATGTGGGCAATAAATAGCTGTGGGATAAGGGGCAGAGTTCAGTGCTGGCTTTCTTAGTTAAGCTGCAGAAAATAGAAGTGTAATGGCCGAGTGCTGATGGGAGCATGGATATGTGATTATGTGAGGGTTCCTCACACTGAGGCTGGGCTTATTTATTATCCTTAATGATTTGGAGGTGGAAGTGGATCAGAGCTGGGTTAGGGAGAGTGAACATGAAGGGGAAGGGGCTGCTTTTGCAAGAATTCAGAGGGAAAGCTGCTGGGTTGGAGCGTGCGGCAGTTTGGCCGCTGCAGCAGCAGTCGGTGTAACTCAGATTTGAGCAAAAAAAAGGGAAAACCTGAGTGATTCCTTCCCTGATAACAAATCCTGGGTGATTCTGTGGGATTCCAGCAGGGACGTGAGGAGTTGGTGTGGTTTGTGTGCAGCTGAGCAGGTCCTGGGGCTGTGTTGGCAGCCCCAGGAGATGCTGTGCTGGTCAAACAGGGCTCTGCTCATCTCAGTGTGGCACAGAGAGGGCTCTGCAGTGAAATCTGCTCTTCCCAAAGCCCCCCAGCTCGGGGATTTGCTGCTCTGGGTGTCTGGGCTGTGCCAGCATCCTGCTGGATTTGCTGCTGTGGAATCCATCAGGGGAACTCTGCTGAGCCCTGAGCTCCTGCTGGGGCCGTCCCTGCATTTCCCAGGGGGTTGTTGGTGGCTCAGGGATGTGCCCTGCATTTCCCAGGGGGTTGTTGGTGGCTCAGGGATGTCCCCTGCATTTCCCAAGGGGGCAGATGATGGTTTAGGGATGAAGGAGCTCAGATCACCTGTCCTTCTCCACAGGTGATTTCCCCCAAGTCTGTGGTGCCTCCATCCCAGTTCCTTGGGGATGTTCCGTGTTTGAAATTCAGTTTTTGAGAGGTCCGTGGTGTCTCAGTGCTGGGAGGGGGATTGGAGGGCCCAGAGGGTTCTGCTGTTGCTGGATTGCAGCTCTCACCCCCAAACCAACATTTATTCCTTATCCCCATTGCACATGAGCATCTCTGTAACCAAAAACCCACCCAGTGCCTCACCTGCCTCATCCAGCACTGGGGGATTTTCATCTCTGGCTTCAAAGTCTGCAGAATTCATTTGCATGCTTCATGAGGGAGACAGCCAGGCACAGCATTTTGTATTATTATTTTTATTTTTTTTCCCCTCCTCCCCCTGCTTCCCCACTGGCTTTTTCAGTTTGTTTATTTGGTGAGCTCAGCATCAGCACAATGATGTGGAAATAAAGCAAAGGAGCTTCCTCTTGGCCTCCCTGCATATGCATAAATGGGAGACATAGATCATGCTGGCAATCCCCAGCCAGGCTCCAGTTAATGGAAATTCTCCTGTGACCTTACAAACCCCTCTTTGCCAGGGTTTACAATGAGTCTGCAGAAACCCGTGCAGGGCACAAACAAGTCATCCGAGGTCTCAGCCCCTGTGAGCAGAGAGCCACAATAAAGCACTAATTTCCCACCCACTCGCGCGTGTGCTCGGCTCCTTGAAGACTTTGCTATTTTTAAAAAGCGGTTTTTTCCACCTTTTTGGGGGCTGTTAGGATGTGTTTGTCGAACGAGGCGTGGGGAGCAGCTCTCCCTGAGCTGTGTGACACCTGGAGCATCCCTGGCTCCTTGCTGGAGCAGTTTCAGGTCAGGAATCTCACTGTGTGCTCACACCTCGGCTGCTCCAGCAGAAAATCAGCTTCCCCTGCCTCTGCCCCTCTCCCCAGAGCTGAGCCTCACCACAGACATCATCTGTGCCCCCTCAGGAGAGAATGGATTCCTGAAAAAAACCCCCTTGTTCAGCCTCGACCTCTATGCAAACCTGCTGCTCAAACCACAGGGTTTCAGGTGACAGGAGCCGCTGGTTTTTGATGTTTTTTTTTTTGTGGTGCTTTGATGCTGAGGGTTTGTTTGATGGCTCTGTGTCCCTGCTCAGAGGCACAGGGACTGCAGGGCTCCTCGTCACTGCTGCTGGGACCCACACAGGGCAGCTTGTCCTTTCTAAGCTGTGATGAAGCAGCAAATTGCTGCTGTGGCTGAGAGAATTGCTCTGAACCTGGCTTGGTTTGGGTGAAGTGGCCGAGCCAGGGGCTGCAAACTCAGTGCTTCTGTACACTCTTAGATGTGCCAAAACTGCTTTTTTCACCCCCAAAAATGAGGTTAAACAAAGAATCTGAGCTTCTACCAGTGGTGTTTGCAGGGTGAGGTGAGAGATGAATGGATCTGACTCCATGTTCTTGAAGGCTAATTTATTATTATATTATACTATATATTATGCTATATATAGTTTATACTATATATAGTTTAGTTATATTTATATAACCAAACTAAAGTTATAACTAAAGTTATATTTATATAACTATATATTTAGTTATATGTAGTTTATATTATATGTAGTTTATATTATATGTAGTTTATATTATATGTAGTTTATATTATATGTAGTTTATATTATATGTAGTTTATATTATATGTAGTTTATATTATATGTTATATAGTATTCATGATATACTAAAACTATACTACAGAATAGAGAAAGGATAAATACAGAAGGTTTAACAAGAATGATAATGAAAAACTTGTGACTCCTCAGAGTCTGACACAGCTGATGGTGATTGGTCATTAAGTTAAAACAATTCACCTGAAACCAATCAAACATTGACCAGTTGGTTAAAAACTGTCCAAATCGCATCCCAAAGCAGCAAACACAGGAGAAGCAAATCAGATAATTATTGTTTTCATTCTTTTCTGAGGCTTCTCAGGAGAAGAAATCCTGGTGAAAGGGTTTTTCGGAAAATATGACAGTGACATCTGCCCACACTGGTTGTTTGCCTTTGCTGCTTTCTTGCTTGCTCTCTGCTTATTTCCCGTTCCCTGCTCCACCTCCTGAGTGCTGTCCAGGGCTGTGTGTGCAGCTCTGGCCATCACATCTCACTTTTAGCCCCAGAATCGTTTGGGGCAGAGCCTGTGCTGGTGCTCCCCGAGCATCTGCTCCTCTCCAGGCCCCATTCATCACTGTCTCACACGTTGCATTATTGTTCACACCGAGGGAAAGTGGGTGTGAAGCTGGAATAATAATGTTTCACACTTGCTTTGCAGTGGGTTTGACACCCAGCAGCGTTGGGACCCATCACAAAGGGAGGCACAGCTGACAAATAACAAGTTAATTACCTTCAGGGAGGAAATGACCACTGGGCTCTGTATTGCACCCATGACAAACTCAAAATCAAGATAGGGATTTTAAATTCTGGCTTAACAGGTTGGAAGGAATCTGCAGGTGAGGGCAGACCTCAGTGCAATGGTTCCCCCAACTTCAACCTTGTTCTTTCAAATGGAATTTCAGCAGGGATATTTTCCTGAATTTTCCTAACACTGAAAATATCTCTTTAGTCCAATATTCCTTGCTCATTTCCAAAGGGGTTGGGAGTTAAATGATGGACACTGATGCTGCTGTTTTAATGACACAAACATGGAAAGAATTGAATGCTCGGTGGAGTATCAGGAGTTGGGTGTTTGGGAATTGGGGTCTCTTGGCAGCTGGGGTCTCTCAAGAGATGTGGCTCTCTCAGAATTTAAAATAGGAATTTTAAATTCTGGCTTAACAGGTTGGAAGGAATCTGCAGGTGAGGGCAGAGCTCAGTGCAGTGGTTGCCCCAACTTCAACCTTGTTCTTCCAAATGGAATTCCAGCAGGGATTTTCTTTCAAATGGGATTCCAGCAGGGATATTTTCCTGACTCTTCGTAACACTGAAAATATCTCTTTAGTCCAACACTCCTTGCTCATTTCCAGAGGATTTGGGGGGCTTAAATGATGGACACTGATGCTTTAATGGCATAAATATGGACAGAATGAAATGCTCTGTGGAATATCAGGGGTTTGGTGTTTGGGAACCGGGGTCCCTTGGCAGCTGGACCTCCCTCCCAAGGGTCTCTCAGGAGATGTGGCTCTCAGTGATTTGGGCTGACGTGCCTTTTGTTGTGTTCCTGCTGGGTGTTAAATAAGATTTAAGTCTCAGTCACCATTTAGCTCTTGAAGAACATCGCAGCCACCACAAGTGCAAACAAAACTGTCAGGATGCTTGTTTATGCAACAGATCATTAGAAAGTCTGTAGGAAAAAAAACTGTTCTTGTCTGTTAGATAATTAATCTGCATTTTAAGAATTGTCTAAAGACATATTTGCAAGCCAGTCCATTGAGCTGCTGCTCATCTAGTCAATAATCCCATATTTAATAGTCCCTGAGAATGTATTTCCATAATGTGCTGTGAACAGTTGAGAAATCTGCATCTTTTTTTGTCTTAAGATGTCAGTGCTCGCACATTTTCTATGACAATTTTTTTTTTCCCTTCCCCTGACTGTGGGTGAGAAAATCCAGCCATATGAACTCCCAACTGCTGGGGCTGGGGGCAGGGAAGAGGGAGAGCAAACCCCTGGGTGGGGATCCTGCATGAGTTTTTGCAGTTTCCAGCTGGCAACAAAAGGCACCTTGGGGCTGGGGGAGTGGGACCAGCTCCCAAAATGCCATTGGGGTCAGGGAAGAGGGAGGATGGCTTGGGAAGAGGGTCTGGAGTGAGCTGTGCTGTGTGTGGGAGATGTTCTGGTGTGGTAGGGTTGGGCCTGGCAGTGCTGGGATGTCCTGGCAATGCTGGGATTGGGATGCTGGAGCTTGTTTGGCTCCCAGGATGCAGAAGGATGCTGTTTTGGGTTACAGCATGGCTTGGGAAGAGGGTCTGGCATGAGCTGGGCTGTGTGTGGGGGATGCTCTGGTGGGAACACCGTGGTCCTGGTGTGGTGGGGTTTGTCCTGGCAGTGCTGGGATGTCCTGGCAAGGCTGGGATTGGGGTGCTGGAGCTTGTTTGGCTCCCAGGATGCAGAAGGATGCTGTGTTGTGTTACAGCATGGCTTGGGAAGAGGGTCTGGCATGAGCTGTGCTGTGTGTGGGGGATGCTCTAGTGGGAGCACCGTGGTCCTGGTGTGGTGGGGTTGGTCCTGGCAGGAGCAGGGATGTCCTAGAAGTGCTGGGATGTCCTGGCAATGCTGGGATGGGGTGCTGAAGCTTGTTTAGCTCTCAGAATGCAGAAGGATGCTGTTTTGGGTTACAGCATGGCTTGGGGAGGAAGGTCTGGCATGAGCTGTGCTGTGTCATGGGGGATGCCCTGGTGAGAATGCATGGCCCTGTTGTGGTGGAGTTTGTCCTGGTGTGGTGGGGTTGGTCCTGGCAATGCTGGGATTGGGGTGCTGGAGCTTGTTTGGCTCCCAGGATGCAGAAGGATGCTGTGTTGTGTTACAGCATGGCTTGGGAAGAGGGTCTGGCATGAGCTGTGCTGTGTCATGGGGGATGCTCTGGTGGGAACACCGTGGTCCTGGTGTGGTGGGATTGGTCCTGGCAGGAGCAGGGATGTCCTGGCAGGGCTGGGATTGGGGTGCTGGAGCTTGTTTGGCTCTCAGGATGCAGCAGAATGCTGTTTTGGGTTACAGCATGGCTTGGGAAGAGGGTCTGGCGTGAGCTGTGCTGTGTGTGGGGGATGCCCTGGTGAGAATGCATGGCCCTGTTGTGGTGGGGTTTGTCCTGGTGTGGTGGGGTTGGTCCTGGCAGTGCTGGGATGTCTTGGCAAGGCTGGGATTGGGGTGCTGAAGTTTGTTTGGCTCTCAGAATGCAGAAGGATGCTGTTTTGGGTTACAGCATGGCTTGGGAAGGAGGGTCTGGCATGAGCTGTGCTGTGTGTGGGGGATGCTCTGGTGGGAACACCGTGGTCCTGGTGTGGTGGGGTTGGTCCTGGCAGGAGCAGGGATGTCCTAGAAGTGCTGGGATGTCCTGGCAATGCTGGGATTGGGTGCTGGAGCTTGTTTGGCTCTCAGGATGCAGCAGGATGCTGTTTTGTGTTACAGCATGGCTTGGGGAGGAAGGTCTGGCATGAGCTGGGCTGTGTGTGGGAGATGCCCTGCTGGGAACTCCATGGTCCTGGCAGGAGCAGGGATGTCTGGGCAATGCTAGGATGTCCTGGCAATGCTGGATTGGGATGCTGGATCTTGTTTGCCCCCCAGGATGCAGCAGCCCACAGGCACAGGGGTTATGGCTGTGCCTGGCAGTGACTCCCCTCCTCCAGCCTGGATTTTGATACCAACCATCGGATTTTGGGGTGTGTGCAGCACCTCTGAGCTGAGGTTTCCGTGTTCCCACACGGATGGGTGTGGGGTTTAGGCAGTTCCCTGCGTTACAGAGGGCAAGGCTGAGTGCTCAGGTAGCCCCTGTGATAATTTACTAATCCACGCTAACGAGAGAGGGGAGTAAAACCCACACGTGGAGAGAGGAACCCCCGGGAGCTGCCGCATCAAGGTGAGAAGCAGGAGCTTAATTTCATTATCTTATCAATAACTGGCTGGTCTTGTGCTGTGCTGTGAATCCTCAGGAGTGCTAATGCTATCTCAGGCTGTCTAAGCAGAGAAATAATGAATACAAGCAGGAAGAGCATTGTGTGCAGCCTTGGTATCTATACCTTAAAAATGATGTTGGCAAACTGGAGGGAGATAAGGGGAGAGCCACGGGGATGATGTGAGGGCTGTAAAACAGGATGGAGAGAGAGAGAGACTGAAGCCCAATCTTCTCCTCCTCGCAAAAAGGAGTGATTTGATTATTGTCCAGCAGTACTTAAGCAGGGGAAGAGAGTTCTGCTAGGCAAAGGTTGGGAGGCAGGCCATGGTTCTGTGGCTGGGTGCTCAAGCTGGATAAACCCAGACAAGAAAAAGCCATGTTTTATTTTTGTACTGCTTTATATTTAAGCACAGGAGCAAATTACCCAGGACTTGGTACATTTGCTGTTCTTTAAATTGAAATGATACATCTTGCCAGCGTTCTTTTAGGTCAACTGCAGGTTTGGAGTGGGAAAAGCTCAGCATGAGTCAATCACAACTCAAACAAGATTTTCAAAATGGTCATTATTGCCCTTCAAATCTTTCAGTTGTGTTATGAATTTTTAGGTGGTTTTTTTTTCTGGTGTGGGGGAGAGCAGGGATATAAAATCCAGCAGGGCTGTGGTGTAGAAGGGATTGGGCTGCTGACAGCTGAGCCATGTGTAGGTCTTATCCAGTTAAAAAAAACCCAAACCTTTTCTCAATGCTTTTAGGGTTGGAACAAGCCTGTTTGGATGTGTTCAGGGTGCATGAAGCGTTCTGCTTTCCTCCTGCTGTCCCATGAGGCTGACCAACCTCCTGCACAGACCCAGAGGATGCTGCAGCCACAAATCCCCTGTGCCGCCTCCCCGAGGAGCTCAGCAGACCCAGGCAGAGAGATTAAGAGGCATCATTACGTTCAGTGGGTGGCTGGCATGTTAATTAGGGCACGGGGCTCGGGAAGGTTACTGTCACCTCTTACCTCACCAACCTTAAAGCTGCAGAGAGAAAATGAAGCTGGAATCCAAGCCAGCTTCAAGCAGGGATTGGGGATGGGGAGGTTTATCCAGTGCTGCTTCCCCTTTTCCACATGGAAAGTGATTCCAGGTGGGAATCCCAGCCCTGCCCCGTCTCCATCCCCGCTCTGACTCCTCTCTTTGCAGAACTGAAGGATGTTCCCATTCAGAGGGTGGCTCCTCATTCTTTTTCTCTTCCATGCTTGATGCTGGCGCGCTGAAGAAAATTAAATTAGGGCTGTATCAGTACAAGGGAGAGATTACCATTTGCAAAAACATGTTTTGCTTAAGTTAGTAATATTGTAAGTGTTAATTGAGTGTTCATTGATTGCCTGTCACCACCCTGATGTAATTCTGCTCCTCCCGGGCGGGTGCCCTATCCCTGCTGAAGCAGAGCTGCTCCTGCACCAGGAGCTGGCTTGGCTGTTCATTTCTTCCCCCCAGTGATTCCATTTTACCAGCTGGATAATTAGCGTCATCTCCTCCTCTTTGGAGCCTGCTCAGCCCGCACACCAGCCTTGTTCTCTCCCAAGTGCCTTTAATGCTTTAATACTTCAGGGTTTTCAAGTGGCCCTAGACAAGAATTTAAGCAGGGGATGTGTTTGAACTCGGTCCAGGAGCTGTTGTCTGCCTGGATTTAGGGTCTGAGCTCCCCCAGCAATTGCTCTGTTCATTAGAGGTCCTTTGTTGCTGCAGGTTCAATTATGGGAGTGAATGGTGTTTTATGGCAGTAGAGGTGGGGAAGGAGAAGCCAAAAGCTCTCTGTGCTAATGGTGTCTGTTATGTAAATGGTTCCGCAATCAGGTAATCGCGCCGAGTCGTGCTGGTGGCAGGGCTTGTGTAATCCTTCCACTGGCGACCTTTCAGAGCCTTTTTGTGCTCTGGGGAAGCCGCTCCAGCTCCCTGCAGGGGCTGCGAGTGCTCAGGTGTGGGAGGTTCCTGTGCAGGACACACCAAGGTGAGCAGGAGCACAGTACTGGACACACCACGGCATCCACATGCCCTGGGGTCCTCCCAGTCCTATTTTAACCCAGACAGATGCTGGCAGGACTCACCAAGGTGAGCTGCACGCACCATGGCACCCACATGTCCTTAGGTCCTCCCAGACCTGCTCCAACCCAGCTGGCTGCACACACCATGGCATCCACACCTCCTTGTGTCCTCCCAGCCCTGCTCCAGCCCAGCCAGGACTCACCAAAGTGAGCTGCACACACCATGGCATCCACACCTCCTTGTGTCCTCCCAGCCAGGAGCTGGCAGCTGACCCCAGTGATCCCCAGCACCAAAGGATCTCCTCTCCCACGCCCACCCCGTGATCTGGGATAATTTTTTCTGTTTTCTCTCCAAAGGATGAGGCTGGCTGCGCAGTTCTGCGCATCCAATTATTCCTTCCCTTCCTGCCGGGTCGTGCAGCAGAGCTCTGAGATTTGTGCTGGGGCTTTCCTGGTGGGAAGGATCTTCCTGGTGTGTGTTTGGTGGGCTGGAGCACCTTTGGAAAGATTAATTAACCCTAGGTGAGAAACTGATTTAACATTCATAACAGGGGGGAGGGAAATTAATATTCCTTCTGCCATGCAGAATCTGTTTAAACTCCTGCCTTCAGCTTGTCTGACTGGGAATCTCCTCTAACTTGTACAAATGAAAGAACAATTTGTTTTAGATGATGAGTTATGAGAATATTGCTCATAGACCCAGAACACGACACTTTCAATCACATCTTTATTGCGTTGGTAAGGAAAAAAATGATTTTTAGGATCTTGACATGCTTATCCTTCAGAGACCAAGTCAATTATCATATCATATAAGAATTTACTCCATGGCTCTCTGGTTTCTGGGAATTTCATCATGTCAAGAGGAGAATCCTGCAGAGTTGAAAGGATTGCCCAAGTTTCTACCCACAGGTAGCCTCCAGGAATAGGAAAGTGGCTTAAGAAATGTGTGGTGGTAAGAAATGAAAGTTAAGAATTGTTTTGTCTATTCAGTGTTTGGCAACGTGTAGCTTTAACCTCGTCTTGAGGGCCACAAGAACCAGAAAATCATTTTCTATCAGCCTGGGAAGGTGGGGGACTTTGAGCAACAGGTCAGAAATCCTGAGTTGGATGAGCAAAGACTGAATAAATCCTTCTTTATAGCCCTTAGCTGAGGTCATGAGTGAAGTTTGTGTGGTTTTAGTTGTCTGTAGGGCCCATCCTGCTGGGGATTCCTGTGGTTGGAGTTGTTCTCTCTGGGCTGGGTTTTTTTGGTGAGGGATGTTGTATTTGTAGAGATCCCTGTGGCAGGGAGGAAGGAATGATGAATCTGACTCCATGTTCTCAGAAAGCTCATTTATTATTTTATGATACTTTGTTATATTAAAGAATACAGAAAGGATACTTACAGAAGGCTAAAAAAGCTAATAATGAAAACTTGTGACTCTTTCCAGAGTCCTGACACAGCTTGGCTCTGATTGGTCAAAGAGTGAAAACAATTCACAAGAATCCAATGAAACAATCTCCAAACACATTCCACATGAGCAAAACACAGAGAAGCAAATCAGATAATTATTGTTTTCCTTTTTCTTTGAGGCTTCTCAGCTTCCCAGGAGAAAAATCCTGGGCAAAGGGATTTTTCAGAAAATGTGAATGCCACAGAGGGACACTCATCCTGTAAAGCATGGATAAGCCTGTGCTGCTGGGATGTGGCAGATGAGCATGGGATGATGCTCCAGGAGCTGGAAATGCTGCTCTGAAGGCAGAACTCAGAGCACTTTTCTCCTTGAGCAGATTTCCAGTCACAAAAATACCCGAGTCCCATTTGCAGGCAGTGGTGTTAATGCAGTGCAGCTGCTCTGCTCCATTTGCTTGCATAAATGCAGCTTTTAGAGCTGTCACATATGCTTGATGGAGCCACTAGCCCTCACCTGCTCCTTCCTGGAGAGGCAATTCCTGGCAGGGATTGCCAAGACGAGGGAGATGATGCTTTAGTGCATATGCCAGGGCTGGGATCCCACCATTTCCAAGCTGCTCTGGATGGCTGCAGAGCCCCAAAATGCATTTATGCAGATGGAATTTCTGGGCTGGATCACCTTGGCTCGAGCCCTCCCTGGTTCTGTAGCTTTGTTTTCGTGGAGGTTTCGTGCTGGGGTTTGATTCTCCTCTCACTGATGCTGTTATCTTTTTATGGTGTTGCATTACTCATTAGTTCCTTTTACTCCTTTCAAGTTTGCCATGACTAATGAAGAGTTTTGCTGCAGCTTCTTGTGGGGTGGACACCTAAAAAGGGATTTTTAGTGTTTGATTTTTCCTTTCCCACAGTTGGATACTGCAGGGTTGGTGCTCTTAGTGGGAAGCTGAGCCTCCTTTTTTCCCCCAGCCCAGGAGGGAGGGATTTGGGAGCTTCAGGAGTTAAAGGAATGATTTAGAGTTTAAAGCTGGGGTGGTATCTGTAGTTTGGAGGGGTTTCAAGGGCAGGCTGGACGTGCTTGGGGCAGCCCATGGGATGATCCTTAAATCCCTTCAAACCCAATTCTTTTGTTATTTAATGATCTTTCTAATTAGTGCATCCCCCTGTTGTCTCCTGGGAATCCTTGGCTGTGTTCTGTGGGACCACCAGGAATGTGCTGCTTTCCAGGAAGGCTTCAGCTCCTTTTATCCCCATTTCTGGGCTCTTTGTGCCTCAATAAACAGCTCCAGTGTGGGGAGGAAATGAATCCTTCATCGGGAAGGGAAGGACTTTTGCCCAAGGGAAACTCTGAAGCCTTGAACGTGTCAGGGTCTGGGCTGGTGTCCCTGTCATTGTCCCCGTCTGGGACAATTTCTGTGCTCAGTTCCGCCCTGGGTGATTTCCCAAGGTCATAGGCAGGGCCCACACCTGTGCTGGGCTCCCTGGAGTTGTTTCTGCCTTGGCTTTTTTCTCTCTCTCATGCACAGAGCTTTGTGTTCCACACCGAGGAGCTCAGCAGCTGACCCAGGGTCTGTCGTGCCATCTGCTTGAGCTCATCCCTGTGCCCCCAACTCTGCCTGGGCTGATCCTTCCCTGGCACTGAGGGTTTCAGAAATCAGGCAATGGGAATGCTCCTGGAGTGAGCAACCAAAAAAAAAAAAAAAAAAAAAAAAAAACAACAAAAAAAACCAAAACAAAACAAAAAAACCCAGGAGAGAAACTAAGAATATTTTAAATAAATAATTCTCCCTGGCTTCTGAAGCACAGCTGGGCAGCTTACTGAGCTAAATTCAGCTTAAAAAATAATGAAATTCAGGTTTAGGGTGGTGGCCAGGCTGGGCTCACTGGGACACCCTTTGGGTTGGGAAGAGCAGGTGGATGTTTGACTTCCCTTTCCTTCCACTCCCTCCTCCAGGAGCACTGGATCTGTATATTCAGAAAGGATGGGTGAGAATTTGGGTTCCTGTGACCCCGTTTTACCCTTCTAAACTCTGAATAATTGGAGCTGTGGACACAGGTAGCTTTGGATGAGCAGCTGTGAATTTTTTCTCTCAAAAATTTCAAATGCCCTTCCTAAAAAGAAGAAGAAAAAAAAAACCCACTGTGTAAAACAGATTGAGATGAATCTTTTTTTAATTAAAAGAAGCTGTTGTCTTGTGTACTTGGGTGTTCCCACGGAGATGACGAGCTGCTGAATTTTAATTCACTGCACATTTTTTTTTTCTTGTTCACTCTCCTCCAGCTTCTCCTTCTGAACTTTGCCCCGTGGGTGGAACCGGTGCTCCCCTTGTTAGAGCATCTAAAGCCTCTAATTATCAGGGAAATGGCTGAGAATTATCAAACCAGCTGCTGTGCATGTGCTGCCTTCTTGCTTCCTTTTTTTTTTTCTTCTTAGGTGTGGATAAAGCTCCTTAATTTAAACAGCAGGGAGATGTGATTGGTGTGGTTCTGGTCTAGCAGAATGAGTTGTGCTGAGGTTTCTGTGTTTTCCTGTCATGTTTCTACTCCTGTCCAGGAGAATTGTTCTGTGTTTGGGGTATTGTTAATTTGCAACTGGAATCAAGTTACACAGATTTTTTATTTTTTTTTAATGTGGAGCCGCTGGGAGCAGTTAGTCAGTGAATACAAAAAGGCACCAGCCCTTAATGATGACAGGGAAAAGTTCTTTATGGGAACTGGGAGCAAAAGGCAGGCAACAAATGGGTACAGCCTGCAGAGGCTCAGCACGGAATCCATCAGGGGAGCAGCGCTTCCAAATAATTTGTTAATGCTGTTGTTAATGTCTCAGGTGATGAGCTGGGAGCTGCTGGCCCATCCTTCCTGGGAACTGCGCCTGCAAGGACGGGAAAAAGTAAAGAGAGATAAAGGAGCACACCAGGGGTGTCACAGCGTGATGGAGAGGTCTGGAGGGATGAGAAAGGACAGGGAGGTTGTGCTGGAGGCAGTCCCTGATCCCAGCTCCCTGCAGCGCCTCTGGCACAGAGAGCAGGGAGGAAAATTCACTGTATTGCTTTTTTTCCCACCCTCTGGGAGGGTGATGAGCTCCTGATGGTGCTCAATGTGGGATATACAGGCAGGGCTGGCTGGTTTAGGAGCACTGAGGGTGTCCCTGTGCCCAGGACAGGCTGGAATGCTGAGCAATGGTCAAAATTGGAGAATGCTGTAAGAGAAGTGCTGAGGGCAGCGCCCAGAGACGATCCAGGCTTGGCTGGGTGTGCTGGGGGTTTGGTGGGTGTGCTGGAGGTTTGTTCTTGCTCTGGGCTGATCCTGGTGAGTTTTTTGGGCTCTGCATGAGCTGTGCTGGCTCCAGCCATGGCATGAGCTGTGTGGTGCCAGCTGGGCTGTCCCTGTGCCCCTGGGGATGTGGGGGTGCTGGGATGGGCTCCAGGGACACCCCAAACATGGCAGGACACACAGCTGGCCCTGCAGTTGGTGTCTGGGGCCAGCAAAGGCTGGAGCACAGCCATGCCCAGTGTTGGAGCACACAGTGACCTGGACAGGCTGGGGGATCAGGGCAAGGGCCCTCAGCAAAGCTCCATTTCCCCCTGGATGGGGGGCAGGCAACTCCTTTCAGCACCTGCTGCATGTTCTGGGGTGGCTGGAGAGGGAAATCTGTGTGTGAGGAGGGGCTGGGGCAGAGATGTCACTCTGCAGTTTGTGCCCCTCACTGGTTGTGGTTACTGGGAGAGCTTTGCGCTCTTTCCATTGGCTTCCCAGCATGTTCCCATTTTTTCCTCCTCTTGAACAACTCATTTATGGGGCCTTGGTGGTTTGTAGTTCCCATCAGGGTTGTGACAGGGCACTGCTTCCCTCTCCTCTTCCTTCCCAGGGTCACAAGGCAAAATTTCCAAGGTGAGAGCTCTCACCTGCACTTTGGGCACAAAAATCACCTTTGAGCTGAAGGCAATGAATGTGTCTGAAACAGAAACTGCTGCTTTGGGTGCCTGTATCTGGGTGCTCTGTGTAAAGGAAAATCAGGGCTGTGGAAATTTGTTTAATTTGTTTTATTTGTTCCCGTTTAATTTCGGTTGCTGGTTTGGGATTCTGACCCGCAGAGCTCCTGTTTGTGCAGGGCCATAAGCAAAGGTCTGGCTGGCAATTCAGCAACAGCAAATTCCAGAGCTGGGCTTGCAGAGGGCAGCTCAGATAAGCTGGGCCATCAGTTCTGTGCTGTAATGTTTGATTTATTAATGCCTGCAAACCTGAACACAAGCCCCCAGGAATCAAAGAGAAACAATCTCCAAAGAAAGAGAGAGAATGAACTCTTCTCAACAGCAGAAATTGCAGCAAGAAAAATTGAGGCTGGACATGGGGAAACATTGTTGAACAGTAAAAATAGTGAAGAGCTAAAATAGATTGCTAAGGGAGTTTGCAGAGGATCTGTCACTGGAGATTTTAAAGAACAGATTAGACAAATGGCTTGGAAGGATTGAGCTTGTTGGATGGACGGGAGGACTAACAGAGCTCTTCATTTACTGCCTGCTTCCCAGGGCTCCTCCATCAGTGTCACAGCCTGCACTGCCCTGTGCCAGCCTCTGTCCCCAGACAGGGAGCCCCAAACTCGGCCTGTCCCCACAGAGAGAGCCCCAAACTCGGCCTCTGTCCCTGCACAGAGAGAGCCCCAAACTCGGCCTCTGTCCCCGCACACAGAGCCCCAAACTCGGCCTGTCCCCACAGAGAGAGCCCCAAACTTGGCCTCTGTCCCTGCACAGAGAGAGCCCCAAACTCGGCCTCTGTCCCCGCACACAGAGCCCCAAACTCGGCCTCTGTCCCCACACACAGAGCCCCAAACTCGGCCTCTGTCCCCACACACAGAACCCCAAACTCGGCCTCTGTTCCCACACACAGAGCCCCAAACGTGGCCTCTGCTGCTCCTGAGGCTGGCACAGCCCTGGGCACAGGAAATTTGGGGTTTTCTGCCTCTCTCTTGGTGCTTTGCTTTGGCCTTGTGGCCACTGAGCCAGTATTGGCAATAATGCACAGATTTAGGTTTTATCAATTAATAACTCTGGCATCTGACCTCAGGGAAATCATCTGAACCTCTTGAGCACAGGCCAGGCTTCCAGCAACAAGCAGAGGCCTCCTTGTTAGGGATGGAGATGAATTTTTTGGCCTTTTTCAGTCCATGGTTGATTAGAGATTGTGCTAATTATAGAATAACAATGGGTTGGAAGGACCTCAAAGCTCATCCTGTGCCATGGGCAGGGACACCTTCCACTACCCCAGGGTGCTCCAAACCGCATCCAGCCTGGCCTTGGGCACTGCCAGGGATGGGGCAGCCACAGCTGCTCTGGGAAATCCATCCAGGGCCTCCCCACCCTCACTGGGAAGGATTTTTGAGTGTGGTTGTGCTCCCTGTGATGTGCAGTCCATCCTTCCCCAGCTGATTTATGTAAATTGAGATGGGTGGTATGTGCAAACGTCATTATCTCAAGGCTTTCAGGGCTCTGGAAGGCAAAAAAAAAGAAAAAGGAGAAAAATTTTGGAGAATTAAATATTTCTGACTAGGGTATGCAAAATCTTTTTTCTGTTTAGGAAGGTGAGAAATTAAAATTGCAAAGCAGGCGGCGAGGGAGCGAGTCGCTGTGCGTGGCAGGGTTGGCTGGGTCTCCTCCTGACTTCACAGAGGCTGGGAGAGGGAATCAGCAGACAGACAGAGCTCCTTCATATGCAGAGAAGCCTCCAAACCCCGTGTGTGGCAGGGCTGTGGCTTCCTGTGCATGTGCAGGGTAAATTCAGCTCTCCCCACGCTGTGTGTCTGCAGCTCTGTGTTTTTCCCTGGCCTCTGTGGTGTGTGATAGGGGAGTGCTGAGAAGTCAGGGGGGAGCCCTGTGTTTGTGTGTCCTTTCCCTGTCTGTTTTCATCTGTAAAAACAGCTCCAGAATGGACTGGGCAGCGAGCTGAGTAGGTTACAGATAAAAACCCCAATTTATAAATCCATCAGCGTGGGGAAAGGGACAGGCAGGGGAGTCCTGGTGGTCTGCAGAACTCAGAGCTCAGCTGTGCTGGGCAAAGCTCAGCCCTGAAACAGGAAAATCAGGGGGTGTTTGATTTGATGTGCAGAGACTGCATTCTCTGTCTGACAGGGCTGCGTTAGCACTCTGGGTGCACAAAGCACAAATTATTCTCTCTCTCTCTCTGGAAGAAAACCACTTCTGTTCAGCCTCTGCTGGCTGCCCCAGGCCAGGCTTGGCAGGAGATGTGGCTGGGGCTGTGTCACCCCAACCAGAGGGTGACACGGGTTTGGCTGCTGCGGGCAGGGGACACGGCTGGGGCTGTGTCACCTCAACCAGAGGGTGACACAGGTTTGGCTGCTGTGGGCAGGACACAGGGCTGGGGCTGTGTCACCCCAACCACAGGGTGACACAGGCACCTGGCAAACCTTGCTCTGCTCTTGTGCTGCACATCCAGGCCCTCAAAGGTGGGAAAAGATTTGGAAAAACCTGGGGGGCAGGCTGGGTAGTGACTGCAGTGAGGCACAGGCTCAGAGATGGGTCCAAAGTGAAGAGCTAAAAGAGATTGGAGCAAGGTGGCCAAGTGGGAATTGGAATCCCAATTTCACAGTTGTTTGTGAAGATGCCAGGAGCGATTTTACCTCTCCTTTTGCTAATGTGAGAGCTGTGCAGGCTGAGCTGGCCCCGTGAAGGACGTGGGGACCCTCTGCCTGTGTCCCCAGGGTGATGGCAGCGGGTGCCAGGAGCAGCCCCTGCCCTCCCCTGAAGCACGGCCCTGGCAGCTCCAGTGCCTCGGTTACTCTGGCAACAAACTGCAGGCAGGCAGCACCAAGCAGCTGAATTCAGCCCCTTGTTCCAGCACAAAAATGCTCTCATTGAGGGCCAGCCCGAGCCAAACCCCCCTGCTGAAGGACCCAGTGCCCAGAGGGACACTGGGGAGTTGGGGTCTATCAGCAAAGGGGTATCAGGGACAGAAAAAGGTGATACAGACTCCATATCAGAAGGCATGAAAAGGCACTTTTTTATTAGAAATGAATGTTTCTTATGGAAACAAAGGTGGATCTAAGACTTGATGGCCTTTAGGGATCTTCTCTCACCTCTTAGTCAAGAAGGAACAATTCATTCTTGTAAATGTCTTTGACAAACAGAGATTGAGATAACAATTGTTTTAATTCTTTCTCTGAGCTTTCTCAGAGATCTTCCCGGGAGAGCTCTGTCTCTGTTCAGAGGATCTGTGATTTCCACAGGGTGTGTGGGAGGAACTGTCCCCCAGAGCTGTGTCCCCATCAGGGCCACCTTGTCCCTGGCGTTGGGCAGGGATGTGGGGAACGGAGGGAGATTTGGGATGGGGACAGGGATGTGGGGAAGAGAGGAAGATTTGGGATGTGGGGAAGAGAGGGAGATTTGGGATGTGGGGAAGAGAGGGAGATTTGGGATGTGGGGAAGAGAGGGAGATTTGGAATGGGGAAAGGGATGTGGGGAAAGAGGGAGATTTGGGATGGGGACAGGGATGTGGGGAAGAGAGGGAGATTTGGAATGGGGAAAGGGATGTGGGGAAAGAGGGAGATTTGGGATGGGCAGGGATGTGGGGAAGAGAGGGAGATTTGGAATGGGGAAAGGGATGTGGGGAAGAAAGGAAGATTTGGGAGGGGACAGGGACGAGCAGGGATGTGGGGAAAGAGGGAGATTTGGGATGTGGGGAAGAGAGGGAGATTTGGGAAGGGTAGAGGGGAGCTGCTGGAAGGGGTGGCACAGGGAGAGCCAGCAGCAGTGTCACGGTGACAGAGCCCCACGTCACCAGGAGCTGGGAATTCTGCCCTCATCCCAGCAGGAGCAGCAATCCTTGCAGGGCTCCCCTCCCTCTCTGCTTGTTTGTCAGCTCACAAGGGGAACAAAAGCATCCGTGGCACCGGGGATGTGCTGCTGCTGCCTCTCTGGGATCCAGCGAGCTGCCCAGAATGATAATTGGGTGCTTTTTCATTTTTTTTTTAAGGAGCTAACAGGCTACTGCACAAAGTAATTAACTGGACAGATGGATCCAGCAGAATTTGTAAACGTCGACAGCAACAATAAGGTCTTTTTTTATTTTTTTATTTTTTTAAAGGCCTTGTGTCAGCAGAAGGGCTCCAGGTTGGGGCTGGCTTTCAGGGAAGCAGCTAAAATAAATGAGACTTTAAAAAATTAATAATCTTCATGGCTGCAGATGATGCAGGTGTCTGGTGGTGGCAGTGAGGACAGCCAAGAGATGGGGGAGCAGAAAGGCCAGGGTTTCTGTGTAGCTGCTTGTGTATATATATTCATTTTGTCCATGCAGAACATCCCCTCTCTGTGCATATAAAGGGGAATTTACTCACCAAGAGTGCGAGAGGACTGAAATAAAAATTAGGTTGTTGCAGCAGCAAATCCAATCTAAGTGGTTTTTAGATTGTTACCTGTATTCTGGGACTGCCAGATTTATTTCACCTTGTCTGCAATGGGTGATTCAAACGCTCCTTTTGCTGCAGCCTGGCAGCTTTTGGTTCAAGATGTGTGGTTTTTCCCTTGCATTTTCTCACCTTGCAAATGTCAGGTCCTTGCTGTGTAACCCATGAGCCTTTTGAGTGCTTCCTTTGCTGGTTTAATTGGGCAGGATGTTGTTCCCTTTGTGTGCAGGAGTGCTGGTCACTCCAACCTGCTGGGCTTGGCCCCTCCACCGGGTGCCAAAGGCAGATAAAACACAGGGCAGAGGGCAAGGCAAGCTGCTCTCACACAGAATTATGGAATGGTTTGGTTTGGAGGGACCTTCTGATGATCCTGGCAGTGTTTGGTTCAAGATGTGAGGTTTGTTCCTCACATTTTCTCACCTTTCAAATGTCAGATCATTGCTGTGTGACCCACGAGCCTTCTGAGTGGTTCCTTTGCTGGTTTAATTGGGCAGGTTGTTGTTCCCTTTGTGTAAACCAGCAAGATGTGCTGGTCACTCCTGGCTGCAGTGACTTGCTGGGCTTGGCCTTTCCACTAGGTGCCAAAGGCAGATAAAACACAGAGCAGAGGGCAAGGCAAGCTGCTCTCACACAGAATTATGGAATGGTTTGGCTTGGAGGGACCTTAAAATGATCCTGTGCTGCTCATGGCACATCTTCACTATCCCAGGCCTGGTGCACTCCCAGGGATGGGACAGCCACATCTTCTCTGGGAAATCCATTCCAGGGCCTCCCCACCCTCACAGGGAACAGCTTTTTTAGTATTTCATCCAAACCTCCTGTCTGTCAGCTCCAGGCTGACATTTGTTCCCCTGTCCTGTCAGCAGGTGCCCTTGTGAGCAGTTTCTCTCCAGGCAGACGTGCCTGGGCCCCTCTGGGCCGTGCTGTGTGCTGTAATTAGTCTGACTTCAGCAAGAGTGAAGTGCTGCTGTTGATTTATCTGCGTTTATTGGCTCGGGGCTGATATTGGTCTGCTCAGCAAGGCTTGGAGGATGTTGTCCTCCAGCATCAGCCTCCCAGGAGACATCTGTGAGCAGCCTGTTCTGCCTGTCAGCTCCGTGTAAATCACCCAAACACCCATCCCTCACATCCCTCACAGCTCACACGGCCAAGGACACTTGTTGCAAGAGTGTCCCTGGGAGTCCAACAGGTTTTTGGGGCTGCTGGCAGCTCCAGCCCTGTTCCTCTTGTGTTTGCTGGGTTCCTCAGATGAGGAAGGAATGATGCATCTGATTCCGTGTTCTTAGAAGGCCAATTATTTATTGATTCATTAATTTATTATTTATTTATTTTATGATAATAACATGAAAAATAATATTTTTATTTATTTTATAATTTATTATTTTATGATACTATATTATATTAAAGAATGCTATGCTAAACTATACTAAAGAATACAGAAAGGATACAGACAGAGAGCTGTCTGGAAAGAGTCACAAATTATTATTATTCTTTCTGTAGAAAGAATAATAATAATTTGTGACTCCTTCCAGAGCCTTGATCAGCTTGGTTGTGGTTGGCCATTAAGTCAAAACAATTCACATGAAACCAATGAAACAATCTCCAAACACATTCCAAAGCAGCAAAACACAGGAGAAGCAAATGAGATAAGAATTGTTTTCCTTTTTCTCTGAGGCTTCTCAGCTTCCCAGGAGAAGAATCCTGGGCAAAGGGATTTTTCCAGAAAATGTGAGTGACATGTTTCCACTCAGATGGAGATGGAGCATTCCTGTGCCAGTGGGATCCTGCCTCAGCCCCAGAGGAAATGGTTTGGTTTTCTGAGTGTTGTTTTCCTGCTTGTTTGTTTCCAGCAGCACAAACGTGGCCTCGTTAGGGCTGGGATTTGTGTGGTTTGTGCCCCCAGGGCTCGGGAACATCACAGGGCCTGGGAAGGGTTTGAAGCTGCACCCAAGGAGAGCGTCCCTCTCATCCTCTCCAGGCTCTTCCTTTAATTAGCAGGCGAGTTGCGCCAAGTGCAGGAGTGGGGGCATGTGGGGAAGGAACTACACAAGAATTGGTGCTGTGCGAGTGTGGCTGAGTTCATTAGGGAGAGGGGAAAGCAAGAGGAGTCTCTGGAATCCCAAACGACCCTGCCTGGCTGGGGCAGCCTCCCCCTTGTCGCAGACATCTTTTATGAAAATCCTTTCCTTAGGATTTTTCCTCCTGAGAAGCTGGGAGGCCTCAGGAACAAAATGCAAACAATGGTTATCTGCTGCTGTGGAATGCAACAGGTGCATCTGGGATTGGTGTCATGTGGTGGTTTCTAATTAATGAAAAATCACAGCCCAGCTGGCTCAGACAGAGAGTCTGAGCCACAAACCTTTGTTATCATTTCTTTTATATTCTATTCTTAGCCAGCCTTCTGGTGAAATCCTTCCTTCTATTCTTTCAGTATAGTTTTAATGTAATATATTTCATAAAATAATAAATCAAACTTTCTGAAACATGGAGTCAGATCCTCATCTCTTCCCTCATCCTCAGACCCCTGTGAACACCATCACACCCCCTGGCACAGACTCTGGCACATCCAGCCCTGTCGGGAAATCAGGGAGCAGCAGCACCTAAATCATGCTTGGCTTAATCAAGGTAACTGTTTTATGGGATTGTGATTAGGGCTTTCAATACATCGATGGCAGAGGCGCCTCTGTTGTGCTTTGTGCTCCTGGTTTCCCTCCCCTCCTCCTCGTGGCATTGCATTTCCCTTCCCCGAGAGTGAATTTTTATTTGTTCTTTTGGAGGTGTTGCAATGGAAAAGGTTTGGGGTTCAATATTTTTAAAAGGAAGGAAAAAAAAATCTTTAAGGGAACAAGAACAGCCTCTTGATTTCCTTTGGATGCAGCAGTTTGAATTATTGGTGAAGTTCTGCTTTTTTTCCTCTGCCTTGCTGTGGAACTGGAGAACCTTATTGTGCTCTGAAATTGTGCTGTCTGCACTGGTTTTGGGGATGAATTGAGAATTTTGCTTACTTTCCACTTTGCTTACTTTCCCACTTTAGCTCGAGGTGCTGCTTGCAACGAGGGGTCCCTGGCTGATGTGGCAGGGATCACATCCCTGCAGCAGTGCTGGGATTGCCCCTGGCCCTCCACAGGGCTTTGGCTGGGATCTCCTGGATGAGAGGATCCCATGGGTGAGCGGAATCTGTGCTGGGATCTGCTGGATGAGAGGGATCTGTGCTCAGATCTCCTGGGTGAGAGGATCCGATGGATAAAAGGAATCTCTCCTGCGATTTCGTGGATGAAGGGAATTTCTGCTGGGATGTCCTGGATAGAGGGGAATTTGTGCTGGGATCTTCTGAATGAGGGGATCTCTTGGATGGAGGGAATCTGTGCTGGGATCTCTTGGATGAGGGGAATCTCTGCTCGGATCTGCTGGATGAGGGGACCTCGTGGATGAAGGGAATTTCTGCTGGGATGTCCTGGATGAGAGGAATCTTTGCTGGGATCTCCTGGATGAGGGGAGTCTCTTATGGGATCTTCTGGATGGAGGGATCTCTTCTGGGATCTCATGGATGAGAGGAATCTGTGCTGGGATCTTCTGGATGGAAGGGATCTGTGCTGGGATCTCCTGAGTGAGGGGATCCCATGGATGAGGGGAATCTGTGCTGGGATCTCTTGGATGGAGGGGATCTCGTGGATGAAGGGATCTCTGCTGGGATCTCCTGGATGAAGGGATCTCGTGGATGAAGGGATCTCTGCTGGGATCTCCTGGATGAAGGGATCTCGTGGATGGAGGGATCTGTGCTGGGGTCTCCTGGATGGAGGGGAATCTCTGCTAGGATCTCCTGGATGGAGGAGATCTTGTGAATGAGGGGATCTCTGCTGGGATCTCCTGGATGAGGGGATTTCTGCTGGGATCTCCTGTCCCTCTCCCCTGCAGCTGAGCCTCAGCGTGAGCTCTGAATTCATCTTTCCCCACGTCATGCAGCCTCTGCCTGCTCCGAGATATCCTTGAGTTCAAAGTCATTCAGATTGGGCACTCTCAGGGACAATGGGAGAATCAGAAGCGAGAAGTGACATTATTATGCAGTCAGGATATTTTACATTATTTTATCCTAGAGGACAGAAATGTTTCTGGTGCTGGAGATGGCAAAGGCATCATTCTCCCCCAAGACAAGTTAATCTGTTTTTTCCTTACAACTCAGTCCAAATTTTTCAGTTTAGGACACCAGATCTAGGACAGGCGTGCCAGAATTTAATCTTGTGGAGCAATTATGGCCCACCAGATTTCACAGAAGCAGGAAAAGGGAAAGATCTTGAAATCTTTTGGAGGCTGTAAAACCAGCTTTAGGGCAGGCTGTGTGCTGTGGGTGAATTGCCTCTAATCAGACCAGCTGCTTGTTCTCTTTTATGGAAAAAGCCTCCAGGCAATTTTTGGGGTGGATTTGCTGGGAAAGAAGCAAGATGTTTTGAAGGGGTGAGGTGGTGTTTATCCCTAGGCAGAGGGATAAATAATTCCTAATAAGTTTATTAGAAATAATAATAATAATTCCTAATACATTTATTAGGAATTATTTTAATTTTTTTGAGCGTTTTTCCTCCCAGATTTTTTGGATGAAGTACATAGTGACGATTTTTCCTCCCAGATTTGTGGAATGAGGTGTATTTTGAGGTCATTTGCCCCCTAGATTTTGGGAATTAGGTACATTTTGAGTTTTTTCCCTCCCAGATTTGTGGAATGAGGGACATTTTGACATCCTTTACCCGCCTGGATTTAAGGAATGAGGTACATTTTGAGACCCTTTCCCCCCTGGATTTGTGGGAATGAGGTGCATTTTGAGGTCCTTTCCTCCCAGATTTGTGGAATGAGGAACCTTTTGAGGTCCTTTCCTCCCAGATTTGTGGAATGAGGAACCTTTTGAGGCCCTTTACTCCCGGATTTGTGTGAATTTGCAGGGCCCTCATGGCTGGAAGGAGCTCAGGCACAAACCCCAGCCTTGCATCCCCGGGATTTGCGAGCTCCGCGGCGGAACGTTCAGGTCACTGATTCGCGAGATAAAAGACTCCTGACTCGAGCAGAACAAGCTCTGCTACAAATTGCTTTAGTTCATTATGCCTGGGTAATTAATAGGCGCTCTCCCAGCCCTCCTGGAGCTGCCAGGCAGGGAGCAGGGACAGGTTGGGAGCCTCGTTTGCTGCCCACGGGGACAAAGGCAGCGCGGGAGCTGCGGGCACTGCCTCGCCCCTGGCACTGCCAGCCCGAGCTGGAGCTGCTCCTGCAGCTGCAGGAAAGGAACAGCAGCCTGGGCTCTGCTCCAGTGATGCCTTGAGTTTCAGCTCTCATGGTTTTCAGATCTTGTGCTGCTTTAGTGTGTAAATCTGAGCTTCGTGTTAAGTGTTAGCGAGTTCTCCTCGCAGCGTTGACTGAACAATCCTTTGCCAGCTTGAGACCAAGGACAATTGATACAAGCTCCAGGCCCAAAAGTGTAAACAACAGTGAATTGAGGGAGGAAAACAAGGAGGATGAGGCTTTATAACCTTAAGTTGTAACTGGGCAATTAACTCCAAGATGCAAATGGAGCAGAACTTGTAGGAATGAGAGACCCCGTGAGTGGTTGTGCGTTTTGGAACCATTTTGGTTCATTTTGGTTCATCTTGGGACCATTTTGGTCTACCTTCAGCTCATTTTGTGGCCATCTTGGTTCATCTTTGGTTCATTTTGGGACCATTTTGGTTCATCTTGGGTGCAGCCCTGGCTGGCCTTTTTGCTGCCCAAGGTGGATCCATTGAGAATATCCTTTTAATAAGTCCCTGCTTTATTCTGTAGCTCTGCACAGCCTCTGTTCTAGGGCAGCCAGAGCACCGGAGCAGGGAAAAGGCGACTGGCAGAGAATATTTGGGCTAGAGAAGGGAAGCAGAGGTCACATCTCCCTTGCTGCAAGGACCAGGCTTTTCGTTGCTGTTCTGTTTGCTGCAGATAACACAGGCATAGAAATACCCAAGAATGGCAGAGAAATCAGTGGAACAAACCTCATTCTGAGTGCACTGATTCCTTTTTTTGTGTGTAAATGTGTCAGATGTGCAGCCCAGCAGCCAGGAAGGAGACTCAGGGCTGCCCTCATCGCTCTCTGCAGCACCTGAAAGGTGCCTGTGCTCAGCTGGGGCTGGGCTCTTTCTCCAGAGGACACAGCCTTGAGCTGCACCAAGGGAAATACAGGTTGAATATTGGTGAAAAAATTTTTTCAGAAAGGGTGATAAAGTTCTGGAATGTTCTGCCCAGGGAGATGGTGGAGTCCCCATCCCTGGGTGTGTTTAACAAAGCCTGGATGTGGCACTGGGTGCCAGGGTTTGGGTGAGGGGTTGGGGCTGGGTTGGACTCAATGATCTTGAAAGTCTCTTCCAACCTGGTCATTCTGTGAGTTCTCTGAATCCAGGCACTTTTCTTGGAGGCCATGGGAACCCCATCACTGTGAGAGGAGGCAAAGGCAGGGTGTGTTCCTGTTGTTCCTCCCTCCTCTGGGATCCTCACCCAACCTGGCTCATCCCCTCTGCCTCGGGCTCTCTGCAGGCTTAAATAAACCTGTGGGAGTTGGAGGAAGCTCCAAAATAGCAAAAATACACACGTGGAAAAGTAGTTGCAGTTTCAGAGGTGAAAAAGCAAAACTCTGATTATTCCTTCTCACAGTCTCCTTTCCCTTCTGCTCTTTTTTCACTTTTTTTTTGCTTTTGGTAGGATCTGTTTTCTCCAATAACCCTTAATAAGGGAGACAAGAAATTGAATGTGTTACTTGAGAGGTTTGTGAGAAAAATTGGAAACTTCTTGGTGAGGGGGCTGAATTGCAAAAATTACCAATTTTTGGAAGAGGGCCATTCGTTTGACAAAAACTATTTGAGAATTTCTCCCCAGCTCTCGCTCTAATGTGTTTTGGCCACCATCCTGTGTAATCACAGTTCATTATTTCTGAAGCACGGATGCTGCCTCATCTGAAATATCCTTCAAGTGAGGGAATGATGATGCCTCAGGCAGCAGCACAGACCCTCCTGACCCTGCTGGCAAGGTGGTGGCTCCCCCCTGCTCTGGGCATGCAGGGAATTTGGGGATAATCCCATGGATAGCACATGGATTTTCCTCCTGGAGGAGGGTGGCTGGCTTTACAGGGTTCCAGGGTCTCAGGAATGGTTTCAAACCCCCTTGGCCATGTGTAGGTTGTGGTGTAGCAGGGCATGGTGTGGCCAGAGCAGATTCTGTGCCCTTCCTCTGTACCCAGCTGGAAGGGTGGATTCCTTCACTTCCACCTCTGAGCGGGGCTAGAGCATGGGGAAAATGTAATTTCCTTTAACTCTGGGTGCTGGGTTGATTCTGCAGCTTAAATCTCCTGTGACTGTGTTCACAGGGGTCTGAGGATGAGGGAAGAGACGAGAATGTTGACTCCATGTTTCAGAAGGCTTGATTTATTATTTTATTATATATATTATATTAAAACTATACTAAAAGAATAGAAGAAAGGGTTTTATCAGAAGGCTAGCTAAGAATAGAATAAGAAAGAATTATAAAGGTTTGTGGCTTGGCTCTCTGTCCAAGCCAGCTGTCTGTGATTGGCCATTAATTAGAAACAACCCCATGAGACCAATCACAGATGCACCTGTTGCATTCCACAGCAGCAGATAATCATTGTTTACATTTTGTTCCTGAGGCCTCCCAGCTTCTCAGGAGGAAAAATCCTAAGGAAAGGATTTTCCATAAAAGATGTCTGCAACAATCTCCTGCAGTTCCTTCTCCTTGGAGGGGACAGGAGCGTTCTGCAGTGTTCTGAGGTCCCAGTGACAGCAGCAGTTTGGTTCTTTACCTCTCCTTCCTTCCTCCCCCCTCCCCTCAGCCTCCGCTCCTCCCTGAGCACCTGCCTTTTATCCAATTTAATTTTCACACCTCCTCCTGCCTCTGCTGTCCTTGCCAGTTATCTGTGCTGCTGCAGTGGGTGTCTTTTTTCCTTTATTGCACTGATTGTCTTGAAGGTTCCCATCCCAAAGTGGCTTCCATAATCCTGCTGGGCCTGGTCATAGCTGGGGGAAAACACCTCAGATTCCCAGCAGGACAGGGCTGAAGCTGTGAATTTGTGTTGGTTTGGTTTTAAACCAGTGCCTTGGGTGTCTGTGTGATAGCAGCACCCAGCAGGGTGGGGACAGTGGATTGTTCCTCCTTGGGGTTTTCCTCAAGGCTTCACTCCAGATCCTGTCCTCAGAGATTTCCTGAAGCTGAGTGCTGCCCCTGTTTTTATCCCTGCCTGTGGTAATCACATATCCTGTGAACAGAAAGAGGCAGAGCTCTCCCAGGAAAATCCTGGGAAGCTGTGAGAAAGCTCAGAGAAAGAATTAAACAATTACTGTCTCAATCTCTGCATCTGGCAGGCAATCTGTTTGTCAAAGATGTTTACAAGAAGGAGCTGTCCCTTCCTGACCAATAGGTGAGAGAACATTCCTAAAGGCCAATCAGGTCTTAGTCCACCATTGTTTCTGTAAGAACTGTGGATTTCTAATAAAAAAGTGCTTTTTTATGCCTTCTGATGATGGAGTCTGTATGTCAGAGACCTTTGTCTGTCCCTGATGCCCCTTGGGTGACAAGTGGTGACCCCAATGTGATACCTGCCCACCTCAGGAAGGTTGGCAGTGGGTGTGCGATCTGCTCTCTCTCATTTTAGTGCCACCCTAGATTGGGATCCAGTAATTTTTACAGGGCTCTGCCTTGACTCCACAGAGGATTTTTCCAGCTCAGCTGGAGCTGGAGGTGTTGGCACTGAAATGCCAAGTGCAGGACCTCACAACCACTGACCTCGAGCTGCAGGTGTAGGACAGAGGAAGGCAAGACCCAAAATATGGGAATTATGGGCAGATATCATCATTTAAAGCCAATAACTGATTCCCCCAGGTATTTTGCTGATATTATTCCTGCTCTGTAGATAACATTTAGCATTTGCATGAGATAATGAGATCTGGCCATGATCAGTAACACCAGGACAGGTCCCTGCTCATCCCCAGTCTGTGTGTGAGCGCGTCTGCAGCCCTGATTTATTCAAATCTGAGATGATTATGAGGGACCTTCATCAAAAAGACAGAGATTATCCTAACTGGGAGGAAGGAAAGGCACAGCTGGGCTTGCACTGGGAGCTGGCAATGCCCTTTCCAGCTGAGGAAGATGGGAAAGGAGAAAATTGCCATCTTCTCCTTTTTTTTTTTTTGTTCTTTTATTTTTTTTGCTAGGATGAAAAGACAACAAAGTATGAATGGTCATAATTTAGTGGGCTCCTGGGTAAATTTGTATTTCATTCCGATTATTGAGTGCATTCCCTAATTGCAGCAATAAAAAGGAATAGTCCATCTTCTAAATGCAAGTGGTAGCACTGATTGTTATTTAATTACTTGATTCCAGTGGTCGAGGGGTGAGCCTGGAATTACAATTGCAGCTTGTATTATTTCACTGAGATTGCCGAATTAATTAGGAGAACAATGGGATTCTTCATTGTTGACATCTTAAGGACTTGTGACAATAACTTTAAAACCCAGTGAATAATAAAAAGCCACCGTGGGGTTTTCTCCTGAGAAAAAGAGAAATGGGGGAGCTGCAGTCCCCCCCATCCCCTCTTTCCTCCTTCCCTCTTCTAGAATGTTTTAATTCAGGAAAAAAAGGTAATTTCCAGTCCAACTCCAGCTGCTGATATGTGGGTTAATTCCTGAGTATCATGGAAAACCAGCCCGTGGTGTTCATCCTCACCGCGTGTAACTGAAACCCAGAGCTGATGTTTATGGGGCTTATCAGACTTTTTAGGGACTTGGGAGTGTAAGAGCATAAATGAACAGGAAGTTACAAGTTCTTGTGCTTTAGGATATGGCCTAAGCTCTGCTTAATGAGACTGAGCAGAGACTGAACCCCAGGATAAGCTCTCTGTCCTCTGCTTTTGTATTTCCCTCTCAAAATTCGGTGCTGGCTGAGCCCAAGGAGACCAATGGAAATCCAAGGGAGGTTTGGGAAGGGTTGTGCTCACCCCAATAATCTGCTGGCCTGGAAAGGAGGTGCTGCCTTTCCAAGCATCTCACTGGGATAGCTTTGTACAACAATCAGGATGGTTTTGTACAAAAATCAGGAAATTTCTGTGTTCTTTTCTCATTGCTGTGCTGGCTTAAGGTGGTTTCATCCATTTGAGAATGCTGGTGAAGGAAATGAGGTCTTGCCCTCTCCTGCCACCTTCCAGACACTGGGAAGGCAGGATGTTGGAAATGTCATGACAATGCCCCCCAAAAATTGTTCCTGAGGGGGAGCAGTTGTTCCTGAGGTGCTGCCTTTCCAGGTGTCCCATTGGGATGGTTTTGTATAAAAATCAGGATGGTTTTGTACAAAAATTAGGAAATTTCTGTGTTCTTTTCTCATTGCTGTGCTGGCTCAAGGTGATTTCATCCATTTGGGAATGCTGGTGAAGGAAATGAGGTCTTGCCCTCTCCTGCTGGGATACAGACTGGAAATGTAGGATTTTCTGTAGGGCTGATAATGCCCCCCAAAAATTGTTCCTGAGGGGAACAACAGAAATATTTAAAAACTGAGGGAGTTGTGTGTGGGCAATGCTAAACAGAGGTGGAAAATGGTGTGAGAGGGGAAATATTCAGATATTCAGGGTGGACATTTGTCTTGATCTACTTAAAAACAAGCAGAAATCCATCTCAGCACCCCTGAAAGTGGCAGGCAAGAGGCACTGATTGAGGTTTTGCCCTAAAAATGTTTGCTTTATTGTTTTTTTCTCTCTCTTTTTTTAAGTTTTATTGAAAATGTGTTTCATATAATGGCCTTTGTTGTGATGTGGCTTTTACTGTGGCTGACTGAGTGTTTGTGGGGTTATTACAGCCTTGCAGTGGAGGAAAACACAAAACAGCTCCTCTCAAAAGCCTTGGGGGGAGGCATGATTATGTTAAAATAATCATCTTCCCTGACCAAACTTGGCTTTCTCTTTCCTGGGTGCTCTGCAGAGAGTTGTTCCTTTTTTTGTCTGCGCCTTTGTATTGTCAGGATTAATTTTTCAGAGGGAGAAATCTCCATAAGCTGAGTGGTGCCCACTCCTTCCTTTTTAGGAGCAGGAGGTTGGATTCCTTTTTTTCCCCCCTTTTCTCCTCTGCAGAAATTCTGTGGCTTGAATCCACTCCACTGCTCACTCTCTTCCCTTTCAACCTCTGATTTCCTCTCCATTTTTGTGTGAGTTTTCTGAGCTGATTGGAGGCACTTTGAGGTACCTTTTGAAGTCCTTTCCTCCTGGATTTGTGGGATGAGGAGCATTTTGAGGTTTTTTTTCTCACAGATTTATGGCATGAGGAACATTTTGAGGTTCTTTGCCCCTGAATTTTGGGGATGAGGTACGTTTTGAGGTCCTTTCCCCCTGGATTTTGGGAACAAGTTGCATTTTGATGGTTTTTCTTCTCAGGAGAAAAAAAATCTTAAGGATTTTTCTGAAAATATCATGGCTACAGGGATGGTGTTGGGGGGTAGAAATCCACGTGAGGGGTTTTTGGGAGAGGGCAGGGAAGGGCTGAGGTGAGGCTTTGGCAGGGTGGGATGGAGAGGAAATCACTGCAGAGCCATGGAGGGTTTGGGTAGGCCTGGCCCTGTCAGATTTGGAGACTTTGAGACTTTAGCAGGGTGAGATGGAGAGGAAATCACTGCAGAGCCAGGGATGGGTTTGGGCAGGCCTGGCCCTGTCAGGTTTGGAGACTTTGAGGCTTTAGCAGGGTGAGATGGAGAGGAAATCACTGCAGGGCCATGGAGGGTTTGGGCAGACCTGGCCCTGTCAGGTTTGGATGTTCAGGTGCTCCCAGCTCTGTTTGCTGCAGCAGAAGGAAGACTCTTGTGGCATTGATTTCTTCACCCCAGCTCAGCTGAGGTGCAGGCAGAGGGGTTTGAAGGCTCTGCTCTTTGCTGTCTCCCTCCTCCTCCTCTCGTCCTTCACTTCTCAGCCCACTCCATTCCCTTTGCTTCTACCTGACAAGCAAATATCTGCTCTCCCTCTCTGCAGGAACCCTTTCTTCCTCCCCTGCCTGATTTTTCCCTTCTCCAGAACATCTCTAATCTCTCCCTGCACTGATAACTGAAATGAGTTCCACTCCCAGCCAGCAGCAGCCTTGGGCAGGGCTGAAGGGCAGGCTCTGATTGACAGGGGATCTCTGGGATTCTGTGGGCTCTGGTGATTTATTTCCCTCTTTTCCCCCTTTTCCCTTCCCATTGGGAATCTGCCACCTGCAGGAGAAAGGGCAGCCAGGCTTCTTTGGCCGAGTGCAGAGGGTGAGGAAGAGGAGGAGATGGAGATGATGAGGGTGAGGGTGAGATCACCCTGGCTGGGCTCTGCAGGGCAGGAATCCTTCAGCCAGGAGCTGAAACCCCCAGGGGACAGCCACGAGGAGCAGAGAGGTGAAGGAAAGAGAGCAGCAAGGAGGAGGAATAAAAAAGAAAAAAAAAATAAAGAATGGCACCCTGGAGATCTGGAAAAGAGCCAGAAAGAACAGGGTACAAAATACCAGGGATCTGACAGTTAATTTACAGTCTCCAGGGAGAGACAGGGAAGAGAAGAAGGGGGGAAATGTCTTTGTTGAGAAGAAGCAAATGGTGGAGAAGAGAGTGGATGGTGGTGTGGAAATCCTGCTGCCTCCTGGGGTTCCTCCTCAAGTAAAACCCCATCTTCCCCAGGATCTGAAGGAGAGCCCTGTCCTGGAGCTTTCCTGGCACCACAGGGAGGTTCTGAGTGAGATGAAGGAGAAATTCCACAGCTGAGCAAGGGCTGTTCTCAGGGTCAGATCTGGGCAATCTGCTTTTGGCACAGGTTGGATCTGGAGGGGTCATATCCTCCAAATTGGAGGATTTGGATCAAATTTGTATTGTTGGAATCCAGAAATGTGTGGGTGGGGAGTGGTTTCCTGTTTCTGCTTTTGCCTCAGGAAGGGCAGCTCTTTGTCTTCTGCTGTGGCTTAAATTTTGTCCATTGGAGTTCCTGGATTTGTTCCCTTAAATTTTGCCCATCGGAGTTCCTGGATTTGTTCCCTTAAATTTTGTCCATCGGAGTTCCTGGATTTGTTCCCTTAAATTTTGCCCCCCAGGCCCAGCTCCTCAAGGAAACACAGCTTGGATGTGCTTGATCTCCTCAGAGCTAAGCCTGGCTTTGTGCCTGGGCATGGATGGAGGTCAGGTTGGAGGGATGGAGTGGAGTTTTGTGTCCAGAAATGGAAAACCTCGTGTTCGTGACACACATCCTGAGGAGCAAGAAGCTTAAAGAAGGGGAAGAGGAGAACAAACTATAGAAATTCCTGGTTTTTGTCCTTTGAGCTGAGGGTTCCCTCCAGCTCCGAGCTGGAGTGAGTGAAGTGTGAGGCAGATGGGGCTGAATGTTCCTCATACCCACAAATCTGTGAGGAAAGGACCTCAAAATGTTCCTGATTCCCACAAATCCAGGAGGGAAAAACCTCAAAATGTTCCTCATTCTCATAAATCCAGGAGGAAAGGACCTCCAAATGTACCTTATTCCCAGAAATCTGGATGGAAAGGACCCCAAAATTCCACAAATCTGGGAGAAAAAACCTCAATATGTTCCTCATTCCCACCAATCCATGAGGAAAGGACCTCAAAATTCCCACAAATCCAAGAGGACAGGACCCCAAAATGTTTCTCATTCCCACAAATCCAGGAGGAAAGGACCTTCAAATGTACCTTATTCCCATATATCTAGGAGAAAAGGACCTCAAATTTTCCACAAATCTGAGATGACAGGACCCCAAAATGTTCCTCATTCCCACAATCCAGCCCCCAGCTCTCTGGGAGCACCCCCTGCACCCACAGCCCCCCCAGGCCGTCCTGTCCCCTTCCCTGTCATTGCCACCTGCTGAATAATTCAGTGTATTTTGGCTGAGGTGCAGGGTGCTTTCCTGGAAATAATCCTCATTTCCTTAACGGGAGGCTCTGAAGTGGCTGAGATCACAGTGCTGGGGTGCTCAGAGCTGGAATTTGGGGTTTGGGGAGCACAGGATGTGTCCAGAGTCTCCTCTGACAGCAACACAGATGCAAAGGTTCTTTTTCACTCTGTCTGGAACAGCTTTGTAATAACAGCAGGAGTCACAGAGGCATTTTTATTGATTAAACAATTGAGGCTATTTGTCTTTACCAAAGCAAAAATATTGAGGTGTCTCTCTCTTCCTACATATACATTATAAACATTTATTATGTGCAGCAGGCTCTGTAATCAAGCTGATGTTTATGATGGGCTGGATTGAGATGCTGTAATGGGAGCTGAAGTGCACAGGAAACCTGGTGTCAATATTCTCAATAACCAGGGCTGAGGGGAGGGAGGCAGGCCAGGGGCCGGATTTCTGCAGGAGGAGTGATGTGAACAAAGGGTTTCTTTGCAGTGTCTGCTGCTGCGCTCCCTCCCAGAGATTCCTGAGGCATCCCTTTGATCAGGCTCCGTCCCAGCTATTGGAAAATTTGTAATTTGAAAATCTGCAGCTGCACCTGTGCTCCCCTGAGGCTGGGCAGAGCCCTCTGTGGTGCTGACACCTCTGGGTCCCCCTGCTCTGGGGCTCTCTGTGCCCTCCCCTGTTGGGTTTTCTCTGTTTCCAGAGCATTGATGGAGATCTCACCTCTTGATTTGTGTGTTTGTACCAGCAGTAACTGAGCGCTCAGGGATATTCTCTGATTTTACTCTTACAGTTTTCCTTTATTTTGGGGTTTTTTCCCCTTTCCCCCTTCTCTGCATGGAATAATTTACCAGCAGACAGGAACGCTGGGTGCCTTGGGGCAGTGTGGGCTTTCCCAGCTGATGAATGTGGGAGCTCTCTCTGCCTTTGGGATGGCAAAAGGGGCTCATTTTTGTTGGTTTTCCATGGGTTTCCCAGCTGCAGACTCCCAAAGCTGCCTTCCCAAGGGGTTTATCCAGGTAGAAGTTGTGGGAAATGGATGTATAGAAAATCTGAATCCAACAAGAAGTGAAACACTTGAACCTGGCAGGATTATTTAGGGATTATTATGAAATATTTTGAATTTCAGCACTCAGCTCTGTGCTGTTTGTTCTGGTTTATTTGGGTTTTTTTTTTCCCCTTTCTCCCCTTCTCCACATGGAATAATTTACCAGAAGAGAGGAACGTGTGTGTGATGGAGCCTGGGATCCAACAAACACTTCTTGTTGGATTAAGAATTTCTATAAATCCATCCTTCTTCAATATATATATATTTTATGTATAAATATATATATATATTCATAATATTCCCTAAATAATCCTCCTTTCCTGTCCAGCCAGGAAAGGAGGGTTATATATTATATATATATAATATATATAATATATATAATATATATTATATATTATATATTATATATATTATTTATATTATATATTATATATTATTTATATTATATATTGTATATTATATATATTATATATTCACATATATATTATCTGTTATATGTTATCTGTTATATGCTATCTGTTATATGTTATGTTATGTGTTATATATTCACATATATATTGTATTTTATATTATATATATACATATATATGTATTATGTATATTGAATTTCAGTGCTTAACTCTGCACTGTTTTTTCTGATATATTTTGGGGTTTTTGCCCCCTTCTCCACGTGCAATAATTTACCAGCAGAGAGGAACACGTGTGTGATGGAGCCTGGGTGCCTTTGAGGGGTCAGACACTGTCAGGATTATTTAGGGCTTATTTAGGGAATTATTATGAAATTATTTGAATTTCAGCACTCAGCTCTGCGCTGTTTGTTCTGGCTCCTGGGGAAGCTGTGCCAGGCTGGAGAGGGCCCAGCTGAGCCTCTGTAGGTGTGTTTGTTGATGCAATTTCTTAGGTGCACAATATGTCTGCGCCTTCTCCTGGAAGGAGGGGAGGGCTTGGCTGGAAGCGCTGCCTGTGGCACAGATGGACACGTTGCTCTGTTCTCCCCGTGTGATGTGTTGAAGGCATTTTGGATGTGAGCCCAGACAGGGACCTTGGGAGCCTCCCAGCCCCTGCAGGTACCTGCCTTGGGAAGGCTCCACCAGCACCCACCTCCACCCTGCTCTGGGGGTTTTTCCCTTTTATTGATTTTTTGGGAAGGCATTTCCAGCTCTAATGGCAGCCAAAATTAATTACAGAGCTTGCTTAGCCCCATTAACTTTTGTTAAATCATCATCATTGTTATTGCTATAATATAAAACATTATATTTTGTGATGGTGTTCACAGGGGTTTTCGGATTGGGGAAGAGACGAGGATCTGACTCCATGTTTCAGAAAGCTGATTCATTATTTTATGAAATATATTACATTACAACTATACTAAAAGAATAGAAGAAAGGATTTCATCAGAAGGCTGGCTAAGAATAGAAAAAGAAGGAATGATAACAAAGGTTTGTGACTGGGACTCTGTCTGAGCCAGCTGTGATTGTCCATTAATTAGAAACAACCACATGAGACCAATCCCAGATGCACCTGTTGCATTCCACAGCAGCAGATAACCATTGTTTACATTTTGTACCTGAGGCCTCCCAGCTTCTCAGGAGGAAAAATCCTCAGGAAAGGATTTTCCATAAAAGATGTCCGCGACAATATTTATATATTTTTTTCTTGGGTGTCAATAATCACAGAGAGGAGTTAACCACTGCGTTTATCTCAGATGGGAATTGTGCATCCCAGCTGGATAGATGGTCCTCCATGGGTTGGGGGTTTGCTTAAAAGTCCCCTTCAGCACAAAATTAAAACGTGCCCTTGTCACTGCAGCACTGTAGGGGGTGATTTACATTTCCTCCTTCAGATGAACTTGTCAAACTTGGTGATAATGAAGAAAAAAAAAAAAAATTACAATGGGTAAGAAAGAGGTGCCTTGTGAAAAACCTCCCTTAATGGAAAATGTCTTTTTTGATGTGAAAATCTGGTGTGCGTGTGAGAAGTACCACAGCTTTGATTTTCCTGTGATTTAAAACCAATCAGCTTTGTCATGTCCTAGAAGGGAGGAAAGGAAATGAAGCCAGCAGAAATAAAGTGGAATATTTGGATGGAAGTTGTCTGACCTCTCAGAGGGGCTAAAGACAGCCAGGAATGCACTTTTTACTTTTTTTCCCTGTTTCTTGTCAGCTGAGCTGGCGCTGGCACTGTTTTCCCACCTTTTGTGTGGATTGAGTGGAGCACAGGAAAATGAGGGTGGTTCAGGAGGCATCTGTGTTCATCTCAGGGTTCATCGAGTTGTCTCCATTCCTTGACTCCCTGCCTGCCTTAATTGGGTGCTGCAGCAGCTCTATATGTTAAAGTAAATGAACTTTTCACTGCAAAAGAGGAAAAGAAGAGAGACAGATGATCCCTCAGCAGCAGCTGTTTGCAGAAAGAATCCCACAGAAGCCTCTTTCTTGGCTAATTAGAAATCTGCCTTCCTTTAGGAAGGATAACGTTTACGTTCCTCACTCCTGTTCCTGCTTCTAATTACTTTTTGGAGAAATGAATAAAGGCACTTTCACATGTTTTACTCAGAGTTGCTGAGGCAGAGAGCGCTGGGTGGGAAATGGCTCCTGGAGAAGAGGCAGGAGGAGGAAAGAGAAGGAGTTGTGTCCAGCAGGAGTCATGTCCAGCCAGGAAAGTAGGAAAACTGAAGCTTATCTCCCCCAAAAAACAGAGGCACAGCCAACAACCATCCCCTCAGGATGCAGGACAGGCTCACTTCTTATTGCAGAATTCACATTTTCTCTGGTTGGGGCATTCAGAGCATGAAGGAAAGCCCAGCACAGGAAGGGACGGAGGAACAGCAGCCAAAGCTCCACCCTGCCATGCTGGGAGGTGGCTTTGGGCTGCTAGGTGTGGTTTTGGGCTCCCAGGGACGGTTTTTGGTTCCCAGAAGTGGCATTGGACTGCCTGAGGTGATTTTGGACTCCCAGAGGTGACTTTGGACTCCCTGGGATGGTTTTTGGTTCCTCAGAGGTGGTGTTGGGTTCCCAGAGATGGCTTTGGGCTCCCAGAGGTGGCTTTGGGCTCCCAGAGATAGTTTTGGACTCCTAGAGGTGGCTGTGGGCTCCCAGAGGTGATTTTGGCCTCCTAGAGGTGGCTTTGGGCTCCCAGATGTGACTTTGTGCTCCTAGGGTTGATTTTGGGTTCCTAGAGGTGGCTGTGGGCTCCCAGAGATGGTTTTTGGCTCCCAAAGGTGACTTTGGGCTCCCTGGGATGGTTTTGGGTTCCCTTGGGTGGCCCAGGGGGTGCAAGAGGCAGAGGCAGGGTTGGCTGCAGGAGGAAGGTGAAGTCCCAAAGGCACCCCAGGCTCTGCTGGAAGCGTTCCCTGCTCCACCTCACCTCAGCATCCTCCTGTGAGCACAGGGGCTTTTCCAAGGAAGGGAAACGTGGGGATCACCCCAGCCAACTCCATTCCCCACTGGCAGTGGGAATTAAAACCACTTTGGGGTTCTGGATTAGTGATTGCAGGACTGGGGGGATCCACTGGAGCTGTTTGATACCTGGAGAACGAAGCAGCTTTAAGTAAATTCATCACAAAAGAAATGCGCAGGAAAATGAAATGTTCAAGCTGAAATTCTGGAAAACGGCACACGTGCTCGTTTGGCATCTGCTGAGAAACAAGCTTTGATTGTTTGCCATGAAGGGAGAATTTAGTTTTGAAATGTGCTTCATCTTTTTATTAAGGTTATAAATATTGAAATTGGAGCAAAGCATTTTGCTCGGCCTGAAACAAAGAATTCTGTTTTAGTTTTTCTTTTTTCTCCCCTCCCAGCAGCCCCCTGGGAGTTCAGGGTTTCTCCTCCAGACTGGAAACTGCTGCTGGGTTTTTATTTTTCAGTTGTGCAAGGGGTGGTGATTTAAGCAAAACCTTTCTCTGCCTCTGCTGAACTTTTTTAAAGCCTTGAGCAGGTGTTAGTTTGCAATCCAGCAATTCAATTACTCTGGGCAATAAATTTCAAGGTAAATGTTGGAAGCTCCATCACTTGAAGTACCAATGTTTTTCTTTTTTTCCCTCCCAGTCTTCAGGGTAGTATCATCAGCAGTGGAAGTAATGAAGCCTGGTTTCCTATGGATTGCTTTCTCATGCTTGGCTTCTTTGATAACTAAATAATTCCAGGCTTTGACTGAGTGCCCCAGCCACCGGAAAAGCTGGATTGGGTGTAAATTCTCTAATAAGGAGTGAGCTCTCCTTGCATCCTGCCTGTCCCTGAGGATGCCGAGAGCCTGGTTGTGGTCTGGCCTCTGTTTTTGTGGAGCTGGGAGGGTTTGGAGGATGGACAGTGTGCTGCAGGTGGGATTGCTTGTGGGTGGCTTTGCTGTTTCCATAGGAAAGCAGGTTGGGAGGATAGGTGGGTAAAGGATATTTTTGGCAGAAGGACCTGGTGGAGTCAGTGCCACCATTTCTGGACTCTGAGAGGAGGGAGGAGGATGTTTTTTTCCGGGGAATGTGTGAATAAACACGTCCATTAACACGGTGACAAACAGGACTTGACATGCAGGGTGGTGCTTAAATTAAAACCGCTCGTTCACCTCGACCAGGGGATGGATTTCAATGCTTGGTAGCAAAGCTGCATTTTTACCAAATGGGTTACTTTCATTGCATGCAATATTAAAAAAAAAAAATTGAAAAAATCAATCAATTTCTCCACTGGAGATGCAATTTTCCTAAATTCCCTTTAGGATTTTTTTTGGTGTTTTTTGCTTTGGTTTGGTTTGGTTTTTGTTTTTGGGGTTTTGTTTTTTTTTTTTTTTGTTTTTGTTTTTTTTTGTGGATTTTTTTCTGTTATTTGTTTTTAGGAGTGTGATTAAACAAAAGCAGTGGTGAAAAGTGTGAGTGGCTGGGCAATAAGGAGGGAAAGGAGTGAAATGTGTGTTTCGTTTCTTGCCTGGGAGCTCCACACACTGAATTCCCCCAGCTCCTGGTGGGATGGTGCTGCTGCTCTCCAGCATCCAATAAAAGAGTAAAAATCAGCAGGGGACAGTGACAAATCTTTCCGTACAGATAACAAGTGAGAAGCTGATAAGTGGCAGCCCAGGCAGGCAATTAATACAATGGGTTAATGAGAAAACTCCTCTGGGCAGAGTTTTCAGCCCTTTCTGGAGGGATGGACATCTCCAGGAATTAAAACAAATAAAAATAAATAAGGAGTGACTGTGGAGCAGAGCAGGTGATTGAATCCTGAGATTGATAATGAGGTGATTAATGAGGGTTTGCAGCTGCTGATGGACAAACCAAACCACTCCTGGGAGTGATGCTCAGCTTTCCTCCCTGCTCAAACTTCTCCAGGAGCAATGAGAGGGGAGAGAAGGGAAGACCTGGCCCCCTCTCATCTTGATTTATGATCCAACCCTTTTGTAACAAGATTTCCAGTGTTGTAAAATATTAAATACATCCTTATATTCAATATCACATTTTGATACATTTCATGCCTCATTTGCTTCTGGAGTCAAGGACAACTTCACATTTTTCATGGCACCGGGCCCAGATTTGTCTATTTATTTATTTTTAATCACTGTATTTTTCTCTTTTTTATACCTGTATCGTTCTGGATTAGATCTTGGGAACCATAGCAACCTATTCCTCTGGGTGGATTCAGGTCTCCAGCACGTGGCAACTTTTTTGGCTTGGCTGATTGGCCCCGCGGTGCTGCTGTGCAGGTGCCATCCACGGGGGAATCGTGGATTTTAGGAGAAGGGAGAGAGGTGGTTTTGTGCTGGATTGGAGGCTGAGGCAGCAGCTCTGTCCCCGGTGGTGTCACTTTTAAACAAAAGCTGTTTTGTTGAGCAGCTCACGTGCTGGAATGAGGGGGATCAAGTGGGATTTGCTGCCGCACGGCTCCCGTGAGCTGGGGAGGGGCTGGGGTTTGTCATTGTGGGAGGTTTTTGTTTATTTCTTTCTCTCATTTTGGGGGGGAGCAGCTGCCTGCTGGTGCCTGGTGAGTGGAGTCAACACGGAGGGGCTCTGCTCCTGCAGGGACAGGTACTTTGTGTTGAATATTTGTGACCAGAGCAAGGTGAGCTCTGTCCTACCTCTGTGTGCATCCTTTAAATCCAACATCCAACCAAGTGCTGCTGTGGGGATGAGGTTTGGGTCCATCCCCCCTTACCTTCACATCTCTTTGAGTCAGCAGAGAGCAATTGGCCTGTGTTCCCTCTGAGGTGACATCTCAGATGTGACTCATCCTCTGGGCTCAGCTTGTCTTTCCCTTTTTACGAAATCCTCTTTTTCCTTCCTACTGCCAAGGTGACTGCATTTTTTATTTATTTATTTATTTTTATTTTTTTGGTCTAAGAAAGTACAGCAAGAGCCACCTGTAAGGAGCAGGAGCTCTGCCTTAGGAGCCAGACAGACGGTCCTGAGAAGTGAGAGTAATTAAAAACTGAAATATCTCCCCTAAGGCTTGTGGTCAATTATCCATGAATGGCAACTTCAGCTGGTGATTGGATGCTTGTCCTGAAGGATAAAGCTGGAGCTGGAATGGGCTCAAGAAGGCCCATGGCTGGTTGTTTTGGAAGGGGGCCTGGACAAGCACAGGAGTCCTGATGATCTGTCAGAGGGAGCTGCTTTAGCAGAAGAACCCAGCTTTATTTCCAGATTTCTTTTCTGACTCTTTTGAGCTGCTCCAGCTTTGCCACTGAAGCCAAATTCCTGAAATTGGCTTCAAAGCTGAAGTGGCCACAAGGCTTTGGGAGAGTTTGGCTGGAGGGAAAAGTTTTCAGTCCATCCCTTGGTTGTGCTGCCCTTCCAGTTCTTAGGAGCTTCCACAAGTGCTCAGCACCCAGAAATGAAATATTCCAGTGATAACATCTCTGGATGGGCAGCACTGCACCCAGAAATGAAATATTCCAGTGATAACGTCTCTGGATGGGCAGCACTGCACCCAGAAATGAAATATTCCAGTGATAACGTCTCTGGATGGGCAGCACTGCACCCAGAAATGAAATATTCCAGTGATAACGTCTCTGGATGGGCAGCACTGCACCCAGAAATGAAATATTCCAGTGATAACGTCTCTGGATGGGCAGCACTGCACCCAGAAATGAAATATTCCAGTGATAACGTCTCTGGATGGGCAGCACTGCACCCAGAAATTAAATATTGCAGTGATAACGTCTCTGGATGGGCAGCACTGCACCCAGAAATGAAATATTCCAGTGATAACATCTCTGGATGGGCAGCACTGAGCTGCTCTTGGGGAAGGGTCAGGTGTCCTGCAGGAGTGACTTTGAACCTTCTGTCCTCTGGCAAAGGAGCCCGTGAGGGATGAGAGCCTCACAGATGAGAAACAAACAGCTTTTCTCTGTAGGACAGCTGGTATCTGAGCAGGAAAACTTCTAAGACTTGTGATCAAAACCAATCTTCAAAGCCCTTTTTTTATAAATGAAAGTATCAACAGGAGTCGGGGGGGGGGGTTTGGTTGAGGGGCTCTCACAAATCCCACGAGGTGCTTACCAGCCTCTTTTGGCGGCTGAGACCCTTTGAAAATCTGTCCCAAAACAATTCTGGAAATTTACGCCTGTAAATTACCTGCCTGCCCGCAAACCCTGCCTTCTCCTAATTGCCACATCAATTAAAACCATCCCCGTGCTGCTGCCAGCAGCCCCTGGTGGAGGGTGGGCAGTGCAGTAGCTTCTCCCCGGCTGCTCTTTGCGGGCCCCACTCTTTGGGAAGGCAGCAGGATTTACTGGGGGAACCTGTCTTTGTTCCCTCCTTCCCATCCAGCGAACTAATTGAAAGCAACATGAATGTTAATGATGCATTTCGCATTTGGAAGTTAGAGGGGTGATTAATACGCTGTACATTGTACATTAACACCTTCTCAGGGGCGTAATGAAGACAGAATATATACTCTGAGACGGGGCTGTTTATTTCTCCTTGTGTTCCCTGTGCTCCACCACCCCTTCCCACGGTGAAATACAAGCTTTCCAATCCAGGGGGTTTTGCTTCGAAGCATAATTTTAAATCAATCAATGAAGTTTTATGTCTTAATCTTTTTTTTTTTTAATTTTCCCCCGTTTTAATCGGATGGTTGGAACAAAAGGCACAAAGGGAATGGGATTTGAGGAGGGAAAGGCCAGAGATGTGCCAGGTTCCTGGAGCTGTCACCTCGTGGTGCTGGTGGAGGAAATATGGAAAAAGAGTCCAGGGAAAGCTTTTTTCCCCTCTCTTCTGCTCTTTGACTGATGGCTCCAGGATCCTTGTAATGCTGCTTTTTTCCCTTTAATTATGGTGATAAATGGCTCCTGTGGCTGCAGCTTGGCTGGAGGCCGGGGCTCTGATGGATCTGTGAGGCTGCTGGAGGCTCTGAGTGCATCCCTGTGACGGGCACAGATCCGACGCCTCTGATCTGTGAATTTATTCCAATGAATCAATTCAATTATTAATCCAATGAATTGTTCATTTCCTCCTGGTTCTGACCACAACTGGCCAAACTGGGCCACCTCTGCCTCTTCCTGCTCGTGGATGCTCCTCAGCCTTCCAGGGATAGTCACCTCCTGCATTTGGGTACTGCTGTGGCCCCAACCTCGCTGTTGGTTTTGTGGGACTATTATTATTATTATTATTTCATTTATTATTAACAGCAACAACAATAATGATTTGTGGGATTATGCTATTTTCTGACCCAAACATGGGGCAACTGAGAGACATTTTAAAAACTTTTACTTCATTTTCACAGAATTCACAGAATGATCAGGTTGGAAGAGACCTCAAAGATCATCGAGTCCAACCCAACCCCTCACCCAACCCCTGGCACCCAGTGCCACATCCAGGCTTTGTTAAACACCCCCAGGCATGGTGACTCCACCACCTCCCTGGGTAGAACATCCCAGAACTTTATCACCCTTTCTGTAAAATACCTTTCCTAATATCCAACCTGTATTTCCCTATTTTCGGTCTCATGTGAAGGTGAGACAATGCAGATGTTGTAATTTCTGCTATTACAATCAGAAGCCAGCAATTTCCTGATTACAATACATTATAAGTGTTTCTTGAGTTATTTGCCTCACACAGGGGCACCAATTTGTCAGTTTATGCCTTTTTGTTCTTTTCCCAACTCGTTTTCTGTGCCGTGTTTCCAAACTTCTGCTTGCAGGAGGGGTTTGAGCAGGGCAGGGATCAATCCAGGCACAGATTTGGGAGCAGTGAAATCCTAATCAATACCAAAAGGGTTAATTCTGCATCTGTGCCCTCTAAAGAGTCCAGAAGTCACCCAAAAGTTGGTTTTGCTGCAGAAGTTTGAACAGGCTCATTGTTTTCCATCAAACTCACAGCTCCTGCTGCCCTGCACCTTCTGCTGCCCCTTTCTTAACCAGGTTCAGTCTCTGGTTTATTAAACAAACCTTGGGCACAGCAAACGTGGCCAGAACCAGGGGGAAATGAACAATTCACTGGATTAATTATTGAATTAATTCATTGGATTAATTTGATTAATTAATCGAATTGATTTGTTGGATTAACAATTCCAGTTAATTCCAGCATGCAGTGACAGGAGAAGGTGGAATGATTTCAAACTGAGGGTAGGGTTAGGTGGGATATTATTTAATTTTTGTTTCCTGTGAGGGCCTGGCACAGTTTTCCCAGAGGAATTGTGGCTGTCCCATCCCTGGAAATGCCCAGGCCAGGTTGGAGCAGCCTAGGGTATTGGGAGGTGTCCCTGCCCATGGAATTAATGATTTTTAAGGTCCATTCCAACCCAGGCCACTCAGTGATTCCCCACTATTGGTATTCACCTGTTGCTCTCTGCGTGTGCTGGAGATTTCTTGTTTTTAGTGTGACTTTGTGTGGTGACATTGGAACTGTTCCCTCAGCTTGGGGTTTTGGCCGGGCTTGTTTATGAGGGACAGCGTGTGATTTATTCTGTGTGTGTGTGTAATGGAGAATGTCTGGTTCAGTGCCCAAATGTGCTCGTGTTGCAAGTGTGGGATCTGCTGGAATCCTCACAAATCCCACAAATCATCAGGGACACTGGAGCTGTAACCTGGAGAAGCCCTTCAGCTGGCAAGGCAGGACTTTGATGCTCCAAAACTTCAGCATCAAGAGGAGGGAGCAGATCCACAACCACGTGGATAAAACCTCAGCACAGGGATAGAAATTTTTTATTTTATTTTTTTTTTTTTTCTGTGACAGAAACCTCTGAGCCCTTCTGGCCACCCCAAACCCTCTCCACTTGCAGCAAGGCTAATGAGCATCCTCATTTTTGCCTCTCTGAGCAGAAAACTCAGGGAAAATCGAGTTTTCTGAGTAGAAAACTGGTTGGGAATGTTGCTGTGGTGGGTGGGAGTTGATTATGTAACTGCAGGAAGGGGAAGGAGGGCACGGGAGCTGTAACACCTCTATAATTAAGCACAACAAACAGCCAGAAAACAACAAACACTTCTTAAACCCCCTTCCTGAATTATTATTTTCCTGCGTTGGCAAAGTTGTTAAGAGGGGGAAAGCAACAGGGGGAGAAGCATCTATGTGTTAATTCATTAAGTGTGTTTGAAACCTTTTTTTTGGGGGGGGGGGGGGTGTGGGGGGGATGGTTTGTTTGTTTTTTTTGGTGTTTTTAATGAATGAAAATTAAATCTGAGAATGGGTAGAGAGCCCTGGTGAGAGCAGCAGAGCTCCCTGAGGCTGTAGGCAGCTCCTATTAATAGCACCTGGCACTGCTGCTCCCACCAGTTGGGTGGAAAAGGGCCCCAGCCTTGGAGTGTTTTTCCAAACCTGGAGTAATTCCTGCACTGCAAGCCCAGTGTTTATCCACTTTCTGAATGAATGGAAATGTGCTTTATTTTTTAAAACGAGTAAAATGCCTTTTTTCCCTTCAGGACCTGGCATATTTTTGCTGTCCTTGCTGCCTCCTCTCCCTTTTATCTGCCTTTAAGCCATGTATTTGCATTAAACCAGCACAAAGCTCTGTTTTATCTGGATGATGGTGGGCTCAAATTAAAGCTCTTGGGTTTCTTGGCTGCATCCCTGCCCTCAGAGCAGAATCCTGTGGCTGTGGACATGATCCTACCCTGCTGCATCCCAACCTCCTTCCTCGCTTGCCTCTAATTAATCTCCTGTTAATAACCCAGCCCAAATGACAGCGAACAGAGCCGGAATTTTGAGCGATGTTACCAGGGAATCTTCCAGGTTGGTGTGGCAGGGTTTTATCCTCCAGCTGTGCTGGGGGAGCCAGGATTTACTGCTGCTCTTGCCCTGCCCTCCTGCTCCACCAGGCATTCCAGCCTGGCCATAAATCCGGGGCTGCTGCCTCTCCCAGCCTCGTGCTCGCTGTTCCCTGTCTGTCTGTCTGTCTGCTGTCTCTCCTGGGCTCACATTCCCCTTTTTTGGGGCCGTGTCCTTGCTCATCTGCAGCTTGCCTGGTGCTGGAGGGAGGTGGGTGAGGAGGAGGGTGGTGCTCTCCCGATTTGAGCAGCTTCTCTGCTGTGACACCTGAGCAAAACTCGCTGGGAATGTGGGAATTTGGGTGAGGAAGTACAGGCTGGAAAACCATCTCCCAACCTGGAGAATTCCAGGAGCTGTCAAGGCTTGGGTGCCACCCATATTTTGGATTATTTACCATAAAGGAAATCCCAGCACACGCTCCCACTCACCACAACAACATTCCCAATCAGTTTTTTACTCAGAAAACTCAGTTTTCCCAGATTTTTCTACTCTGAAAAGTCAATTTTTCCAGAGTTTTCTACTCAGAGAGGCAAAAATGAGGATGCTTATCAGCCTTGCTGCCCGCGGAGAGGGGCTGGGGTGGCCAGGAGGGCTGTAAGGCGGTCTTGTGAGGTCCTTTTATTTTTTTGGTCGTGGATCAGGATTTCCCAATCCGGGATTTGTGCTCTGGAATTGTCAGGGTTGTGCCAAACAAAAGTCTGGAATGCTGCTGGCACCTGGAGGCCTGAAGGGATGATCCATCCCAGGAGTGCATCAGCAATTCCACTGTCCTGGAATGTTCAGGCAGGAGCCAGTGACTGCCCTCAGAACCATTCCCATGTGGAATTTCCTCTTTCCCACCCTGAGGCAGAGTAAATCCAAGCTGTCACCATCCATAAGTGTGAGCTCTGCTGTACAAGCCCTCAGCAGATTGCAGGAGAATAATTCAGGGGATAAGGAGTCCCCAGGCCCAGCTTAGGAACGGTTTGTAATCACTCCCAGGGAGCAGTTCCAGCATCCAGAATCCTGGGATTCCTGTGAGGAGCCACACCTGTGGTGGTGGGGGGGAGAAAAGAAAATTTGGGGAGGTTTGTGGGGTTTTGCCACGGAGTTGGAGTGTGGGAAGCAGTACTGGGACGAGGAGGAATAAAAGGGCTGGTTAAAAAGATAAGGCACAGACTTGAATGTCATTTTAGAAACCTTGATTAAAAAAAAAAAGAAATCCAAGTCAGAGGCTGTTAAGAGCAGACTGAAGGCTCAGATCAATAGGCTTTGAATGAATTCCTATAAAAAGGAAGAATTTGGGTTTGACTTTGTAGGCACACTGCAGGAGAATAGAATGCATTGTCCCCAAAGGAGCTGTTCCAGCCCTCCTCTCGTCGAGATACTTGGGGATTTTAAAACCTGCCAGCTTTTAGTGGTGTTGGGGAAGGGAAAAAAAGGTAGAGGAGAAGTGGAAATTAAACCACAAATGCTCACAATAAAATAGTGATAGAAATGGAGGTGGACAGGGAAGAAGAGAGAATCTGGACTCAGCATCAGGGGAGCAGTAACTCACCTGGGTGTTTGGGCTGCTCTCAGGTGTTGCTGCAAAGGCTGAAGCCAACCCAGAATTGGGGTTTTGGTGTATTTTAGTGTCAACAATCTGATTCCCATGCAGGAAATTGCTTGGGTGCCCCCCACCTTTTGAAATAAGCCCAAAACCTGATCACAGAAGTGTTTTCCAAGCACACACCTAAATGGGGTGGCTCAGCCCTCCTGCAGTGCCAGCTGTGGCTCTGCTGCAGCAGGGATCCTGCACAAGGGGGGAGTTTTCCTCTGCAGCTCCAGGGCTGCTGCAGATGGGCCTGGGCTCCCTCTGGCCATGCAGGGCAGCAGAAAGCTGCTCCTCTGGCAATGCAGGGGGCAAAGGCTGCTGGGGTGTCCCAAAGCTCAGATTGGATCCAGGTAGGAATGTTCCAAACCTCAGATTGTATCCGGGTAGGAACGTTTGACATCTCAGATTGTATCCAGATAGGAATGTTCCAAACCTCAGATTGTATCCAGGTAGGAATGTTCGAAACCTCAGATTGTATCCATGCTTGGCTTCTCCCCCTGGGTGGAGCATCTCCCAATGAGATGACGGAATTTTATCAGCCATGCAGGGACACTCCAGAAGATAATTAATAATTAATGGCCCATGAACGGAAGACAATTAATAATTAATGGCCCATGAACAGAAGAGATCTCCTGGAGGGAGGGCCTAATGAACAGCAGAGAACTGCCCCACCTCTGATAGATGGGAACAGAATCCACAGAATCTTACAGCCCAGAACATTCAGTGTCCTGCCAACCACGGGCACTGTGGGATTGTGGAAAACCCCATTTGGGACTCTGGAAAACCCCATTTGGGACTCTGGAAAACCCCACTGGGATTCTGGAAAAGGGAAGAGAGCCTTTGGGTCTTGCTTTTTAACGTGACGATGGAAAAATGCCGCCAAGGGCTCCTTGCGTGTGTCACCTCCTGGCGCCAGCGTGGGGCTGATCTGGATTTTTGGAGAAGGCCACTCCAGCTCCGCTCCAAAGCCCATCAGGAGCGTGTGGGGCCAGCAGGTAGCTCCAGAGCCCCGCTGGCAGCTTTGATTCTCCCCTTGCCCGTGACAGCGATGAATTGGCGGCACAGCAGATGACTAAACAGCTTCGTTACCGCGTCGTTAATTACCTTCATCCCCGCGCTGTGCTGGCCCACGCGCTGAGGCAGAGCGCTGACCTGATGCTACCAGAGCTGTGCTGCTTGTCCTGAGCTGTCAGGGGGAGAATTATGAGAGTCTCTTCATCTGGTGAATCACTGCTCTGGTTTGGGTTTGGGGGTGAGAGAAGTGATTTTTTTGCAGTGATTTTTGCAGGGGGAATTTACCTCGCGTAACCCACCCGGTTTGTGGCTGCAGTCGACTCTTGGAGTCACTTTTCCCATGCCCTGTCCCACTGTGGGCATGGGAATGGCTGAGCTGCTGCACCACAGGGCAGAAATCCCTGTGGAAATGTTGTTAAAAGCTGTTATTTCCTCATTTTGCTCAATATTTAGGTTTTTCTGCCAGCGCTATGTGTAGACTCCAGGTGTGAAATGTTAATGGCAGCATTTTCTGGTTGTGTTTTGGGATTTTGAAGGCACGGGGTGGAATTGTTGGGGTTGTGCTGTGCAGGGACTCAGATGATCCTCGTGGGTCCTTTCCAGCTGAGGAGATTCTGTGATTCTCTGTCTTTTTTGTTTTTTCTTTGTTTTTTGCTGTGCAGAGCAGGGCTTGATTTGACTGACAGGACACAATTTTGGGGACAAGGAGCCGTGATGATTTCATTTAGGGCGCTTCTGTGGTGCAAATAAATAGCAAACAAATGGCAATAAAGCCCAGCTAGGCAGAAGGAGCTGGGAGGAGGGAAACTCATTCCAAGTGCAGCTGGAAAAATGCTGCTCCAGGTTCCCAGAGCCTGGGTTATTCCTGGCCAGAGCTAATGATGATGTATGAGCCTTGCAGAACACTCTTCATCCTGACACCCCTGCTGGAGAGGTCTGTGACATTATTCTCACTAGGTACAGGTGGGAAAATTAATGCACGAGGAGAGAAAGTTTGGCCAAGCAGCAGAGCTGGGGTTGAAAATCTTGGTGTCCTGAAGCAGTGTCAGGCTTTGCCTTGAAATTCCCAGCAAATTCCCGGCTCCTGGAGTTTGCTGGTGCTGTGATTACTAAATCCTGCTGTTCTGGAAGGTCAGCAAGCTTTATTCCCCTTGTTCCTGCATATTTCTTTGTCTGGTAGGGTGGCACAGAGGGCTCTGAACTCCATGTCCCAGGTTGTGCCAGCGAGAAAATCAAACACCAGTTTATCATCATCATCATCATCACCTCCCTTCTGCAGTGCCATGTGCCAGTGCTTTAACTCCCCCAGACTGCTCTCAGAGGTTGTGACAAAGGTTTTGAGGTTTTTGGGGGGATGTCAAAGCTTCTACAGTTCTCTAAAAGGCCTTGGGAAAGAGTGAGGCCCATGGCTGGTTTGGGATGTGGCCTGTGGATGGGGTGACACCTGTGTGTGCCGGGCTGCCCCGTCCCAGGGACACTGGCACCCCTTTTCTTACCCTGGTTTTGGGGCAGAACCCTCATTTTTAGCATGGACAAACTGAGTTTGAGCTCTGAATTAGACCAGGACACATCGCCTGCTCCTGAAATGCATCTGCATCCTTTGTCCCTGTCTGGTTCCTCTCTCAGGGTGCACAACTCTGCATCCCTCTGTCTTGTCCCTATTTCCTGCCCTGTGCCTCTCAGTTATGAGCAGCTAAAACCTGTTTCTTGCAGTTTGTGGGGCTTTTTTTCCTTATTTTTCCTTGCCTGGACCCATTGGGGCAATTCTGCACCAACACAGGGATCTACCAAGACCTGACTCTCATTTTTTTGCCTCCTTTATCCAACCCCACTTCCAGGGAAAATGTGTTGGCCAGGAGACACCTAATGAGGAAGAGTGGGTCAGCACCAGTGGGAGCAGCGACAAAGCCATGAAAAGCCACAAAAATCAGGGAAATCCTCTGTTGGCAGGAGCATGTGCCTTCCCTCCTGCTCTGCTCTTTTCCTTGGCTCCCCTTTGCTTCCAAGGTGTTGGCTCTGCTTCTCCATCATCCTGGGAGAACGGGATCAGGATGAAGAGGGGAAAAGGGCTCTGTGTGCCTGCCCTGCTCACAGTGTCTGCAGTGCTGCTGAGCTCTCTGTCCCTGCACAGATGGCCCCAACAGTTTGGGGAGCAGATTCTCCTCATTTGTGTCAAAGCAAACAGGCCTCGAAGTGCCTGAGCTGCTGCTGCAGCAAGAGTGATGGGGGAAATCAAGGATTTATTTGGGGTTGCTGTTAGGTTTGGCACAGCCAGAGGTGGTGGCACACACCAGGGGGATTCTGTGCGTGGTCACACAGCCCTGGTGACACCCTGAGCTGTGGCACAGACCTGCCCAGCACCCCCCAGCTGTCCCTGGAGCTGATGCTGGCTCTCTTTTGGGAAAACTTGTGTCTCATTAAGGGGTTTATCACCTGGAGAAGTCGCTGGGGTGGAAAGAGCCATTTCTGGCTGCTGGAAAATCCCTGCTATTTATTCCCTGAGCTAAAGGTCAGGCTGGCAATCTCCCCTAGTTAGATAAAATAAGAAATCCTCCCCAAACTGCTGCCTGGAGTGATTTTTTGTTATCCCAGCACTCCTGTGGGAGGGAGCAATGGACTCGGGGAGATTCTGGTGCTGGTTCTTTGCTCGCTCAGAGGATTTCTCACGTCCCCACCCCACGCTCAGACGTTGCTGCTACCCACCAGGAGCTGATTAAATGTTAAGGGGAGCTCGAGATTTTCCCACTGCAGCTGTGCGGGATGTGGCACAGCCCAAAATTCCAGCCAGGCTAAAATCAAATTAAAGTTTCCCAGCGTGGTGTTTTATGAGGAGGAGTAAGGGGAAAAAAATATATATATAATAATAATAAAAAAAGAGATGGGGAAAAAGGAAAAACTCCAAACAAAAAAAGAGCCTCCTGCAGAGTTCATCTGGTGGATGGAGTTACATTAAGTGAATGGAAATTAAAGGCTTTTCATAGAGATCTTCAGTATAATTTGATGGAAGACTTTAATTATTTCAAAGTGCCTAAGAAAAGGAGCTTAGAATGATTTTGGGAAGATGGTGAGGGGGGGAGAGCCTTCATAAAAATATCTCTGTTCAGCAGCGTTTTGAGCTGTTGTTGGGCTGAAAGGCTGCTGTCAGCTCCAGGGGAGGGATTTGAAAATCCTGTGCCCCCCATCCCTCCCCAGAGAGCAATTCCTGCCTGAGTGGCAGCAAGAGAGGGCCAGGATGGGAGGAGGAGGAGCAGGGCTGCTCCTTTATCAGCCCTTCCCAAGGCACGGGGGCGGAGAGGGCTCCTGGCTGGCAGTGTGAGGGATTTGGGAGCTCTCCTGGAGCGCCAGGCACTGCCAGCATCCTCTCCTGGGCACCCGGGGATGTGCTGCTGTTGTCACTCATCCAATTCTTGCTTGGACAGCTCAGGAATTAATGGCTCCTTGTCTGCTCTCCAGCTTGACATAAATCCAGGGATCTGCAGGCTGTCCATTCCTTCCCCGGGGTTTGGATGCTCTGCTCCTGCCTCCAGCCTGGCTCGGGTTTGGGCAGAAATGTGGCCTTGTCCTGCTCTGGATGCTCGGTGTTCTCAACTCCTCCTCTTCCCCAGACACTGAAATTCCACCTCCTGTGCCCCTCTCTGGGATAGGGAGGGCAGGAACTTGAAGCACTGGGGGCAGGACAGGACAGAATCAGGTTTAGAATCCAACGTTTAGGATGGAAAAGACCTCCAAGACACTTTGGAGTCCAAGCTGTCCAAACCTCAACTTGCCCAGAGCACTGAGTGGTTCCTTGGACACCCTCAGGGATCTCCAAACCTCCCTGGGCAGCCCTGCCAATGTTTAACAACCCTTTCAGTGCAGGAATTCATCCTGACCGGGATTCTGCCACCCATCCCTGGACCTCCTTCTCCCTTCTCCCTTCTCCTTTCTCCCTTCTCCCTTCTTCCTTCTTCCTTCTCCTTCTCCTTCTCCTTCTCCTTCTCCTTCTCCTTCTCCTTCTCCTTCTCCTTCTCCTTCTCCTTCTCCTTCTCCTTCTCCTTCTCCTCCTTTCTCCTCATTTCTCCTCTTTCTCCTCTCTTCTCCTGCATCTTCTCCTGGAGAAGAGAGGAGAGAGATCCAGGGCTGGCTGGCAGAATCCTGCTCAGGAAGAATTCCTGCACTGAAAGGAGCCCAGAGTCCCTTCAATCCAGCAGGAGGGAGGGAGCAGCAGGATCTGAAGGGGCTCTGGGTGTTTGCAGCCCTAATGAGGAGCTCCTTGGAAGTTCTGCTCACAGAGATCCTGCAGGATGGAGAATCTGAGCCTGCTCAGGGGCCAGGGTTAATCCAGCACCTCGCTAACAGCAAATTAAGCACTGTTTATTGCTGACAGTGTTGTTTTCTGGGTTGTTTTTTTCCCCTTGATGTGTCAAAGGCTTTCTGCACCATCGTTCTTTGCTGCATTCCCTGCCTGGAGCTGCTGCTGGAGGAAGAGGAGGCTTGGCCAGGCTCGGTGCCACTGCAGGGCCTTGGGCTGTGCTTTTCACCATTTTCACTTTGTCCTGTCAGCACCCAGCCCCATCTCTGTGCCATGGGGTGGAACTGGAGCCCCCAAGGATGGTGCCCGGAGCAGTGACTGGAATCCAGGTGTGCAGTGACCTTCCTGATGTTCCCAGCTGCTGTGGGAGTAGGGATGGGGTGGAATTGGGGTCCCCAGGATGGTGCCCAGAGCAGTGGCTGAAATCCAGGTGTGCAGTGACCCTCCTGATGTGTTCTCAACCCAGCTGCCATGGTGGGGGCACAGAGCATCCTCTGAGCTCAGGGCAGAGCTGCTCCCCCTCCAGAAATCATGCTGCTGGCTGGTTTTATTGCTGATTTAAGGCTCTGTTTGCCCACAACAGGCTGCCCTTGCTCTGTTAATAGCAGGTCACCATCTCCCCGAGCTCTCTGAGGTTTGTTGGGGGTGGCAGAGAGAGGATGGACCCCTGATGTTTGTGATTTAATTCAGGCTGAGCATGGAGGGCAGCAAAAGCTGCTCTGATCAAGACCCTCGCTCCTCCTTCAGTGCTGTTCTCTCCCACCAGCAGAATGGGAGCCACTTTTGGGAAGGAATAATGTGAATTTCAGCATTAACAGCTTTTCTTCTCGGGGGCAGGGGGAGGCTCAGGGGCTGCCATTTGACAGCATCAGCAGCAATCAGCTGGGCCAGTGGCTGCTGGAATGGTTTTGGGAGCCTGCTGGGCTCCAGACTGCTTCCAAATGAGCTGTGCTGAATCACAGCCACTCCAAACACTCCCTCTGCCTGGAGAGGGGCTGGGGGGAGGAGAATTCCAGCGGGTGGGGGAATAAAACCCAAGTGGTTCCCACGAGCTGGGGAGCTGAGGCAGCCTGCAGAGTTGTTTGTGCCTCGTGGCTGAGCTCAGCGAGCTCTAATTGACGATTTCCCCACGTTCAGGGCATGCATAACGTCCTTCCCTGGTGGATTCATTGGGGCCTGGTGGGAGCTGAGCCAGACGTGCAGCCCTTTCCTCTGAGAAGGAAATCTTCCTCTCCTCCAGCAGGATGTGATTTCATGAGACTCAGAGAATCCAGGGGTTTTTTTATGAGCCTGCATCCCCACGAAATTTGGCTGGGAGCTGGGCATCCCATTCCAGATTGATTAAGGCTGGGCACAGAAGTGGGTGTTGAAAGCTCAGCTGTTTAATCCTCGTTTTCTCTGCTGTTGACACACAGGCAGAAATGGGAAAGAGCAGATTCAGGATGTCACATTCCTGTGTTCTGGTGGCTCATCTGGCTGTCACTGTGGCCTTGAGGTGACAGCTGCACCAGGACGTGGTGCTGGGGTCTGGGTGGATTTTAGGTCAAGATATGAACATTAAAGCTGGGCTCAGCCTGGTTAATGAGGACAATTCATGCCCGAGCTGGAGGAGAGTGATGGGATGAGGATTTCAGCTTGGGCATAACTTTGTCCTTCCCTCATTGAGCTGGAATCGATGTCGAGCCAGTGATGAGAAGAACTGCAAAGCCAGCTCTGGGAAGGGCTGCTCCTCGCTCAGTTTGGAAATTGGGCATCACTGATGAGGATGGGAGCTCGGGGAGCAGTTTTGGGAATGCTGCTGGGCCAGGAGCGCGGCCAGCCTGCTTACAGCTCACCTGGCCACGCTGCCTTTGCGCAGGGAACAAATTTGGTTTTGATGCTGAGGCCATGTCTGGGCCTTTGTGGGGCTCTGTGTCACTCTGCTAACGAGGCCAAGTGATCTCTGCTTGCTGGAGAAAGGCCACAAGTGTGGTGGCACTGCTCGTCCTGTGCCTCACTGCAGAGAGGGGAGAGAGAGGAGCAAAGCCTCCTCAGGTGTCTGTGAGATTTTTTATTTTTATATTTTTATTTTATTTTTATTTATTTGTATTTCAACTTTATTTTTATTTTTAATTTTCTTTGTATTTTTACTTTATTTTTATTTTTATTTATTTTTAAATTTTATTTTTATTTATTTATTTTTAATTAATTTTTAAAATTTTTATTATTTATTATTAATTATTTATCCCATGCTTGGCTCAAGAAATGCTGGCTCTGTTTCAATCTCAGGTCACAAAATTGTTTGGGTTGGACGGGCCTTCAAAGCTCATCTCATTCCAGCCCCCTGCTGTCTCTTTGATTTTTTAAGAGTTTTTAAGCTTTCTCATGCTTACATTCTTGTAACGAACTTTCTCACACACTTTCTGTAAATAACTCATTGTTTTGCATTCTTTTATGGAAAAAGAGAAATTGGATGGGCTGTTGATTTGTCCAGTGTCATTGGAGAGGTGGCACTGTCACCCTCCAATCCACTGTCACTTTTAGAAAACTATAAATGTTGGGGTCAGAAAATGAAATTCCCTTTTTTTCTTCACCTTGAGAGCAGCAGTGTGCACTTGTGTTGTTTCTATATAATAACATAATAATGCTTATAATAATAATAATAACATTTCTATATATAATGTTCTTTCCTATAATAACTCTCTGCCATGGGCAGGGACAGCTTCTGCTGGGCCAAGTTGGCAGAATCAATGCTGGAGATTTTTTGTGGCTGTGGGGTTTTCCTCAGGGTGGTTTTTATGGATTATCCCCATCAGCACTTTTGGGGATCTCCACTCACCGGTGGTGTGGAAAAGCTGGGATCTCCTGCAGGAGTGGCTCTGTCTGGGCAAGCTCCCCTTAGCAAAAATGGAGAAATGGTAAATAATTCAGGTAAATAAAGAACCACAGGGGAGAGGTGGAGCTGCCCTGGAGTTGTGTCTGTGAAGTGGCCAGATACTGGAGAAACAAAGGACAGAGCAGGCAGAGAGGAGTTTATCTGCAGGCTTATGAAACTCGAGCGCTGCTTGGTTCCAAAGCACTTCTTGCATCACCAGGCAAGCTGCTCTGAGCCCAAATCCCCCGTTATGCAAAAGGCTCCCCAAGCCTTAAATAAACCCACGAAAGGCCATGAGACAGGCAGTGAGAAACTGAGAGGTGCCAGAGACAAGTCCTGTCTGGGAGGGAGTTTTCAGTGCCGAGGGGAGAAGCTGAGCAGGCTCCTGCCAAGGATGAGTGTGAGGATTTGTCTGGTCTCCTGCCCAGCAGTGACAGGCAGGAGAAGAAATTTCCTTTTGTCGGCCAACATTGCCTCTGTGCTGTCCTCTCCCCATCCCTGCTCCTCCTGCCGAGCCGGGGGATCTCTGCTGGATTAAAAGCAAATCCCATTTCCTCAGGCTCACATCCCCACCAGGGAGGAGGGAGGTCAGCAAATAATACCCCAAAAAAACTCTGAGCGCTCCACTTGTCTGGCTGGTATTTCCCCCTAGAGCCAGATTTCCCCCTTTTTTATATGGGATTTGATGTGTGGTTACAACAAGCAGAGGAAAAGTGCCAGGGCTGCCCATTCTCCTCCATCCCGCTGGGTTTTGGGTGTTTCATCTCAGCAACACAGGAGCATTGCACCCCTAATTGCTGCTTTTTGCTCTTAATTAATCAAACCCATGGTTTTCTGGCCTGAAATCTTGTTGGGTTTTTTTTCCCCCGTTCTTGTCAGTTTTGCTACAAGCAGGATTAAAAGCTTCTCTCATGCAAGATAATGCTTTTAATTGCAACTTCACATACGAGTTTGGACTTTGATTCTGCCTTCCTGTGCAAGACTATTTATTGCTGCTTTATTCTTTTGCATCTGCTGGTTGTGTGCAGCTGTGCCATTGCACCAGCATCTCCCAGCTCCTGTGTTTTCCTTGTATCCCATTAATTTTGCAAGGTTTCCCTTGCCCCCCAAGCCTATCACCCCTGTGCTTTTCTTGTGCCTATTCTCAGCTTGGCATCTGTCCTGGTTCCCACCTCCTTCCCTGTGCATATGCTCCCTGTCATCCAAATGCACCCCCAGCAATCCTCACTCCATTAAAACACACAAATCCCATCTTCAGCCATTCACAAACGGCCTCTTTCTCTCCTCAAACCCCAGCCTTTTAGAGCTTGGATGGATCAAAATGTTCTGTGGGTGATAGATGGGAGATTAATCTATTTGTTTCACTTACAGTTTTGGCAGCAATAAAAAGAAGCAACCTCGGATTTTTGGCCATAAACCACTTCTTGAAGGTTGATTTGGTAGAGGCTGCTTTGTTTTCCTTTCTTCTCCCTCTTGAATCTGCCAGGGCCTCTAAGTTAAATAAATAGATTAATCTTCTTTCTGTGGCCCAGAGATCAGGTTGATGCATTTAAGAGCTTTCTCTCCCTCCAGACTCCTGAGATGTTCACAGATCCGATTCATATTTTAGAACTTCCTTCATGTGTAAAGAGCCTCGTTGGTGTAGCAGCAATTCTTCACTAACAGCAAATAAGGCTCCTTGGATTTCTTTTCTTCTGAGGGAGCTGAAAATTTTCCATCAAAGCCTTTTTTTTTGTTAAAAGGAGATTCTTTTTTTGTGGAAAAAGCAGCCTTTGGAGAGGTGGGGGAACTGCCTCAAACCTGAAGGTTTCCTTCAGAGGGGAAATTTGGTGTTTTGAGTGTTGAAGGTTGGATCACTGTGAGCCAAATGGCTGAGAGCAGGTTCCAAAAAGTGTCTCCACTTAGCAAAAGTAAAGTGTGGCACAACTGGAAAAGTCGTGGCTTTAGAGGAGGGGAAAATGGGTTTTTGATCAGCTCTGTTTGCTGTGCTCAGAGGGGAGTGCAAGGAAAGCTCAAAAAGGGGTGTTTGAGGCAGTTCCTTCTGAATGCTGCCCTTGAAATGTAATGAAAGTGGGGCCCTGAGTGGGTTCTTCATCCACTCCCAGCATGGTTTTGTAAGAGACAGGCAAGAAGGTTGGAAGAATTAAAAGTTTGATGCCATTGGGTGCTTGGATCTTGCACTGCCCAGGGAAAGATGTTTTGATAAAATTGCTAAAGCTGTGGGCATTTTTTAAATCCCAAGTTGCGCCAAGTCCTGTCCAGCCTGGCCTTGGACACTTCCAGGGATCCAGGTGCAACCCTGGAATATCCATTTGAAAAATCCACAGTGGTTTGTTCCCTATTGGAACAATACCCAGACTCCCAAACTCAATTTTTATCCATTTCTCAGTGCAAGACCTTTGCTGTTTTAAAGCCTTTTTCCTGGTTAAGCTTTTGATGAATCCAAGGCTCTGGCTGTGCTCATTTATTCAGGTTTCTTTGCAGGCAGACTTGTTGAACAGCTCAGATTCTGCTCACCTCAGTGTGTCCCCAGGCCACCTCAGCTGGAGAGATCAGTTTGCATTTCCCTGCCCAAAAATCCCCTCCTGTACTGCTGTCTGCAGTGCAAACTCTGCTCTGTGCCTCACCAGAGGTGCTTTAATGGAAGTGAAGGCCTGCAGAGTGGGCAGGAGTCTTCTGCTGAATTAATGTGGCATAAAATGTGTCAGGAGAGGCACTTTAAATCAGAAAAACCAGCTGTACACAGAGGGGTTTGTGCCTGCCGGAGTGGGGAGGCAAACAAAGCTTTTCTTCCTTTTTTAGAGATGATTTTTGACCTGCTCAGAATTTTTATCCAAGGTAAACAACGCTCAGCATTGTGTTTTGTGCTCAGAATGGTCAAGGATGGAGGTGCTGGTCAGGGGTGGAGGTGCTGGTCAAGGATTGGGGAGATGGTCAAGGATTGGGGTGATGGTCAAGGATTGGGATGATGGTCAAGGATTTGGGATGATGGTCAAGGATTTGGGATGATGGTCAAGGATTGGGGAGATGGTCAAGGATTGGGGAGCTGGTCAAGGATTGGGATGATGGTCAAGGATTTGGGATGATGGTCAAGGATTGGGGGGCTGGTCAAGGATTGGGGGGCTGGTCAAGGATTTGATCTGGTCAGGGGTTGGGGTGCTGGCCAAGGATGGAGGTGCTGGCCAAGGATTTGGTCTGGTAAAGGATTGGGGCACTGGTCAAAGATTGGGGTGCTGGTCAAGGGTTCAAGTGCCGGTCAAGGATTGGGGTTGTTGTCAAAGATTGAGGTGCTGGCCAAGGATTGAGGTGCTGGCCAAGGATTGAGGTGCTGGTCAAGGATTGGGGTGCTGGTCAAGGATTGGGGTGCTGGGTAAGGACAGAGATGCTGGCCAAAGATCGAGGTGCTGGTCAAGGGTTCAGGTGGTGATCAATGATTTGGTCTGGTCGAGGACTGAGGTGCTGGTCGAGGATGGAGGTGCTGGCCAAAGATTGGGGTGCTGTCCAAGGATTGGTGTTTTGGTCAAGGATTCAGGTGCTGGTCAAGGATTGGGGTGCTGGTCAAGGACTGAGATTCTGGCCAAGGATTGAACTTCTGGTCAAGGATCAAGGTCCTGGTCAAGGACAGAGGTGCTGGTCAAGGATTTGGTCTGGTCAAAGACTGAGATCCTGGCTAAGGACCGAGGTTCTGGCCAAGGATTGAGGTGCTGGCTGTGGGACCAGAGCTGCTGTGGCCACTTCTGGCCCCATTTAATGAAGCTCCCTGTCCTTCCCAGCCGGGAGAAACCCTTCCTTCCCTCCTCCCACCCGCAGCCTCTCCTCTTCCCCCAGCCTGGTGGAGATTTTGGTGATTTTTCCTCTCACATAACAGCTCCAAGCCAATTAAGAGTGTCTCACACAGTCCTCGCCGTGGGAGACCACGGTGCTTTTAACTGCTATTGTTTGTTAATAAAAATAAATCGTGGGCACCAGAGGAAGGAGGGAGGGAGGGAATCCCACACGGGCTCCGATTTTCTCTTTTCCTAGTGGTTTTTTGAGTCAGTGGATGGCCACAGCCAGGGAGGCTTTGACAGATGCTGTGGGCAGGGATGTGCTGGGGTGTTTGGTGCTTGGTGTAGATCATGGCTCAGCAGCTTCTGAGGCTCAGGCACAACTGGGGCTGTGACGCTGCCAGGAGCAGGAGCTGCTGGCACAGGGATGGGGCAGCTGCAGCATCCTCAGGGGCCGGGCAAGCTGATCCAGCACAGCAGAGAGACCTGGAGAAAAACAGGGAGGAGTTGGGGTGGGAGAAGTTGGAAAGGCTGATGTGAGAAGGAGAGGATTATTTCAGGCGTGAAAGCACAGCCCAGGCTGGAGGATGGAGAGCCCCACTCCTCCTGTGCTGTTGGTGGCACAGATTTTGTACAAATGGCTCTCCCAGGGAGGGTCACCCCAAACAACCCCACAATTTTGTGAAAAATGGAATTCACAACACATATAATCACCAACAACTTCCATAAGCTAAGACATGAATGCAAAAGCCAAAACATAAATGCAAACCCCAATATTATCTGGTCATTGCTCACAATGTCAAATATCGGGGTGTTTTACTCCCACTGCTCTGTGCATCCATCGTGCTGGGGGTTTTCTCAGCAGGCACAGGATTTTCTTTGTGGAAGGGTTTGGAGGAGGGCAGGAGGGGCCCAGCTGTGGATCTGTGCTCTGCCCAAATCCCCCAGCTCAAACCCACTCCCAGGATGAAGCGAGCTGCCCCAGCAAATGAGTTTTAATGCTGTAATGGGACTTTTAGTGAGCCTGGCCGAGGGGGTTTCACACTCATAATTCACTCCTCTGAGCCAGCAGAGCTCTTCAAGTATTGACCCAGCCTGGGAGGGCTGATGGGCTGTGTGATAAAGCTGTGGAGGAGAGGAAAATTGAATAAAGATGTCCTGTGAGTGAAGTCTCCTTGTGTTCACAGCTCTGGGGTTGATAATGCTGGGGGAAATCTCGCTCTGAGATAGCCCAGCCTGTGTGAGGAATTAGGATGGGCACACGCTGCTTTTATCTCTAAGCTGTGATGGGAAATTTGATCAGGCTTTGCTAATTCTGAGCAGGATTGAGAAGGGTGAGATGAGAGGACTCGAGGCTGGGGAGAGAGAAAGTTAAAGAAAATAATCCACAGCAACCAGAAATGTCAGCAATGCATTCGTCCTTCTGCTTCACTGCCTCCAGAATTCTTTTCTCCTTGAAGTTTTCTTGCTTCTTTTTCTGGAAGTCACGAAGGGTGGAGGGGAAAAAAAAAAAAAAAAAAAAGGAGATGAAAGAACACAGCTAGGGGAATGAAAATTTTTAAAAAATCCATTTTCTGTATTGCTTGAGCAGGTGTTTATCGCTAATATCGCCTTCCCTGGGCTGTCACCTGCCCTGGTGTCACCTGCAGGGGTGAGATGTGATGGGGAGCCCGGGGTTCCTTTCATCCCCTGGCACCTGGGGAAGGGAGATACCACAGCTCTGTCTCTCAGCCTGGTGAATCCATCCCTGGCCCTGGTGTGAGGACAAAGAGAGGGGTGGCTGCGAGCAAAGCAGGCTCTTTAATGCTGATGGAATCTAAAAAAACGAGACGTGGTTTTTATAGGAACATAGAAATTGCCAGACTGGAACCGAGCTCTGCTTCTTGTTGTTAAGTATCCTTTTTAAGCACTGGCTGCTTCCAGAGGCTGTGAGAGGAGCCTTGCCCCCAGGGCTGATTCTTCCAGCCCTCAAAAATAGAGAATTCACCATCTCCCTGCAGCGTGAAGGGTTTTTACACCCCATCCAAACATTAATTTGTATTTTTTTTTTCCTCTTCAAATGTAGCATTGTAATTCCAGCCATTCATTCTCTTGATAGATGCCATCCTTCCCTCAGCCTCACAGAGGTTTTTCTGACTGTGACAATACCTCGTGGTAATGATTTACCCGTGCTAATTACGCAATTTTTGCCGAGCGAAACATATTGGTGGTGGCTTTGAATGGAGCAGTTTTTCAGTTTAATTGAACTTACATCTTTGTGGCCCCGGGGCAGGCTGCCAGAGCAGCTCTCCCCTCCCCTGAGACACTTTTTAGAGCTCAGAACAGCCACTTGTTGAGATGTTTTTCAGGTTCTTCCCTTCTTGCCTGTTCCATTTAAACCCCTGCACAAGAAGCTTGACACAAGGCAAGAGCTCTCCTTGCCTGTCCAAGGAATGAAAAAGCCCCGTTAAGTTGTTTGTTGACATTCCCTGACAGCTTTTCCCCCCAATTCCTTGCTGCTCTGCAGCTGTTAAATTTGTTGTCTCAGCTGTGAGGATTACTCCAGCTTTGCTCGAGCTGCGTTTTCTCACCATTCATCAAACTTCTGGTGAGGCAGGGAGAGATCCATCAACACCAAAGCCCCCTCCAAGCTCCTGCTTGGCTGAAAAAAAAAAATAAAAAACCAGAAAAAAATCAGCCCGGAGAAGGTGGAATTTGCTGCCAGGTTTTTCCAGGGTGTTTGTGGTTTCTCAGCTTGCAGGAGAAGGCGTGCAGGGGGGTTTGCAGTGCGGGGTTGCACGGGGATAAAAGCAACACGTTGGGGTTTTTGGGAAGCCTGGGCCTGGCGCTGCTCTGCAGGGCAGCTGGAGATGCTCCTGCTGGGGATAGATGTGTCAGGAACGGGTTTATTGTAAAAAGATGATTTTTAGTTGGTGAATAACATGATTTTGGAAGGTTGGACAATCGCTTTATTGAGCTATACTATATTACACTAATATTATACTGAAAAGATGCTAAAGTTAAACTTGTGACCCTTCCTGGACAGTCATGACGCAGCTTTGACCTAATTGGTCAATCAATCAATCAATCAATCAAAACAACTATTATTGATGTCCAATTACCAAATCCCTTTTTTGTAAACAATCCTCATAACACATTCCACATGCACCAAACCACAGGAGCACTGAATAGAGATAAGAATTGTTTTCTCTTCTTTCTCTGAGCTTTCTCACTGCCTTCCCCAGGAGAAATGTTGGCAGAGGGAAATATGTCTCTCTCTGTTTAGAAGATGTGAATGCCACACAGGTTCTGCAGGGAGGTGGGAGCAGAAATCTCTGCCCAGAGGAGTTGATGCCATCCCTGGAAGTGCCCAAAGCCCGGTTGGGCAGGCCTTGGAGAGCCCTGGGATGGTGGGAGATGTCCCAGCCCATGGCAGATGATCCGTAAGATCCCATCCAACCCAAACCACTCCATAATTCCATGGAATAACAGCACATTCCTCGAGTGTCCTTGTCAGGCTGTGCAGAGGGAACGAGCAGAGGTGGCTGCTTTTCACTTTTCAGGGATGTCTTCTTTATCTCTGTGGCAGCTCCAGCAGAGGGTTTTTTTGGTGGGGGTTTTCTTTTAGCGATTTAACATTTTGTTCTGCCTTTTGGCTTTTTTTTGCTCTACTGTCTAAGAATTTTTTTTTCTGCAGAAATCTCCAAATAGCAGGAGGCTGTGGTGATAGCAGTGAAGAAGAGCACCAGCTCACACAGTCATTAAAAATGTATCAGCAGTTTCAGAAGCAACTTGCTCCCTCTCGGAGGCAAATCGTCCATAATTCTCCTTGGTATTTAGAGACTTTTTATCTCCAGAGAGAACACAAAACTCCCCAGTATAGCCCTGATTTATTTTATTCTCTTGACTTTTCCAGAGCTGTAAGATGAAAAAAAAAAATAATAAAAAGAAAAGGGGGCTTAGCAGGAAAATAATTCTGTATTTGTGCTGCACGCAGGGGTCAGCTCGTGATCCAGCAGCAGCTTCTCAGCACCTCCCACCCTGAAGGACCCAGGGAACTCTTTCCCATCCATCCCACTCTTTTATTTTTTGGGAGCAGATTGGGAATGCTGCACAGACAGCTGTCCATCATCCCAGCCTGCTGTCAGAGCAGCAGAGAGGAGCCACTCGAGCTGTGAATGCACAGCTCCTGACATGTTCTCGCTGGAAACTTCAGCAGGGGGAAGTTGGTTGGATTTATTTTCAGCCAGCTGAGGATGAGTCTGGGATAAGTCATCTTCACACGCAGGGGAATTAGTGAGGCAAGCTGCTAAAGAGCTTTGTCTCTCCGGGGTTTTCTTGGCTTTGTGAGGTTTTAATGAAGGGAAGTTGTGCTCCTCTCCTCTCTGAGTGGGATTTGGGGCTGCACAGGAGTGGATGCCCCAGCTGTGGCCACAATTCACTGGTGGAGTTGTGGAATTCCACCTGGTGGAACTTCTGTCTCACAGCATCTCCTGGGGAAATGAGGGGCAGGCAGATGCCCCTTGCAGCTGGAAGGCAGCTTGGCAGGATCACAAGCTCAGCAGGGCAAAATCAATGTAGAGTGAGGGCGTTTGGACTGTGCTCACCACCCTTTTATGCCTGGATTTAGGGAGGGGGCAGCAGGTGGGGACTGGGGGATGGAGAGGGACTGAAACACCTCTTTGTTCATTTCAGAGTAACTTTGATGCTGTTTTGTGACCGTGTTCACAGGGGGCTTAGGATGCGGGAAGAGACGAGGATCTGACTCCATGTTTCAGAAGGCTTGATTTATTATTTTATGATATATATTACATTGAAACTATACTAAAAGAATAGAAGAAAGGATTTCATCAGAAGGCTGGCTAAGAATGGAAAAGGAATAACAAAGGTTTGTGGCTCGGGCTTTCTGTCCAAGCCAGCTGACTGTGATTGGCCATTAATTAGAAACAACCACATGAGACCAATCACAGACGCACCTGTTGCATTCCACAGCAGCAGATAACCATTGTTTGCATTTTGTTCCTGAGGCCTCCCAGCTTCTCAGGAGGAAAAATCCTAAGGAAAGGATTTTCCATAAAAGATGTCTGCGACACTGGGCTAGCAGGAAAGTCCTCTCTCTCCTTCCCTCCTGATCCCAAATCTGGGATCCCAGTAGGTGGGGAGGTGGGGATGCATTCCTCTGCTCCCTCCCAAGACATTTTGCCATCACCTCCAGCACCCAGCTGGGCACAGCTTGTAGGATCCTGTGTTTGCTGCTGTTTAGCAACCCCTAAGGTGCATTTCTGTTGCTGACAGCTGGCTCCAAACCCCAAGCCCTCCTGAGGGGTGAGGTGGAGCAGCCTCCCCCTGTGCTCCATGTCCCAGGTAATTACAGCCCTGCACTCCCAGAGCAGAGCTCAGCAGGTACTCTGGATTCACTGCTCAGCCTGGCTGATAACTCCGAGCTGCTGATGCCTGGGAATCTCCTCCTCAGCCCCTCCAGCAGGCTGCAAACAGGAGGAGCAGCCTTAGGTCTGTCCCTGGGAGCAGGAGCTTTCCACTTTTCCCACAAGAGTGGTTGCTCCTTTTTATTTTGGTTTTGCAGAGTCTGAAATGAGAACCCCTTTTTCTAACCTGGAGGTTCACAGGGTTATTTGCAGGGGGACACAGTATTGGTAATGTACAATGTAATCTTATCCCCCAAAGAGTTGCAGCTGGAGCCAATTACTAAAGATTAGGAGCAGGCCTAATTGTTAACAGGCCACACCTGTAGCCAATAAGAACCAGTGGTACAAAAGAGAGGAGTCAGAGGAGTCAGATGGCTGCTGCAAGGACCAGGAACAGTCAGTGTTTAGAGGAGCTGGCTGTGAGAAATCGTTGAGGAGGTAGGAAACTCTGAGGCTATGGAATCCTTGCACCATAATGATAATAGAGCTGTTGTAATATATAACACAACAGTTATTGGGGTTGGGAAAACCCTCCCGGACCATGCAGTCCGAGCTGTGCCTCATCCCCACCTTGTCCCCAGCCCAGAGCTCTGAGTGCCACCTGCAGTGGTTCCTTGGGCACTCCAAACCTCCCTGGGCAGCCCCTGCCAGCATTTAACAACCTTCCCATGGGGAAATTCCTGCTGGTGTCCTCCCTGGCCCAGCCTGAGGCCGTTCTCTCTTCTCCTGTCCCTGGGATAAGATCCCAAATCCCCTGCTTCTGTCAGGAGTTGTGCAGAGACACAAGGTCCCCCCTGAGCCTCCTTTTCTCCAGCCTGAGCCCCTTCCCTGCTCCCTCAGCCCCTCCTGGTGCTCCAGACCCTTCCCAGCTCCTTTTCTTTCCCTGCTCCCTCCATGCCCTTTCCCCAGCCCCTCCATGTCCTTCCCTGAAGTGATTCCACAGAGCTTTGGCAAGGAATGGTGAGGATGCAAACTCCAGCAACCTCCTCGGATTTCAGGCAGGCATTTCCCTCCTGTCTGGGGCTGGAATTTGAGGGGTTTCACCCCCTTTTCCCTGCCCTGTTTCTGGTCTGACGTTCCCTACCAGATGTTTTAGTTGAGCTGTGGCTGTTCATCACCAGGGGCTGGTGTTTTGGTTTTCTCAAAAATCTCAGATTTTGTTTCCCCAAAATCTCAAATTTGGTTTTCTTGAAATCTCAAACTGGAAAACCAAAACCACCACACAAGGAAAGACACACTGGGTGTAGCAGCACAAGAAGTAGGACCTAAAATGACCTAAAAAATTAGGAAAACGGGATTTTGAGTGTTGGGGAGCAGCTTTAGAGCCAGAACTGAGCATGAGGGAGCTCTTGGGGTGGCAAACTCAAGCTGTCCTGCTGTCTCCATGGGGAAGGGATGTCTGTTCCACCGCAGTAGGAGTGCATCTGACACGATGCTGCTGTTTTGTCAATATCTTGGGAAGTTTGGAAATAGCTGCTTCAAAGTGCTCCAGTGATACATTGCTCTGCAATCTGTCCCTGCCGCTGCCAGCACTTCTAAGTAACCAATTTCCCACGTGTTTAACCTTTCAGGGCTTCTCTTCCCCGGGAATTACTCTGCAACTCCCACTGGAAAGAGAGGGGGAAAAAAAATGGAGAAAATTGTTATTTGCCCTTCACAGAGGCGGTTCATTTTCCAGGTGGTTTTTTTGGGGTGTTTCTAGCTTTTAAAAATGCGTTGAAAGCACTGAAATTGGGATGTTCTTCCCATGTCTGACTGACAGCTGAGCACGAGATCCCTCAATTTTCTGGAAGTGGGATGCAGGCGGTGTGGAAGCATGATCCAGGAAAGGCTCAAACCCCTGGAGATGCCCCTGGATTTTTATTTCTGCGGCTCTGTCCCTGCATTTCCCCTCTGTGGAAGGGGTTGGTCCCTGTGGAGAGTGCTGAGATAAGCTGGAGGAGGCCTTAAATGTAATCTAAAAATAGATTAATTGGAAAATTGCAAGCAAAAGGCAGCGTCTTGCTCAGACAAAACTCCTGGTGGCTTCAAAGGCAGATTAAAGACTTTGCCTGTGTCAGGACTTGGTATTTGGCCCAAGAAGGAGACAAATGGAAGAGGGTGAGAATGTTTGCCAGCAGAAGAGAGAAGGGAGAGATAAGGTAACAGATAAAACACTCAAAGTCAGCATTTAAGGATATTGCTGGTTGTGGAGATAATTTTATCAACTCCAGAGACAACAGTTTTTTTGGTTTTTTTTTTTTTTGTTCTTTTTTTTTTTTTTTTTTTTTTAATGAAGTAAAATCTGCCCTTTATGAAGCTGTTTAAAATGGCATTTGTTGCAAATTTGATTAGCTGTGCTGCAGGAGCCTGCTGTGGGACAGCCAGTGCCAATATCTGTGCTGGTGATGAGTTTGTGCATTTTCCACCTCCTGCCCTTCATTTTGGTGCTGTTCTGACTTAGAAACTTGAATTTCTGTGTGACTGGGTGGTGAGACAAAAATAGAGGACAAAAAAATGAGATGCTCTTGGTCTTGTGCTGAATCCTCTTGTTCCTGAAAGGGAGGGAAGGAGGTGACTGGAATTGTGGCAAGGAATTGGTTTCTGGTTTGGTGAAGCCCAAGTGACTTCTGCCTCCTCAACCCTTCCCTCGAATCACATTTTGCTGGGAAAATGCTTTGTCCCACCCTAAAATCAGGAATCAGTGTTATATAATGAGCTGCTGGCTGCTCTGAGTGGAAAGAGAAAAGGGGGGGGTGGGTGAGAATAGAAGTCAGAGATGTGACTCAATATTGATTTCCACTTGTTTTTGTTGAAACGCTAAGAATGCCAAGATGAAATATTTGGGCTTTTCCTCGTGCTCCTTTCCTTTTTTTTTTTTTAATTTTTTTTTTCTTTTTTTTCTTACAAGGAGCTCTCTGCCCAGTTGGATTCCAAACCCTGAATAATTCATAGTCTGTAAACATCTCCCTCCTCCTCGGGTAAAGAGAGCTTTTGTCGAGCTGAGCGGTGCTGCTGGCGGGGAGCAGAGGTGCTCAGGGTGTTTTTTGTGTCTCCCTGCAGAGTTATGTCATGCCCAGACCACCGCAGGGCTCCATGAGGATTTATGGAAGATGCTCCGTGTCTTGGCGCCTCTGGTGCTCCTTCTGCTGTGGCTGATGAGGATCTGGGCCAGCCCCCATTCCCTGAGGATTGGTGAGTGCTCACCTGACTTTGGGCTCATTATTCTTATTGCTATTGGGAGTTACGCAAGAGTAAAATCTTAAACTGTCTTCTCAAAATATTTGACTGCAGTAAGGTCGGCAACACATCGATATTTTTATACTTCTACCTACACTTATGTTCACAGAAACAAGAGCAAAACTAGATGCACAATTCACTGTATTTGTTATTAGGAGTTTGCAAGAGTCAAATATTAAAAGACGTTCTCAAAAGAAGAATATTTGACTGTAGTAAGGTTGGCAACATATCAATATTTTTATACTTACACCTATGTTCACAGAAACAAGAACAAAACTAGATGCAGAATTTATTTGTATTTGTTATTAGGAGTTTTGCAAGAGTCAAATCTTAAAAGTAGAATATTTGACTGTAGTAAGGTTGGCAACACATAAATATTTTTATACCTACACCTATGTTCACACAAACTGTATTTGTTATTGGGAGTTTGCAAGAGTCAAATATTAAATTACCTTTTTAAAAGAAGAATATTTGATTGTACTAAGGTTGGCAACACAAATATTTTTATACTTATACCTACACCTGTATTCACACAAACAAGAGCAAAACTAGATGTACAATTTACTGTGAAATACTGATATTAATAATGAAAGACCTACAAAGGGTTTGGTAGATTTTAGCAGTCAGATGCTGGAAGTTGTGGCAGTATCACCAAGTTCACAGAAACAGCCCTTGTACCTCTAAAACTTGGTGTATTAGCAGAACTTGACCATTAGAAGATTTTTGGTGTTTTTTAATTCATATTTACTGTGTCACCACCAACCCTTACAATTGTACTTCCTCTGATGAGAAGATCAGAGGGAAAAAGACACAGGCAACTCTGAGATTTTACAGCTTAAAAAATAGTGGGGAAATGACTCAATATAAAATTAAAATGTTTTCCCAGTGATGCTCTGGAGGGATTCTTGGAATCCTCCCTGCCTGGTGGGGTTGACACTGAGTGAAATGTTCTCCTGCATGGTCAGTGGGGACACCGAGCTCCTCCCCGAATTTTGGGAATGTTCTGTCTCCAGTTTGTACATGAAATTAGTTTGTGCTGAATTGGCACACTTGCTGTGCTCCTTCTTGTGTTTTGGGAATGTTCTCTCCTTCCTTTGTCAATGAAATTGAGATTATGGTGAGTGGAGATGCTGAGTTCCTCCTTAAATTTTGGGAATGTTCTTCAGTTTGTACATGAAATGCAGTTTGTGGTGAGCTGACACGCTTGCTGCAGCTCCTCCATGAATTTTGGGCATGTTGTTTCTTTCTCTTGTCAATGAAATTAGTTTATGGTGAGTTGACACAGTTGCTGAAGCTCCTCCATGCATTTTGGAAATGTTGTCTCCCTCCTTTTCTAAATGAAATGCAGTTTATGGTGAGTTTACACGTTGAGATCCCTCCCTGCATTTGGGCATGTTCTCTCCTTCCTCTTGTCAATGAAATTAGTTTATGGTGAGCTGACACATTTGCTGAAACTCTTCTTTGCATTTTGGAAATGTTCTCGCTTTCCTTTTGTAAATGAAATTAGTTTATGGTGAGCTGACAGTGTTGTTGAAATCCCTCCATGCATTTTGGGCATGTTGTCTCTCCCTATTGTAAATGGAATTAGTTTATGGTGAGCTGACACTGTTGCTGAGCTCTTCCCTGTATTTTGGGAATGTTTTCTCCTTCCTTTTATCAATGAAATGGAGTTTATGGTGAGTGGGCACATTGAGCTCCTCCCTGCATTTTGGGAATGTTCTGTTTCTAGTTTGTAAATGAAATTAGTTTGTGGTGAGCTGACACACTTGCTGAAATCCCTCCATGCATTTTGGAAATGTTCTCACTTTGCTTTTGTAAATTAAATTAGTTTATGGTGAGCTGAGAGTGTTGCTGAAATCCCTCCATGCATTTTGGAAATGTTGTCTCTTCCTCTTGTCAATGAAATTAGTTTGTGGTGAGCTGACACACTTGCTGGAGCTCCTCCCTGCATTTTGGGAATGTTCTCACTTTCCTTTTGTAAATGAAATTAATTTATGGTGAGCTGACACACTTGCTGAAGCTCCTCCCTTCATTTTAGAGGTGTTGTCTCTTCCTGTTGTCAATGAAATGCAGTTTATGGTGAATTTCTGTATTTGTGTTGGTTCTCATGGTGTTGCCCTTCCTGTGTGAATTCCGAGCCACTGAGGAGCTAAAATCACCCCTGCCATGTCTCTTAAACCCACATAAAATTAAATATTTCTGTCACAAACACATTTGCCCTCCATTGATGAGCAAGGGGGGGGCAGAGCCCAGCCTGCCCCAGCTCAAGGGTGCCACAAGAGCTGTGCAAACCCCAAAATACCCAATTTACAGGGGAGCCCCATGAGTGCAGGTCCCTACGGAGCTCTCAGGGAGAGGCACCATCATTTCCCCAGGCTGCGTGAGTGGATTAGGGACCATAAATGCACCCAGAAGCCTCCTAATGGAGCTCACTCCCAGAGCTGACACTCGGCTCTGTGTTTGAGAAAGGAGCCTGCTTTCCCTGCAGCCAGCAGTGCCTTCATTAACCATTTGTTGCAGATAAGCAGCCAATCCATCCCTGTCCCCATTTGCAACTTTCACAGGTGACACTCCTGAAGTAAAATTACCTCTCCCCTGTGCTGGTGGAGTCAGCTCAGGAAATATGGGCAGGGAAGGTGTGAGTTGGCAGGAGCCTGGCAAGGCTGGCTGGGTGTTTTATGTCCCTGGGATCCCTGATTCATGTGCAGCACTCCCAGCCCTGCTGCCTGCATTTCACCCGGATGGGCACATCCTCCACTCCAGCCAGCAGGCAGGGATGGGCATGGAGAGTGGATTAGCAGCATGCTGGAGGTGAAAATCCTTCTTTTTGCTTTGTGTTCCATCTTTTTGGGGAGAACTATGAGGTTTTTGGGAGTGTGGAAAAAAGGGGAGCTCCTCTAACAGCACAGAGCTGCAAACCTGGGGTCAGTTTATTTCCCATCTCCCCAGAGTGAAAAGTGAAGGTGTTTGAGATCCTGAAGGATTGAATTTTGTGTCCCATCTTTTTTGGGAGCACTGGCAAGGCTGGCTGGGTGTTTTATGTCCCTGGGATCCCTGATTCATGTGCAGCACTCCCAGCCCCGCTGCCTGCATTTCACTGGGATGGGCACATCCTCCACTCCAGCCAGCAGGCAGGGATGGGCATGGAGAGTGGATTAGCAGCATGCTGGAGGTGAAAATCCTTCTTTTTGCTTTGTGTTCCATCTTTTTGGGGAGAACTATGGGGCTTTTGGGAGTGTGGAAAAAAGGGGAGCTCCTCTAACAGCACAGAGCTGCAAACCTGGGGTCAGTTTATTTCCCATCTCCCCAGAGTGAAAAGTGAAGGTGTTTGAGATCCTGAAGGATTGAATTTTGTGTCCCATCTTTTTTGGGAGCACTGGCAAGGCTGGCTGGGTGTTTTATGTCCCTGGGATCCCTGATTCATGTGCAGCACTCCCAGCCCCGCTGCCTGCATTTCACCCGGATGGGCACATCCTCCACTCCAGCCAGCAGGCAGGGATGGGCATGGAGAGTGGATTAGCAGCATGCTGGAGGTGAAAATCCTTCTTTTTGCTTTGTGTTCCATCTTTTTGGGGAGAACTATGAGGTTTTTGGGAGTGTGGAAAAAAAAAATGGGAGCTCCTCTAACAGCACAGAGCTGCAAACCTGGGGTCAGTTTGTTTCCCGCTTCCCCACAGTTGAAAGGTGAAGGTGTTTGAAATCAGGAAGGTTTGAATGAAAATCCTTCATTTTGCTTTGTTTCCCATCTTTTTGGGATCACTGTGGGGTTTTGGGGAGCCTGGAAAAAAGGAGAGCTCCTGTGACAGCACAGAACTACAAATCTGGGGTCAGTTTATTTCCCAGTTCTCCAGAGTGAAAGGTGAAGGTGTTTGAGACCTGGGACTGTGAATTTTCATCTTTTAAGGACTGGAAACTCAAATTATGCTGCAGTTTCCAGGTGGGAATGCAGCTGCCTTCCAGCTTACCATTCCCCAGAGTGAGAGGTGAAGGTGTTTGAGATCTTCAAGAATTGAAGGAAAATCCTTCCTTTTGCTTTGGGTTCCATCTTTTTGGGGAGCATTGTGGGGTTTTTGAGAGTGTGGAAAAAAGGGGAGCTCCTGTGACAGCACAGTTTGTTTCCCACTTCCCCATAGTGAAAATTGAAGGTGTTTGAGACCTGGGACTGTGAATTTTCATCTCTTAAGGACTGGAAACTCAAATTATGCTGCAGCTTCCAGGTGGGAATGGCAGATGCCTTCCAGCTTGCTTTGGTTTGGGGCGTTTGATGAGTGTTGTTCCTTCGAGCCACAGTTTCATTTTTACGGCGCCTCCAACAAAAAAGTTAATAAAAATAAAGTGCAGAATAAAAAGAGGGAGAAAAATATGACCAGCAGCCCTGAAATCATTCCCAAATGTATGCTTTTGGCAAGGCAGGGAGATATGGTATCTAGCAACATAAATCAATGCTCTGCATAGGGAAGGAAAACCAGGCCAGCAAGAACATTTAAATATTCAAAGAAAACGCAAGCAAAGGTTTAAAACAATGCTGAAAACCATCTGATAAGGGGCTGCTGAAATGCACAGGGATGTGATCAGTAATGGGAGGTGAGCTGGGCAGTGTCAGGGTGGGTTCTTCAGTAGGAAAATGAGATTATTCCCTGCAGGAGAACACGGTGGTGCTGAGTCAGGGGCTCTTGGCTTGGGAACCGAGCCCTGAGCTTCCCTGCCGCTGCTTTTTTGGGGTTTGGGGTGGATCTTGGCCCTGGCCGCCCTCAGAGGAGTGGAGAGGCAGCAGATTGCTCCATCTCTGGGCCAGTTTCTGCTGGCCTGGACAGGACCCACAGCCAGTGTTGCATTGCAGGGAGCTGGAGGAGCATCATCTGTGCAAGGGATTGAGCAGAATGTGGGCTACAGGGTCACCTTGCCCTGCCTTTGGCTGCAGAGCAGCAGCCTGGAGGCTCCTGAATGCTCTATTTCTCTCCTTGATACACAGGGAGGAGAAAAACCATCAGTGCAGGCTTGTTCCTTCAGCCTTGCATTGTTTGTTCCCTCCTGAGGCAGCCCTGGAGGGGTTTTCCTCGTCCCTGTTTTTCTGGAGACCTTGGTGGGGAAATCCAGGTGTAAAAAATAGCTTTGTTTGAAATGGTGATGTTTTGCTGGGAATGTCTTTTGTCAGTCAGCTCCCTGCTCTGTCTGGGTGAATTATTATCCCTGTGGGCCTCAAAAGCTGGGTCTGATCAGGGATGGGAGTGTTCCCAACAGCTTTAGGAGCTCTGAGAGGGAAGGAATTGCCTCCAGGCAGCCTGGAGCCCTTGGAAGAACCAGTGCAAAATATCCTGGGAGCTCTTGCACAGCTTATGTTTCATCCAGCCACCCCAAAAACCAAAAATAATCAGCTCCCCCCTGCCCTCCAGGGTAACATCTCCCTGGCCCTGCTTTCCTGCAGCACACAGAGTGAGTGGGAGCAGCTCTGGGTTTGTTTTCTGCCTGTTCTCTCATGCTGAAGGAAGTGTCAGGAAATTTGCCTGAGTTATTTACTGGGTTATTTACTCGGCCTCGCTGAGCAGAGCGTGGGGGCCCTAAATTGGCATTTTCTGCCTTGATTCATTTGGTGTGCTAAAGAAGCTCGTTTAAAATTCATACCCCGGCCAAAATTGTAGTTTATCCACGGAAGTGCCCTCAGCAGGAGCAGGATAGGAGCCTTGACAGAGGATCTGCTGCAAACTCCTTGCAAGGCCTCCTGAGCCTTTCAGGGCTGTCTCTGCCTGTCAAAATCCCTTCCTTTCCTCTGTCTCCCAGCTCTGCAAACTTGACACAACAACTCCAGCATTTAAGGGCGTTTTTGGGGTGAAACTTGATGTTTTCCTGCCCCATTCCCAGGGACTGTACTGGAGCTCAGCTCTCATTGCTGTCCCAGTGCAGCAATGTGGTTTTGCTTTGTGGTTCCACCTAGAGGAGCAATTTGTGCTCCAGGTCCTCATGAACCCCAGCCCTGATGCTGTGGTGTGACTGGGAGTGTCACCCTGGGCAGTTTGTCCTTGTTTCTAGGCCTGATTGCAAAATTCTGGAGTGCCTGAAGGGCTGTGAATCTCCTGTTTCTGCTTCTGGAACTGGATTCACAGGATCATGGAGGATTAGGATTAGAATCACAGGATTATGGAGTGGTTTAGGTTAGTTTAAAGATCCAATTCCACCTCCCTCCCGCTGTTCCAAGGCCCAGCCTGGCCTTGGGCACTTCCAGGGATCCAAGAGCAGCCCCAGCTTCTCTGGGCGCCTGTGCCCACCCTCCCAGCGAATGATTTCTCCCCAATATCCAACCTAAACCTACACTTTTTTTGAGTTTTAATCCATCCCCCCTCATCCTGTCGCTCCAAGCCCTTGTGAAAACTCCCTCTCTATCTTCCCTGTAGCTCCTTCATTGTGGAAGGCCACAATGAGGTCGCTCCAAAGCCTTTTCTTCTCCAGACTGATCAATCCCAATTCTCCAGGCTGAGCAATCCCAGTTCTCTCAGTTTCAATCCAAATTCTCTCAGTTTTTCACATCCAGAAAATGTTCTTGGGGACCTCCCAGAGCTGTGGAAAAGCCCTAAAACTGAGCTGTGTGTGCTGAAGGGGCTGGGAAGAGGCAGAGTGGAGCTTTTTCTGCATCTCTATGGTTGTGGGGTGCTCCTTCATCCCCAGCCCATCTCTCTGTCAGGGCTGTGGGTAGCAGAGTGTCATTTGTACAACCCCAAATCCCTGTGCAATCGCCCTCCTGAGGTGTTTATGGTGCACTAAACCACTCTGGCAGTGAGTAAAGGCCCCAGAGCTGCCCTGCTGGTGCAGTTTGTCCAAAGGTGTGTCTGGGAAAAAGGAGCATTAAAGACTCGTGAGGTAAAAATGAGCAATAACAGCAGTGGAGTTGGGGATGGTTCTGTTCAGCTCCCTCAGGACACACAGAATTCTCCTGCAGGCACTGCAGGGAAGATCCCACAGGGCAGAATTAGCATTTTAAAGGGTGCTGGTGGCTCTGATGATGAAGGTGCTGAGGAAGGAGGACACTGATGTCAGCAGGTACCAATTTCTTCCTCCCAGGTGTCAGGAGGAGCTGGTGCGGGGAGAAGCTCAGCTGTGCTTTTTTTTTTTTTTTTTGAGGCTTTGTGGCAGATTTTGTGTCATCCCCAGCTCCCCACCTCCTGTCTGCAGCTGGCTCACACAGCTTGAAGCTCCCCTTCTCCCTCCTGCTGCAAACATTTAACACACACAAAGCACAAACTCCTTTCCTGGCGTAGCTCTGCCTGAGCCAAGCCCTTTGTGGATGCTCCTGATGGATCTGGGATAAATTGGCCATGGATTTGCTGTTCCCCAGCAGAGGAATGGCCTTTCCCTGGCTTTGAAGGCAGCCAGGATCAGCTCAGAGCAGAGGGGCAATCTGCTGGTGCTGGAAAACCTCCCCACTTGTCATTAGGATCAGTGTTTAATCCCAGCCTGGCTTGGGGAGTAGGGTGGGAGGAGGGTGTAGTTATTGGGATACAATATTAATATTTCCTCCAATATTAAAAAGAGGCAGTTAAGTTCATGAAAGCAAAGTAGGTTTGTAGTTATTTATCATTTGCTGGTGGGGACTGCTGAGAGGTAGAGAAAAATAGGATATTCATCTGCTATCTGGTCTTTTAATTTTCTTCTGATTATTCTGCTTGGAGAGGGATGTCTTATTTATGGGTTTTGAGTTATGTGCATAAATATTTCTTTTTAAAATCAGCTGTACAGATGCCAGGCCCTTCAGCAAAGCCTCATTTAGACTTAAAGTGAATCACAAATGGTTTGGGTTGGAAGGATCTTAAAGATTACCCAGTTCCAACCCCCTGACAAGGACAGGGACATCTTCCGCTGGGTCTGGTTGCTCCAAGCCCTGTCCAACCTGGCCTTGGGCACTTCCAGCATCCAGGGGCAGCCACAGCTGCTCTGGGCACATTTTATCCTTGGATTCTTTGAAGTTCTGCCCAGGTATTCTGTTCCTGTGCTCCAGCATGGGAAGAGTGGCTGCCACTGCCCCATCTCCTTCACCCTCCCTGAGCCGTCTCCTTCAGGCCACGCATCCACAGAGACTGCTCAGGGATCAAATCAGACTTTTTTTCAGGAAAGAGCAACTGGAACTGTTCAAAAAGGGGCTGGTGACTGGTGCAGTCATTTATCCACCCTGCTTTTCTCTGGAATGATCTGGTGAAAGGTGTTTTTTGAAAGCTTTACTGCAGGACGCCAGGGCAGGGTGCTGAGGCTCTGCTGCCGTCAGTTGGTGGTGGGCACCGTGCGGTCTCTAGGAGGTTTGCACGCAATTCCCACTAAACCTGTGGATGCAGCTTCTCCTGGGGCTGTGCTCAGCACCCTGGCAGCCTGCAGAGGCAGGAGGAGGCTCGTTAGCACTACGGAGGTGTGAGGGAAAACTGCGGGAGGAGCGCGAGCGCTTCCGAGCGGGAACCGCGACCGGGTTCTGGAGGGATGCTCCAACCCCCAGGGATGCACAAACCCCCAGGAGTGCACAAACCCTGCACCCCTGGTTTGGTTTTCAGCTGTGAGAGAAGCCTTTCGGGCAGGTAGACACGATTGAGTATCGAGGAGGGAGGGATCAGTGGCTTTCTTCACCACAGAGTTTTGTACGCGAATTTTACGCGGTGAAGGTTGGATGGGTTTGGGTGAAAAATCAACTGAGCTTCATCCTGGAGGGAAACTCCGTGGAGAAAAGAGGGATTTGGTGCAGAGTAGAGAAACCTCATGGAAAAAAAAAAGCGGCTTGGTGCAGAGCAGGGAAACTCCATGAAAAAAGAGGGATTTGGTGAAGAGCAGGGAAAAAAGAAGGATTTGCTGAAAAGTAAGGAAACTCCATGGGAAGAAGAGGGGCTTGATGCAGAGTAGAGAAGCTCCATGGGAAAAAGAGATTTGGTGCAGAGTAGGGGTAACTCCATGAAAAAAGAGGGATTTGGTGAAGAGCAGGGTAACTCCATGGGAAAAAATAGAGATTTGGTGCAGAGCACGGAAACTCCATGGGAAGAAGAGGGATTTGGTGGAGAGTAAGGAACCTCTATGGGGAAAAAAGAGAGATCTGGTGCAGAGTACAGAAACTGCGTGGGGAAAAAAGAGGGTTTCGGTGAAGAGTAAGGAAAGTCCATGGGGAAAAAAAGGGATTTGATGAGGAGCAGGGAAATTCCATGGGAAAAAAGAGGGATTTGATGCAAAGAAACTCCATGGAAAAGAAAAAGAGGGGCTTGGTGCAGAGCACAGAAACTCCATGGGGTGAAGAGGGATTTGGTGCAGAGTAGGGTAACTCCATGAAAAAGAGGGGCTTGGTGCAGACAGAAACTCCGTGGGGGAAAAAAGGGATTTGGTGCAGAGCAGAGCGAGCTGCCCTGCAAGGAGAAGGTGTCCAGGCACCAGGCAGATCATGCCCAGCAAAGCTGTGCCCTCTGCCTGGTGTGGGAGGGCTCTGCCTCTCTCCAGGCTGCAGCTTTGCCACATAAAACATAATGAGCTCCTCGTCTCCAGCGGAGGAATCCGGCACTATAATAATATGAATAATAAATAATAAGCAGATTTATATTTTAGATCAGTGCCACAGGGCACAGAGTGAGGAGGCACGGGGAGGGAGTCAGCCAGACAGATCATCTCTTTCCATCTTTTGCACCTCTGTGGCAGAGTTATTTTTCCTGATCTGTTCCTATTCATTAATGTCCGAGAGGCAGGTTATATTACCCACCCCAGGAGGCCTTTAAGCTTTGTTTTGATTCATTATATATCCACATACATATTATATAGATATAGATCTCTCTGTGCAGAGCAGCTGGATGGGGAGAGAGGCTGGTAGTTATGGAAAAGAGCCACGTTACTTAAGCAGCAAATCAACGTTCTATTTCTTCACTCTCTTGTTTATTGAAAGCCATTTAGCCACCAGCATGGGGGAAGCTCTGGTGCCCCTGGGCACAGCAGCAGCTGCTGCCCTGGCCTGTGTGGCTCTGTGGTTTTGGAAGGTGACAGGCTTGGAAGCAGGTGCTAATTCAGTAGGAAAAGGGAAATTTAAGGAGAGGAGCCAGGGGTTGGTCAGTGGAAAGGTGACATTTATCTCCTCCAGGCACAGTCCTGAGCTGTGGCAGGGTGACAGAGGACAGGCATGCATAGGTGCATGTGCAGAATTTTGTATCAAAGGTCTGGTTTTTTACATTTGTTCCTGAATATTAAACATTCTCCCGGAGCCAGGGATCAAGATCTGAGAGTCATGTAACTTGTTTTATATCTAAATACTGTTCCTGCCCCTGGGCAGCACTTTGTGTATTTAGCTGCTGAGCCACTTTTAATACAGATCTTCTTGCTTCACACAGAGGAAGCTACTGATAGCAAGATCTACTCTGCAATTTCTTTCATTATTTTTTCATATATATATATGAATAAAAAAGTCAATTACATGAATGAAAGATCCTTGGTTGCCTGCCTAAACAGCTGCCAAAATGAATTCCAACTCGGAGCCAAATTCAGCAAAGCTGGAATTTCTGCAGAGAGCTCCAGCGTGGCGTGAGATGGGATTGTGCAGGAGGCTGCATTACAGATTCCTGCTGCCCAGCCCCTTGCCCCTGGCTATCTGTGTGGGCAGCCAGCAGGGATGGATTGCACTTCTTTCAGGGCTGGATTAAATCTCCTCCTCAGAGCCACCAGCCTGCCATGCAGCTGCCTTGGCACCCAGAGCACCTGGAGCTTGGGGCTCCAAATCCCTTCCTCCCCACAGACCAGTTAATTTCCCTGTAAAGAATCAGCTGAAAAGTGAGCAGGAGAATTTGGGGGATGTGAGCAGGAGCTGTTTGGAATCCTGGATAAGCACAGAGCGGGGGCAAATCCTCCACAGAGGCAGGAGCAGTTCTGGGGATGACTCCTGAGGATGGGTGGCTGAAGAGCATTTTCCTTGTTTTTAGGGAAATGCAGGTCTGTAGTGACCACAATGTGATCTGAAGGTCCTTTTCGGGCAGTGAGGGGGAGGAGAGCCTTGCAGATTTGAGGAAGATGCCCAATTTCCTCAAGCTGAGTTGAGATAAAGCACCTGGAGCTTGGTGCCAGCCTTGGTGGTGCTTGGGGCTCCAGATCCCTTCCTCCCCACAGACCAGTTAATTTCCCTGTCAGGAATCAGCTGAAAAGTGAGCAGGAGAATTTGGGGGATGTGAGCAGGAGCTGTGTGGAATCCTGGATAAGCACAGAGCCGGGGCAAATCCTCCACAGAGGCAGGAGCAGTTCTGGGGATGACTCCTGAGGATGGGTGGCTGAAGAGCATGTTCCCTGTTTTTAGGGAAACCACAATGTGATCTGAAGGTCCTTTTTGGGCAGTCAGGAGGAGGACAGCCTTGCAGATTTTAGGTAGATGTCCAATTTCCTCAAGCTGAGTTGAGATAAAGCCGAATTTGTCACCTGGGAGCTTTCTGTGAAGGGCAGGGAGGGGATGGCAGATGGGAGAAGGACGACAAAGAGCCGCTCCAGCTCCAGCCTGGTGGAGCAGAGCTGAGATGCCACCCCGGGAGTGCAAGGAGGGCTCTTTGTGCTCGCGGTTTGTTCCTCCTGCTCTGTTTCTCTTGGCACCATCCCCTCGTCCTTGCTCTGTGCACGGGTGGGCTGCGAGCTCAGGAGCTCTCCAGGCTGAGCTCAGCGAGGTGTTTAAAGCCTCTTGTCGAGCTTTAGGCACCGCAGGGCTGCTGGGCAACCTTCCCAAAGAGCAGCTTTGACCTAGCAGGGCACTTCTCTCGAGTGCCCCTCTGCAGCTAATTGCTGCTGGCTCCGTGTCAGACAAACACAGCCCCCAGAGGCTGAAATCCCAAAATTGTGCTGGCTGGCATTCAGCAGCTCCCACTCTCCCTCTCCAGGTGTTAGGGACGCACAGCGCTTGGAAAAACTCCCAATCCCAGAAGTGGAGAGCGAGCTGCTGACAGCGCAGGGGGAGTGGTGGGTCCTGCCCTTCCTTTGTGCTCCTCTTCTCCCTCGCTGTGAGAGAGCTCACTGTGATCAGACCAAAGCTGAAAGCAATAAAACAGTGGGGGAAAGAGGAGGATGGAAATGAAAACCACTGGGGGAAAAGGGAAGGATGGAGAAGAAAAGCGCTGGGGGAAAAGGGAAGGGTGGAGAAGAAAACCACTGGGGGGAAAGGGAAGGATGGAGAAGAAAATCACTGGGAGAAAAGGGAAGGATGGAGAAGAAAACCACTGGGGGAAAAGGGAAGGATGGAGAAGAAAACCATTGGGAGAAAAGGGAAGGATGGAAAACAAATCAACTGGGGGAAAAGGGAAGGGTGGAAAAGAAAACCACTAGGGGGAAAAGGGAAGGGTAAAATGACCTGAGAGAATGAATTTTGTGTTTTTCTGTGGTATGTCAGCTGTGAAAAGCAGGGGAGAGAAGGACAACACCCAGGGCACAGTCCATGGCAGAAAGGGCTGGGAGCAGGCAGGGAAAATGGAAAAATAATGGGGGCCTTTTGTTATTGGGGTAACCATCCCAGGGCAGTGTGTCACATCAGGGTGGCATCGTAGCCCAGAGCCCTTCTTGGGGGTGTAATTTGGAGAGGAGAGCACGTGGGCAGTCTGGGAAGCAGCAGGTGAAGATCCAGGCTGGGGCAGAGCTCGGACAATGCAGATGTGACAGCTGGGAGGGATCTGAGAGCAGCAGGAGCAGCTCAGGCTGGCCTTGCCCTGACTCCAGCCCTGCCAAATGAGGGCTGGGGATGTCAGGAGGCTGCAGGGAGGGATGGCTCCTTTCCTTTTCCATCACTAATGAATTCTTCTTGCACCTCCAGCCATTGGAGGGGCTTGGGGAGACGAAATGAAACTTTATGTGGAAGTGATGGCTGAATGTCAATGCTGCTGTTGAAGCCAATTTGGGAGCTGGGAAGTGCTAAAAGAATTAAGATTGCTAAATGGAAATAAGTCTACTTGGTTGAGATAAAATAGGGTTTAAATGAGTGAAATTATCAGTGGATTACCCTTTTTAGAGCACTGCCTTATTTAATAAACTGGGGTTTAATCTGCTGTGAGCATTCCTGAAGGGGAAGCTCAGCCTGTGGAGGTGCAGGGGAACCAGCAGCTGTGCCATCATCCTCTAGAATGGAGCCACAGGAGCAAGAATTTACCCAGGAGTGTTTTATACTCTCGAGAGAATTTCAGTTACTGCTGTACAAGTGTTGAGTTTGTTTGAGTTTCTCTGGCTGGCAGAATTGGGGTGAGATCACCCAAAAGAGGGATCGCCTTGGTACCCCATTGTCCCTTGTGTCCCTGGGGAGCATTTTCAGGGCAAAGCCATCAGCGCTGCATCATTTGGGGTGAATGGGTGCACTCAGAGCCCCCAGAGCCCTGCCAGGGGTGATGCAGGGGGAGCAGCCTCTTGCTGCATTTAGGAGGGAATGAAAATTCTGGAAACTTTTGAGTGCTGCAACTTTACCCAAAGAGAATGTGGTAATTATTGATGAGCACTGATTACCTGCTGCTGCAGGAGCAGAGCTGTCACAGAAGGGCAGCCAGGTGCTTTGGGCCAGCCTCACCTGGCACCTGGCTGGGTGCAGATGTCACCTGTCACCTCTCATGTGCTCCTGACCCGTCACTCTGTGGTGGCAGCTCCAGATGCTTCCAGAATTGCCTTTGGAGGGAAGGACCTGATTTGTCTCAGCACTTTTGGGACTCTGCTGGTGATGGCTCGGAGAGCTCTGGAGAATAAAGGGGTGTAGTGAAGGTGTTCACAGCCCAGGTCACCCTGAGGTTGTGGGATCTTTCCGGGCTGAGCTGAAAATCTGGAATCTCTGCTGCCTTTGCTTCTCCTCATTCCCACAGAATCCCCACAGCAGCTCTGGCTGCCCCTGGAATGTCCCAGGCCAGGCTGGAGCACAGAACAGAGCCAGGACATTTAAAACAAGATATATTCAGCAAATGACTGCTTTCCAGAAAGGTTTTAGCCACACAGATGCTCTTTTTTATTTTTTTTTCTTTATTTACATTTCTTCTGGCATTATGCTGTTATTTTATTCTCTTTTTTTAGGAGAAGCCTTTGCTTCTCCTCATTGCCACAGAATTCCCAGAGCAGCTCTGGCTGCCCCTGGAAGTGTCCCAGGCCATGTTGGGCTGGTGGAAGGTGCCCATGGCAGGGAGATGATTTTAACTTCATTTCCAACCCAACCCATCCTGGGGTTTGATGGATTTTGTGAATCTCCTGCTCGCTGCCCTTTGTGAACGACAAACCGTGGCTGTTTGTTGTCCCGGGGCTGTCAGATTTCATTGTGAGGAAATGAGAAGCATTTTCAGGCATTAGCTGGCAGCACGGAGAGTTTCAGAGTAGCAGTTCATGCCACTGAACATGCTGTTGGAAGATGTGTCCTCATGCTTGGAGAATCAATTAACCTCGAAACCATTTGGTGCCTTGGTTTGAAGAACACCGGCTCTGAGAATTTCCTCTCCTGCTGCTAAAATCAGCCACATTCAGCGTGAAGCATGGATGGCTTCTAGCACTGGAAGGTGAAGTGAGAGCAAAAATAAAAAAAAAGAGAATTAAATAACAGCACAATGCCAGAAGAAATGCAAAAATAATAGGAAAAAAAAAAAGAAAAAAGAGCATCTGTGTGACTAAAACCTTTCTGAAACCCAGTCATTTGCTGAATATATTTTGTTTTAAATGTCCTGGCTCTGTTCTCTGCTCCTTCCCCACCTTCCCCATCTGGAAAGCATCCAGGATTATCCGTGCTTGAAAAGGCAGCACTGGCTGTGAGCTCTGCCTGAGCCAGCGCCTGCAGGGAGCTGCAACAGGTCCCTGGTGCCTGCTTGGTGATTTGGAGCTTTTTTAGGGGGGGAAAAGCAGAATGATGTGTGCACAGCAGTGGGGAAGGGCATCCTCACCTGCTCTGCGTGCAGGGTCAGGACAAAAGCTCCCCTGCTCCTGGAATATCATCCCTGCCCTGCTGCTTTCATGGATTTCTCTGCCAGAGCTGAATTAAAGCAGCTTTGGGGAAGAAGTGTTGTAACCTCCTTGACCTAAAGTTCTCACCCCAGCAGCTTCATCCTCCCCCGTGCCACAGTGGGCTCCAGGATTTTGCTTTCAGTTACAAAAAAAGGGAAAAATACAGAGGGATTGAACGCAGACATTGCTGCTCGCATCCCTCTCACCTCTTTCTCCCTTCTGGTTCTGGCAGCAGAGCTCAGCCCTGGATTTTCTGGCTTTTGAGGTGCTCTGGATTTAACATTTCCAGGAGAAGCACCAAATTCTGCCTTCCCCTTCTCAGAAAACCAATCCCTGGCTACTAAATCAAAACAGATTCTGTTAAAAAGCTGAGAATCCAGAAATGTCAAACATTAACGCTGGGTTTAGGTCTTTTTCCAGGCAGGTTATCGACACCTGAGCAGGTGGATTTCTCGTTGCAGTGAGAGCTGTGGTTGTTTTACAGGGTTCTGGCTGGGTTTTTTCTGCTTTTTGTAATCCTGGGCACGCCACACTCATGCTTTGGATTTCAGTCTCAGCTTGCTAATCTGCTTTCTGACCTATTGAAGAAAATAGCTGGTAATTATTTGTTTACTTTGTGCAATTCAACTGTGCAAGAGCTTCCTTAGAAGAGCCAGGCTGGGTGATTAGGAGGGGAGGTTTATTTTATTTTGGTTTAGTTTATTTTCCCTGGCACGTTGTCCTTTCATTTGGAAGGGGTGACTTTCTTGGGGGGTTTTTGCATTTTTTAGGAGGATTGAGCTCCGTGGTTGTGTTAAAGAGTGAAAAATGAAGCAGAGAGGGAATGTGGGGGGGGGTGAAAAGTCAATTTTCACGTGCTGTGTTGATAGAGTTTGGGAGATGGGGATGGCAGTGTCACCCTGATGGATTTGGACGCACTCTGAGGCACAGCCTGGGCTGATTTTCCCCCCAAATTATTCCTGAAATTCGCTCTGACCCCACGCTGCACTGCAGTTCTGTGAAAGCAGGAGGGTGCTGAGCATCTTGCAGACAACAAAACCTCTCTTCTGGGCTGGGATTATTCAACTAATCTGGTGATTATGGTGATAATCCCCTTTGCAGTGACGCCCCTCTCCGAGGAGCTTTTCCCTCGGGCCCTTCCAAGTCCCAAATCCCATTTTCTCCTAATGCTGAAGTGCTCTATATTAAATTAAGGCACTCTCAGGGATCAGAGGTGTAAAAGTCCTGTGGTATTTAAAGCTTTGGAGTCTTTTGCCTGACTGGGGCTCGCGGTGGAGATGGAGGAGAGAGAGAAGAATTAGATTTTTACATTTCCCTGCTGTTGGAGAAGAGCTGGATTTTTACACTCCCCCCATTGTTTCTGGAGCAGAACAAGCTGTGGGCAGTGCCCCAGCCTGGCCAGTGATGCCCTGAGGGCCAGATGATTCCAGGTAGGATTTTCCAGCAGGGAAAGCAGCTCCTTTCCCTCTCCCTCTGCCAGGTGCTCGGCGGCAAATAAATATTTTGCTCACAACTCATTGGAGGTGGCATCTAACCAGATGTGCTCTCACTTGGTGCGGCAGGAGATTTATTTGGTTGTCCATTTATAGCTTATTATTTCCTGCTGTCTCCCCCCTCCCCAGCCTAATAGCAGTTTGCTATCCACCAGGGTATACATTTTCTTCTGATTAAGTGCCGCTTAGCCGTTGGCTGCTTGCTCATTTTACTTTTATAGACACATTTACGGAGGCACAAGAGCCCAGGAGCAAGGGTAAGGAGAATGGAGACTCACAACAGCTTGATTAGATTGGATTTTAATAAAGTTTCCAGCTAAACTGCGGCACAACTATTCCTCACTGTGCTGATGATCTCCAGAGGTTCTTTCAACCCTGATTACCCCGTGGTGCTGGACAAGCTCCTCACCTGTGCCGTGGGAGAGGATTCCCATGGAATCCTTGACCAGCAGGGATCTCTGAGCTCTGAACACCTCCGAGCTCAGGAGAGATTTATTTCTTTTTTTTTTTTTGTTCCCCCCCATCTTTCCACGGCTGCTAATTAGTCGCAGATGATGAGATAATTTATAAAAATTAGGAGCGATTTTCCCTCATTGTGCTAATATAGCTTGGCAATAAAACTGCTCTTTTAAGGGGGTGACTTTTCCCTAATGCAGGGATCAAGGCTAAAAATACATCCCCGTGGATGTCAGCAGAGAGGGGGAGCGTGCTCCATCACTGCGCGCAAGGAGATCTTCCACAAGTTCATCAGAACCATGAGAACGAGCTCAAACTGAAATGCAGAAATGCACATCCCAGGCTGGCTGTTTGGGAGGGAGCTGTTTGGTGGTGTCACCTTGGTGGCAGGAGCAGACAGAGTGTGTGACACGGGGGCTCTGGCAGGGAGGCAGCACAGGGAAGGTGCTCAAGGAATTTGAGCTGGCGTTTGGACCAGCTGGACTCGTCTCCTTGCATCCTTTAAATCCTTCTGGGATGGCTGCAAGAATTTTATCAGTCATTTATCTACTTGTATGTGTCACGTCTATTGATCTAGATATCTTTGCCCCTTCTGTGGCACTGGGACACGTTCCCTGTTCCCTGTTCAAACCTTTCTCGTGTGTTCCCCTGATGGGGAGACCCCTAAAAGTTCTGTGCTAGGGACTCTTGGTTTTTTGGTCTTCAGGTTATTGTTTATTTTCTCTTATTAGAAGTTCTGCACCTCCCTACTAAAACCCCCAAACTCTAAGTTGTTCCCCCTGTGATAAACTCCACCACTGTCTATTTCACACACTCATAGATTCCAGTTTGTCCCAAAGCCTTGGCAGCTCTTTCCATGGATGAAGGTTAAAAGCAGTGTTCTCCTGGGGGTCAGGACATCTCAGCACAGGCAGAGGAATATTCCCTGGGTTCCAGCAGGCTGGGGCTGAGCTGTGGTGCTGGGATTTGTTCCCAGTGCCCTTTTTGTGGTTGGGAGGTGCTGTTTGCCCCTTTAGGTGCTCCAGGATCAAGCCAGGAGTGTGCGTGTGTGTCTGCTTGGTCTGGTGGGAACTGAGAAGCAGCACTGGGGGCTGCTGTGGCAGTTGGTTGGAAAAAGCCATTCATTAGGCTGAGGAATGAATTTTCCATGAACTCAGAAGGCCTCCAGCATTCCCTCAGGCTCCTAATGATTTTGTCACGGTGTTAATCCCTCAGGTGAGCGGCGGCATTTTGATACCAGCAAACAAATTGCGTTTTCTGCGCCGATAACCCAATCCAGAGCCAGGCGTGAGAGCAGAAAACAATTCCTCTATGTCCGATTCCTCAGTGTCCGATTCCTCTGTGTCTAATTCCTCTGTGTCTGCCCCTATGGGTGAGGGCACACCTGGAGTGCTGTGCCCAGCTCTGGGCCCTCAGTTTGGGAAGGACTTTGAGATCCTTGACTGTGTCCAGAGGGGGCAAAAAGACTGGAGAGGGCTTTGGAACACAAACCCTGAGAGGAACAACTGAGGGAGCTGGGGGTGCTCAGCCTGGAGAAAAGGAGACTCAGAAAAGGAGAAAAGGAGACTCGGCTTGGTTGAGCCTGCAGACACCCCTGGGTGATGGGGGCTGTCCACAGGGCTGAGATGGATGGATGGGGGGCACCTGAGCTGCTCTGCACGTGTGAGGAGCAATATTTGTGTTTCCTTGGTCACACTGAGCTCAGTGGTGAGGGCACAGCTTGAGTGCTGTGCCCAGCTCTGGGCCCTCAGTTTGGGAAGGGCCTTGGGACACTGAGCACATCCAGAGGGGCTGGGAACACAAACCCTGAGAGGAACCCCTGAGGGAGCTGGGGGTGCTCAGCCTGGAGAAAAGGAGACTCAGGGCTGCCCCCATCACTCTCACAGCTCCTGAAAGGTGCCTGTGCTCAGCTGGGGCTGGGCTCTGTCTCCAGAGCACACAGCCTCAGGCTGTGCCAAGGGAAATACAGGTTGGATATCAGGGAAAAGTGTTTTTCAGAAAGGGTGATAAAGTTCTGGAATGTTCTGCCCAGGGAGGTGGTGGAGTCCCCATCCCTGGGTGTCTTTAACAAAGCCTGGATGTGGCACTGGGTGCCAGGGTTTGGGTGAGGGGTTGCGGCTGGGTTGGACTCGATGGTCTTGGAAGTCTCTTCCAACCTGGTCATTCTGTGATTCTGTGATGTCTCTGCAGACCCCAGGCAGGGCCGGATGCTTCTCCCTGTACTGCATGGCATTCCAGGGAATGTTTGTCTGCACAGGACACCTGTACAAGCACACCCAGGGAACCTGGTTTGGGTTTTTAGTGATGCTCAGGATGCCCTTTCCTGCCTAGAATTACATATTTTGAGAGGTGCTGGAGAGTTTCCTGGAAGGCAACTCCAGTAAAATGGAGGTGGGGAGGATCAGGTGGTTTTTTGCAACAAGTGATTGATGTGTTGAGCTCTCAGAGCATGTGGTTGGTACAGAAAGTTTTCACAGATTTAAGGGGAAACTGTCTGAGCACAGGGGAGAGAAAAGCACTGAGGAGTTATTAAATATATAAACAACATCAGTTTCAGAAGTTTCCTAACCTGAGAGTAGCCCAGGGCTGGGAGGCTATTAGCAGGAATTATTGGATGGACTTTTGCTTTGACAGTAACATTTGTTCCTACAATCCAGATATGAGGCAGAGGCACAGAGAAAATGAAAGGAATTGCCTGTAGCAAGCTCTCAAATTAGCACCTCTATCTCCCAGCCCCAGCCTGGTGCAGTGTCCATCAAGGAAGGCCTGGGAAGTGTGGAAATCTGCCTGGGCTGTTAGCAGCGAGCAGAGGGAAATGGTGGCAGCAGTGACAGAGAGTGAAACCAGCAGGATCAGGGCTGGGAAAGGGTTGGGAGCTGGAAAATTCAGCTTGGAATCATCGCCTGCTTTAGTGGGAGCAGAATTCATGTAAACCCGTTTGGGTTTTGTCACATGAGAGCATCCCTCTCCCATTCCCACTGCTGAACGCTCATTTCTGCTTTTTAATGCCATCCTTAAATATCTCCTCCATCTCTAAATGATTCTGTCCTGTGCTTTATGGTGGGATTATCTTGCTCTCCCCATCTCTCCTACCTCAGCTTTAGTTTCTAGGAAGAGCAGCCTGTGTTCATTCAGCCTCTCTGGAGATGTTAATACTCAATTCTCTCCAGCATTTTATTGCTCTCCCTTCTTAATTTAAGCATTTTCACAGTTTTGGGTGCTTTGCTTTTTTTTCTGTCAGACACAGAGCCTTGAGCACAATCTTGCTGGGACTCCACCAGGAGCTTCCATATCCTGGGAGGATTTTATCTGTGATGTGCCTTTGAGTCTCCCCCTCCAGAGTCCTCTCTAGTTCAGCCTCTCAGACATTTTTTCTTCTGTTTTCTTCCCTTTTTCTTCTTGATTTTCAAACTCAAAGCCTTCTGATGGTGCAGCCAAAAAGCTGTGTGGCCTCAGGCTGTGCTCTTGTCCAGCATGAGTGAGGAAACTGGGACAGGGGCATGAAAATTCCCATGAAAATCAGGGAATTCGAGCTGGAATTTGGACCACCTGGACTTGTCCCCTTGCATCCTTTAAAACCTTTCTTCTGGGATGGCTGCAAGAATCTTATCAGTCATTTATCTACTTGGGCATGTCATATCTATTTATCTAGGTAGCGCAATAAATAATCCTGATTTACATCCATCCAGCCAAACATTGGCAAAGTTGTGACAAAATCTGATCCTGTAATGCAGGGAACTCCTTTGCTTTTACTGTGCTGTCCTTGTGCCTTCATTCTTTATTCTCACATTCCTTCCTCTCATATTCCTTATGTCGCATGCAGAATAATTTGGTGTATTTTCTAGGATCCTTGTAAGCCCAAATATTTGGTCATTACTGAGAATCCAATTACAACGTTAATTAAGTTTTTTTGTGACTGGAAACAAATGTTAAATTGCAAACACAAAAATGTGTCTTCACTGTGTTTGAATTCCTGTGATTATCAGTGGAATTGGGATGGAATAAGATGGAATGGAATGGAGAATAGGATAGGATGGAATAGGATGGAATGGAAGGGAAAATAGGATGGGATGGTATAAGATGAAATGGAATAGGATGGCACGAAATGGGATGGAATGGGATGAAATGCAATAGAATAGGATGGAATAGAATGGAATAAAATGGATTTCCAGCTGGTCCAGAGGCTGCAGGAGGGTTATGAAACTTTCTGTGGATCTGGGAGTGTGTGCCTGGTGTTGTGATGGGAGAGGATGAGGAGGGCAGCACTCTCCTCTCATTAGCAAGGTTGCTCTCTCAAAGGGAAAATCCAAAGCTCCTCAGCCCCCTGGCCCTGCAGGTCAATAAAATGAACACTCACTAATGGGTGAATCAGAGACTCAACAACTTCATTACACTTGTAAAATCAATGGCCATTACCCAGCTCTGATCTGAGCTGCAGGATGTCAGCACGGCCTGGGAGCTGGCAGGGGTTTGTGAAGATGTCTGGAGCCCATGAAGACACTTTTCCTGATGGGCCAGACTGTCACATTCACATTCCCTGGAAAAATCCTTTTGCCCAGGATTTTTCTCCTGGGAAGCTGAGAAGCCTCAGAGAAAAGGGAAACAATTCTTACCTGATTTGCTTCTCCTGTGTTTTGCTGCTTTGGAATGTGTTTGGACATTGTTTACCCACAGGTGATTGTTTCTTTGGCTTTCTGGTGTGAGTTCTTTTGACTCTTTGGCCAACCAGGGCCAAGCTGTGTCAGGGCTCTGGAAGGAGTCATGTGTTTTCATAATTATCTTTTCAGCATTCTGTAAGAATCCTTTCTCTATTCTTTAGTATAGTTTAGTATAGCAGTCTTTACTATAATAGAGTATCATAAAATAATAAATTAGCTGGTGATTGTTTCATTGGATTCTGATGTGTTTTGACTCTTTGGCCAATCAGGGCCAAGCTGTGTTTGGACTCTGTAAAGAATCACGAGTTTTCATTACTATCTTTTTAGCCTTCTGTCTGTATCCTTTCTGTATTCTTTAGTATAGTTTAGTTTAATATTCTTTTATATAATATAGTATCATAAAATAACAAATTAGCCTTCTGAGAAGATGCAGTCAGGTTCATCATTCCTTCCTTTGTCTGGGGGAACACAAATACAAACCCAAACCTTCCTGTGACCCTCCAGAGCCAGGGGAGCTGCTGGCAGACAGGGCAGCTCATGATGTGAAAGCTCAGGCTCCTGAAGGGCTGCTGAGGCAAATTTGTAGCTTCTGGACTGCTGCTGGGAGGCCTGGATGTAAATGACAACGCAGCTAATAAGGTCTAATTGGCTATTAAAGGAGGAAGCAGCCCTGGAGATGCTGAGGGCCAATTAACCCTGGGAGCCTGACACTGCTGCTGTGCAGTGATGTGTGAGAGCCCTTGATGAGCACACAGAGCACAGGGGCACTGCAGGTCCTCACCCAGAGCCTCTGCAAAGTGCTGGGGTATGTGACGGTGCTCACAAGGGTTTTTGGGATGAGGGAAGAGACGAGAATGTTGACTCCATGTTTCAGAAGGCTTGATTTATTATTTTATGATATATATTACATTAAAACTATACTAAAAGAATAGAAGAAAGGATTTCATCAGAAGGCTGGCTAAGAATGGAATAGGAAAGAATGATAACAAAGGTTTCGTCTCGGACAGAGAGTCTGAGCCACCTGGGCTGTGATTGGCCATTAATTAGAAACAACCACATGAGACCAATCCCAGATGCACCTGTTGCATTCCACAGCAGCAGATAACCATTGTTTACATTTTGTTCCTGAGGCCTTTCAGCTTCTCAGGAGGAAAAATCCTAAGGAAAGGATTTTCCATAAAAGATGTCTGTGACAGGGGTATTTCAGTGCTCCCCTGTCTCTGTAGTCAGGCTGGATTTGATGGCTGAGCTGTGCAGGCACCCTGTGGGCATCAAAGCAGCCCTGGCTAGTGGAACTCCTCAGCAGGCTGAGTCCTTAAACTCTGCTCAGCTCTGCGGGGGCTAAAAGCTCAGTCAGGTGAGGTGAATCCCTAGGGAAGGCAAATTCCTGCATCAGGCTGGGATGGGGACACACAGTGAAACCAGGGAGCAACCCAGGGCTGGGGAGCTGCCCTTGGAATGCTGAACAAGCCAAGCCAGAGCCTTTGGGAGCCACCAGGGGCTGTGGGAGGCTCAGTCAATTTTGGCTCATCCTGCCCCAAATGCTGTCTGAGATCAGGGCCCTGGGGAGCCCGGGGTTGTGACGCAGGCTTGTTGCTAATTTGAATAAACAAATTGTGTCTAATGGCTTTGTCTTCTAATTGATGCCAGTGCTTTCCTGGTAAGGGAAAACAGGGATATTCAGTGTTGAAAAGAGAGCTACCTGTGTTCATATCTGTTCTTCTGCTAGGAGTGGGCAGGCAGAAAATGGGATTGGGTGGATTAGAGGAGGAGCTGGGATTTGGGATTCCCAGCGGAATATCGACCATGTCTGAGGCTTTGGAGAGTATTGCATCCTAGTGACATGAGGGTGGCTTTGTGTGCTGCTATTGTGATGATGATCTTTTCTCTTGTTCCTCTTCCTCAAATTGATTTTAATCTAATTTTCGCTTTAAAAAAAATTATTTCTAATTTCTGCACTTTGGCTGCTCTGAACTTGGACCTTTCTGGAATCCCAGGATTTCAAGCCAAGCAGGAGATGAGTTCACAGGTGGGGCTCAGCTCCTGGATTTGGAGCAGCTGCTGAGGATCTGCTGAGCCCTTGCCAGGACCCTTTGGGCTGTGGGGAGCAGCAGAGGGGCCTCAGAGGTTCCTATTTCCCCTGACTCAGCTCCAAAAGAGACAAAAGCTCCTTCCAGCCGCGCAGTCGGGAGCGCTCTGCTGAAATAATTTCTGTTACCTTTTATCTGCCTCTAAGGAACACTTAAAAAAATAAAAATCATCCTGCCCATAGCGGGTAACCTGATGAGCCTAATTTGGTGGTATGAAAACACAACCACTTGGAGGTTTCCAATCCATGTTCTGGCTAATTAGATCCACTTCCCCTGCTAGCTGCTGCTTGCTGTGCAGCGTGGCGTGTGCTCGAGCACCCCAGCACGAGCAGGAGTGTGGTGCACCTTGGTTAATGTGCATTTTGGCTGCTGGGTTTGGGAGGTGGCATTGATTTTCTTTGCTGGCAAACCAAAAAAAAAAAAAAAGGCTGCAGCAGCTCCAGCTATAAAGCAACCCCTGGTTCCCCAGGCTTGGGGAAGCCTGCTGCTCCCTTTGGGCTCGTGGTGTTGTTGGTTTTGGTAAGCTGGGCTTGCAGGCAGCTCTGGAGAGGTCTGAGGGAGAAGGACAAGTGTTGGGGAAGATGAAACAGGAAAGCCTTATCAATATGATTGCCTGGCAAAAGATTCTGAGAATATGGAAACTATAAGTGAGATTGAAATGAAAGCAAGCTTTGAGATCCCTCAGTTACTGAACAACTGGAAAACAATGGTGTGGCCAGCTGAAGGTGATCCCCTTTTGATGGAACAACACCCTCTGCTTGCAGACAGGCCCAAGGGTCAGAGCAGACCCTGCAGCTTGGCAGAAGGGCCCAAAGAGGAGTTTTTAGGGTTTAAAATGTAACACAGGATGGTAATGTAGTGATTCTTACAGGCTGTATGGAAATGCTGTAGGATTTGTATCTTGTACTAGATTGGTTGGTGAGAATTAGAATGTTCAGCACAGAAGAAGATTTATGGTATTGTAAAGGGAACCTCGCTCTCTCATTTTCTCTTTACCACATTCTTGCCTTCTCTCTCTTTACTTCTCCCAGTCCTGCTCTGAGCTGTGGCTGGCAGCTCCCAGCAGGGCCCTGCACCCTTCGCAATGAACCCCAAATTGCACGATCTGGCTTCAGAGATCTCTCATCTCTGTCCATCCCCACCACCCCACCCCTGTCACTCCTGAAGACAAGGTTCTCCAAGGGGGCTGTGGTGTCAGGGTGGGAATGGCAGCGCTCCCACAGGGAACACTCATCAGTTCCTGCCATGTCCCATCATCACGAGGGTGATGGCATCCCATCCTCTGGCCATGCAATGGTGTCCAAGGCTGTGCAGCCATTGCCTCTAACCCTTAAATTGCAGCTGCTGGGCTGGACTGCAAGTTCCATCCACAGAGGTGGAACGCACTGAACAATTTGTGTGAGAGCTGGGCTGAGTGAGAGCTGGCCATGGACCAGCTGCAGCTCACAGGTCTGGGCATCTGAGTTACACTTCCGTGCCCAGGGCTGGCACTTTGGTGCCTTTTCCATAAAAAATTGGCTTTATTTGTAGAGAAAGGTGGGCCAGTTTATCGTAGCAGCTGACAGAAGTGCAGTTTTCCTTCCAGCGTGGAAAATACTCCCTGTACTTCATTGCTGGAGGAGCTCAGAGCACTGAGGAAACTTTCCTGATTGTTTTGTGTCCACTTAGGGATGCCAGCCCTGCGTGTCCTGTCTGCTCACCCCTCCCAACACCAACAGCACCACTGGGGAAATGGCACAGAAATCCAGCAGGGTCTGGCCGAGGTCTCCACCCAGGCAGAAAATAAATTGGCTGCTGCTGCTGCTGTTTTCTTTTTTAAAGTGGCTGTGCCTGGAATGGAGCCAGCTCTTTCCCCTTCTCTGGGAGACACCCGTTGCTTCTCCAGGGAAATCTGTGAGGGGACCTGAGGAGCAGGATTGGTTTGTGGGTTTAGCGAGCAGCGGGATGCCGCTGAGGTTAATTGCATCCGGCCGACACGCTGCCCAAACCGTGAATTTTGGGATAAAAAAACCAGCTGCAAACCCAAATCCCCGGTGTAGCAATCTGCCCCGTGCTCACCTCCCCCTGTGTGTGTCGGGGTGAGGTGTCTGGGCAGCAGATAACAGCAGCCTCATCCGCATTCATCCCTGGCTCTCTGCAGATGAGCATCCCCGCGCTGATATCCCCCAGAATATGATCACCCGTGCCTCTAATGGACCCGCACACGCTGCAAATCCTGCCCTAAACGGGTTTAGAAGCTGCACAAGTCTTTTAAAGAAAATGAGATCTTAGCAGGAAGCCTAACACCAAACAGAAGGCTCTTTATTGACCATGGGCTGCTGCTGTCGGAAGGGGACTGCAGGTGGCTGCTCCTGTGCAGTAAAACATGTCAGGCTGGCCTGGATGTGGTTTTATTTTATTTTATTTTATTTTTTTCCAGACAGTTAAGAAACCAATAAAGTTAAATTGGTAGGGCTGTCTAATGTGATTACAGCAAGATGGGGATAAATGTGGCTCCATTAGAGCTTGTTTTGAGACGGGAGGCTGTCATTTTGTGATGGAGAACAGAGATGACAGCCAGTGTTGGTATTCCAAGGGCCTTTTTCTAAGGAATGGCCTGCTCTGTCTTCTTGACATCAAACATATGTATGCATAAGGATGGCGCTGGTTTGTGTTCTGGTACAGCTCCACTTCCACTCTGAAGTGTTCTATCAAAAAAATTTATGAGGGAAGGGGGAAAAAACCACCCTTGGTTGAAAGTGCTTGAATGTGGAAACGTGGCTGCTTGGGCTGGGGCAGAGCCTGCAAGCTCCAGCTGGGGGAGGATGGGCTGGCAGGGGCTCCAGGTGAGCCCAGCAGTGAAGGGGGCTGCTGGCCACAGGCTGGTTCCTTCAGGGCATCCCAAATCCCACCCTGTTCCTGGAAAATTGGAGTTCTGCTGAGTTATGGACTGCAGACAAACCCAATCTGCTCCTGTCTTTGAGGCTTCAGGTTTTGGGTTCTGTTTTGGGGTATCCCCAGTGCTCGACCCCCCCTGGAACCAGGATTCTGAGTTTCCTCTCCTCGCTATCAATATTGATAAGAGATCCAGAACTTGCTCCTTGGAAGGGACCCATTCTTTGCCTCCTGGCTCTAATCTCAGTGTTGGTTGTTAAATGTTTCACAGGGACTTCCCACTGCCCCTGGGATGTGAATTAAAAGATTTCTAGCCTAAAAAAACCCCAAAAAATCCCTCTGCACTGTTGGCATTCTGCAAGGAGCTACAAGGTGGATTGGTGTTTGTGCTGCAGTCTCCTGGATGGAGCCATGCATGAGTTGGTTTTTCCTGATGGTCAGAAAGAGAAGGAAATGCAGTGTCTGCTGTCGTCCTTGGCCAGAAGGTGAAATCTGGAAGAGGGAAATGCAATTTCTGATGTTCCCTTGGTCAGGAGATGAAATCTGGAAGGGAAATGCAGTGCCTGTTGTCCTTTTGGCCAGGAGGTGAAATCTGGAAGAGGAAATTCAGTGTCTGATGTCCCTTTGGCCAGGAGATGAAGCCTGGGAGGAGAAATGCAGTGTCTGATGTCTCCTTGGTCAGGAGGTAAAATCTGGGAGAGGGAAATGCAGTGTCTGATATCCCCTGTCCAGAGATGAAATGTGGGAGAGGAAATGCAATTTTCTGATGTCCAGGAGATGAAATCTGGAAGGGAACTGGAATTTCTGATGTCCTCCTTAGTCAGGATATGAAATCTGGGAGGGAAATGCAGTGTCTGGTGTCCTTTTGGCCAGGAGGTGAAACCTTGGGGAGGAAAATGCAATTTCTGATGTTCCCTTGGTCACAAGGTCAAATGTGGGAGGGAAATGCAGTGTCTGGTGTCCTTTTGTTCTTTTGGCCAGGAGGTGAAATCTGGGAGAGGAAAATGAAATTTCTGATGTTCCATCAGTCAAGAGGTCAAATTTATAAGGGAAATGCAGTGTCTGGTGTCCTCTGTCCAGGAGGTGAAATCTGGAATCTCGTGGGTAGAAAAGCACCAGGAAGGACAGGAGAGGAAAGGCACAGCCCAGATCTCACTGAAGCAAATCTGAAGTGCCATCAAATGAGTAGCACTAATGGAAAATGGAACTGACTAATGTTGTAGCCAGAGTAATTGTTTGGAGGACTGGCATTTCTGGTATTTAAGAGATTTAGAGTGAGCTTTCAGTAAATAAAGGAGGAATTGGCCCTGAAGTGCAGGGCTAAGATTTGGCAGCTGAGATTGAAAAAGCAGTGTGTGTGTGTGGTGGGTGAGGGTTTGTTGCCAGTACTTTAAGGAAAGAAAATAATTTTTCAAACTGCATTCCACTTAATTGAATATCAACAAGAAAAGCTGGACTGAAGAACCTTTATTCCACAGAGCAAAAATCACCTCTGCTCACAGAGCTGAAGGGAAACTTGCACATCCCTGAGGATGCAACCCCATGGGATTATACCATCAATCCCACTTTTTGTGCTGCACAAACAGGAGCTCGTTTGCTGCTTGGTGTGAGGCTGCTTTCGCAGGGTTTCCTTGGAGCTCTTTGTCTGTGCGTGGTGGCAGCCACAGCAGCTTTCCCAAGCGGTGGATGCTGCTTCCCCGGGATTATTTCATTTCCTTCATGGATGCTGGGCAGCCAGGGCAAGGTAGAAAAACCCTTTTGTGCTGGGCTGGCTTTGTTCTAGTCTGTGGGCTGGGATTTGAGGCTGTCTGGGAGAGCATGTTTGTGTGAACTAATGATCCCGTTCCCTGGCTGCCTTTATCCCCCTCGCCATCCTCCCGTGCCTTTCTCCAGCGATGCCTTTTCCACGGGGTTAAATCAAAGAGCAGAGCTCTGGTGCTTTGAGCCAGTTAGTGATGCCCAGGGTGCTTAGGGCTGGGGAAATGGGGGAGCCATCAAACACCAGCTCCTGACCTGGCTCTTTACGGGGTTTGCCCATTAAGGTGCGGACGGGGACAGGAGAAAGGGGATCTTTAATGGGAGCAGAGCAAAGCCCAGCCAGGTCCTAATGAGCTGCCATGCAGAGCTTTTATAAAGGTTCTTGTGCCTTCCAGAGTCACCTTTTCCTCCCTCATTTCTCCTCTGCTCAGGATCAGGAGGGCAGTGTGGTGTTGTGGACAAAGGTCTGGGTGTGCGCCCTGAGGTTCAGGTCACAACTGAAATTGTGTCTGAAATTCCACGCTGGGAATGGTTCTTTGTCCTTCTGTGGTGCTCCAAGCCATGGATGGGGCTGGTACCAAGCTGGCAGGACACAGAAGGAGACCAGACAGCACTCCCAGATCCTGTTCCCTTTCCCCAGGTCAGGAATGTGCCACGGAACCCTCAGGAGGAGAAACCCTCAGGAGCTGCTGGTGCTCTGATTCATGCTGCAGCAGGGCTGGTTCTGCTGAAGAGGAACCTTCCCTCCAGGGACATTAAACATTAATAGCAGCAACAGAGGCACAGATAAACAAGAGCGAGTTACAAACTTCATTTTGAGGGCTCTGCTGTTCTCTTTGGCGAACCCCTGTCACAGCCAGCTATGGGAGCATGGGCCAGAGGCTGGGGCTGCAGTTAAATATCTGCATTTCCACCCAGAACTCAGAGTTCCTGACTGTTTGCCCAGCAGAAAAAAAAAAAGCCTCCCTAGCTGTTATAAATGAATACTCCAATTTAATCATTAAGGAAATTTATTAAATAATCAAAATATAAATTTGGAAGAAGCCACAAGCAATTCGACTCTGAGCCCTGCAATCAGGGTCAGGGATACACAGTATTTGGCCTCCCTGCACCAAAATCCCTGTGGGTCTCCAAATGTCATTTCTAAGGGGGTTGTTTTATCTTGTTTTTGTCTTTTGGGCTCTGGAAGGGGCCCTTCTTTAGCGTATTTTAACACATTATTGTAGTTTTTTCTTTCTTGCTGCCACGTTTCTCGGAACTGGTGAATTGCTGAAATCCTGTCTGGTGAAAATCTTCTGGGATAAACTTCTGGCATGGAATATTATCTTATTGATGATGCCTAAAAAATGGCCCTGCTGGGGGTCTTGTCGGATGAAAAAATCCCTTGAAATTTATATCCCTGGAGAGTGTCCTCCTGGGAATTGAATCCCCATCCTGATCACTTAGCCTATTGTGAAAAACGCCAATCACTTGGCTTTTTTTAAATTTTAAAAGTTTAATAGTAGTAAAATGGTTATAGAAATAGTAATACAATCAGAGTTATAATGATTTGGACAATTTGAATTAGGACAATAAAAGACAATAAAAACAAACAGTTATGGACAGTCTGGGCAACATAAGCCCAAAAAAGGACCCACATTAACAGAAAATTAACCCTTAAAAACAATAACCTGTTACATATTCACACATTTCATACATGATGGATAAATTCCATTCAAACACAGGATTCTGTCTGGGCAGTGTCAGCTTCTTCATCTTAATCCTGACAGCTCTTCAGGGCTGAGCAAGGCAGGAAGAAGTTAGTTTCTCCTGATAATGGAGCAATAAATTCTCTTTCTCGGAAAGATTTAGGTGTCCTGTGTCTGTTATCTCAGTGAGAGCCCTTTCTTCAGAAAAAAAAAAAAATTCCTACATAGTATAGTTTCTATTTTAACATTTTGTTATAAAACTTCATTTAACACACTACTTAAGAGAATTAATACAGCATAACTTTCTAACACAGCACATATAATATTCATTTGAATATTTGGAAAAAAAGCCAATCATAAAATAGGCACTTTTCACATCAGGAATTTGTTCTACAAGTTCCTGGAGAGCTGAGAACTCACCTTCAGAAACCACTCAGGTGTTTTAGGCAGGTTGTTATGAGCTACCCGGGGTGGGGAGAGGGATGCTCTGCTGGGATGAGATTTCCCCACTGTGTTTGGAGCTGTGGGTGTTCACATCTCTCTGTGAAGCCTCTCTGCAGCACAAATCACTTTAATTTTTTATTTGAAAATCCTCACGACGTGAGGTGATAATTTACACATCGCACCTGCTTTAAACCCGCCGCTTCCTGCTGCAGATTCCTGAGGTTTTTGGGGTAAGAGCAGTCGGGTGTTTTAGGTTGTTATGAATTTTCCAGGGTGGGGACAGGGATGCTTTGGGAGGATGAAAATTTTCTCTCTGTGTGATTGGAGCTGTTGGGTGCTCAGATCTCTCTGTGAAGCTTCTCTGCAGCATAAATCACCTTATTTATTTATTTGGAAATCCTCATAATTGTAGCTTACAAATGACACCTGTTTAAAATCTGCCAGTTCCTGGTTCAAATACCTGAAGTTTTTGGGCTGTGTGGGCAGGCATCCCATAATTCCAGGAGCTGAGAAAGGAGGGAAAATCAGTCTGAAATCATCCAACCTGGCTTCAGACATTTCCAGGGAAATTTTTAATTTTTTCCTCCTGCAAGGTTGATGGTGATGCCACTGAGCAAGAAATTTGAGCACAGAAATTGCAGGGGATTATGATTTTTTGAAAGGTTTTGGTTTGGTTTTCTTTATTTATTTAAATAATGCCAGTGCAAACTGGGAATCACTAACAAGCCTGGTGTTTACTGCTTAAACAGCTTTCAGATGAGAAATGATTGTAAATTCATATTTTAGTAATGCAAAATATTATTGACTGAATTCAAAGTGAGAGCATTTATAACCCGTCAAGTCAACTTGTGTGCTGTAATTTATTTTGGATTCTCCTTCCCGAGGGGTGGGAATGGGAAACAGCTGAATTTTGGTGGTTTATATGATTTTTAGGTGCTCTTTTGGCTGTATTGCACCTCGTTATTTAGGGATGAGCACCGGGACATGGAAAATATAGGGGGAAAAAAGAGGTTTTGGACCACTCTGACAGTCTGGAAAACTCCTCTTTGAACAAGCAGGTCTAGAAAGTGATTCTGGTTTGAGAATGTGAGGTTGGATGGAGGATTCCAGCCCCTCCTGCAAAATAAGATGGTGAGCTATTTATGCAAACCCATCTGGGCAATGAAAATCCCACCAGGGTTCTTGGGAAGCTCCAGTGGAGCAGAAATGTGGAGCTGTGACCAGCAAATCAAGGAATAATTAATGTAAAAGGAAACAAAACCCAACCAATGGCTGCAGAGGGAAAAGGGCAATAAAGCCAAGCACTGCTTGGGGTTTAAAATCCCCATTTAATGTATGCAGCAGCAAGGGAAAGCAGGCTGGGAATTCGAAGCTTAAATATTAGGGAAAAAAAAATAATAAAAGAAAGAAAATCAGGCAAATAAATCTTGATTTCAAGTTTGCTCTCATTGCCAGTGAATTATATTGAGTTTCTTTTTTAGCGCCGTTGGGACAAACACAACTTAATCACCGGGGCGATGAGAGCAAATTTGAAATCAAGATTTATTTGCCTGGTTTTCTCTTTGGTTGGGGGAGTTTTTTTGGTTCAAGATCTCATCAGTCCTTCCCCACAGAGCCCTGTCCTGCTCTGCTGCTGCAGCTCCCTGCCCCTTTCCCTTGGAGCTCTTGGAGCTCCAGTTGAGCTCTGATGAGAAAAGACAAGTGTTTTCCAGAATTGGATGGCACAGTGAGGAAATGGCCCTCATCACTTATATTTATGTTCTTAATTCACTCCTCTCTGCTCATTGGCCATTGTACAAGGCCCCCATCATCTCTTCTGGTTACAACACTTGAGCAGAGTTTGTCTTGAGGTGATTTATGGGCAGCAGAGCTCTCAAGGTAATTATTGAGATTGCTGCAGCAGTTCCTTGAAGGGATTCTGAAGGGTGTTTTTGGGTGGTGGTGAGGGAATGAAGGGTCCAACAGGCTGCAGGTTTTACCTGATTTGGGTTTTTTTTTTTTCCTCATTCCTTGTGATGCTGCCAGAAAAACCTGTGGTATTTTCAGGGGTCCCCAGGATGAGGTGAGAAATGAGTGAATCATGTTCTTAGAAGGCTAATTTATTATTTTATGATATTATATTATATTAAAGAATGCTGTATCAAAACTATACTAAAAAATAGAGAAAGGATGCAGACAGAAGGCTACAAAGAATGATAATGAAAAACTCGTGACTGACTCCTCAGCAATATATTTGAGCACAGAAATTGCAGGGGATTTTGACTTTTAAAGTTTGTTGTTGGTTTTTTTTTTTTTTTTTTTGGTTTGGACTTTTTTTGGTTGGTTTTTCATTTGTTTGGGGTTTGTTTTTTTTTTTTTGTTTTGGTGTTTTTTTTCTTTTTTTTTTTTGGTTGGTTGTGGTTTTTTGGGGTTTGTTTTGGTTTGGGTTTTTTTTGTTGTTTTGGGGTTGTTTGTTTGTTTGTTTTTGTTGTTTTGTTTTGTTTTTCTGTGGCCCAAGAGCAAAACTTTGCAAACTGAGGAAATCACTGAAAAAAAATGAAAATCGAGAGACCACAACCTCTGTGAGGGGCATTTTGTGGTCAATCCAATAAAACTGAGGAAAAAGGACAATGCTGAGAAAAGAAAAGAAAACTGCTTGGTTTTCCTGCCTTTCCTTGTCAGGGATAAAAGTCAGGAAAGGTTTTTCAAAAATCCACAGAGTGGCTGTTGCACCGTCCCAGTAAAAGCAGGAGCATTAAGGATGGCCATGCCAGGAGCCTGAATTATTGTAATGCCATTTGTCTTGGTTATTGCAGAACAGAACCCGGTGCAGAGCTTTGCTGAAGGGATCATAAAGTTGGTGTGAAAAGAGCTGGAAACTAAACAGAAAAGGCTTTTACAAAAAAGCCATTAAATGAGAAATGAGGTCTGGCTGAGAAGTGGGGCGTGAAGGAGGGATGTGGCTGTCAGGTCTGCAGATTTTGCTTTTCCCACTTCTCCTTTTTCATGCTGCTGGAAGAACCTGTGCCCCACAGGTGTGTGCCCAAGGGAAATTTCCCCTCCTTTCTAGAGTCCTGTGGTTGCTGCAGGGGAGGCCTGGAGTGCCTGGGAACAGCAGCTCATGGGTCGCCCTTAAGGTTTACCAATGGCTTTAATCCAGATTTTCTATGGGATCCTCTGAGTTCTTATGCCCTGAGTGCTGACTGATGTGTTTAATCCATATTTTCTGTGGGATCGCGTGAGATTTTATGCCCTGATGGGTTTAATCAATATTTTCTATAGGATCCTAGGAGTTCTTATACCTTAGTGCTGACTAATGGGTCTAATCCATATTTTCTATGGGATCCTGTGAGTTCTTATACCTTAGTGCTGACTGATGGCTTTAATCCATATTTTCAATAGGATCCTGTGAGATTTTATGCCCTCAGTGCTGTCTGGTGGCTTTAATCCAGATTTTCTATGGGATCCTGTGAGTTCTTATGCCCTGAGTGATGACTGATGTGTTTAATCCATATTTTCTGTGGGATCATGTGAGATTTTATGCCCTGATGGGTTTAATCCATATTTTCTATAGAATCCTATGAGTTCTTGTACCTTAGTGCTGACTGATGGCTTTAATCTGTATTTTCTATGGGATCCTGTGAGATCTTGTGCCCTTAGTGCTGACTGATAGGTTTAATCCATATTTTGTATAGGATCCTGTGTGTTCTTGTACCTCAGTGCAGACTGATGTGTTTAATCTATTTTTTCTATGGTATCCTGAGAGATTTTATGCCCTGAGTGCAGACTGATGGGTTTAATCCATATTTTCTATGGGATCCTGTGAATTCTTATACCCTGAGTGCAGACTGATGGGTTTAATCCATATTTTCTATGGGATCCTGTGGGGTTTTATGCCCTGAGTGCTGACTAATGGGTCTAATCCATATTTTCTCTGGGATCCTCTGGATCTGCTGCTCCATGCTGAGCTGCCCAAAATTGCTGTCAGTCAGGGAGTTGTCCTCAGGCGCCTTGTCCACACCTTCCTGAGCTCTTCTCAGGGCTCTTCCACTACCTCACCCCCAAAACCATTATTTTAATTAATATTTTCTCCTTTTAACCCAGCTCTGAGGTGCTGGTTGAACAACCACGGGCAGACCCTTTGCAATGGAGTTTTTTTAATGGGAAAAATTTTCTTTTTGGGGTGTTCCCTATGGAAGTGGCACTCAGGAGTCCCAGGATCAGCACTGAGCAGTGCCTGGTTGTGATTCAGAGAGATCTGGCCTGGGTCAAGTGCAGAGCAGTGTCCATAATTACACCTATAAGGCAAAGTATTTTCCTTTCATCACTGTTAGCCTAATTACATTTGTCAATGGGAGTCCTGCTCCAGAAATCAATACAGAAGGAAGCTCTGCTTTGCTGTGGATGAAAGGAGGTGCATTTCCACAGCCTCCCCTCAGACCTGCAGCAAATAATGGTAATAACAAATCTATATTTGTGCTTTGTGTGTTTGCTGTTATCAGGATCTCTTTGCTGAGATAACACGGGCAGAAGAAAAGCAGAATTCTCTCTTTTTTTCTCTCTTTTCCCTGTGTGTTTTCATACTTTTAAATTAACATTATCAAACCTACCTGTTGCAAGCAGGGCTCTGCCTGCTCCTGGTGGGGCTGGGATTTCTGCACCATTCACAAAATCCAGAATGGTTTGGGTTAGAAAAGCCCTTAAAGCTCACCCCATTCCCCTCCTCCTCCATGGGCAGGGACACCTTCCACCAGCCCAGTCATCCTGAGGCATTTTCATGATAAATCGGGAAGGTTTTTGCCCTTTTATAACCAAACTCCATCACTTTGTCCTGTTTTTGTCCCTCACAAACTTCCCCCTGTCCCTGATGGACAGCTGAACCTTTGTAGGACATGTGATTATTATTATTTTTTTTTTTTTTTGGTCTCTTTAAGTGAGCAATATATATTCAGGACTAAAAGACACTCAGGAAATGAGATTGCTGGCATCGCTGCTGCTCAGGGGGGGGAAACCATTTCCGTCCCTGCTAATGGAGGAGGGTCCTGCCCTCAGCTCTGGGGCCTCACAAACAGCAGCAGACACCAGAGCGAGCCAGGAGAGGGGAAAACCAAACAAAGCCAGGGGAAACCTGGTTGGTTGTGCACAGGAGGGAGCTTTGTGGGGTCTCTGAGAGAGGGGAAATCTCACAGGGACATGAGGGAGCTTTGTGGGGTTTCTGTGAGAGGGGAAATCTCGCAGGGCCATGAGGGAGCTTTGTGGGGTCTCTGTGGGGTCTCTGAGAGAGAGGAAATCGATGATCTTAAAGGCCTCTTCCAAACTAGAAATTCTGTGATTTTGTGGAAATCTCACAGGGGCGTGAGGGAACATTGTGGGGTTTCTGTGAGAGAGGAAATCTCACAGGAACATTGGGGAGTTCTATGGGGTCTCTGTTAGAGGGCAAATGTCACAGGGACATGATGGAACTTTGTGCGGTCTCTGTGAGAGGGGAAATCTCACAGGGACATGATGGAGCTTTGTGAGGTCTCTATGACAGGGGAAATCTCACAGGAACATGAGGGAGCTTTGTGGGGTCTCTGTAAGAGGAGAAATCTCACAGGAACATGAGGGAGCTTTGTGGGGTCTCTGTGAGAGAGGAAATGTCACAGGAACATGAGGGATCTCTGTGAGAGGGGAAATGTCACAGGAACATGAGGGAGCTTTGTGGGGTCTCTGTAAGAGGAGAAATCTCACAGGAACATGAGGGAGCTTTGTGGGGTCTCTGTGAGAGGTGAAAGCTGAAGCTCTCAGCTCCTGGAGAAACACCCCAGGCAGCTGCTGCTGTGTGAGAAAGGAAAAGCGGGGAAAGACCTCTAATGAATGCCAGAATTGCAGAATCATCCAGGTTTAAAAGCCCTCCCAGACCTTTGAGTCCAACCTGTGACCCATGCCCACCTTGTCACATCCAGCCATCCCTTGGGGACTCCAAACCACCTTCCTGGGCAGCTCCTTCCAATGTTTAACAACTTTTTCTGTGTATAAATTCCTCCTGATGCCCAACCTGAGCTCCTGAGCTGCAGTTTCCTCTCCTCCTGCTGGTTTGGGGTTGATCCATCATACCCCACTCATCTGCCAAAATTTCTCCTCCCTGGGTTCCTGACCCAGCCACAGCGCTGGAAAAATCCCTTTTTCCCAAGAGAGAGCCCTGTGTGCCCTCAGGCATCCCCACCAGCGCTGGAAAATTCATTTTATCCCTGCAAAACCCATCAGAGCACAGCGTGCAGGAGAGCTTTATGCATTTCCTTGCAAACCACATTAATGTGACAGTTTTCAATAAAATAAAGGCACGGGGCGGGAGGTGAGAAAAAAGCACATATATTTAATTTTTCACTTTCTGCTCCCAGAGCTTTTTCCACGTGCCTGTTTCCCCTGTGATGTGTGAAACCTGATCCAGAGCCCGGCGTTCTCAGCTCCCTGCCTGTTGACCTCGTCAGGAGCACTGAGTGCAGGAGAAAGAAAAGAACAATAAATTGCTTGATGTACCTGCTGCAGTCAGCAGAGCCCTGCACGCCCCTGGCAGGCACTTCCCCATCTGCTGCCTCAGGGAGGGAACTGAACTGAACTGAGCTGGGGAGATGTTGTGGAAAAATCTCATTTTACAGCATCACTTCCGTAACTCCTTTCAGTTTTAGCGCAACTATACCAGGGCTCTGTGTCTTGCAAATTGGTTTTGTTTTTTATATTTGGTGATTTTTGTGAATTTTTTGGGGGTTTTTTTTTGGTTTATCTTGGATTTTTCTGAGTTTTTTGGTTTTGTTTTTTGTTTTCTTGTGAGATTTTTTTTTTTTTTTTTTTTTTTTTGGCTTTTTGTGGGTTTTTTTGGTTTTTGTGGGTTTTTTGGGGGTTTGACTAATGAAACACTGCTAATATGGTTATTTTTGCTTTTGACTTAATTCTTAAATATTTCATCTACGTTACAGTGTAAGCTTTATTAGCCAATCATGTTATGACACACAAACCTACAGTACTGAACTCTAAACTCCTTGTTTACCTTTATAACTACTTTATTTTTTCTATATCTTAACTCAAAACTCTATCTTAACTATCTTAAACTCTAAACTTAACTTAGCTTGACTCTGCTTTAAACTATAAATCTACATTCTTGCTTTTAGTACCTAAGTTTAGGAGCTTTTTCCGAAGTCTTGAATCGAATCCTGTATTTAATTCTAAGCTTACAGCTCAGAATGAAATAAATTAGAATGAAATAAATTAGTATTCTAAGCTTTAATTCTTTAGCTTAGAGGCCCAAATTCCTGAGAGTTCCCTGCATTTCAAATCCCAACACCAGAGTGTCTCTGTCATATTTTCTGGAAAAATCCTTTTGCCCAGGATTTCTCTCCTGGGAAGCTGAGAAACCTCAGGGGAAAAGGAAAACAATAATTTTCTGATTTGCTTCTCCTGTGTTTTGCTGCTTTGGAATGTGTTTGGAGGTTGTTTTACCAACAAGTGATTTTTTGATTGGTTTCATGTGAATTGTTTTCACTTATTGGCCAATCATTGTCAAGCTGTGTTGGGATTCTGGAAAGAGTCACGAGTTTTCATTATTATTATTTTAGCCCTCTGTCTGTATCCTTTCTGTATTCTTTAGTATAGTTTAGTTTAGTATTCTTTAATATAATATAGTATCTTAAAATAATACAGTATCTTTAGTTTAGTATTCTTTAATATAATACAGTATTCTTTAAGATACTATAGTATCTTAAAGTAATATTTTAATATAATATAGTATCTTCTAAGAACATGGAGTCAGATTGCTCATTCCTCCCCTCATCTGGGGACCCAGAAATACAACTCTGGAAGGAGTCTCAGGTTTTCATTATTATTTTTTTTGGCCTTCTGTCTGTATCTTTTGTTTAGTATAGTATTAGTATAGGGTATATATATATATATATATATATATATAAATAAATATAAATATATATATTAGTATATATTAGTATATATATATATATTAGTATAGTATTGTTTAGTATAGTATTCTATAATATAATATGGTATCTTATAATAATATATTATCTTAAAATAATATTCTTTAATATAATATAGTATCTTCTGAGAACATGGAGGCGGATCCATCATTCCTCCCTTCATCTAGGGACCCAGCAAATCCAACCCCAGAAGCATCTTCCCTCAGAAATTGCTGTTTGCTCAGCCCAGACTCAGCTGCCAGCCCTCTCCTGCCTCTCCCAGACTCAACATTTAATAAATGGCAGTGGAGTGGGTGGGGGAGCTGTGTTTACCCCGAGCCTGCCAGGCAGACAATGAGGCTGCCCTCGCCCAGATGGCACAGGCTCCTCTCCAAGCCGACAAACGGGCTTTGGTGCCATCCAAACGAGCCCAAACCCAGCCAGAGAGTGGCAATTCCAGCGCCTCCGGTGACCATCTGGACACACAAGCTCGGTTTCTATTTGGAGGAGAAAGCCTCTCCTACGTCTCCAATATTAGGGATGCTAATTGATTTAATTGGGCCTCTCTGGGTGCTGCCAAGCTTCTCAGTTTGGGGATATTTCATGGTGAGGTTTCGTAAATGTTGGAGGGGAGGAAATTGTGGGGTGCTGGGGGAGTTTTAGGACTATGGGAATCACAAATTACTGCCCCAGGAAGGAAATGGAGAAGCTCCCGCTGAGCTCCCCTAAAATAAGGGACAGAATTTTGCTACTCTTTAATTTATTTAATTTTAAACAAAGGTTGTCTTTTCATGTTTTATTTATACATATACACGCAAACATGTATAAGATGTGGTTATGTGAGGAATCAAATCACGGCCAAGTGATTAATATCCTTTATTTTTGGATTTTAGTGGCGTCTCACCACTTGGCTCATGGTGTTCTACAGAAAAAAATCCTCTATTCAGAGGCTTCCAATGTAATGAAAACCCTCTCTGTGCCTTGAAAATCTGTTTGCTGCGCTCAAGAAATTTAAATTTTTGGAGAAACACCACTGTTGACCTAGAAGATATTGTCAGGGTTTCTCTGCCAAAAAATTATCCCAGCATGTCTTCTTGTTGGTTTTTTTTTTTGTTTTTCCTTTAGATGACCTCTTTTTCCAGAAAAAACAAAACAAAACAAAACAAAAATAACAACAAAATAGGAAAAACCCACAACCTTGCAGCAAAGTTATTCCCTTAAAGAAGCAGCAAAAAGTGACCTCTTGCAGCAGGGACAGGATCAGAATGAATTGATTTTGAAGTTATTCCCACATAACCTCAGGTTTTAATTAATGAATATTCCTGATCATTAAGGAGCTTGATGATATTAAGGATATGTAGAAGTGGTTGGTATTTCCTAGGATAATTTCCTTTTGCTTCTTGAGCTTTTGCCACTCTTTAGGGGGGAATATTTTGGATTTTTTCCCTGTTTTCTCTTGTTTCAAACAGGAGGGCTGTTGGCCTCGTTTCCTGTTGATTTTCAGGCTCCTCATTAAGTGGTTAATCAGGAGAACACAGCCAAGCACTTTTGGTGAAAGGCATGTCGGGTTTGGGGTGAGGAAACAGCTCAGAGGAGGCACCTGCAGACCACCAGATTGTTGGCCCAAAATCCTTTTATCCAGCAAAATGGTTGGGAAAGGGGAGATAATTTGGGTTTTAGGAGCAGGGATGGGCATTTCCAAAAGGGGGAAAGTCCAAGTGAGCGCTCTGAGCTGCCAGGGCAGGATCAGGAGGTGAAAAATGACAATTTTGTGGGGATTTACCCCATCTCCTCAAGGGTGGGGGCTCCTGTCAAGTGGCTCTGGCAGGAGACTGCAGGAATGGTGTCCCCTGATGTCACTGCACTCGTTAATTGGACTTGACAGATGATAATGAGGGAGAGGCTGTGGCTGAGCAAGGGCAGGGCAATGGCAGCACTCAGGGGGAGCAGGACACAGCAGCAGAGTCCAGATGTCCAGGACTTACAGCAGGTCACTGCAAGAATTAATCTTTGCTGTTTCTGCTCCCAGAGGTGGCAGGGGAAACTCAGAGACTCTGAAGTGAAGGTTATTCGTCTCCAGCTCACAATCCCGCCTTGGCCTTGCTGTTAAACCTCTCAAAACTGAGGTTTTTTGGGGAAGAACCATTCTCTTTTGAGGATGTGTGGGGGACAGATCCCCTGAGCAGATGATGAGGGTGGCATTGTGTCCCCAGAATGCCCCCTGTGCCCACTAATGCATAATTAGCCTTAATTAGATAAATTAGTCTGGACGTTGAAATGTCTCAGTGTTTCCTTATTTATTTGGGCAAGAAGACATAGGGAATAAATAAGAAATATCTTTTTCTTATCCCATACATTTTTCCTTAGAGCAGTTTCAAGGATATTTCCCTTAAAAAAAGGAGAGGTAAATCTCTACAAATATTTGTGCTCTGAAAGACACTTCTTTACAGATGTGTAGGAATACTTTACATTATAAGGTATATATATTATACAAACAATATAATTAATATGGTTGCCTTTGCTGAAAGGTCAGTGTGTCCTCCCCTGGCTGGGGGATGTTGTGGCCTTGGCAGTGCGAGCAAAATTCAAATTCTGGTGCTGGGTGCTGCTCCATGGATGAGAGGGATGAAATCCTTGAAAAAGGTGGGATTTTACCCCCTCAGGGGCAGGATTGGTGCCTAAATTCCACTGCAGATTGGGCTTTTCTGCCTCTTGTCTCCACCAAAAGGAGGTGACAGCACCTCTGTGGCTGCTGGGGGATGGAGCTGGTTCAGAGCCCTGAGCAAAGGCATGAAAGGAACCCAATTTCTCCACCATCTCCTGGAAGTGGAGAATGGGGAAAATCCATTTTCTCCACCATCTCCTGCAGGAACTCTTTGGGAGTGGAGAAAGGGGAAAATCCATTTTCTCCACCATCTCCTGCAGGAACTCTTTGGGAGTGGAGAAAGGGGAAAATCCATTTTCTCCACCATCTCCTGCAGGAACTCTTTGGGAGTGGAGAAAGGGGAAAATCCATTTTCTCCACCATCTCCTGCAGGAACTCTTTGGGAGTGGAGAAAGCGGGGTCCCAGTTTGCTGCTGGCGGCTGGAGCTGGTTCAGAGCCCTGAGCAAACAGCCCAGAGCTGCAGTTGTGACGTGCCTGTCACAGGCAAGGCCAGCCTTGTTTGTCCCCAAACCACAGCAAAGTGGCACCTTTTGCAGAGCAGCTGCATTTGTGGGATGCTCAGAGGCCACAGACAATGTTTTCCCTGTGCTGAGAACCTGCCCAAGCCAAGGGGACTCTCACTGCAAGGTTGAAATTGTCCCTTCACAAAATGATCCTCCAAGGTTTCCTTGCCTCCTCTCATGGTGGGTTCTCTTGTTTTTCCTTGGAATTAGCAGGAAATTGCCTGACCAGACTGCTTTTCCCTGCCTGGCAGGAGCTCAGATCTGATGACTCAGGGGAGGAAGAGCTCCTGTTCAACTGGAAAAGGAGATTGGGGTTAGATTGGGGAAGAATTGCTGCCAGAGAGCTGTGGAATGAATGAATGAATGAATGACATTTGTTTAAAGACACATGAGGAGATTAATGATGGGAGTTAAAGGATGAAAGCAACAGGGCCTAAGTGAGGCATTAATGGAAGCCATTTTCTCCACCAGCTCCTGCAGGAACTCTTTGGAAGTGGAGAAAGGGGAAAATCACTTTACAGTAATAACTGTTATTTATATAAGAGAAAAGCTTTGGATATATCAAAATGTGAGGTTTCAAGGTAATAGCTGGCCCCTCACAATCGTTGTTATCCATTTAAAAGAGGCTTTCTGTGATGGTGAAGAGATGGAGGAAATAGCCCCAGTCCTGCAACTGATCCAAAATGAAGTTTATTTTATTATTGTCACCATTAGTCAGCTCCCAATATGAGAGGATTGTGTTAAGGAAAAGGTGGAAAGGCTGGGGGAGATGGAGGCGGGGGTGGAAATCAGCCTTGCAGGATTTGTTGGGACCATTTGTTGGGCTCATCTTGGCTCCCCCCAGGGCCTCCCTGCACCCTGGCTCTGCTCCTTGGGCACAAAACCTGCCTGGCACAAAGGAGGAGCTCAGCTCTTCTGCAGGAACAAGCAGAGCCTCATGAATGATTCATGAGCAGGGATTGGGGGCAGCAGGGAAGGATGATAATAATATTCTCCATGTGTCAAAATATAACAATAATTTGACCAGCTCTAATTTTTAATAACCACTGGGTTTGGGAGCAGGTGTGATGGATGAGCTGGAGCAAGCCATGGTCTCCCAAGCTGGCTTTTCACTTCAGAGCACCAAGGCCACTCTCTGAAATATTAGAGCTGTATAAAACCTCTCAGGCTCTGGGAGGAAGGAGCAGAAAGCTGAAAAGGAAGGGGACAAAGGGTCTACTCTGCTTTCATAATTCCAATTAGAATAAGTGTTAGAGATGATCCTTAATTGATCCCGGCTCGGAGCGGCGCTGGGGTGGGGATTTTATCCTCTCTAAACCTCCAATCTCATGGAGTGAAGCCTCTCAGAAGGGTTTTCCCCTTTAACTCTGCAGGGCGTTGTTGTGAGCGTGGAATGAGGTGAGAGGAGTGGCCGGGAGTGGGTGGCAGGGTTGGGGGTTTGATGGTGGGGTCACAGTTTGCTGTCCCAAACGTGGCCCGGGACCTTTCTCACGTGGGAAGAGGCAGGGCAGGATGATAAAGCAGCCCTGTTCCTCCAGGCAGGCTCGTTCTGGCTGGGATAATGAAAAAGAATTGGATTTGTGAGGGCAGCTGACACGGCTGGCTGTCTCCAAGATGTTTTCATTGCTGTGTTAAGAAGTCTTTTACAGACTTGGAGAAGTACTGGGAACGTGGTGCTGCCTGAGGCTGCCAGCCCTGACTCCTCACATGACAGCGATGAAAGCGAGCCCCAACAGAGCCCCAAAAATCTCACAGAAATTCCAGGGCCACCCACAGCAATACCAGGCAATGGGAAGGAGTCCCCTAACCCCATGCCCTGCCCTAAGTGAGTTCTGAGGCTTGCAAGTGTCAAACATCACTGCTGCCTTCAGCTCTTCAGGTATCCTCATTAAGATGGTTGGAAGGAGGAGGATTTAATGATCTGAACCATGACTTCAATTAATCAGTGTAAATGTTGCTTATTTATAACACAAAGCCCAGCCCATGGATAGCTCTGTTGTTTAATTAAGCTTATCACTGGGAGCCTGATCCAGTTCCTTGCTGCATTAATGTCACTAATTCAGTATCCCCTGGAAGAAGCCTCAGAACAGACTGCAGGGGATGTAATTCACTCCACTCTGCTCTGCAAGCCTGGCTGCCTCTGGAACATCTCAATCCTCACCCAGGGCTGGTGCTGATTCCTCCCCAGCCCCAGCAGCTCTTCCATCATTGCTGACATCCCAGGAGCCTGGAACAGCTTTTCCTTGGGTTTGTTCAGCCTTGTTCACGAAGAGTTTTTGTGTCTGCTTTAATTTACTCTCTGCAGCTGAGCCTTTGCTGTAGCCTTGCTTTTCCTCTCTCCCTCTCTTGCTCTTCACTTGCCCTCTCCAGTTTCTGTGTGGTGATTTGAAAACTTTTCCAGATGCAGGAGAATCCGTAATGAGCTCCCAAGCTGAAAGCAAAAGCTGTTTGCCCAAAAGTTCTTCTTTACCCACACTGGAGAGCCTTGCAGGAGAAACCTCTGAGGTTCTCTGGGAAAACTTGGAGGAACTTTTTAAGGATTTCATGGTTGTTTTTTCCTGTTGTGCCAGGGATTCTCCAGGCAGTGTTTGACACTCCCCCTGCTCAGGGGTGGTCTCCAGAGGATGCTGAGACAAATTGCTCCAAGCAAGGATGTTGCTGTGCATCGCTTCACTCACTCAGGGCTCTGCAGATCCTTTTCTCAAAAACCCATCTGAAAAAACAAAGTGAAGCTGCCTTTTTTCTTTTTTTTTTTTTTGTGTCCAAACGACCAGAAAAAGTACCCTGGGATTAGATGAATTAGCAGTGTGCTGCTAAGATGGATAGAAAGGCAGGGAAAGCCATGTCAGAGTGCAGGGAAAAGCAAATTGCTGTTTCTCTTTGCCATCCAGAAGTCAGGGAAGAAGCCATCAGGGGAGAAGGATGGCAGTGGGCAGAGCATACTAACGAGGGAAGGCAGGGAGGCATTAAAGCAGCCCATTGCATCAGCTGGAGGCCGAGTGGCAAAAGAAGAAATAAATCCAGGCTGTGCAGATTGATCAGTGTTGGATCTGAAGGGCTTCCACATCTGCCGTGGCAGCTCCTCAGCATCTCATTCCAGTGTGACTCAGCAGCAAAAGGTGTTTGTTCTGTCAGGGAAGCTCAGGGATGAAAACAATCCTGAGGCACCTCAGGGGAAGGCTCAAGAGTCCTTTTATGCCTGGATCAAACTCTTTGATGTGCTTTAAGACATCTGGATCATCTTTCAAGAGAGGTGAGGTTTCCAATGTGACCTTTTCCCAGCTTTATTGATATTTTCAGCTCTTTTGTTGGTGCAGACAGGTATAGAGGGAGGTGTTCTTGCTCATGGAAGGTGTTCTTGCTCATGGAAATTGTTCCTGCTCATGGAATTTCATCTTGCCCATGGAAGGTGTCCCTGACCAGGGAACTTCTCCTTGCCCGTGGAACTTCTCCTTGCCCATGCAAGGTGTTCCTGCCCATGGAATTTCTTCCTTGCCCATGAAATTTCTTCCTTGCCCACGGAATTTCTTCCTTGACCATGGAATTTCTTCCTTGCCCATGGAATTTCTCCCTGACCATGGAACTTCTCCTTGCCCATGCAAGGTGTTCCTGCCCACGGAATTTCTTCCTTGCCCATGGAATTTCTCCTTGCCCATGGAATTTCTTCCTTGCCCATGAAATTTCTCCTTGCCCATGGAATTTCTTCCTTGCCCATGAAATTTCTTCCTTGCCCATGGAAATTCTCCCTGCCCATGGAAGGTGTTCCTGCCCCATGGAATTTCTCCTTGCCCATGGAACTTCTCCTTGCCCATGGGATTTCTGCCTGCCCATGGCAAGGAGCTGGAATTTGATGATCTCTGTTGTCCTTTCCAACCCAAAGGCTCCCAGACACACTTTGGCTCTTCCATCCACTCTCCGCCACGTGGCGTTGACCCACTGATCTTTACACACATTCCTGCTTCCAGGGATTCCCATCCCCAAAAATATCTGTTTGTAGGGCTGAGAATTGAGGCAGAATTGTCAGGGTTTGGTGGCAGAGAGGCTGAGTCTCTAAGCAAGGCCTCCTGAAGCCTCCTGGCACATTAAATCTGTTTATTTGCCACGTGGTCCTGGAAAACCTTGAGGAGTCACTTTATCTCTTCACTCGTCATCCATCACGAGAGAATGAAAATCATTGCACCTATCATTTGTCTGGCTCGTATCTTTATAGCAATTGCCATATCTGCATCCTGCATGGTGGGTCCTTGTCCCTGGGCCCATCTTTTAGAGATTTGTCACAGCAGCAGTGGCCAGTGATCTGGGACAGGAACACAAGAGGTGCAAAATATCTCTAAATTCTCCATATTAATGCAAGCAAACTCCCAGATCCCTCCACATTTCCTCTTCCTCACCTTGATTTTGGGGGTACATCCAAGGCTGTTTTGTGTCTCTGTGTGTGGATTAATTCCAGGACCTGGAATTTTCCCCTCTGCATCCTTTGGGCTGAGCTGTGCATCCCCTGCCAGCCTGGGAGGGATCAGCCAGAGCTGGGACCCCACTGAAACAGGGAGGGGCTGGAAGAAGAGAAAATGCACTTTAAATGCTGAGATATGCAGAAATATTCAGAGGAAAATGGGCATTAAAGCCCCCCTTAATGGAAATTCAGGGGCTGTAGAGGGACCCCCAGTTCCTTAAATCCTGTACCCTGCTGTCTCATCCTCACCAGGATCAGAGGAGATGTCCTGGGGAGGTCTGGATTAGAAATGAGGAACAATTTCTCCATGGAAAGGCTGCCAAGCACTGGCCCAGGGTGGTGGTGGAGTCACCATCCCTGAAATTGTTCCAAAAACGCGTGGTTGTGGCACTTGAGGACAGGGTTTAGTGACCATGGTGGTGGCTGGATGATCTTTGAGGTCTTTCCCAGCCTGTGGGCAGAAGGAGGTTCGGGAAATGGTTTTCCCTGCAAGGCAAAGGTTTGGGAATGCTTCTCTCCTTAAATTCCTTTCAGTCAGAAAATCCCAAAGTGGTGCAGAACTTTGTGTGTGCTGGAACGGCCGCTGAAACCCTGGGGATGGAGCTCTGGGGGTTTGTGGGGTTGTGGCTACAAAACACATTTATTGAGGGTATTTTGTGGGGTCTGGGTCCTTTCCTGCCAACTCCCCAGCTCCATTATTCATTTCCATCCCTCAAATCCATCATCAGAGCCATAAATCCTATTGGACTTTCCCTTTTTTTTTTTTTGTTGGCTTTTTTGTTGTTGTTTTTTGTTGTTTTAACTCAGAACTTTACCCATTGTTTCTTCCTTCCTCATTCATTTTGCTTGCCTGGCCGTGGCACTTGGGGTTTGTGTGGTTATTTTTCTTATATTTATACTCTCTGCTGACTTAATTAAGTTGTTGCTCATTTCTTGGTCTTGCCAAGTTTATTGGCCCCGCCAGGGCTTCCCAGTGCTCTCTTCCTACAAAACCACAGCTGCTGCCAGTCACCTGAGACCAGAAAAATGGGCAGGAAAAACCTCCTTTGGAAACTCAGCTTGACATTATGGAAGCAAAAGACAGGCAGAAAAATGATCTTCCCAACTCGGGTCAGTGGTTTTAGGCTGGATTCCTAAGAAAATAAGATTTAGGCATTTAGGGGATGTGGGTGGCCTGAAGGGAGCTTGGATTTTTGGCAAACTCTGGCCCAGTTTGACAGATGGGGCTTTGCAGAGGTGCTGAAAATCTGGATTAGAGGGCAGTGCTGTGGGGAGCTGATGCTGCAAAGTTTCAGAGAAAACAGAAAATGCCATCCCACCCCACCACACTGACCTGTGCAGAAATGAGATCCTGGTGCCTGGAATTCCCTGGTTTTTGGGGGTTTGGGGGACATTGAGGAAAGCCCCTGGTGTTCCAACCTGTCCCATTCCCTGATCCTACACCTCAGGAAATTTCAATCCCCCATTGCTCCTTCCCCCCTGCTTTGCTCTCCTTGGCTTGGGGAATTCTCTTAGCAGCTTTCTCAGGGTCTGGAGTGAGATTTAACCGTTCACACCCCCAATATTCAAATCCCCAGCCCAGGATTTTCTCCACAGCTGCAGTGCCTTAACTCTCTCTGGCTGTGAAAACCCACAGGAGTTTCCCTTTAAAATCAATTTCCTGCCCTGCTTTGTTACCAGAGGGTGGGTTCAGCCCCCTTGAGCCAGCTCTGCATGGGAATTTCCCATTTTTGACCCCTTTCTTCTCTTTTTGTGCCTTTTTGCTCCTGTCTTTGTGCTCAGAGTGTTGGCTGCTGCCTCGGATAGGGATTTATATTCCCAAAATCAGGTGAGATGAGGAGCCTGGAGGGTTTTTCCCTGTCTGCCCCAGAGGGATTTTTGGGATTTTTGTTTTTTGGGATGCAGGGATGGTCCCTCTGAGGTTGATGGACACATCACCACCTTCCTGCTCAATTTTTTCCTGCAAACTCCAGGTCCCGGGGAGTGTAATTCTGATTTTATGTACACAAAACAGTTATTAAAGAAGATAAAAGAGAGATTGTGTTTCAAGCAGCAGGAAGTAAAGCCCTCAGCTGCTTTTATCACGTCTCCCCTGAATTTGCTCTCTCAGGATAGCAGGAATGAGAGGGAAGCTCCATTTAAATGCAGATTTCCAGTGCTGGCCAAGAGCAATAAATAGCCCTGTGCTCCCCTGACCAGACAAACATTATCAAACCTCTTTGTGGAGGAGATTTTATGTTTTCAGATCTTCTCTTTCTCCTTGATGAGGTGCTCTTTCCTCGCAGAGTAATAGCGTGTTGACGCCTTTTTATTTTATTTTTAAGCAGCACTTCAGAGATTATAATGGAAATACAATCCCACCTGTTTCTCCACTGGAGCTCCACTTGACAGCCCTGTAATGAGGAACTGTGCAAATTTCTTCTCCTTTACTGTACTGACAGCCTGGAGGGTTGATACTTTATTCAGCAGAGCAGAAAAACATTAAAAAAAGGCAATTTTGGCAACAATTTTTAATCAGCTGACCCTGCAGCCTCGTGGGTGTGGAGTTCAGGAGGACGGGGAGATGTGGGGGCATCTCCTGGTGTTCCTGAGCAGGACTCTGAGGGTGTTTGGAGAATGAAATATTTTCCTGGAATTCTTTTGGGTTTCCTGGTTTGCCGAGGAAGGACTGGTATATATAAAACTGGTATATATATATATATAAAAATATATATATATATATATAAAAAAAATTATATATATATAAAAAGTCCTTATATATAAGGACTGTATATATAAAAATATGTTATATTATATTTAAACATTGTATTTATATATAGAAATATAATATATAATATAAATATATTATATTTATAAAATTATATTTCTATATTAAAATAGGATATATATCATATATAGTATATATAATTTTTAGTATAGTTTAATTATATTTATATAAAATATAATCTATATTATATATAAATATATAAAATTTTATATATTTAAATTTAAATTTATTTATGTATTTCAATAAAAATTTAAATATATATAAAATATAAAATTCTATTTTTATATATAAATATATAAAAATAGAATATTTATTATATCTTATATATATAATTCTTTAGTATAGTTTTAATATAGAATTTTCTTTTAATATAATATAGGTCATAAAATAATAAATCAGCCTTCTGAAACATGGAATCAAGATTTTCAGCTCTTCCCATATTGGGGTTCCCTGCAAATTCCAGGGGGGATTTGGGATCTGCTCCCAGGGACAGATACAGGAGGAGAGGGAATGGCTCAGGGTGGAATCAGCAGGAATTTCCCCATGGAAAGGTTGTGAAATATTGTCAGGAGAAGCCCAGGGAGGTTTGGAGTCTCCATCCCTGGAGGTGTCCAGGGAAGGACTGGACTGATGCACTCAGAGCTCTGGGCACAGGTTGGGTTTAATAATCCCAGAGGTTTTTTCCAAGTTCACTGATCCTGTGGCTGTGTTTACAGCATAAATCACGAGAGGTTGTAGGTGTGAGCTTAACCTGTCACTTGGGACATTTAGGAAATATTACAGGTACCTTTATGTGTTTTTCACTTGGAGGGACAGGTTATGAACAGTGAAATATCCTGTTTACCAAGCCAGTGCTGTGTTAAATCTGCATTTTCAAGAGATGCCTTGAGATAGAAATCGTGTTTCTGAGTATGACTTTCCATTTCAAAGGTATAAAAAGCATCTGAGAAAAATGTAAATTAAAAGAAAAAAAGCCTTGAAGGAAAAGGGGAAGGGGAAAGGTCAGCTGCACACAGTTTGTTGTGGCTCTGTGTAATCCTGGCAGTGGCATCTGTTCCCTGTTATTGTTATAAAAATGTGATTTCATTAGCTGTGGGATGAATCACGGGCTGGGGAGCTCTGCTGGAGCTGGCTCGCAGCGGGCTCAGCTTGTCAGAGTGCGTGTGCTGAGTCTGGCTGGGGCAGGCAGAGCTCCAGGAGCGCCCTGGGGGATGCAGGATGGAGCTCTCTGCTCCTCAGCCCTGCTTGGGGCCAGCTGGGGCTGCTCACGATGGAACTCAGAGCTGGCTGAGTGCCTGGGCACTGCCTCAGAGGGCGGCTGTGCCTCACCAGCTCGGGGGCACACAAGGACTGCTCAACTCCAGTGGCAGGTACTGGATCTTCTGGGCGGCTGAACTGGGATTGCTGTGTCACTGCTGTGGCACAGAGAGGCACATCTGAGCTGGGTGGGGTGAGAAATGGAGGCTGTGCGGGTGAGGAATGGATTTGTGGGGCTGAGGAATGGGCATGGAGGTTGAGAAATGGATTTGTGGGGCTGAGAAATGGATGGTGTGGGGTAGGGGAATGGATGGTGTAGGGTAGAGGAATGGATGGTGTGGGTGAGAAATGGAGCTGTGGGTTGAGGAATGGATGGTGTGGGGTTGAGGAATGGATGGTGTGGGATTGAGAAAGGGGCATGTGGGTTTGAGAAACGGGCGGTGTAGGGTTGAGAAATGGGCATGGGGGGTGAGAAATGGATTTGTGGGGCCAAGGAATGGGCATGGAGGTTGAGAAATGGATTTGTGGGGGTGAGACATGGAGGTGTGGGCTGGAGAAATGGAGGTCTGGGGTTGAGATATGGATGGCCTTCCTCCTCCTGGAAGGAAGAGGCAGGAAGGGGTTGAGCATCTGCTGCCACAGGAAGGGCTTTGGCCACGTGGCCCCATCCAGGGTGGACTTGGGGGTGTGGAGCTTGGGGAAGCCACAGGAAACTCCTTGTGCAGCTCCTACCCCAGCAGAGAGCTCCAATTCCTCTTTTCCCAGCTCCTTCTTTACCAGAGAGCTCCAATTCCTCCTCACCCCCATCCCTTAGGGCTGAAAAATCCCTGCAGGACAGTCACTAAAATCTGCTTTTCTCAGAAGGTGCCGTCCCATCCCTTGCATTTCTCTGGCTCCCAATTATACCTTTATTTTTCCTTCTTCTTGCTGTTAAATCCTTAACTTTGAGCATTGCCTTTGAAATCTGTGTCTGGTGGAGATTTGCAGTGCAAGTCGCTTGTTGCTTGAACCTTGATTGATTATTCCCAGCTACTCCAAAGGGATAAACTCTGAGTTGGTGCTTCTGGAGCGTGGATTTTGTGTTAATTGTGTGGGAATCTGTTAATTGCATGGTAAGTCTGAGTAAATGGAATAAAAATCTGATTATTGCAGTACAAGGGATGTTTTTACTGTCAGAATTGGAACATCCCATGGGAAGAGAAGTTCTTCCTGAGGAAACCTCAGCCCTGGTGGCTTCACTCAGCGCCTGGGAAATCCTGAGCATCCCTGAGCCAGGCTCTGCAGGTCCAGGTGCTCCTGGCTCCCTCTGCAACATTTTCCTCATCATTCATGGAGCAGCAGTCCAGACTGGTGACATTTATCACAATGGGGAAGACAGAAGTGATTTTTGAGGGCAACCAAGTTCAAAGACTTTGCTGTAAGTCTTCAGGATTAAAGATTTACTTGATGCATCTTCTCCTGTTTAATAGACAGGAAGAGATGAAAGGGAATTTCTAGAAAGATTTTCGTTCATACTTAATGATGCCACTATTAGATGAGCTTTGGCACAGTGTCCTGAGCCATGAAGCTTTAAAACCAACCTTTTTTAAACTTTTAATGACCTTTTTTCATCCTCCAGCTTTAATAGATAAAGATTAGTTCAGCCTCATTACCTCCCTAGTGCCGGGGGCTGGTTTAATATTTAGTTAAAGTAACTAGTCTCCCAAAATGAGCACACTTTGCTGGTTTCCCAAATCCCACAGGAGGCTGGAAACTCTTCTGGAATTTAATCTGGGTTCTGGAACTGCTGCTGCCACTTCCAGCCTGGATCCAGCTCTCCATCTGAATTCCTTTCTTTCCAAAACCTGCACTTTTTCCCTTTTCTCTTGTATTTGCTCCCAAAGTTCAAATTCAGTCAGAGCTGAGTAGGTAAAAGAGTTTTGCTGTTGTTATTTTGGGTCCCTTTTCCTCCCTTTTCCTCCCTTTTCCTCCCTTTTCCTCCCTTTTCCTCCCTTTTCCTCCCTTTTCCTCCCTTTTCCTCCCTTTTCCTCCCTTTTCCTCCCTTTTCCTCCCTTTTCCTCCCTTTTCCTCCCTTTTCCTCCCTTTTCCTCCCTTTTCCTCCCTTTTCCTCCCTTTTCCTCCCTTTTCCTCCCTTTTCCTCCCTTTTCCTCCCTTTTCCTCCCTTTTCCTCCCTTTTCCTCCCTTTTCCTCCCTTTTCCTCCCTTTTCCTCCCTTTTCCTCCCTTTTCCTCCCTTCTTCACCTTCAGGGAAGTTTTCAAGGTTCTCAAAAATAAGAATAGAAAAATCCCATCCTAAACAGAAATTTAAAAAATCTCTGTACAAACTTTTTTTTTTTTTTGCTTAGCTGGCTTGAGGAAACTATTCCAAATGCTTTGCTTTTGACTATTTTTATACTTCAAAATCACTTAACTGTGCATTAGTGGAAGTGGATTTTGTTTGAAAGCTGCCAATTAGGAAAATACTTGAAAAACATTCCCCAATTTAGTGATTTTGAAGCTTTAAATTAGAAACTAATGAATCTGAGAATGCTGACATCCACTCCCCCAGTGCTGATATTTAATTTCACACAGTCAGCACCTGAGCAGGAGCTTCATTTGGTGATGCTCATCATGGATTTACCCTTCCCTGGGAGCAGGGCTGCAGGAGAAGTTCCTGCAAGAACTTTCTCCTCTGCTTCTCTCCTGGAAAAGTGGAGTTGGTGGCAAATTGCTCTCCCAGCTTTGTTCTAATTAAAAGAAGTCATCAGCCATGTTAATATCCTAAATCCCCTGCTCCTGGCCTTGGAGGAAAGCACAACCCTTTTTGTGGCATAATGAGATTAAAAAGAACTCAAATTAACTCCCATAAAACTGGGAAAAGATAGGAAAAGAGGGAATTGTTGAGTTTCCTTCCCTTTTCCCTTTTCCCTTTTCCCTTTTCCCTTTTCCCTTTTCCCTTTTCCCTTTTCCCTTTTCCCTTTTCCCTTTTCCCTTTTCCCTTTTCCCTTTTCCCTTTTCCTTTTTCCCTTTTCCTTTTCCTTCCCTTTTTCCTTCTCCCCAGCACCTGAGCAGTGCTGAAGGGCACCTCTCCCTGTGGAGGGATTTTTTGGGGGAGAGAAGACAAGAATTGGTATTTTTTTAATGCACAGAGCAAGCAGCAGCACTGCTCTCCCCCAGATAAAACAGAAAATCTGCGTTCTGGGGGGCACCTCCTGTTAGCCAGGATAAACCCACTGGGGTGCCAGCTCCTCGTCAAATTCTGCCCTGAATGCAGGGAATTTTCCGTTTGAAAAATATTTGTCCCTCCCCACTCAGTGCTGCTGCCTGAAATATCCCAGCTCCTCAGCACCCCAAAGGAGCCACCCCGGGGTTTTTGGGGACATTCTGCCGTCGTTAGGATGTGAGGCAGCTCCTGGATCTGGGTTTTTTGGGGTTGGGCAGCTGGATGAGCCTGTCTGGGAGCAGCCAGCCCGTGTGGCAGTGGGTGCTGGGAGCCTGGCAGCGTGGGTGGCTGTGCTGTGGCATTCCAGCAGGTAAAACAGAGATTTCTCTGCAGAGATTTCACCGCCCACCTGTCTGGCAGGGCCTGGGGAGTGGGAGAAGCAGCGGGAAAGGCCACGTGTGGGAAGGGGGATGTGGCAGCTCTGGTGGTGACAGGAGCACAAACAGAGCTCCTGCAGGGATCAGGAGTGTGGGTGATGCTGGAGAGGAGACCTGGAACAGGGGCTGGGCAGAGTTAAAGGAATAAAAATTTATTAAAAGGGTTTTAAAGATACACCTTGGGCTGTACAGGACCCTGGCCAAGGCTACACCCAAGATGGACTCCAGGTCACGAGTTTTCACACTTTTATAAATTTTGTTCCATTTCCATATTGGGTTCATTGTCCAATTCCAGCTCAGGTGCTGCAGTCCCAGCCTCCCAATTTGCTCTCTGTTGTTCAATTTTCTGTTGTTTGTTGCTCAGTTCTCTGTTGTTTGCACTTTTTGGGCTGGAGCTGCAGTGGGGTCCTTGGTTCTGGGGCTGGACAAGGATTGTTCTGTGGGACTGAGCTGTGAGAAGAACTTCTAACACTTTACGTAAAGTTCAGAGCTCTATTCCAATGCAGTGTAGAATGTGGAAAACATGAAAGCTCAGCATTAAGGCATTGTGGGGATGAGGAGGGGGGTGCAGATCCCAAACCTAACCCGTGCCTACACCTTTTTTTCCCCCCACAGCTGCCATCCTGGATGACCCCATGGAGTGCAGCAGAGGGGAGAGGCTCTCCATCACCCTGGCCAAGAACCGCATCAACCGCGCGCCCGAGCGGGCGGGCAAGGCCAGGGTGGAGGTGGACATCTTCGAGCTGCTGAGGGACAGCGAGTACGAGACAGCTGAGACCAGTGAGTACCGGCCCTGGGGTGCCTTGGGGAGGCTGGGGTGGAGCGGAGGCTGGAGGAGTTAAAGAATAAAGCAGGGATTTGTTAATAGGCTCGATGGATGCACCTTGGGCAGCACAAGAGCCCAGCCAGGGCTGCACCCAAGATGAACCAAAATGGTCCCAAAATGAACCCAAAATGGTTACAATATGAACCCAAATACCTTGGTTCATTTCCCAAATGGTCGCGAAATGAACCAAACATGAACCCAAAATGGTCCCAAAATGAACCCAAAATAACCCCAAGATGGTCCCAAAATGAACCCAAGGTGAACGCAAAATGGTCACAAAATGAACCCAAGGTGAACCCAGAATGGTCCCAAAATGAACCCAAATGGTCATGAAGTGAACCAAACATGGACCCAAAATGGTCCCGAAATGAACCAAACATGGACCCAAAATGGTCCCAAAATGAACCCATGGTGAACCAAAATGGTCCCAAAATGAACCCAAAATGGTCCCAAAATGTACCCAAGGTGAACCAGAATGGTCCTAAAATGAACCCCAAATGGTCATGAAACGAACCAAACATGGACCTAAAATGGTCCCAAAATGAACCAAAGATGGACCCAAAATGGCCCCAAAATGAACCCAAGATGAACCAAAATGGCCCCAAAATGCACGAGCGCTCCCGGGGTCTCTCCCTGGGATCAGTTCTGCTCCATTTGCACCTTGCAGTTCATTGTCCCATCCCAGCTTTAGCCCAGGCAGTCCCACCCTGCTTGTTTTTCTCTCTCCAGCCCACGGTGTTTGTGCTCCTGGGCTGAGATTTGGATCATTTGTCCTTGGTGCCCAGCTGGAGCAGGAATTGTTTTGTCTCCCTGCTCTGTGCACAGAGCTCACCATGCCCTCATGTGAACCCAGACCCACACACTAAAGCACAGAACCTGAAAAATAGAAAAACCTATATAAAATATAAAACCTGAGGCATCACCAGAGAGCCCAGCTCTCCTCCCAAGAGCCATCTGGCACTCTGAACTTGTGATTTTGTGGCAGTCAAAGGGGAACAGAGAGAAAAAACCCATCTCTGCTCCTTGCACAGAGCAGTTTTCATTTGAGATGGGTGAAATGTGCTGGTGCAAGCTCAGGCGTGGACTGAGAGAATCCCTGCCCCCAGGAAGCTTTGCCACCACTCAGTGGCTTGGGACAAATAATTTCCTTTAATCTGCCTGTCAATAAACAGGGGTAATGCTGATCCTTTGTCAAGAGCTTAATGGTGAACAAACAAGAGACTCTTGGGCAAGTTGGGTGCAATTAAGTTGTTTTTGAAACCCTGTGGAATCCTGTGTGTCAGCAAACAGAGCAGCTCTTCCTGGAGCTTGAGATTGGCAGCAGGTTTATTTACACCAAGTGGAGTTCCTCAAGTGATGTTTGAAATCTTGAGGATGAAGAAGAGCTAATTTCCAAAGAGAGCAGATTTCCCAGTCACTTTCAAATCCCTGGATGAAGCTGTTCTTTATTAGGGTTGTTCCTCTGGATGTCCAATATGCCAGCTCTGTGCTGGTGAATAAAAAATAAATTTATGGTCGCAGTCCCACAGTTTGAAAGGAATCCTAAAGGTCTCTGGTAGTTTTTTTCCTGTAAGAGGGAAAACCCTTTGGAATAGGAAAACGTCCTTTTAAAATCATTTTAGAGTTCAAGGGAGTGCTATAACTTTTTATTACTGGTTGGCTCAGGAAAGCTGGAGGAATAATTTTAAATAATCTGAATTGTAGACTCATTTCCTAATGATTCTGCCTTCCATGACTGTGTGATCTGCAGGGTTATCCCCAGAAAGCGTGGCAGGGTGTTGTGCTTTGGGGCTGGCTGGTTTTTTCCTGGACTTTTGGTGGCTCTTCTGCTCGGGGATCTCCAGGTAGAGCAGCTCTGTGGGGCTGTGGGATCAGCACATCGCTCCCTCATTTCCTGCACCAGCGTTTGCTCTATTTATAGGAGTGTGCAGCTAATAAAGAGATCTCAGCAAGAACCTGAGTTTATTTATAGAGCCTGTCAGGCAGCCCAGGCTGAGCCCAGCTCAGGCACCTGCACCCAGCCCGAACCATTTTTAAACATTTTCCTGGTTTTCCCCATCTCTGGTGTCCCCTCTTGTCCCCTAACTTGGCACAACATTAAGGCAAACCCAATTTATGTGGCCAGACCAATTAGGACCCAATTTATCTAGCCAGACCAATTAAGATCCAGTTTATCTGGCCAGACCTTGCAGAAAGGATGGGAATTGCCATGGAATCCCAGAATCCCAAACTGGAATGGGTTGGGAGGGACTTTAAGCTCATCCAGCTCCACCCCAAGCTGTCCTTAGACACTTCCACTTTTGGATGGCAGCTTCTCTGGGCACCCAAAAGTGGCATTTTTACCCCAATTTTTGTTCTTTCCTTGTAAATATCCTGCTTGCAGCAGCACTCCTGGCCTCTAGTTTGGTTTTTGGGGAACAGACCTGATTGCAGTGACCCCAGAGATGCTGTAAGGATCATCAGAAGGATTTCTGATTCATTTTCAGCCTGTGACACTGCTCAGGAATTCTTCTCCTGGAAGGTTTCTCCAGCAGAGGGACTTTAATTGTCTGAGAATGAAATATTGTGTGAGAAATTGTTGTTTTCCGCAAATGTTTTGTGTGGGCAGAATTTGGGAAAAGGGCAAGTGAGGAAAAGGCATCTCCCATTTCCAGTTTTCACCTTGGGGTGATTTTCTTTGTTTCCTTTACTTGGGTTTTTAGAGTAGAAATTGCAGCAAATTGACTTGATTTTAGTGAATTTTGCAGTGTGTTATTTGCCTTTTCTTCAGAGGGGAAAAAATTGTCTGGAAGCTTTTCTTAAAAAAGAAATAATCTGGATTCTGTATGGCTCTGCTATTAATGTCACTGATGTTATTCTTGATTTATCCTGGTGGCAGAGGAAAATCAGATCCCCAAAGTTAAATTTCAAGGCTTTCATGGCTTTCAAATGCTTCAATACGTTGCTGGTTTTTGTTATGACACACAATATTAATAAAAACTGTTGAGATGTTTTAACCTGTGACTGCAAAGCTGTTTACAGCTGTTTAATACTGTTCTCACATTTCACACTCCTTGATTCACTGTTAAATATCACAGCTCTATGCTTAGCTGACAGATCTGGGAGTGCTGGGATTACACCGCATACTCCAAATACAGGAAAAAATAAGAATTTTGGGGAGAAAGGGTTTTTATTTGGGGAGTAAGCATTTTTTAAAATTTTATTTTAATTTAATTTTAATTTTATTTTTATTTTATTTTTATTTTATATTTTATTTTTTATTTTTATTTTATATTTTATTTTATATATTTATATTTTAAATTATTTTTATTTTTATTTTTTATTCAATTTTAATTTTATTTTTATTATTATTCATGCTTTAATTTTATATTTGATTCTATTTTATATTTTATATTTTATTTTATCTTTTTATATCTTATTTTATATTTTATATTTTATTTTATTTTTATGTTATTTTTATTCTTATTTTTATTTTAATTTTATTTTTTATTTTATTTTTACTTTACTTTTATTTTAATTTTTATCTATTTTTTATATATTATATTTTATTTTTATAATTTTTTTTCCTGGCACCGTTTTTGTCCCATTTTCCCTTCTGACTGACTCAGGTGTTTTCATGTAAGAGAGCCCCAAAATCTGAGCTGCTCCAGCAGGTAAAATCCCAACCAATCCATCACATTCATGCCTGGTTTGCTATTCAGCTTTAGACATGAACGAACACAAACTTTGGCTGTTCCTGTGTCATTTTAAGGAGGTTTCAATGAGAAGTTGTGAGCAGAGCCTTTATTTATTTTGGTTTTTTTGCTGTTTCAAGGAAAACCTGTTCTCTCTTTGTGTTTGATGTTCCAGCTCCTTTTGTGCAGCTCCAAAGTGACTTGTTTAATCATGTCTTTATCTAAACCACCTTGTTCCCTTTGATGTCTGGGCAGGACACATTTCCCTGCTTGTCACCCTGTCCCCTCTGGCCTCCTCAGCCTTTTCAGCTCCTCTTTGTTGTGAATCCAGTTAAAGTAACCAGTCTCCCAAAATAAACACATTTTGCTGGTTTCCTAAATCCCACAGGGAGGCTGGAAACTCCTCTGGAGTTTGATCTGGGTTCTGGAACTGCTGCTGCCACTTCCAGCCTGGATCCAGCTCTCCATCTAAATTCCTTTATTTCCAAAACCTGCACTTTTCCCTTTTCTCTTGTATTTGCTCCCAAAATTCAATCAGAGCTGAGTAGGTAAAAGAGTTTTGCTGTTGTTATTTTGGGTTCCCTTTCCTTTTTCCCCCTTTCCTTTTTCCCCCTTTCCTTTTCCCCTCCTTTCCTTTTTCCCCCTTTCCTTTTTTCCCCTCCTTTCCTTTTTCCCCCTCCTTTCCTTTCCCCCCTGCCCTTTTCCTTTTTTCCCCCCCTTTCCTTTTCCCCTCTTCACCTTCAGGCAAGTTTTCAAGATTCTCAAAAATAAGAATAGAAAATCCAGGGCAGGGCAGGTCAGGCAGCAGCTGGAGAATTGGAGATTTTTGATTTATCCACACAATGGATATTTCAGAGTGCCCTTCCAAAGGGTCCTTTCAGTGCTGTTGACTCCAGCATGTTGGGTTTTTTTGGTTTTTTTTTTGCCTGTCCCACTATTTGGGGACATAAATTATTTATTTATGCTTCAGTTTTGTGTTCAGTTTCATTTTCAGCCTGTTCTGGTTATCAGGGAAGGAATGGTTGGGGTTGGAAGGGGACCTTAAGGTTCATTTTTTTCCACCCTTTGCCATGAGCAGGGACATTTTCCATTATCCCAGTTTGCTCCAAGCCCTGTCCAAGCCGTCCTGGCCTTGGACGCTTCCCCAGCCCTCTCTGGTGTCAGGTTCCTGTCAGGAAGCACACGGGATGCTCCAGGAGCATCTCCAGAACCCCTTTCCTTTATGCCCTTGGTGTTTTCTCTCTGAGAATCCCATGGCCAGTCCCTGTCTCTGGAGATCTCAGCTCTGTTTTGCAGTCAGGGAGCTCCTGAGGTGTTTCCACACTTTGCCTGCTGGTTTGTTTTGAATTGTAACCAGGAATCCTCTGTGTGTTCTGTTTGAAACCCTGCTCAGGTATCTGTGTGCTCTCAATGAGATGATTCTGCCCCAGGGGTGGCTCCTCTCTCTGGAGGGACCTTCCAGGCCTGCTTTGAACAGGGCAGGATTCATGGAAATGTTTTCCTGGGATCTCAGGAAGAGAAAGACGCTCTGGCCGTGTCTGAGGGGATGTGAATACATTTATCACCAAGAGCTCCTCGTTTGTTGTGCTTTTTCATGTTCAAAAATAAGTTTGCAGCTCTGCCTTCCTTTAGAAAATCTCTTGCTGTGTGCCAAGTGCCCAGATGTGGATTTAATTCCCAAATTCACTCATGGAAATGGTTGGGCACTGCCCTGCCGTACAAAAGGAGGGTCCCTGTGCCCTGAGCACACACCGGATCCAGATCTCAGGAAGAGAAAGGCACTCTGGCCATGTCTGAGGGGTTGTGAATGCATTTATCACCAACAGCTCCTCATCTGTTGTTTTTTTCATGTTCAAAATAAGTTTGCAGCTCTGCCTTCCTTTAAAAAATATCCTGCTGTAACCCAAGTGCCCAAATGTGGGTTTAATTCCAAAATACACTCGTGGAAATGGTTGGACACTGCCCTGTGCCCTGAGCACACACCTGATCCACTTTAAAGGTTTTTAAAGTGATGCCACTTCAATTCCAGCACTTTTGAGACCCTGAATTCTAAACAACATCAAAATTGGGGCAGAAACTCGGAGCTGCTGGAGCCTGCAGCATCCCAAAGGGCCCTGCACAGCCCTCAGCTTCTGTGGTGTTGGAGTATGGAGGGATTGGAGTGGCAGGGCTCTGGAATTGTCCATGGTTACAGTCCCTGGGAATATTGGATGGATTTTGGATACAGGACCAACATTTCCACGCGCTGCCAGTGCTTGTGTGGATGCCCATGGCAGCAGCGAGGTCGAGCCTTTTCTCCCTGAGAGCCCTGACAGCACCAGGTAAAACAGGAAATGTGCTTGGATTACAAGAGAATCTTTCCAAACGTGCTCAAAACCTTTGCCTCAGGCACCTCCACTTTGTTTCCACTCATTTTCCTTCATTTTCGTGGATGTTTCCCCCCTGGTAGTGATAAGCCAGGTCTTTTTCTTCCTCCAGTTGTTGCAACCCTGTTGCTATGGCTGCTTAACCCACTTTTTGTTCCTGCTGGGAGGCACGAGGAGAAAATCACTCCCCAAACTTTCCCCCTTGCACGCCACAACAAAATTTTCATCGGGAATTTTGTGCTGGTGACCTGTGAGAAATGGAGAGCTTGGAGCAGCTCCTTCCTCGTGGATGCTGAATGGCAGAGCTGAGAGGCACTGATGAGTGCTGCTTTCAGCCTGGTGCTCCTCATTTAAAAGGATCTTCTGGAGAGCTTTAAGTGCCTGTAAATTTTTTAAGCACGGAGGAAAAGCAAGCCCTGGATTCCTTTGAAGATGCTGCAGAAAAAAAAATATCCCTCCATAGGAGATTGAGTTGTTGGAGGGAGAGGGAGCTGAGGAGGAAGGAAAACCCAAGAGGAGATGTTTGCATTTCATGAGCACTTTCTGTAAGAAGTTGGAGCAATCAGCAGGGACTGGGGAGGATAAGGAGTTTTTTCCCTTCAAAAGAGAAGCAAAACCAATTCCCCAAAGTGACAAATTAAATGAGATTTGGGCCTCATTTTCCAGGCTGTGGAGGAGAGTAAGGCCAGAGATCACAGAATGGTTTGGATTGGCAAACCTGACAGATCATCTTGTTCCAGCTCCTGCCATGGGCAGGGACAACCTTGGGCACTTCCAGGGATGCAGGGGCAGCCACAGCTTCCCTGGGAAAACTTGAGTTCACTCCCCAAACCCCAAACTCAACCCCAAACTTGCTGTTCTAGCTCACCCCAAGCACAATGAGCTTTTATTCCCCTTTCAACCTTGATTTAAAGACTTGAGGTCACTAAAACCCCATCCCTAATCTGCAGCTCGGCAGTTTTGATGATGAATTTGCTTTACTACCAAAAAAAAACCCACCATGTCCAGATTTGAATTTTTCCAGCTCAAATAACTCTTCACAACCCTCACAAGAGTTGTTCTGAGGTGCAAGCCAGGGGAAGAGGCAGGTTTGATAGTGATGACAGCTGAAATCTCAGCTTTGGGGTGCAGTGCTGTGGTTTTTGTACACAGAAACCTTGTGAGCTTGCTGTGGCCATAACTCTCAAGATTTTTGGTGCCTCTTTTCTCCCTTTTGGTGCCTCCTTTGTGCTCAGAAAGATTCCAGTTGAGCAAATGTGGTTTTGTCTGGGGAAAAGCTGAGTGTTTGAGGATGATGAGGCAGGTCAGCTCTCAGGAGGCTTTTGGAGCTCAGGGGTTGAGGCATGAGGGGCTCTCCCCTCCTGCTCAGGAGGTTTTTTCTGCTCTGAAGAAAAGGTTCTGAGTGATGCAGGGGATGGGGATGGCAGCAGGGAGGTGGAAATTCAGCTGGATTTGTGCTGTGAATTAAAAGGACCCAAAACCCCCTTGCAGTTTAACCCGGGAAGAGATTTAACTTCAGTTTATCAGGTGTTTTTTATGGCTCTGCTAACCTTGGTAGCAGGGAGCCAGAAGATTTCACTACTGCCAGCAAGAAAACAACACCAAACAAATGAAAACCAGCAATGAAATCCTTGTTTTTACCACTGAACTCTGCAAAGATGAGGGGAGAAATTGCTACAAGCCTGTTTGGTGCTTTAAAGCCAGGGCACTGCTGTGTTTAGCATCTTTCCATAAAGTTTAGTTCATGTTCCTGACCTGGGGACAAAAAGGGGTCAGAGATGAAGATTCTGGGGTTTTGGGGAGAGTTTAGGTGGGGTTTTAAAACTGGGGGAAGATGGACAGTGTTACAGGCAGCGTGACAGCGCTTCAGGGGGAATAAAGGGATTTTGGGGATGAAAATGGCACAGAGGGTGTTGTGTGAAGGAGGTGAGGCTGTGTTCTTACTGAGCATGGCTGTCTGCTGGAATGTGGGTGAATTCTGACCTCTGCTCCCTCTCTTGCTGCCCACAGTGTGCCAGATCCTCCCCAAAGGCGTGGTGGGAGTCCTGGGACCTTCCTCCAGCCCAGCCTCCAGCTCCATCATCAGCAACATCTGCGGGGAGAAAGAGGTGAGTGGGAAATTCATTTGTGATGTCAGCATGGTGCATCACCCTCCTCCTAATGCACAGACCTTTGAAACGTCTCCCTTTCCCCTCTGCTGCCTCTTTCTGCCTCCCTTTTCCTCTCTGCACCCCCTTTTGCTCCTCACATTCATCCCCACATCCCCACTGAGGGCTGCCCAGCCCAAAACTCACCCTGCTGGATGCAAACCCAAATCTCCTGTTATGCTTTGTGCACGTTCTTGGGGAGCTTTATGTTTACTGCTCTTCCACCCAGTTCAACCCCTTTTTTTATCTCTGTCCAGGCTATGTGCTGGATTTAATATTTTATAAGCCCTGAACCTTCCTACACGGATCTGGCTCTGCACTCTGGAGAAGAAATTGAGTTTTCTTCTCACAGTTCATCCCTTTAAAGGCTGATAACATCTCTCAGCCATTTAGTGGCTCTCTCTGGAGCTCAGCCTTCCAACAGAGGAGGCTGGCACCGAGCACTGTAAATAATTTGCATTCACAAATGAGTGCTGGTTGTTGTTCCTGGGGGTAGGAAGGGATGGATGGGAGGGATCCTCCAGCCCTGAAGCACGGGGCTGCAGCAGGAGGGGTCTCCTGGGGCTGTTTTGTAGTGTTTTCTCTCGCTAAATGCGCTGGACTTGTTCTCCATGCCAGGAAAGGCAACTCTGCAAGTGGTTTTCCTCTGAAATTCAGATTCATTCTGAGTCTCTGATCTCTGATGCTCCTGATTTTTATTTTTTTTTTTTTCTGCAGAAAGGACAGGTGAGTTCTGGTGCCCTCCTGAGGTGTTTGGTGCTCTCCATGAGATGCAAACCTGCAGGAACTCTGTGGGATTTACATCCCAGGAGCATCAGCTGGGGCACGGAGCCCCCTGTGCCTGCAGCCACCCCTCGGGGACCAGGATCAGTGTCCCCAGACAAGCACTGGAGGGACTGATGGTCCGGGGGATGAACCTGTCCTGTGTTACCCCTCTCATGCCCAAAGAATGTCCAGAAAGGGGAATTGCACTGGCATAGAGCTCTTGGAAAGGAGAAGAGGGTTTCTGGGATGAAGGCAGGGCTGATGTCTTTTGTGGATTCCTTCCACACAAGAATCCCTTTCCTTTCCCCTGTCCCAAAAGGGGAATTGCACTGGGACAGACCTCCTGGAAAGGGGACAAGGATTCATGGGGATGAAGGCAGGGACTGACCAGGGCTGTGCTCTGCCCTGATGTGTTCTGTGGATTCCTCCCACACAAGAATCCCTTTCCCCCATTCCATAAAGGGCAATTGCAGTGGGACAGAGCTCTTGGAAAGGAGAGGAGGGTTCCTGGAAATGAGAGCGGGGGCTGAAAAGGGCTGTGCTCAGCCCTGATGTGTTTTGTGGATTCCTTCCACACAAGAATCCCTCTTTCCCTGTCCAGAAAGAGGAATTGCACTGGGGCAGAGCTCCTGGGAAGGAGAGGAGGGTTCCTGGGATGAAGGCAGGGGCTGAACACTGAACAGTGGTGGATTCCTTCCCCTGTCTCTGCCCCTCTGAGCCCCAGGCTGGTCTGGATCCCTCCCAGCAGTGATCAGGAGCTGCCCTGTCTTCTCTGGTTATGGAAATCCACCTTTCCCTCCTGGCTGAGGGCTGCGGGCTGGAATCAAGGCGGATAGCAGCTTATTACTCCTTAACTTCGCCCTGCTAAGCAGCAGCTCCTGCTGTCACTAACGCAGCCTTGAGGAGCTGCTAATGGGCTCTCCCAGGAGGGGAGAGGAGGGAGCCAGGGGCTGATGGCTTCCGAAGGACCTGACACTCTGCTAACAAAGCTGTGGCAGATGTTTCCCTTCCTCCATGTTTCTGCTTCTTCCAGGATAATTCACCTGGCAGGAGGAAAACAAGATTGCCTCTCTTAATCTGGCTGAGCCTGGAGCGTCTGGGCACGGTCTGTGTGTCTGTCCAGTGCTCCATCCATGGTCTGCTTTGCATTTGCAGGGAGGAATGACGAGGAGGACTCCATCTTATCAGAAGGCTAATTAATTACTTTATTATACTATATTATTCAACACTATATTATGTAAGAGTCGAAATGAGGAATGTGGGACTCCAGAGGACCTCCAAAATGCAGTTTATTGTATCCAAGACATTACAGCAGTCCAGGGTGGTGGGTGACAGAGCTGTGCCTACAGCTGTCAGCTCCAGCTGCAGGCAGGCCTGGAGACCCTGAGTTTAGGTTACAATGCATTATAGACTTTTCTTTTGGTTACAATACATTCTATACTTTTCTTTGGTGAGCATCTTCATACAGCAGAATCAATCTATACCTTAACTTTTACCTCTAGCCTATCGTAACTGCTGTAATTACCATATTCATGTTACTGTTCTCCAGTCACTAACAGTCAGTACTTTACAGGTTATGCTAGAAGTTGTTTTTCAGTTTTCTAGCAGTGGAAAATTCTGAGACCTTTTTCTCCTTGCCACATTTGCTGCCTTGTTTGCCTGTGCTCTCTTTCTGCTTGGTAAAAACATCTTCTCGTTTGGGGTGGGTTTATCCTTTGCTCTAAGCCATAAAAACCCCTTCTAACTCACACACCCTTTGCCTCACTGGTTATCCAGTGAGACTGGCTCAGCAATTCTTTTCTTCTATATCAAAACTTGCTTTTATTTCTATTCCTTCTTCAGTTTCTACATTCAAAAATCTCTCTGCCAAGCGCACATATCTGTGAGACTTTCTTGTCAAACTTTCATCCTTCCCAACAATATTACACTATATTACATTACATCTAAACTGAATCTGCCAAGCACTCAACTCAACTGCCCAGAATCTCATGACTGTCAGCCCACAGTTCTGACAGACACGTGGCCCTGATAGGCCAAGGAAACAAAACCCCATCACTGTGGGTAAATTTCCATATTGGATTCTACTTTGGCACAAACACAGGCACAGCAAATGAGATAAGAATTGGTTTGTTTTTTTTTCTTTCTCTGAGGTTGAGAGAATGTGAAACCCAGGAATATTCTTGGGAAGAATTGTGCCTTGCTTTTCTCTGTGAGGAGGAATGTGGCTGCAGCCTGCAGGATGTGCAGCAGAGCTCCCTCAGATTGAGCCCTGCGCCTTCCCAGCTCCCAAAACTCCCCCTGGAGCACATCCTGCTCCAGCTGCTGCTTTGCTACACCCATCACAAACCCAGCCCTGTCTGGTCAGAAATGCCCAAAGCTCCTGGCTGCTGTGCTGTTCCTCCCCTGCCCAGCCTCACCAGCGCGGGGTCATCTCATTCTTGCCTTCCTCTGTGATTGTGTTCACAGGGGTTCTTGGATGAGGGGAGAGATGAGGATCTGACTCCGTGTTTCAGAAGGCTTGATTTATTATTTTATGCTATTTATTACATTAAAACTATACTAAAAGAATAGAAGAAAGTATTTCATCAGAAGGCTGGCTAAGAATGGAAAAGGAATGATAACAAAGCCTCTCTGTCCAAGCCACCTGACTGTGATTGGCCATTAATTAGAAACAACCACATGAGACCAATCCCAGATGCACCTGTTGCACTCCACAGCAGCAGATAACCATTGTTTGCATTTTGTTCCTGAGGCTTCTCAGCTTCTCAGGAGGAAAAATCCTAAGGAAAGGATTTTTCATAAAAGTTGTCTGTGACATTCATCTCTGCTAATGAATTACCTCGTGGCCCCTCCATGCAGAGGGCAGGGCTGGGTTCAGGGCCCTGGGTGATCCCTGTGTCTCCGCACAGCATCCTCCCCCAGCAAAGGCAGGGCCCAGCCACAATTAGTGCCCCAGCTAATTAGGCTGAGCTGACAGGGAAGGTTTCCTGTGCTGTAATCACAGTCCCTGGTGCCTTTCTCTGAGTGGCTCAGCAAGACTCTTCCTGCTCTGCTCCTTCCCGTGGTTTTTGTTGCTGTGATAATTATTTTCCTCTGTTGCTGCACGAGTCCCACCCTCCCCTCTTGACTCCCGTGCTGCTGCTGCAGTTTTATTGGGATATTCCACTTTCTGCCTGCTGTGTGCTTCACACCGCAGGCCCTTTATCGCAGATTTACTTGTTTTCATTTCTACTTCCTCTTTAATTATATTTTCCTTCCTCAGGTTCCTCACTTCAAAGTGGCTCCAGAGGAGTTCCTGAAGCTGCAGCTCCAGAGGTTCACCACCCTCAACCTGCACCCCAGCAACACCGACATCAGCGTGGCCGTGGCAGGAATCCTGAATTTCTTCAACTGCACCACTGCCTGCCTCATCTGTGCCAAAGCTGAATGTAAGTCTTGGTTTTCCTGCCCCTCTGCTTCATCTCCTCTTTGTTTGGTCCCAGCTCCTCATGTCTCTGCTTAGAGCAGCTTTTCCACTCCAGTTTCTCCACCCTGGTGCCCCGTGGAGTGTGGGAATCCACAAAATCAGAGGGTTTTGGGAAAGCTGCAAAAGGCAGGCCTCAGAGACAGCAGAACTGTGATTAGAGCTAAGTAGCAGCCATGAGATAGGTCAGCAGAAAAATTATTTAAACTGTAGAAAAGCAAGGACAAATAGAACAATGGTCTGTGTATTAATGCTTGGCTCGAATAACTCTCTAAGCTACAGAAAAGTTTATCTAGTGAGAAATTAGGAAGGTTGAAGCTTAATAATGGAGCTCTGTGCATTGTGTTTTAAGGCTTACAAGCAGGTATTGTATCCTAAATAAGCAGGCATTGTTTAACCAAAGGTACGTGTGCTTACAGTGGTTGGATAGAACTACTGTCAATATGGAACATACACTATACAGATATAAATACTGTCAATGTGCTTTTGCTTTGTGTGATGGGTCAAAAAACTTATAAACTAAGTTATAACATTAAGTTCTGAGTCTGCTGCCTGGGATGTGAGCTGCTGGCATCTTCCCATTGCCATAACCATGTAATGAGGCTGATGCTGGAAAATAAACCAGCTCAAGGCAGTTCCACAGCAGCCCCATCCCATTTGTGGTCTGTAAACAGCCCTCGCCAGTGTCAATGGAGGAGTTTTTCAGAGGAGGAAAGGGGATGGGTGGAGATGATCCTGCCTTCTGTTTGCCCATCTGAAGAGTGTTTTGCTTCCACAGATGGGGCTTTGGGTAAGAAAAAGAAAAAAATTTAAGAAAGGCGTAGGCCTGTTTCTGGAGGTTATTTTTAGGCAAGTAAAGCACTTCGAAATGTGGCTTGCTCAAAGCCACGTGCAGTTTGTGTGGCCTGAAAGTGGGATTTGAGTAACAGTCAGCACAGAGCATCCTCCTGGCTCTGCAGCCTGCATCTGCTGGGGACTGTGTGTCTGGACAATGGGCCTTCCACCTGAGCAGGGCCACATCCACCTGAGCAGGGCTGTATCCACCCTCAGCAGGGCCAGATCCACCTCAGCAGGGCCATCACAACCTCAGCATGGCCATATCTATCCCTGCACAGCCTTCCTTTTCTATCCCTGGAGGGCCATCTTCACCTGAGCAGGGCCATCTCCTCTTCACCAGGACCATCTCCACCCTCAGCAGGGCCATCTCCACCCTTGGCAGGGCCATCTCCACCCTCAGCAGGGCCAGATCCACCTCAGCAGAGCCATCTCCTCCTTAGTAGGGCCAAATCCATCTCAGCATGGCCAGATCCACCTTGCCAGGGCCATCTTCACCCTCGGCAGGGCCATCTCCTCCTTGACAGGGCCGAATCCATCTCAGCAGGGCCAGATCCACCTCAGGAGAGCCATCTCCACCCTCTCCAGGGCCATCTCCACTTTGACAGGGCCATCTCCTCCTCAGGAGGGCCCGAGCCATCTCAGTAGAGCCATATCCATCCCTACAGGGCCATCTCCACCTGAGCAGGGCCATCTCCTCTTCACCAGGGCCCTCTCCACCTCAGCAAGGCCATCTCCAACTGAGCAGGGCCACATCCACCTCGCCAGGGCCATCTTCACCCTCTGCAGGGCCATCTCCTCTTCACCAGGGCCATCTCCACCTTCTAGAGCCATCTTCTCCCTCTCCAGGGGCCCTCTCCACCTCACCAGGCCTGTCTCTATCCCTGCAGAGCTCCTGCTGTGGCAGGAGCAGGCTCAGCATCCCTGATCTCAGCGTGTCCTGTGCTTTCTGAGGTCACCGTGCAGCAGATTTGGGGTGGCCACAGCAGCTCTGGGGTTTGGCAGCCACAGCAGCCTGGAAAAGGGGCTTTGGAAAGGCTCCTGGGTGCAGGGACAGCTTTGGGATCGTGTAGGACATGAAATAAAACAACACTCACGCTGGAATCTCCAAGGTAAAAAGGAGGGAAGTTTATTTCCTGACTCCAGCATTTATAGATTTCCAAAAGTGCCAGTGGATTGGAAGGTGACAGTGCCACCTCTCCAATGACACTGCACAAACCAACAGCCCATCAAATTGCAGAAAAAAATGTAAAACAATAATTATTCATATAAAACTGTGTGAGAAAGTTCATTACAAGGACGTAAACTTAGATAAACACCTTGGAAGAACAAGGTGACAGGAATGCTGCTCTGTGACTGGGCCAGCACCATTCCCAGTTAGCAAACTCCCCAGCAGCAGCAGCTGATGGAAGATTCCTGCGCAGGGACTCAGGGACCAGAAGTGTTTTTAGCTCCTCTTTGTGTTTTCTGTGCCCCAGGGCAGTAGGCTGAGGTGGGTCAGTAAATCACCCTCAGTGAGCAGCGCTCACATCCACCCCAGGAAAGGCCCTGGCTCGAAATGATGCAATTAAAATCATGCAAATGGTCTCCCACATCACTCCCAGAGCTGGAATTTTTCATTGTCTAACCTTAACCTTAAGCAAGAAGGGAAGCAAAGATAATTAGGTTTTCTCAGCTGCCGTGCAGGAGGCTCAGGGCTCTGCACCCCTGCCCTGCTCCTGGGCCAGGAGTCTCCCACTGGAATTAACATGATTAATATGATTTTTACTTAGCTGGATCAAACCCTCTTACCTGAAGCAATCCAATTTATTTCGCTCTGGTGCTGCAGGATAACTCAATATTTAGGCTGTGCTGAGTCCTTCCCAGACCCAGGGAAGCAGTGGGACAGGAGCCTTTCATCCTCCCAGCTCTTTGTGCTCAGCAAGGAGCTGATCTGAGCCAGGCTTGAAGCCCAACACGCCCTGACTGTAACAGAGCACAGACGAGGCTTAATTGAGCTTCATGTAGGAGCACAAACCCTGATTTTCCCTTAGGACATGCACTGCTCCTAAGCTCAGTCCTTAAGCAACTAACTGGAGGCATTTCAGGCTTTTGGAAGGTTCCCTTGAGGCAGCTGAGGGGAGCATGAGAGCTGCCTGCTCATCAGTGAGGAAATGCTGCTTTGAGGGATGTTGTTGTTATTTAGATCCCAGGAGGGGCAAGCTGGAGCTGCTTTGGTTTAAGTGTGAGGCTGTGATGGGACCCCCGGGCCCTGCCCTGCCACACTCACCCTGTCACATCCTTCCTCTGGGGATTGGATGTGATTTCCCCTGGCAGGAGCAGAAAATGACCCTTAAACTTGGGCCAGCCTAAGTGCAATGCCCTGGGGAATGTAAAATGTAAATGAGATTTGTGGGACTCGGTTTGGTGGATGGAATAAGAGTATCTGACTCAGTTTCTCTGTGGTGTTCAAGAATTAGCTGGTTTGGGAGCTGCTCTGGAAGGTTTGGTGTGGTTCCACAGAAACCTTAACCCAAAAAGGCAATTAGAGGAGTGCAGGGACTTTTTAGGAGCTTCTGTGATTGCCAGAGGAGAGGGAATAACACTCAGTGCTTGGGAAGGGTGACCAGGGTAGTGAGGTCTGAGACCTTGTGCACATCCTTGGTCCTTTTTTAAAAGTTTTATTTTTAATTCAAACACCCAGGGAGACGAAGCAACGTTTTGGGATTAAAAGCAAAGCTGGATGATGGGAATGTTCTCTTCCCAACCATCCATGTCCAGGAGTGGAACCATCAGCAGCCCTGCAGCTCCTCCATCGGCAGGAGCATTAAATAGGGATGTGTTTGAACTCCAGGACAGCCCCAGCTCCTGCCTTTCCTCCTTCCCAGGAGCATTGAACACTGTATTTGTACTCCAGAGATGTATTTGAGCTCCAGGACAGCCCCAGCTCCTGCCTTTCCCCCTTCCCAGGAGCATTGAACACTGTATTTGTACTCCAGAGATGTATTTGAGCTCCAGGACAGCCCCAGCTCCTGCCTTTCCCCCTTCCCAGGAGCATTGAACACTGTATTTGTACTCCAGAGATGTATTTGAGCTCCAGGACTCTCCAGGACAGCCCCAGCTCCTGCCTTTCCCCCTTCCCAGGAGCATTGAACACTGTATTTGTACTCCAGAGATGTATTTGAGCTCCAGGACAGCCCCAGCTCCTGCCTTTCCCCCTTCCCAGGAGCATTGAACACTGTATTTGTACTCCAGAGATGTATTTGAGCTCCAGGACAGCCCCAGCTCCTGCCTTTCCCCCTTCCCAGGAGCATTGAACACTGTATTTGTACTCCAGAGATGTATTTGAGCTCCAGGACAGCCCCAGCTCCTGCCTTTCCCCCTTTCCAGGAGCATCTCTGCTGCTGAGAGCTCAGGAGTGAGGCTGCTCCTGCCAGCTCCGATGTTTGCATAAGAAAAAAATCAAATAATCAAGGTCAGGACTTGCCACAGGCCAGCCTGAACCTCTCTCAGAGCTCCCCATGGGAGTGTTGGAGCAGCAGGTGCCTGGTGCAGCCTCTGTGTGCTCACTTTGGTACTTCAAAGGTGCCAGGAGGAGTCTGCGAGCCTTTGTGGGGTTCACATCCCTCTGAAGTGCCAGTCTGGCAGCAGCAGCAGCGAGAGTCTCACATTCTCTCAGCATCAAACAAAGGGGAATCTCTGCACAATAGAGACTTCCCTGCACACAGCAAGAGCAGCTGCAAGCAGGAGGCTGGATGGGGCTACAGGTAGGATCTAATGTGCTGGAAATGGTAATTTCCTCGAGCTGAAGGCAGAGATCAAATGTTTCTTTTTTTTTTTTTTTTTTTTTTTTTTTTTATTCTCCTTGTTCCACTTCTTCCTCTCTGTGCCTGATGAGCTTTAGAATTTTTTTTCCTGGGTTTCACAGCAGCAGAGTTTGCTGGGATGAGCTGCAAGCAAACTTGGTGGTGTCAGGGCTGTGATTTCCAGCAGCCCTGTCTGGCCCCCTGCAGATGTGGAATGAGGTGAAAATAAACCCTTCCACATCCTCGAGGGTCAAATGGAGGGCTTAGGAAAAACTGTTCACCTGGGGTAGAAGACAGAATAAGTGTTCAGGTGAGGTCCTGGTGCGCTGTGAGCAGAGTGAGTTCTCTGCCTGGTGAGGAAGAGGAAGGAGCTGATGTGACCCCGAGAAGCCCTGGCACAGCTGGTTTATAACCCCTTGCTGTGCTCCTACTGTACCCAGAGAACAGGGGAGAGGCAAGGGCATTGCCAGGAGCTCAGAGCAAGCTCAGAGTGCTTTAAACCTCTCCCTGGGAAGGAAGGGTTCCTCATCTTGGATGTTCCCCTTTTCCTGCCCTGCTTTGTTCCCTGGTGAAGTCCTTGAGAGCAGAGCTCCAGCACTGATCCCACCCTGCTGTGACCCTCCCCTGCCTCCTGACCTGCTGGGGAATGAGTGGATTCATGCAGTCAGAAATAAGTCAGGTGAAGAGTAAAGCTCTGACTTGAGGGTTAATTTGCCTCTCTGGCAGCTGGGCTGTGACCCTGCTGATGGTTCTGTTTCTCCAGCTCTGTTTCCCCCCTGTTTTGGGGTTGTCTTCCTGAGGGGATGGGGTGTGTGGCTATGCTGTCTGTGTCGTGCTGATGAATCCATCTGCTGGTTCCTCTGGTCAATCAAACTTGGCAGGAGGTGATTTCTTGATGAAACTCAGCAGCTGGAGACAAGAGAGGCTCTATCAAAGCTGTTTTCTTGACTAACAAAATCTGCAGCAGGAGTTTTGACATCTTATTAGGCTTCAAGGCAGCTGTGTTGGAAGGAGCCCTTGACGTGCCCATCCTTATTTTTGTCACGATTTTTTAATGTTGTACTTTTGCAGTGACCTCCAGCTCTCAGCAGAGCTTCTCATCCCCTTGGAAGAGAGCAGCTGCCCCATCAGAGTGCTCCAACAGCTCCCAAAAAAGTTACCCCTTCCTGGGCACTTAATTTGGGAGCTGGAAATGCAAAGGCTGAGGGGGAGGAATAATCCTCCAGTAAACAGAACAATCCCAAATGCAGGGAGATAATGGAGACCTTGTCTGGACCTTATATTGAAGTTCTTATCTCTTCCCAAGAGGGGTTTGGGACCACTTTCTTTTCCTGGAGAAGAGCTGGGGTACTCCATCACTTCTCCTTCCCTGCTGGACCAAACAATGGCTCCTAAATCCTTTCCACTTTTTTTTTTTTTTTTTTTTTTTTTTTTTCCTGAGGAGCAGCTGAAATAGTTTTATTATTTCTCATTCCCTGCTGGACCCAGAATTGAGCCCCAAATCCTTTTCTTCCACTCCCTTTCTCTGGGGAACAGCTGGAATAACTCCAGTATTTATCATTCCCTACTGGACCCAGATTTGAGCCCCAAATCCATTCCTTTCCTCTCTCTTTTTGTGAGAAACAGCTGGAATAACTCCATTATTTGTCATTCCCTGCTGGACCCATAATTGAGCCCCAAATCCTTTTATTTCCTCTCCCTTTTTCTGAGGAACATTTGGAGTAACTCCAATATTTCTCATTCCATGCTGGACCCAGAACTGAGCCCCAAATCCTTTTATTTCACTCTCTTTTTCTGGGGAACAGCTGAAATAACTGGAAAAATAATAACTCCATCATTTTTCATTCCCTGCTGGACCAAGCACTGAATCCTTTCCTTTGCAGTGCCCAGAGCCAGAACTTCAGGAACACATCCTGCCATGGATCACCGTGTCCCATGGGAGAACCAAGCCCCAAACTCACAGGGCTCTGTCCTTTTTGTCTCTCCTCCCAAGGCCTTTTGAACCTGGAGAAGCTGCTGCGGCAGTTCCTCATCTCCAAGGACACGCTGTCGGTGCGGATGCTGGACGACAGCCGGGACCCCACGCCGCTCCTGAAGGAGATCCGGGATGACAAGACAGCCACCATCATCGTCCACGCCAACGCCTCCATGTCCCACACCATCCTGCAGAAGGTGAGATCCACAGGGAGCAAGGATTTCTGCTGGGGAAGGCAGTGAGAAAGTGCAGAGACAGAGATAAGAATTATTTTCTCTTGACTTGGTGCTTCTGTTGTTTGGCACATGTGGAATGTGTTGTGGAGATTGTTTACCCAAAGTGGTTTGTTAATTGGACACTGGTGATGATTGTTGATATTGATAGACCAATTAATACACAGTCAAAGCCACCATCATCGTCCATGCCAATGGCACCATCCTGCAGAAGGTGAGATGCACAGGGAGCAGCTTGCCCAAGGATTTCTCCTGGGGAAGGCAGTGAGAAAGCTCAGAGATACAGATATGTTTTATTTCCTCTTGACTTGCTGGTCCTGTTGTTGGCACATGTGGAATGTGTTATGGAGATTGTTTACCCAAAGTGATTTGTTAATTGGACTCTGGTGATGGTTGTTTATATTGATGGACCAATTAATACACAGTCAAAGCTGTGTTGTGACTGTTGGAGACAGTCACAGGTTTTTCTTTAATATCTGTTTAGGATGATACAGTTCTAGTATAGTTCTAATATAGGTGTAATATAATACATTACACAGCATTTGTACAGCCTTCTGAATCATTTAGAGTCAGAGTAAATTATTCCTGCCTTGGGGTTGCTCTGCATCAATAGTGAGTATCCATCCCCTGTCCCTCGGGGTGCTGCTGCTCCCCCAGCCAGCTCTTGTGGGATATTGTGATGCCTTGTAAGGCTGGACAGGGATTTATTAAAAGACCTCAATGGATACACCTTGGGCTGCACCCAAGATGAACCAAAATGTCCCAAAATGAACCCAAGATGAACCAAAATGTCCCAAAATGAACCCAAGATGACCCAAAATGGCCCCAAAATGCACGAGCGCTCCCGGGCTCTCTCCCTGGGATCAGTTCTGCTCCATTTGCACCTTGCAGTTCATTGTCCCATTCCAGCTTTAGCCCAGGCAGTCCCACCCTGCTTGTTTTTCTCTCTCCAGCCCACGGGGTTTGTGCTCCTGGGCTGAGATTTGGATCATTTGTCCTTGGTGCCCAGCTGGAGCAGGAATTGTTTTGTCTCCCTGCTCTGTGCACAGAGCTCACCATCCCCTCATGTGAATCTCCAAATTGCACACCTAGGCAGCACAGAACCTGAAAAATATGAAAGCTAAAATTTAAGGTATCAATTGAAATGTGAAAATTCCCTCAGCAGCGCTGGGAATTGGCTCTGCCCAGAGGGGAATTGCCATTGATGGGATTTCCAGGGCTGGATCTGTGCAAGTGGTGGTTGAATTGCTCTGAGGGGATGTGTGGTGCTGCCATCCAGGAGCTGTGAAGGACTGCTCAGCTCTCTGAAATGACTCTTGTGCCTCCTTTTTCCCCCTCCCATTAGGTGTCTAACTTTTTCCTTCTTTCTCTTTTTATTGTCTTATTAACCGAGATTTTATTTTAATCCTGTTTATTTTTAAATGCTCTCTGGCTGCAGTTTCTAGTGCTTGTTTTGATAGCCTGCTTCAAAATTGAGCAGTGCTCCAGATGGAGCAGAGTTTCTCACATCCTGGAGGGAACAAGAAGCACATTCCTGAAGGGAGGAAGGATCCAGGCTCTGGGATCTCCCTGGCTTTCCACCCCATCCTGGCTCTTTTGTCACAGAATGTGCCATCCAAAGGCCTTGCCTGTGCCAGATTTACCCCTGATGGCATCCAGCAGGGATGTTTTTATCAGTCCTCTCTCCCCCCAAATTTTTTTATTCTACAGGGTGCAGTTTTCATTTTTAAATAGACTTTTTTGGGGGAATTTTGGGGGTTGTCTACTTAGAAGTTTTTTTGTGCGTTTTTTTCCCCTTTTTCCCTGTTACTGCCTGGCTGCTGAGGGCTGTCCCCCTCCTCTGTTGCTATAGTGACTTCCCACAGGCTCCCAGCAGCTCTCTCCAGGCACCCACATCTCCCTGCCCAGCTCCAGCCTCCTCCTGCCACCCCTCAGAAATGTCAGGAATTTCCAGCAGTTCCCAGTCAAACCCAGTTCTTCCAGCTAGAGGACTCTAGAAATGGAGGGAAATAAATAAAGAAGGAGAATCTGGCAACTTCTTGCACCTTGGGAGGCTGGGAGGTGTTTCATTGCGATGGTGGTGCTGAGCATCAGGCGGAGCCATGTCCTGTCCCACAGCAGCAGTTTGGGTTTGCTGGGTCTGTCCCATCAGAGCAGCCCTGCACAGTGAAAGGAATCTCCAGTTTCTCATCCCTCACCCTCCACAGATGGGCTGGGGACACGTGGATGGTTCCCAGATTCCCAACTCCCAGCTGCCAGGTGAATGGATGGGACAGGCTTTGCTGCTCACCTTCATTTCCTACCCTTGACACCAAACCTGTGACCTCAGAGTGGGTCACAGGGAGGGCTGGCATTGTCACTGTCCCCAGGAAGGGATGGGCAGGGGGAATTGGGGCTAAATTTTGCTGTGGAGGGGGTGAAAAATGAGGGAGCAAATGGCTTTGCTGTTTCTGTTGTGTCACCTGGGCGAGGGACAGCGTGACAATGTCCAGCCAAGGGGCTGGGCACAGTGGTGGTGGCCTCAGCTTTGCCCTGGAACAGCTAAGATACAGGAAAAGGAAGAGGTGCAATCCCAGCTGCCTCTTTCTGTCTTTCCTTCCCTCACTTTTTGTTGCCACAGCTTCTGGGAGGGATAAAAGGGGCTCACACCAGGAGCGAGGTGCTTTGGTCCTTCCCTCCTTGCCTCCCATTGCTCTGTGTGGTCTGCACTGCTGGGAAAACCTCTCTGCCAGGCTCTGGGAGCTCGATTTGAGAGCAGCTGTGCTTGGCAGAGGAACAGAGGCTTCCAGGAGCATCTGCAGATTGATGCCCCACTTTGCTGAGCATCTGTTCCCACAACCAGCTCCTTGTGCAGTGAGAATTTTGGGAAAGGCCTTCAGTTATCTGCTCTGTGATCTCTGGAACAGATCATCCCCATGGAACATTCTGTGTCCTTCTCTCTGCATCCCTGGACAGTTCTGCCCTGTTTTCTTCTGTTTCTGTGGCCAGCACAGCCCTGTCTCAATTCTGGAGAGCAGGCTGAGTTACTGGGTCTCACCCGTGCTCATTAATTTGTGGGATTTGAGCCCAAATCTGACTGATAAAACTGGAAAGCCACCAGTGGCTTGATTGTCCTTTTCCTGCAACTCCCAGAAGCTTTTCCTGCCTCTCTGTCTCCATCATGGTGTTTGTGGTGGAAGGGACAAGCCTGGAGCTCTCAGCTGCTCTTTTCCCTCTCTATGTCCCAAAACAGGAGCAAAGCAGCATCCACACACAAAATAAGCAGAAATCTTTATTTTCCTCTTAAAAAATCATAGAATTCCTCATCCCAGGGGGTTCTGGAGCTCTCAGGACTGGGCCTGCAGGACCCACTTCACCTTTCCAGACCATTGAGGGCCACTGGGGTCTGTAAAACAGCTTTTCTGTTGAAGTTTAGAAGCTTCTGCTTTCCACAGGTGATTTCCTTAGGGTTAACCTTGAATGGATGCAGGAATCCCTGAATTCCATCTCGGAATGCCATGGAGAGAGCAGGGATGCTCCCAGGGTCTGGAGCTGGGTCATTTCCCTCTGTCAGGGCTGGTGTGGGCAGGAGACCTCAGCTAAGCTCAGTCCTGCTGAAATATTCCTTCCCCAAACTTTAATTTCCCAGGTCCAACCGTGCTGCTGTGTCCCACTCTCCCTTCCTGCAAGGAGAGATAAGCCTGGAAAAGCAAAATCTCTGCCTTGCTGGAGTGGAGATTGGAGATTGTCAGGCTCTGGTTTAATCTCTTTTTTTCCTCTCCTTCACAGGCAGCTGAACTGGGCATGGCATCTGCCTATTACACCTATATCTTCACTAATCTGGTAAGGAGTTTTTCCCAGCTTTTCCTGCCTGAGTGTGGAGTCATTTTAATGGGAGCTGATCCCCCTGACCTGTGGGATGCTTGGACAGAGCCTCATGTGCTGGGGAGGGAGGGAGGGAGGCAGGGATGTCACCTGCTGCTAGAATCAAAAGGCAAAATCTTTCCCAATAATACAAAAAAAAAAAAAAATTTTCCTAAAGCAGTTCTGTAACAAAAGCTTGCTGTGCACACGTGGTATTGGATTTCTGCAGTTTTTATCAGGTTAATTAATTAGTTCATCTAACAGGTACATCCAACAAGAGACCAGTTGCCCCAGCAACCAACCCTTGGGTCTGCCCCTTGGAGTTGTTCTGTGTCTTGTTACATCTCTTAAATTCTGGTTCAAAACAAGATGTCCTCGTTAGAAATTCCTGTTGATAAAAATCAGGCTAACCAGAACCTCAAGAATGTGTTTTAAGGGTTGGCTTATTGTTCTAACATGTGAGAAAGGGCAGGAAAATCACCAGAAACTCTACAATCACATATTTAAAAGCTACGATGCTACAAATAGAAGAAAAATATATAAAAAGCTGAAAAATATATAAAAAGTGAAAAATATATAAAAAGCTAAAAAATCTTTGGGCGTCATTCCTGCAAAGCTGGGAAGGTCGTGGGGAGGTGGAAAATGATTGGTGCAGCTTCCAAAGGCAGGAACTGGGGACATTGTGACAGGAGCTGGGGCAATGACATGTGCAGGTCTTTGGGAAGCTCCAGCAGGTGGGTGGGTCCTGATGGTCCTGATTTTCCTGATTTGTTTTCCTGATTGTCCTGGTTGTCCTGATTGTCCTGATTTTCCAGATTTTCCTGGTTGTCCTGATTTGTTTTCTTGATTTTCCTGGTTGTCCTGATTTTCCAGATTTTCCTGGTTGTCCTGATTTGTTTTCTTGATTTTCCTGGTTGTCCTGATTTTCCTGATTTTTTGGGGTTATGCTGGTGTTGTCACCCCATCCCTTATCCCATTCCCTGTGTTGGAAAAGGCCAGGGGTGAGCACCAGGAAGGCATCACAGCCCTGAGACAAAGGAAGGATGATCCCATAAATGTTGAGAGCAGGGGATGGTTTGTTTGGCTTTATGGCCACAAATAACATTAATGGGATCACGGTGTGGTTAAAGCCCCCCAGTGTAAATCCAAAATAAACATCAGAGGAACTTCTCCAGGAGAGGAGGAACCCAGCTGTGAGTGCTGCTGTGGGGCTGATGGAAACCAGCATGGGGGTGAGGTGGAGCTGCCTCCCAGCCCTAATGATTCTCCTATTCTCTAATTTCTATTAATAATTTCTGGCAGGGAAGCTGAGAGAGCTGAATCACACTTTGTGTTTGGGTGGGAGACAGACGGGAAGGGACGGAGCCAAACGTGTGGGCAGGGAGCTGGAGAGGATGGGGGAGCAGGGGAGGGAGGGAGATGGAGGGGTTGGAGCAATTGGGGCACAGAATGGAGAAAGAAATAAGGGAATGGAGGGGTTGGGAATAGTTGGGGCACAGAGGGGAGAAGGAATAAGGGAAAAGAGGGAAATGGAGGGGTTGGGAGAAGCTGGGGTACAGAGTGGACAAAGGATCAGGGGAAGGAGGGAAATGGAGCAATTGGGGCACAGAGTGGAGAAGGAATAAGGGAAGGAGGGAAATGGAGGTGTTGGAAGCAGTTGGGGCACTGAGTGGAGAAGGGAAAAGGGGAAGGAGGGAAAAAGAGGGGTTGGGAGCAACTGGGGCACAGAATGGAGAAGAGAGAAGTGAAAAGAGAGAAATGGAGGGGTTGGGAGCAGTTGGGGCACAGAGTGGAGAAGGAATAAGGGAAGGAGGGAAATGGAGGGGTTGGGAGCAACTGGGGCACAGAATGGAGAAGAAAAAAGGGGATGGAGGGGTTGGGAGCAGTTGGGGCACAGAATGGAGAAGGGAAAAGGGGAAGGAGGGAAATGGAGCAATTGGGGCACAGAATGGAGAAAGGAGAAGAGGAAGGAGGGAAATGGAGGGCTTGGGAGCAGTTGGGGCACAGAGTGGAGAAGGAATAAGGGAAGGAGGGAAATGGAGGGGTTGGGAGCAATTGGGGCACAGAATGGAGAAGAAATAAGGGAATGGAGGGGTTGGGAGCAGTTGGGGCACAGAATGGGAAGGGATAAGGGAAGGGAAGGAAATGGAGGGGTTGGGAGCAGTTGGGGCACAGAGGGGACAAGGGATAAATGGAAGGAGGTGTCAGAGGGAGAAATGCAAGGAACAGAAAAGGCCAGGAGGTTCCTGGCTGGGTTCCTGCTCCGTGTTCAATCCATGGATCAGTCCAGCCAGACAAAGTTCACCGATTCTGTTCATCCCCATGGAATGGGCAGCACAGGCACAGGGAGGGAGTTCCAGGCAGGGAGAGAGCCTGGGGGCTGTGCTCTGTGCCCCGAGTCCCAGTGTCACTGTGCTGGCAGAGGGACAGTGCCATCCCCACCATTCCCACTCCCAGGGGTGTCTCCAGTGTTCCCAACAGCTCTTGCTGTCCCAGTTCCCTCCCGAACCATTCCCAGTCCCACAGAGCAGAGCTGGGCACACAGCGAGGGATCTCCACCTCACATCACCAGCACATTCTGCAAAAAAAGTCCTATTTTTTTAGAGCTGTTTCTGTTGTCTGAGCAGCATCTCATGGATGCTGCTCTAAAAATGAAGCTCCCACCTCCACCCCAGTCCCAAGCACGGGTGTGATTAAGCATTTGCTGGAGGTGAAATTTGCCTTTCAAACCCATTCATCTCGTGGAATGCAGCAGTGGCAGGTGAGAAAGAAATGAGTTTTGTTGCCATTCGCTCTCTCAGGGTATTAATCTGTTTATCCAGGTTATTTTAGCACTTTGTTCAAAAGCCCAGCTCGTAGCAGAACTAACGGGATTTTTGGCAGGGATCATTATGGGGAAGGTGACATCAGGCAAAACCTGGGCAGATGGAAGAGATGTTTAAGGAAATTAGTAATATTTAAATGGGGATTGGAGATGGGAGTGAGCAATTTAGACTCATAAATCTGGAGGGATTATCAAGCTCCTAATGAACCCTCTGAGGTTCTGCAATCACTGCCTAATAGAAAAGATAAAATCAGAGGGAACTACTGTCAAGGGGAGCAAGGAAAAAATGGCTTAAATAGAGAGGGAACCCATCAGGAGAGGGAACAGAGAGCCTGTGGAGCACTGAGCTGCTTGGAGATGGAAAAATATCTCAGGCAAAAAAAGAAAAAAAGAGGAGAAAATAGGATAAAATGCTGAATTAAACACCTGCCCTGCAGCTCTAGAGGGGAGCTCTGTTTCTGTCTTTTAGCATTAATTTTATTTAATAAGCACATCCCAGCTGACAGCTCTGCTCTCTGTGAGTGTGAGGGGAGCGAGTTCTGTGTGTGCTGGGGACAGGAGGGATTTTGGGGGTGATTGTCCCCTCTGCCCCAGCCTGGTGGCACCAGGGAGTGGCGCTGGGGCAGATGGGGAGGAACCCTCAGCCCCCATCACATTTCCATGGGAGCTGAAGTGAGCAAACCAAGACAAAAACATCCACAGGCTCCTTTCCTGCGTGCAAATTCATTATCAGCCTCCTTCAGCCATCCCCAGGGACCTGCTCTGGTCAGCAGCAGCCTGGCAGATTTTCCAGGAGTCCTCATGGAACTCTCAGGTCTGGTGCGTTTTGTCTTCCCCACATCCCGCACTTGGGGCACTCCTGGCAAAAAATCCCATTTTCTCCCTGGCACCTCCATGTGGTGATGGTTGCCTGGATCTGGGACTTTGGGGAGGGATTAAATTGCCTGAAATTGCCTGAAGAGGTGCTGGGATGATCTCAGAGCTGTTCATCGGCCTCACCATCCCCATCATCCTCATCATCCCTTCCCTTCTCCCTGGCTGGGTCTCCACAGAGCTCATGGCCGTGTGAGGGGGCAGTGATGTGCAGAATAATAATAAAAATATAACAAAATATAATAATAATAATAATAATAATAATAATAATAATAATAATAATAATAATAATAATAATAATAATAATAATAATAATAATAACAATAATCTGCACAAATAGACCATTGAAAGCAGACTGCTGTGCATTGAAGAAAAATCTTCCTTCCAGCACTGGAAATCCCTGAAATCAGCAGCACAGAGTAGGAGGGGATGTTGGATGCCTTCAAAACCCCACGCTACAATTAATTCTTTTAGCTTGTTAATTCTGTGCAGCTATTGGGTTTTGTATTTTTTTTTTCTTCTCTCTCTGTTTGGTTTGTTGCTTTTTTTTTTTTAATAATATCCAGACCTTAGGCTGGGTTTAAATTTCAAAATATTTGACAATTAGATGGGAATAATTGAAACAATTAAAATTATTACTCCAAGGGGGAAGGTGTAAAGGAGCTTTCCCAGTGCCTCAAGTCAGGCAGGGCAATTCACTGGGTGCAGTTTTGTTCCCTGACAAAATTGTGTGCAGGTGTTGCTGCTGATAAAACAGCTGCCATGTTCAACTCCCACAGACCAGATAAATCAGCTCAGGTTTGGGGTTTTTTTGTCTTGTTTCCTGCTTTCTCTTCTTTGTTGGGGATTTATAAAGAGGTCTTGGTACAGGGCGAGGTTTTTGAGCTGAATTGTCAGCCTGGAACTGGAGCTGGAGGGGAAATTGGTGTCCAGATCCCCCAGAGAGTGTCACACATTTCTGCTGTGTCTTGTCAGCAGGGTGACATCCCTCGGAAGGAAGGGATGATGTCAAATCAAGCAGAGGAAACTACAGACAAGGCTTAAGTTTTGTGAAATTGCCTTTTTGTGGTGAAATAATCTTATTTTTCACCGTGAGCTCCAGCACAGGCCGTGCTGTTTGCCCTCCCTGTGCCTTGCCCAGGTGAGGAGGGCAGACGATCCCAATGCCCGGGGACAGATTTCCCCTCCCAGCCCTCCTGGTTCCCAGCAGCTGATGTGAAGTGTTCTGGAGAGCCCTGATCCTTGCTGCGATTTATGGATCATATTTCCAGTGCCATGTGCTGGCAGGGCAAACAAATCAGGTTTTTGCAAGGCTGCCAAGGCAATTTCTCCTCGTTCTAGTTAGCATGAGGGAAGGAGGGTTTAGACAAAGCAGTGGCTGTGCCTCGCTGCCTTTTGCTGCCTCACTTTTGTTACTTTCTGACCAGATCCCTGTGCTTGATTGCCAATTTTGGGGTAAATTCTCTCAGATACATCCCAGCTCCCTGGAAATTCTGGAAAAAAAGTAATGGGAAGGAGGGCAAATTCCTTTTCCCTTTTCCCTTTTCCCTTTTCCTTTTCCTTTTCCTTTTCCTTTTCCTTTTCCTTTTCCTTTTCCTTTTCCTTTTCCTTTTCCTTTTCCTTTTCCTTTTCCTTTTCCTTTTCCTTTTCCTTTTCCTTTTCCTTTTCCTTTTCCTTTTCCTTTTCCTTTTCCTTTTCCTTTTCCTTTCCCTTTCCCTTTCCCTTTCCCTTTCCCTTTCCCTTTCCCTTTCCCTTTTCCCTTTTCCCTTTTCCCTTTCCCTTTTCCCTTTTCCCTTCCCTTTCCTTTTTCCCTTCCCTTCCCCTTTCCTTTCCTTTCCTCCTTCCCTTTTCCTTTCCCTACTTCCCACCTCCTTTTTCCCAAGAGCTGTCATTTTTCAGGTCCCAACATGTAACACCTGACCTCCTTGTGCATTTGTCTCTCTCCAAATCTCCCTGCAGAGAAGCTGAACTTTGAGCAGTGCATTTTCCTAAAAGTGCTCTTGTTTGAAGAGCAGCCTCCAAAATTTAACAGCTGGCCTTGCATGAGGAGGTTCAAGACCTGTAAGGCACGTCAGTGCTTTTTTGGAAAGAAAAATCCAATTACAGATATAAATTTATTCCCCTAAATTGCCCCTGAGGTCACAACTTCTCTCTCCCCACCTGAATGGCCAACCAGCATTGCCTTGAGTAGATCTTGAGTAGATCCTCTCCTACCAACTTAATAAAAATGTTCTGCTCTGGCTCATCCACTTACCTGCTCAAATTGTTCCTGTGATGACTTTTTTCCACTTTTCTTCCCCTCCTAGAGGAATTGATTTTTACATGTGGCCCATTAGAAACGTATTCACTCCGTCGATAGTTTATAAATAAATGAAAACCTTTCAGGAAAACCATGGAAAGCACTTAACATAATATTGTCCACTTGAGTAAACAAATAAATGTGTTCTGAGCAGAGCTTTGGGATGATTTACAGCTCTGAGGGCAGCAGGATCCAGAGAGGGCGAGGCAGGAATTTTCTCCACCTCTGTCTGAGGAGATTTGGTGATTTTTGGGGGAAAATTTGCAAGGTCAATCTGCTTTTGAGTGAAGTTTTTTTAGTTCTGCCTTCCATGACCTGGGAGAGGCTCCCTGGAGTTGTGTTTGCCCAAAGAAGCTGCTCTTTTTTTAACCCTAAAATGGTGAATAATGGGATATTTTATTAACCCTAAAATGGTGAATAATGGGATATTTTATTAACCCCAAAATGGTGAATAATGGGATGGTTTTTTAACCCTAAAATGGTGAATAATGGGATACTTTAATAACCCTAAAATGGTGAATAGTGGGATACTTTATTAACCCTAATATGGTGAATAATGGGATATTTTATTAACCCCAAAATGGTGAATAATGGGATGGTTTTTTAACCCTAAAATGGTGAATAATGGGATACTTTATTAACCCTAAAATGGTGAATAGTGGGATATTTTATTAACCCCAAAATGGTGAATAATGGGATGGTTTTTTAACCCTAAAATGGTGAATAATGGGATATTTTATTAACCCTAAAATGGTGAATAATGGGATATTTTATTAACCCCAAAATGGTGAATAATGGGATGGTTTTTTAACCCTAAAATGGTGAATAATGGGATACTTTATTAACCCTAAAATGGTGAATAGTGGGATATTTTTTAACCCTAAAATGGTGAATAATGGGATATTTTATTAACCCCAAAATGGTGAATAATTGGGATGGTTTTTTAACCCTAAAATGGTGAATGATGGGATATTTTATTAACCCTAATATGGTGAATAATGACGCACACAGGTGATGTCACCAGAGCTGTTCTGAGCTGGCACTGCAGGTTTGGCCCTTGCACAAAAGCTGCCAAGAAGTCTCAGGATGGGCATTGCACTCTGGCTTTGGAGAGATTTCCTGGGCACCAAACTCTCTGAACAAGGAGGTTTTGCCAGAGCCAGGGTTTAATAGAGAAATGGAAGCCTTGGCCCAGTGTTCTCCTTTCCCATCCCACATGAAAAAAGAGCAGGAACAGCACAGATTGTCCTGGGCCTGGTGTAAATCGGGTGTAAATCAGGTGTAAATCAGCTTTTGGTGCTGGAGGGGAGCAAGGTCAGTGCTGAGTTTCCAGCAGTGAGTTTCTCCTGTTGGAGGGTGTTTTGGAGGCTGTTAATCAGCAGGTCAAAAATTCCAATAAAGTCCTTGCAGCGATTAGGAGAGGAAGATAAAACTCTGTGTGTGGAAGAGGGATGGAGTTGGCATTTTGCTGTTGGTGCAGCCTGAATTGAGCAAACCCTGCTCCTTTCAGAGCCTTGGGTTTAAATTTCAAAATATTTGACAATTAGATGGGAGTAATTGCAACAATTAAAATTATTACTCCAAGGGGGAAGGTGTAAAGGAGGTTTCCCAGTGCCTCAAGTCAGGCAGGGCAATTCACTGGGTGCAGTTTGGTGCAGACAGGGTCTGGGTGTCCCTGGCAGTGAAAGATCCCCTCTTTAGGCTTGATTCCTGTTTGTTCTCACTGCCTCCCCACTGCCCAGGCACTCTGGGTTATTAAAAATGAGATAAAGATCGAGGTCCTGCCCTCACACAGAGCTGCAGAACAGGATCAGCAGCAAAATCAATGCTGGAAGGAGCTCAGGAGCTGCTGCAGTGCTCAGCAGCACAGTGGCTGCTGCAGGGGAAAAATACCAGGAGCCACTCTCAGGAGGGACATCCCAGCGTGGCAGGGCAGGGGAGGTGGCTCCATGCTTTAAAATACATTATTTCTGGTTTTTTTTTTTTTGCCAGGCAGCTGCTGTGACAGGGACAATTTCCTGCTGGGGTGTCCCAGGGTGACACAGGCAGGAGATGAGGGACAATTCCCTCCCAAACCCAGTGACAGGAGCAGGGCAGGAGGGACAATTCCCTCCCAAACTCAGTGACATGGACAGGGAAAGGAGGGACAATTCCCTCCCAAATTCAGTGACACAGGCAGGAGATGAGGGACAATTCCCTCCCAAATTCAGTGACACAGGCAGGAGATGAGGGACAATTCCCTCCCAAATTCAGTGACACAGAGCAGGAGGGACAATTCCCTCCCAAATTCAGTGCCACAGGCAGGAGATGAGGGACAATTCCCTCCCAAACTCCCTGAGCCAGCTGAGGTGGGAGAGGATTTGTGGGTGCAGAATCCTGGTTGGGATCATCTGATCCTCCATCCAGACTTGCAGAGAGCATCACTGGTTCCTGATGGCTTTGTGTCCCTAAAAACCGGGGAGGGTGTCCTGCAGATCTGCTCATAACTGGAAAATCCCATCTCCATAACTGGAAAATCCCATCTCACAGCTTTAGGATCGCAGAGCTCACCTCTGTGGCTTTTATTAACCAGCTCCTTCCAGCGCTGGGGTCATTCCAGGAGATTTCTGTGCTGCTGGAAAGTGAAGAGTGCAGGTGGAGAGAGCTGCAGAAAGCCAGGCAGTGACTTCATCCTCTAATAACTCCTCCAGCACCGTCTCCCAGGGAACCCCGTGGAATTCAATTAGCTAATTGTGTGCCTAGCACTCGGGAAAATACAGAATGCCACGGAACTGCTAAGTGTTGTTATTTAACAGCACACATTTCGTGGTTGCAGCCCTGTAGTAGCAGCCAGAAAATCTACACTGTAATTGCCTGCTGGTGCCTGCTGCTGAATTTGCTGTGATCGGAGCAAGGCCTGGGGAATTTTTTCTCTCTGTAAAAAAGTTCATTAATTTTGGCTGCGTATCCTCCGGGTCTAATTTTTTTTTTTACCGAGCTCTCTTGAAACAGAATATTGACATGTGGTGGGTGTTTTCAAAAACAGAGTGGAAGGAGGGGGAGGAATTGAGGCAGGCAGGATTTGTGTCCCTGAAATTCACCTTGGCACGATTCCTGGTGGTCTCTGTGCCTCATGTTGGACTGAGATTGAGGGCCAAGTTTTGGGCAATTCCTGCAATTCCTCCAGTACAGGGAGAGGGATTAAAAAAAACCAGAATGGGAGGAAATGAGGGAGCTGCTGTTTGCACCCATCATTTTGATGGCAATTTCTGAAAGCCTGTGGTTATAAAGCTGTGTTTGCACAGGTGGAGGAGGCTTGGAGTCCCCTCTTAAACAGGATGGCAGAGTTATTTTCCTAATGGCTCTTTGCTCTTATTGCATTGGCAAGCTTCTATCCTGCAGAAGCTCCAGCCAGCACTGGGGATGAGGGAGAATAACTCCAGGAGGAGAAAAAGGCAGCTGGGAATGTGTTTTGTGTAGGAGGATCCTTCAGTACATGTCAGGGAGAAATCCTTGCCTCTCCACCTGAAAATCCCCCTGAGATCAGGGGTTTCCCTCATGTTGGACTGAGATTGAGGGCCAAGTTTTGGGCAATTCCTGCAATTCCTCCAATGTAGGAAGAGGGATAAAAATTTATTAATTGTCCCCTTATTGCATTGGGAATCTTCTATCCTGCAGAAGCTGCAGCCAGCACTGGGGATGAGGGAGAGCAACTCCAGGAGGCGAAGAAGTCAGCTGGGAAAGCATGTTGTGTAGGAATATCTTTCACTGCATCTCAGAGAGAAATCCTTGGGTTTCCCACCTGAAAATCCCCCTGAGATCAGGGGTTTCCCACCCTTTCTCCTGCCTGTGTTTGCCTCTTGCAGCATGGGAGGAAGGCAGGACGGGTGGGAAATCAGCTGAGAGGCGCAGGTCTGGAATAGCAAACCAGGTTTTGTTTGCAAAACGTGGGTTTGGAAATGTCAAGCACGGTGAATGAGTGTAAAAAGGAGAAAAAAAATAAAAAAAAACCCTCGACAAATAGGGTCAGAAGCTGAGCTGGCAGCTCTGGGAGTGTGGGGATGCTCTCACCCCTCTGCCCTCTGCAGCAAAGCCTGACCTTACCAAATCTCTCTTATCCCACTGCAAATGAAGTGTGTCCCCCTCGGGTGGTTTATCTCCATCTCATTGCATAGGCAGCTCACGGCTCGTTTGCTGCCTGCTCCTCTGCTGGAAAGGAATTTAATGGCCAAAAATGGGAGCTGGAGCACAGGGAGGGGACAGGGAGCAGGGTCCAGGCCGTGCCACCCCTGTGTGTCACAGAGGTGATGCTCTGTGGATGTGACAGCCACAGAAATGGGGTTTTCTACAGCTGGAAAAAGATGGATTTGGAGAGGGTTGGATGGAGAAAAGGAGACTCAGGGGCGACCTCATCACTCTCTTCAACTTCCTGAAGGGTGGCTGTGGTGAGTTGGGGGTTGGTCTTTTTCTCCAGGCGACAACAGATAGAACAAGATGACACAGTCTCAAGCTGCGCCAAGGGAGATGCAAATTAGAATTAAGAAGGAAGTATTTTACAGAAAGAGTGGTCAGATACTGGAATCATCTACCCAGTGAGGTGGTGGAGTCATCATCCCTCGAAGAGTTCAAAAAAAGACTGGATGTGGCACTTGCTGCCATGATCTAGCTGAATAGTTAGAACATGGGCTGGACTTGATGATCTTATAGGTCTCTTCCAGCCTTGAATTTCTGTGTGATTCTGTGACCTCTCAGCCCTGCCTCAGTTTCCCCACATGAACTGAGACCATTCCCTCGCCCATGAATTGCTTATTTAAAGATCAGAGCATAACAAAACCTTCAGCTCCAAAAGCTTGGAAGCGTTCCCAGGGGGGACAAAAGGCACAATAAATAATTAAACAAAACACGCTCATTTCCGCTGCCCTGGCACGAGATGAAACCTCGGATTTTGTGACAAAACATCCCATTTTCCTCCTGGGTATCCCCAAGCCAAGAGGGCAGTGGGGCAGCTGTTTGCCTGGTGCCCTGCACAATTTGCCTGGAGGCTCTGGCTGTGGGGAGAGAGGATTTTACAAAGGATTTTTACAGGGTTTAGGATCCATCAGCCATCTGCCCTGCTCGCTGGGGCTGACAGCATGCCCTGCGTGAATGGATCACCTGTCAGCAAGGCAGGGCGAGAATATCATTCAAACGAATCAATAGTTCACAGGCAATTTCACATTACCCAACACCGACGTGTCCAAAACGTGCTCCATCCTGCCTTTGGTGGCATTCCCGTGGGACTTGGCTGGGCTGGAGCAGTTTGTAAGTCCCACGTTTGGGAGATTTACAGGAATTGCTCCTGCGTGCCCAGCAAAGATAAAAAGTGGCTCAACTTGCTGGAATTTCATCCCTCAGGGAGCCCAGGGACAGCTGGATCCGTGATGGGCATCCAGCAGCTGCTGCAAGTGTCGCTCCCACCTTCTCACTCCAGCAATTAGCAGAAGAGAAATTAGTGAGGGAAGTGCCATTATTCCCTGCTAATAGGACAAGGAGGGCTGGGCTTTTCCCCAGGCTTTGTTGAGTAGCTGCTTCTGTGGATGTGGGGAGCAAAACCAAGCCCTCCACTCTAATTTTTTTTAATTTAGTTAAATGTATTTTTTAATATATTTTTTATATTTTAATGTAACTTTTAAATGTAGTTATAAAAATTTATACTAATTTTTTTTTATGTAGTTGTTTTTACACTTCTTAGCACTTGCAGAAATGCAAGAGGAGGCTCCCAACTCCAAAACTCAGAGTCAAGGCACCCTCCAACCCTTCCTAGGGCATTAGGGTGGCATCTCCTCCTTGGGACCTGGCAGCAGAAAGGAGCAGTGCAGGGCTGGGGGTTTTTAGGGTTAGGCAGAATTTGGTTCCTCCTCTTGTGGGAAAGAACTGATTTAATTTACCAGTTGAAACTTGGTGTCACCAAATTGGATGTGGTGATAGCTTCACTCAGCAGGTGAGTGATGCCCTCTTTGAAGGGTTTTGGGGGTTTTTTTAAGTGGAATTTGGCCAATAAAGCACTGGACTTGGGTGATATCTTCATTAAAAGTTCCCCTATGGGTTTGGGCTCCTTTGAACCCAAAATTGTCATTTCTGGAATGAAACAAGCCTAAATCTGGCAAGAGAACACTCTGAAATCCCAGCCTTTTGAAATAATTGGACTTTGTGGCTCCTCAGAGCCGAGGTGACCATGCAGCAGGAGCAGCTTTCTGAGTCTGTTTGGGTGTAAATGAGACAAGGAAATTTTATTAAGGATTTTATTATCATTAAAAGCCTGAGGTGAGTGGTAACCTGAATTAAATCCTTGTTAAAACCCAGGCTTTCCCTTCCAACATCTGCATGGGTTTCATATCTGGGATCTCACAGCTCCCGTTCCTTTCAAGGACACTGAGTGGATTTGAAGTTTGAAGTTTCAGTGCCTGTTTTCCCCTCTAACCCCATTTTCTGTTCTGTAGGAGTTTTCCCTCCAGCGCCTGGACACCCTGCTGGACGACAGAGTCAACATCCTGGGCTTCTCCATTTTCAACCAGTCCCACGCCTTCTTCCAAGAGTTTGTGCAGAGCCTCAACCAGTCCTGGCAGGAGAATTGTGACCACGCTCCTTTCACTGGGCCTGCAGTAAGTAAAATCCATTTCCATCCCTCAGAACGTGGGGATTCTGATGGTACCGTGGAAAAACCTCGTGGGAAGAGCTTCAGGATGGTCCTGAGCCACTCAGGGGTAGAAACTCTGGTCTCAAATAATTTTTTTAAAAGTAGTTTGAATTATTAAATAATTTAATTATTTAATCCTATTTAATCTTGTGCTAAAGAGCTCAGGGATATCCCCAGGCTGCTGTTGTACCTCGGATTAGATTTTATGAGGAGGTGCTGGCCCAGGAATGGGAAGGAAGAGCCGGAGCAGAACATTTTTATTAAGTAGGTAGGAGAGGAGTTGAGCTGTCAATCTGTGATTTGCAGAGGATGTGGAAAACAGCAAAGTGACCCTGATAGTCAGAGCTGCCCAAATAACCTTGGGGTGCAGAGCTGTGTGCTGGACTGGGAGCCCAGCTTTGAATTCCAGCCTAATTTTGATTTGGATTGCGTTTCTCTGTGGGTGCAGGGGGTGACGTAGCTCTGATTTGGTTTTTCCCTGGTGGAGTTTATCCCTGAGTGTTTAAATTCCAGGAAAGTGGCTCGTGCAGGGTGGGGACAGTGGCTGCAGATGGCCCAGGAGGGGCTGAGCTGTGCTCTGGGCTCCAGCAGCTCCCTGAGGAGGGTGCACATCAGCCCTGGAATCATTCCCCAGGGATTCTCCACCACTGGGAGAGTTTGCAAAGCAGATTTGCCACATCGCAGCTGCAGCTGTGAGAGGAGAGAGAGAGAGAGGAAAATATCATCAACTGAACCCTTTGCATGGATTTTAATGAACTCAGAGCCCCTTGACGAGCTGAGCTGCTGAAAACCTCCTTATTGTCAGCACAAAGGGAGCCCTAAGAGGCAAAATAAGGAGATTTTTGCCCTTTGTGTCCACATCCTTTGGCTTGGCTTGAGCTCCTGTGCTCAAGGACCATCCTGCTCTCCCTCCCACCCAGAGGCAGCTGCAATCAGCTCACCCTGCTCAGTCTTCATGGGATTTCCAGCAGGAAAATTCCTTTTTTGGATTGCAGGGGCTGTGGAGAGGCATTAAAAACAAATTCCCTCCTCCCAGTGCAAACAGGAGGCAGCAGGAACCAGCAGCAGGTGCGACGGGGAAATGAAAATTCTCATTTTAGGTTCTTACCCCAGGTTGTATTGAGCATCCAGCAAAACCTGCAGGTGGGAGGATGCCTGGAGGGACTGGAGTTCTTCAAGATGGGGAAAGGATTTGAGGGTAGGGAAGTTGCAAAGCAGAGGTGAAATATTCCCAAGCAGGGTTTGTTTTGTCTGTGAGGTGAATCCAGGACCTTCCCGCCTCTGCTGTTGGAAATCTGGCAGGGAGCATCTCTGTTTGCAGCCCTGGGAAGGAGTTATTTTGTGGGATAACTCATCCTAAAGAGAGAAAAGGAGTCCCAACAGCTGGAAGTGACAGGAGGGAGGTTTCCTGTGAGCTGCAGAAATCCCAGGGCGTTCTTGCTGGAGCTGAGGAAGCATCTGACAAAGGAGGAGGGAGCTGCCTGCTCCGATGGCATCCTCATTAATCACATTGCAAAGAAAAGAAATCAGAGAAAATCATTCAAATTACAGATGGCTAGATTTGGTAATTAGAATTTAGGCTAAAACAGATGTTTGTAATTAAGTGTTTATGTCATTGAATAAAATCCAGATTGCAAAGTCTATTTTCACAGGGTTTTAATGGGTTTTAATTCCCCGTGTTGGGTTTGGGGGCAAAGATACAGCTGATAATGTTTTAGGGAGGGAAGGAAAAACCCCACATGGCAAAACTCAAACCTGTTCATGTTTCAGTGGCAAGAATTGTCAGGAATTTGGGGATGGAGGGAAGTCCCCCCAAGCCCCATGGATTTTCCATGGACATCTGATTTTGCAGAAGATCACTAAACCAACCGGGCTCTGCACAAATCAGAGTGCAGGCAAGGGAGAGAATCAATTTGTTAGCAGGAAAATTGGCTTTTTGTGACACAGGGACAAAGCTGTGGTTTAAAATGAGAATATAAAAGCAGTGAGAGGTTCTTTTGGGGAAAGTTGAGCAATGCACAGGAGGGCAGGGACAGATCCCTCTGGCTGGATCTGCCTGCAGGACACTCCAAAAATCTCTTTTCACTCCTGTGCTGAAGGTTATGACCTCAAAATTTAGTGGTTTACCTCTTTTCTGTGCAAAATCAGGGTCCAGGGAAGGGATTCCTATTCCATGCCACAAGAACACGATCCTGTGTCTCTCCACACCCTCCCCAGTACTTAAATTGCTTGAAATCATCAAGGGTGATGGCAGAAATCCTGATGAATTCTCCAGAATTCAGAAGTAAAACATTCCAATCAATAATGTCAAATGCTTCACTGAGATCTGCAAGTCTGTTTCTCACCATCTAATAAGGGATTAACTGCTCAGGGAAAATGGAAATGGAAACCCAGCAGGAGGAAATTAAAAATGCTGGGCCAGTATTCAGATTTGGTAGGAAATGGGGGAAATTTTGGGGTTGTGAGGGTGTGTTTGGTCTCATAACAGTTTCATTTGTCCAGCTGATGTTAATATGGTTCCTGATTCAGGAGAGGAATTGCAAATTGGGTGTGAGATCCTGCAACCTGAACAGGATTAAATTCATAATTAAAATGAAGTGCATGGAAAGAGCTTCACGGAGCAGGGGCCGAGGACAGGGCAGGCTGGAGAAGCTTAGTTAGGAAAAGAATTTGTATTAAAGGCATAAAAGAAGGAGAGAAGAATTTATCAGCTTCTTTAAGAACCTCTGGAAAAGGTTTTCCAGGAGGGGAACGTTTGGGTCAGCCTCAGCAAGTTGGAGGAGTGAAAGTTCACTGGTGTTGTCAGAGCTGGTGTTTGGGGTTTTGATGGAATCCTGCCTTTTAATTTTTGTAGGTTTTGAGGGTTTTGTGCTGCTTTTTAGGTGTCTAACCCCACACCAGTGTGATCAGTGAGGTCTAAGCAAGACCAAGCAGGGTTAAATCAAAATTAGCAACAGAGTGGAAGGCCAAGGATTGTTGGGATCACTGAACTGGGTGAGATTGACCCTGCAGCAGTGAATAAACCTGGTCAGGCCCTGGGAGGAGCAGAGGATGCAGGGCTGGAAGTCACAGCCAGGCTGGAGACTGAGCCCTGTGCCAGGAGCTGGGATGGGAAGAGGATGCTCTTGGAAGCATCCATGGGGAAAATGCAGCCTTGATAGTAATGAGCTGCAACGGCTTAATTCCAGCAGTCAGGAGGTGACAGTAATTAAAAGTGAAATCTCAGCCGCAACAGTGAGCACGAGGGAGGAAAATAGCTGATTGTTAATGAGCCCAAAGCCATGGAAACTGCTGTGCATGAGTGGGAAATGGGGGTTGTGAGGTTGGTGGGCAAAGAAACCCGGACAAAGCAGCCAAAGCCAAGGTGAGCAGGAGAGGGGATGGGCTCTGGCACTCTGGACATGCTCTCAGCAGTGCTGCTCCAGGTTGTGGAGAGGGATGCATGATCTGTGTGGGGTCTGAAAGGCAGGATTTGGCTGCTGGACAAGCAGGTCTAGCAATTTCTCGTGGGTCTGCCTGTCATAGAAGTGGTCAGAGAAGGCTGCCCATGATGGCTAAAGAAGCACAGTTGAGTTCCCTTCTGTGGGAGCAGCCATCAGATCTCAGGAGAAATTCCCCATGACAATTCCTGCTTCTCTCAGGAGCAATTCCCCCTGGAAATTCCTGCTCTCTCAGGAGCATTCCCTCTGGCCAGCAGACTGATCAGAGCCACCAAAACACTAAGAAACCTCCCTTGATTCGGAAAGGAAAGCTGTAGAAACTAAGACAGGAAGGGCTTGGAAGCAACAAGGACAAGCAGAGATAGAGAGATGACAGTGATGGATGAAATGAACCCACACAAAGGGCACCCCAGGTGACCCCAAGTCACTATAGGACATGAAATAAATAAATAAACACACTATATTAATTCCCTCACCCAGTGATTGCTTATTTAAAGATCAGAGCATAACAAAACCTTCAACTTCAAAAGCTTGGAAGTGTTTTCAGGGGACAAAAAGCACAAAAAAATAAATAAACACACTAATTTATAGTACGATAATATAGTACAAAAATAGCACTACATGGACACACAGCTCTCTCAAGGTAAAAAGAGAATTTTTAATTTCTGACTCCAACATTTATAGACTTTCCAAAAGTGACAGTGGACTGGAGGGTGACAGTGCCACCTCTGCAATGACACTGGACAAACCAACAGTCCATCAAATTTCTCCTCCCTCCATAAACAATATAAGTAATTTACATAAAGTTATTACAAAAAGATATAATAAATATATGATATATATATATTCACAAAAGTTGTTACATAAAAGATATGTTATTTACAGTGAGTTATTTACATAACGTGCGCGAGAAAGTTCGTTACAAGAATTTAAACAACAGAAGGCTTGGAAAAACTTAATAGAACCAGAGTGACAACCCCAGGCTGTGCACAGAACACTCTCCAGCTCCGAGGAGCAGCACGATGGGGGATTTTTGTGCTCCAATGTGATTTTTCCTGGTTTTTCCCCCGCAGCTGTCCTCAGCACTGCTGTTCGACGCTGTGTACGCGGTGGTGACGGCCAAGGAGCAGCAGGATGGGGGATTTTTGTGCTCAAATATGATTTTTCCCTGTGTTTCACCTGCAGCTGTCCTCGGCGGTGGTGACGGCCAAGGAGCAGCAGGATGGGGGATTTTTGTGCTCCAATCTGATTTTTCCTGGTTTTTCCCCCACAGCTGTCCTCGGCGCTGCTGTTCGACGCCGTGTACGCGGTGGTGACGGCGGTGCAGGAGCTGAACCGCAGCCAGGAGATCGGCGTCAAGCCCCTGTCCTGCGGCTCTGCGCAGATCTGGCAGCACGGCACCAGCCTCATGAACTACCTGAGAATGGTGAGAGGGGGCTGAGGGCTGCTCCGGGCTGCCACAGGGCTCTTTGGAGGCGCTGGAAAGTGAAATCTGAGCGTTTGGGTTGTCACCTGTGACCGTGTTCACAGGGGTCCGAGGATGAGGGAAGAGACGAGGATCTGACTCCACGTTTCAGAAGGCTTGATTTATTATTTTATGATGTATATTACATTAAAACTGTACTAAAAGAATAGAAGAAAGGATTTCATCAGAAGGCTGGCTAAGAATAGCAAAAGAAAAAATTAATAACAAAGGCTTGTTGCTCGGACTCTCTGTCCAAGTCAGCTGGACTTTTGATTGGCCATTAATTAGAAACAACCACATGAGACCAATCACAGATGCACCTGTTGCATTCCACAGCAGCAGATGATCATTGTTTACATTTTGTTCCTGAGGCCTTTCAACTTCTCAGGAGAAAAAATCCTAAGGAAAGGATTTTCCATAAAAGATGTCCGCGACAGTGACCGGCCTTGGAAGGACATGAAACTCTCCCTTTTTCAGGCTTTGCTGCAGAAAAGCTGGAATTCAATTGTTTGGTTTTGTTTTACAGTATGAATGTTTCTAAGTGATTTGAGCTCTGACTTGAGCTGATACGAGATCATGCAGTACAATTGCTCAGAGCTCAAGTGCATGATATAAGTTCCCCTATGGGTTTGGGCTCCTTTGAACCCAAAATTGTCATTTCTGGAATGAAACAAGCCTAAATCTGGCACGAGAACACTGTGAAATCCCAGCCTTCTGAAGTAGTTGGAGTTTGTGGCTCCTCAGAGCCGAGGTGACCATGCAGCAGGAGCAGGTTTCTGAGTCTGGGTGTAAATGAGACAAGGAGATTTTATAAAGATGCCTGCAGTGGGGTGGGGCAGCCTCGCTGGGCGCTGTAACTGAGTCTCTCTTGGACAGGTAGAATTGGAAGGTCTCACCGGCCACATCGAATTCAACAGCAAAGGCCAACGCTCCAACTACGCCCTGAAAATCCTGCAGCACACCCGGGGTGGCTTCAGGCAGGTGAGAGCAGCTGGGGAGGGCTGGGAGGTGTCCTGGGTGTCCTCAGGGGGGACCAAAAGGGGCTCTGGACCCCTGTGGGATTTTCTGGGGTCCCCCATGGCAGGAAGGAATGAATCTGACTCCACGTTCTTAGAAAGCTGATGTTTATATTATATTATATTGTATTGTATTGTATCGTATCGTATCATATCTATTATATATTGTACTGTACTATATTACATTATATTACATTATACTATATTACATTATATTACATTATACTACATTATACTGTATTATACTATACTATATTATGCTATATTATTCTATATTATATTATACTAAAACAATACTAAAGAATACAGAAAGGATACAGACAGAAGGCTAAAAAGATAATAATGAATCTTGTGACTCTCTGCAGAGTCCAACACGGCTGGACAGTGATTGGTCATTAAGTAAAAAACAATTCACATGAAATTAATCAAATAATGACAGTTGGTAAACAATGTCCAGTCACATTCCAAAGCAGCAAAACACAGGAGAAGCAAATGAGATAATTATTGTTTTCATGTCCAAACCACATTCCAAAGCAGCAAGACACAGGAGAAGCAAATGAGATAATTATTGCTTTCATTTTTTCTGAGGCTTCACAGCTTCCCAGGAGAAGAAATCACAGTGAAGGGATTTTTCAGAAAATATGATGGTGACAGACCCCCCTTGTTTGCACCATGGGGTGCTTGGGGTGTCAGCTGAGCTCTGGCAAACTCAACGTGTTTGATTTTATCAGGAATGTGCCTCAGGATCCATCAGGGAATGGAAGGGGTGATGGCAGAGCCAATCTCTGCCCTGTCCAGGTGTTAATTCAGGGCAGGGAGTCTGTGCCAGGTGCAAGCTCATACCCACACTCCTTTAGTTCTTAAGCTTGTGGCTTAAAAATTATTTGGATGGGGGGAAAATTGGAGGATTTTCTATGAAATAGGGAAAAAATGAATATTTTTGTGAATATTTTCAAACTGTTTCTGTGAGGGAAAGCAAATGGGGCAGACCCATGTGAGGAGCTCCCCATCATCTCTCCCCCGTGAGGGGAAGTTCAAGCTCATTTCACTCCTGGTTTCTGGCTCCTCTCTAATAGGTTTGCTCAGCTCAGACTCATTTACTTTTTGTCTCGGTGCTTGTAGGTTCTTCACAGCTTTCCTCTGCCCACAGAACACCGAGCAGATTTCATTAGAATCATTAATTTGAGTGGTATTTCCTCATCTCACACTTTCTGCTCGAGCCATATTTTCTGGTTTGAGCTGAAGTTGAGGGTATCAGACTGATGAGATTGCACGACACAAATCCAAGGAATTTGCTGGTAAATCCAAACATTATTCAGGAAAAAAAAAAAAAAAAAGGAAATAAAAAGTGGTTTCATCTGTCTTGTTTCCCTGCTGACAGCTCCACTGCTGCCCTTTTCTCAGAGATTGCCACTTCTAGATGCTGGCAGAGAACAAAAGCTATTGTACCCTACCCTCACCAGCAGAGCATTTTGGCACCAGGATCCCTCTCCTGGCCTGGCAGAAGTGAATTTCAGCCTTGGCAAGGATGTTACCTGCCAGTTCTTACCTGTCAAGTGACAGCTTGGCTTTGATGCTGCCTTTCTCTGAGCGAGCAGGGGGGATCACGATGGCGTTTTCCCCACAGAGATCTCTCACAGCATCAATGCCCTTTTAATCCTCTCCCAAAGCCATCACCCTCTGAACAGAAGTGACAGATCCAAGCCCATCTGCATTAACAGGAGCACAAATTCAGCTGGATTCAGGGAGGAAAGGCTGCAAAGCTCCCTGTGACAGCTTTGGTTTGGATGTGTTGGAGTGTGGCACGTCAAACTCACAGGTCCTTTTGGAGCAGAGCTTCTCCCAGAGCTCTGTGGGGAGCTGTGACTGCAGCCTGATCTGCCCTGAGAATGAAATCTCATCTCCTCCCCACAAACCTGCTGTGACAGGAGAAAACCTTTGCTGACCTGTTGTAACAGCTCGGTGAAAAAGGAGCTCTGTGTGTGTGACATGGCCAGGAAAGCTGCTCTGGGATCAAGATTTCCAAATTTCCCCATCAGGCTGCAGGGATGAAGCACTTCCAGCCACAGGGAGAAAGTGCTGGAAGGACAGGGCAGACCCTGTAATAATATATATTATATTATATTATATTATATTATATTATATTATATTATATTATATTATATTATATTATATTATATTATATTATATTATATTATATTATATTATATTATATTATATTATATTATATTATATTATTCTAGAATGCTAAACTTAAAATGTACTAAAGAATAGAGGTGTCCTGGGCTCAGGGAGTTGCTCTGGGGACAAAAAGGGCCTCTGGACCCCTGTGGTATTTTCTGGGGTCCCCTCCTCCTTGGGGGAGGCTGCAAACCCTGCCCTGTCACAAACCCACCAGGAAAGAGCTGATTTTCATAAAACTCAGCTTTTCTGCCTTCTCTCCCTTTCTCAGGGAGCTTTTCTGATCCACAGCAGTGCCCAGAGGGGGTTCAGGGTCCTTCCCAGCCTAAAGGAGTTTGTTGAGATGTGTTTAACTGTGAAGAGCCTCCCAACCTGCCTCCCCTCCACGTTCCTGCAAAGAGAACCCAAAGGCAGCTCTGCTGTGCCATAAATGGTTATTTTCTTGTTGCCAGCCTGGCTTCTTTTAATGAAAAAGACTAAATAAATCATTAGAAATATTTTAATTAAAGGAGCAGGGTAAAGAACAGGCATTCACATCCTGGAGACAATCTTGCTCCCCAGGGTTGTATTAACTGATTTGTTTGAAACACTTCTGTTCCCTGCTTAGTTTTAACCAAGCTCATTTTAGCTCTGCCCATTCCTCTCTTCCTCCCTTTCCCTCTTTCCTTTTCCTCCTCTCTCTCCTTCCACCCAGTGAAGCCACAGGGACTTCCAGCTCATCAGCTTTGATGGAGAATACACCAAATTTTGAGGCTGATCCAGCCAGGAAGCAAATTAAGAGACACTTAGATTCTCCAACTCGCTGCTGCTTTTGGGCACGGAGAGGCAGGGCTTTTTGACATCCAATTTTTAATTCGTTTATGTAACGCACCAAACGCTTCTTTTCCTGATTTAGCTTAACCAGAGGAATTTTTTCCACAGCCATATGAGAGCTGCTCTGTCTGCTCACAGGATGCTCGATAAAGCACAGGCTCATTAATGTGCTGGTGATCTATAGATCTGACAAGGGCTGCCTTTGGTAAATGTCATCTTTTTATTTTTTATATATATATATTTTTCCCCCCCTTTCTTTGCCCCTCTGAAAAACACTGCAGAGTTGCAGCAGAGTGATTTGCTGTAAATCACGAGCTGAGGTTTGGGAACTTCGTGGAGGGAAGGGAGTGAGGAGTGGCTGTGATTCAGGGGTGGGAAAGGGGAATCTGCAGAGCCTGACCCCATCCTAAGTGAGGCTGCTCAGTCTCCATTTAACCACAGGCCCTGCTGGTGCCCTGAGACAGAGCAGTGCAAGGGCTGGGGCTGTTAATTGGGATGTTGATGAGATACAGATGAGTTCCCCACCAATAGCTCTGGGACCCTTCTCAGTCCCTGCCACATCAAAGCTTTTTAATTTGGCAGCAGCTCATCAGCCTCGGTGGGGCCGGTTCCTCTTTAGCTGCTGCCCCCAGGAACAGCCCAGGGACAGGTTCTGGGATAGCCCAGGGACAGGCTCTGGATGATTTCTGTCCCCAGGGACAGGTTCTGGATGGTTTCTGCACCCAGGGACAGGTTCTGGATGGTTTCTGTCCCCAGGGACAGGTTCTGGATGGTTTCTGCCCCCAGGGACAGGTTCTGGATGGGTTCTGGATGGTTTCTGCCCCCAGGGACAGGTTCTGGATGGGTTCTGTCCCCAGGGACAGGTTCTGGATGGTTTCTGCCCCCAGGACCTGACAAACCCAGTGTGTGCCACTGCAGCCCTGCCTGGGCAGTGCCTGGTGTCAACCATGGGGTCCAGAGGGGACATCTGGTGGATGCTGGTGGGGTAAGGTGTGTGTATCTCGTGGTTCTTTGGTTTGATAGTTGATGCTTTCAGTGCTAATTTCAGTGCAGGAGCTTTTGCCTGGCATCAGCAGTGTCCCTCAGGAATCCAACCCCACGGCAGTGTCCTCGGAGGGAATTCCTTCATTTCTTTGTTTTATTCCCTTTTTCCCCTCCTCACTCACGCCCAGATTCCCTCTCCTTGGGGCACCTTGGTTGCACTCCCCCCTGCTCCTGGGGACACTGAGGGAGGATTTGGTGGCTGCAAGCTCTAGAACATCACTCGTAATCAGAGCCAACCAGGTCCCTGGTGCTGTCTGCTGCTCCAAGATCTGGATTCAGGGCTGGCTCTGCCTTGATTTGAAGCTGGGAGTGGGGATGGTAAATACCTCTGAAGCTCGTGGAGAAGTCTTGCTTTGTGCCTACAGAAAAACAAGCAGATTTCATTAAAATCGCTGCTTTGAGAGGTGTTTCATCACCTCACACCACGAGGAGCCTCAAAGCCTCTGCTCACAGGGTGGAAGGAGAGAGCCAGGGATGCTCCATGGGGGATTTTCTACAGGAATGAGAAATCTTCCTGTGCCACCAACCCAAATAACACCTTTGGAGCAGCTAAACTGGGGCACTCGGCTGCCTGTGGGGATGGAGCAGTGGCACTTCCCCGCTCCTTCCAGGCTGAGGCTTTCTGGGCTGTTTCACACTCTGAGTTTCACAGTTTGTGTTTGCCTCGAGGTGCCTGTGGGTGCTTGGGGCAGGGCTGGATCTCCTTGGGGTGCTGGGAGGTGCAGAGGTGATGCCCTGGGGTTCTCACATCCCTGAGGACATGGAGGGGACATTCTCCACCTAATCCCTCTCACAAAATCCCTCTCTCCAAGGTGTTGATCTACACCTGGGTGTGCTGCCCTCATTGCTCTGCTAGGACAGGGATCCCTCCAGCTCCTGTGATCATTAGGAACCCCTCCCCTGCTCTGTCAGCCTGTTTATTTCTGGCTGCTTTGTATGTATTTATTTTTGTGCCAACGCCATCGTTTCAGCTTCAAAAAGCTGTTCTACCTCTTTGCTACAGACCTCCTCCACCTGCAGTATTTATAAATCACCAATCACATCCTCTTCTTTAAAACCCTGAGTCCTAAAACCCCTGAAGTCCTTGTCCAGAGCCTTAACAACATGATGGTCTCACCCTTGTCTGTGTGGAGCATTGAATTGTTTTCTAAAAAAACTTAGCAGATGGATATATTTTCTATTTTCCAGAGGCTCTTTATATGTAGACAGAGATGATTAAAATCACCTTGACATCCATCTTGCAGGAGAGGGACGAGAGGGGCCCTGGCACCCTCTGGCACTGCAGGAACAGCAGCAGGAGGAGCTTTGTGAGCCCCTGAGGGGCACAGGGGTGAGCTGGGGACAGCCAGGAGTGGGAGAAAATGCCCAAAATGTGGGGATTTGTGGCCTTGGTGCCTTGAAAAGCAAGGTCAAAGCCACAGCTCTGTCAGGAGAAGAGGCAATTAGTCTCAGCACATGCCAGCAGGGGAGGGACAAATTGGAGAACAGCGAGGGCTGTTAAAATTAAAGTTAATCTGTCACTAATCTGTGGCTGAGAAATCCGGGAGGGAAGAAGGATGAGGCAATGTTTGTGAGGGATGGCTGGCTGCAGAGGGGCTGCTGCTCAGAAATCAGAGCAGAGCTGGGGAATTGAGCAGGGATTCATCCTGCCTGGACTCAGAGCCTGTGCAGGACACTGGAAGCTGTGCTCCAGGGGAAATGGGTGGGAAATCTCCCACTTTGGGGCTGTTGTTCCTGCACTAGGAATGGTCACAGACAGAGCTGCCAGAGCTCCAGGAAGGTTTGGACAATGCTCTCAGGCACAGGGAGGGATTGCTGGGGTAAGGCTTGATTTAATATTTTATGATATATATTATATTAAAACTATACTAAAAGAAGAGAAGAAAGGATTTCATCAGAAGGCTGGCTAAGAATAGAATAGCAAAGAATGATAACAAAGGTTTGTGGCTTGGGCTCTCTGTCCGAACCAGCTGTCTGTGATTGGCCATTAATTAGAAACAACCAACATGAGACCAATCCCAGATGCACCTGTTGCATTCCACAGCAGCAGATAATCATTGTTTACATTTTGTTCCTGAGGCCTCCCAGCTTCTCAGGAGGAAAAATCCTAAGGAAAGGATTTTCCATAAAAGATGTCTGCGACAGGGGTTCAGAGGGAGCTGCCCTCCTCATCCCCCCCTGTATCCATGAGGAAAAGCAGAAGCTCCTTTAAGGACAATGAGAGAGCAGGAGTTTAATTTGCACGTTCTGAACGAGCTGCTGGAGGTGCTGATGTCCCTGCCCGGAGCTCTGAGGGAAGGAGATTAGGCTCTTGAAGTTAAAATTAGGTTTTGTGGAATATTCCTCCCCTCCCCTGGCTGAAGGCAGCTGTGTCACAGCTGAGTCACGATGTCCTCCCGAGCCTGGGGGACTGGTTCTGCCATCCACGCTGGGAATTTGGGTTTGCTGCAGCCACAGCAGTGCTTGGGTGGGTAAATTTGGGTAGGATGGGCCTGAATGAAAGGATTTGGGTGTGAGGAGTCGGAGCGAAAGGATCCCATCCACGCTGGGAATTTGGGTTTGCTGCAGCCTCACCGATGCTTGGGTGGGTAAATTTGGGTGTGATGAGCCTGAATGAAAGGATTTGGAAGTGCTTAATCATGGTAGAGGAGTTGTGGAGCAGCACCACTGAGAAAGTGGCTTTGTCCCACCCAGGAGAGCTCCCAGCTTTGGAGGGACAAGCTCACAAATTGGGGGTTTCTGGCTAAGATGGACCCATTTGGTGGCATCTGGGGACAACACACAAGGCTGCCCAGCTCCCAGCTCTGCAGGGAGGGCACGAGGGAAAGCAGCACAGGGCCAGGGTGGTGGCCCTGTGTGCACAGAGGGTTAATCTCTCTGCTGACCCATTGTGGGGTTGTGAAGCTAATGGAGCATCCCTAACCAGGCCAGCTGCAGGGCTGTTGTCACTCAGCAGAGCCATATGGGCAGTGCCTCGCCCTATAAATCCCCTTATTGTGCTGTTTGTCTCTGCAGATTGGCCACTGGCACGTCTCTGAAGGGCTCAGCATGGACAACAGGATCTTCTCCTCCAACATTTCCGACAGCCTCTTCAACACCACCCTGATTGTCACCACCATCCTGGTAAGGGAGGGGGGCACCTGCAGTCCCCCCACGGGCCCAGCCCTCAGGTGTGGTGGTGTCCACAGGGGTCTGAGGGTGAGGGGAGAGACGAGGATCTGACTCCACGTTTCAGAAGGCTTGATTTATTATTTTATTATATATATTATATTAAAACTATACTAAAAGAATAGAAGAAATTATTTCATCAGAAGGCTGGCTAAGAATAGAAAAAGAAAAAATGATAACAAAGGTTTTTGGCTTGGACTCTCTGTCCGAGCCAGCTGACTGTGATTGGCCATTAATTAGAAACAACCACATGAGACCAATCCCAGATGTACCTGTTGCATTCCACAGCAGCAGATAACCATTGTTTGCATTTTGTTCCTGAGGCCTCCCAGCTTCTCAGGAGGAAAAATCCTAAGGAAAAGGATTTTCCATAAAAGATGTCTGCGACACTCAGGGGTGGGCTCAGCTGAATCCTATCCCTGCCCCTCAGCCCTGCACTGGGCTGATTTCACACTCCAAGTCTCCAGTTGCAGCCTGGGGCACAATTCCTGCCTGTGGAATTCAGCTCAGGTCAATGCTCCCTATGGAAATGGCATTGGGTTCGGAGGGTTCATATTTGATGGGTTCAGAGGGGGCTGGGGTGGGAACAGGCTGCCAGTTTGCACCCAGCTCAGGATGGGGATCTTGTCTGGTGTGCAGCTGTGAGTTGGAAGGGACAGTGGTCCCTTCTACCCATAAAATATAAAAATATTACCCATATTTTATAAAAATTACAAAAATTGGCCAAGATGGGCAGAATTTTTATGAAAACCTGGCATGTACAGGCACCACTCTCTATGTTCAACACCTTCCCTTCCAGGAGCTGCCTGTCCAGTGATTTTTCTTGCTCCTTTTTTAAAGACGTCCAAACTCCTGCCTGTCTCCTCACAAAGTTTGTTGGAAAGAGGACAGGCTGGAGAAGTGGCTCTGTGCCAGGACAGATTGAAGTCTGGATGTCCTGCCATGACTCACTGGGCTGCTCTTGCCCTTCTCAGCTGGAAACAGCCCCAAAATCATCATCCCTCAGCTCTGCCTAGTGTCCTAAACCAGGATAAATCTGCACCTCTACACAGCAGGGGCCAGGGAGCACCAGTGTGGAGACATGAGCTCCCAGTCTTTCCTCATCCAGTTTGAGAGGGATCCATTGTGCTGGGATGTGCTTTTGGGGGTTAGAACTGGGTGTTTTCTAAGGTTTGGGGTTAGAACTAAAAGTTTTCTAAGGTTTGGGGTTAGAACTGGATGTTTTCTAAGGTTTGGGGTTAGAACTAAAAGTTTTCTGAGGTTTGGGGTTAGAACTAGACATTTTTTAAGCTTTGGGGTTAGAACTAAACATTTTCTAAGGTTTGGGGTTAGAACTGGATGCTTTCTAATATTTAGGGTTAGAACCAGACATTTTCTAAGCTTTGGAGTTAGAACTGGATGTTTTCTAAGCTTTGAGGTTAGAACTAAACGTTTTCTAAAAGTTTGGAGTTAGAACTGGATGTTTTCTAATGTTTGAGGTTAGAACCAGACATTTTCTAATATTTGGGGTTAGAGCTAAATGTTTTCTAATATTTGGGGTTAGAACCAGACGTTTTCTAATGTTTGGGGTTAGAACTAGACATTTTCCATCTTTGGGGTTAGAACCAGCCATTTTCTAAGGTTTCTCCCAACCCCACCCCGTGAGCTCTGCCCTCCCTGCTCGGTGCTGGCGGGACGCCTCGGCTAAGATGGGAATGACAGCTGCCCAGTTTCACTGCAGGAAAACCCTTACTTAATGCTGAAGTGGAACCACCAGGAGCTGGAAGGCAACGACCGCTACGAGGGTTTCTGCGTGGACATGCTGAAGGAGCTGGCCGAGATCCTGCGCTTCAACTACAAAATCCACCTGGTGGGCGACGGCGTCTACGGCGTCCCCGAGGCCAACGGCACCTGGACGGGGATGGTTGGGGAGCTCATAGCCAGGGTGAGTGGATTAATTGTTAATTAAAACTCTGCTCTGATGGGCTTTGACGCTGTAAAGCCTTTGTGTTTTGTGGTGATGAGGATGGGTTGGGTTTTTCCTGCGCTTCAACCACAAAATCTGCCTGGTGGGCGACGGCGTCTACGGCGTCCCCAAGGCCAATGGAACCTGGACAGGGATGGTTGGGGAGCTCATAGCCAGTGTGAGTGGATTAATTGTTCATTAAAATTCTGCTCTGATGGGCTTTGGTGCTGCAAAGCTGCCGTGCTTTGCTATGATGAGGATGGGTTGGGTTTTTCCTGCACTTCAACTACAAAATCCACCTGGTGGGCAACGGCGTCTACGGCATCCCCGAGGCCAATGGAATCTGGACAGGGATGGTTGGGGAGCTCATAGCCAGGGTGAGTGGATTAATTGTTCTTTAAAACTCTGCTCTGATGGCCTTTGGTGCTACAAAGTCACCGTGTTTTGTAGTGATGAGGATGGGTTGGGTTTTCGTCCGTTTTGGGAAGGTTGGAGCAGAGGGTTTGTGTGGCATTCACACAATGGATCCCTGGATTTCCACATCCGGTTTTTTCTCCTGGGAAGCTGAGAAGCCTCAGGGAAAAATGAACACGATAATTGTGGTGGTGTTTTGAGGGTCACCAGGATGAGGGAAGAGATGAGAATCTTGACTCCATGTTTCAGAAGGCTGATTTGTTATTTTATGATAAATATGATATTAAAAATGCTACACAAAAACTATACGAAAAGAAAGATCCCTGGATTTCCACATCCCTGGTTTTTTTTTATCCTGGGAAGCTGAGAAGCCTCAGAAGAAAAAAAAAATAAAAGAATCCATCCCTGGATTTTTCTCCTGGGAAGCTGAGAAGCCTCAGGGAAAAATGAAAGCAATAATTGTGGTGGTGTTTGAGGGTCCCCAGGATGAGGGAAGAGATGAGAATCTCAACTCCATCTGATTTATTATTTTATGATATATATTATATTAAAAATTCTACACTAAAACTATACTAAAAGAAAGAGAAAGGAGACATCAGAAGGCTGGCAAAGTATGAATAATAAAAACCTGTGACTACTTAGAGCCTCGACACAGCTGGACCGTGATTTTCCAGTTCTTCCAAGTGATACTCATTTTCCAGATCTTTCCTCCCTGGAAAATGAGCATCACTTCACTCTGTGGTTTATTGGGCACAGTGAATTTGGTTGGGAGCTGGGGATTGAAGTTGAGGATGGAAGGATTGAAGCTGGGGATGGAAGTTTGAGGGTTTTGGAGGTCTTTTCCATGGTTCTGTGGTCTTTAAGGATCCAGGATCCCTAGAAATGCCCACTGGCACCTCCTGCTTCTTCCCCACACGATGCAGGGCGATGCTCATCCGGCTTCAGGAGTTTCAGCTGAGCGTTTGAGGTCAGCTGGGACAGCTCTTTGTCTGCAAGAGGGAGGGGTTTTGTGTTTTGTGAGGGTCACAGACAGGGCACTGAGCAGCCTGGAGACTCCCCTGAGCTCCCCCTGTCCCTGGGGTCACCCATCCCTGAGCAGTCACTCTCGGTGCCAGCTGAGATCCCACCTCCATCTGCTCCTCTCCAAGAGCTTCTGTGAGGCTGTTTGCAAATGCTCCAGGCTATTGGCACCGTTTTTATCCATTTTTGTGTCTCTCTGTGTGTGTGTACACACACAATTACACTCCTGCAACATTCCTTTGGGGAAAAGGAAGGAGCTGAGACCTCAAAAGAAAGGAACAGCCAGCAAACTTTTGGCCTCCTAACCTTGTCAGTGGCTCTTCATTAAATGGGACCTTCTGGAAGGTTGTTTTTCTCCAGTGATGAGCATTTTAGCTTTATCTTCACACAGAAACCGTTTGTTTCTTCTGCAGCTCAAGCAGGGTTTATTTAAGAAAGTTTTTTACTTCTTCTGCCGGGCAGAGCTGTCAGAGCCTGTGAGGCTGGATCACAAATTGGGGAAGAGAAACAGCTTTGTCTCTTGTTATCCCTATATCCCTGAGAGTTCTTATGATGGTTTCAGAAAGTTTTTGATCAATTTATTCAGGGCTGCCTGGGATGTTGGTTTTTGAGGGCATTTCACTGCCCAAGGGGCTTCTGTCCATCCTTGACAGTCAGTCCCCAAGGAAGTTCATCCTTGTTCACCCCTGTCCCATGACATCCAGCAGATCCTGTGTTGGGTGCACATATTCCTCTTTCAGTGGATTTATATACTATATAAATTATATATTTATATTTATATGTTTATATTTTATTATATGTTTTTATATTTAATTATTATATATTATATATTATATATAATATTATATAAATATTTATATATTTATATATTTATATTCTATTTAATTTTATATATATATATATTTCTAATTTTATTCTGCCCCTTTAGGACACAAAGGGAATCAGCTGGGGCACAAACCTCTCACAAAAGTCCCCAGTCCTTCCCAAAAATGAAAGCTCTGCCTGTGTCCAGCACAGTGTCACTGTAGGAAAATAATTTCGCCTTGATCCTGATCAGCCATCAGAAAATAAGGTTTGACTCACACTCACTTAATGTGCAGGACCAAAAGGTCACAGAATTATCCAGCCTCCCCTGTAATCCCTCTGTGGCACGGAATCTCCTCAGAGCAACTCTGGGCTATTGAGGGGAAAATGTTTCATTTTATTGCTTCTGAATTAACCAGTTATTGATTTATTCTTAAGCCCTGGGAATTCCATCACAGCTAATTGTGCACCCTGGTATGATTGAGCAGGATGCTGGACAAACATGAATCTGCTGTTGACTCAAATTCAGCAGTACAAATCTTGTGAGCAGGTCAATAAAACAGGTTGGGAGGTGAGGAAGAGGGGATGGGATGGCTTGGGAGTGCTGCACAATTTGTGATCTGTGACCGTGTTCACAGGGGTCTGAGGATGAGGCGAGAGACGAGGATCTGACTCCATGTTTCAGAAGGCTTGATTAATTATTTTATTATATGTAGTACATTAAAACTATACTAAAAGAATAGAAGAAAGGATTTCATCAGAAGGCAGGCTAAGAATAGAAAAAGAAAGAATGATAACAAAGGTTTGTGGCTTGGCTCTCTGTCCAACCCAGCTGACTGTGATTGGCCATTAATTAGAAACAACCACATGAGACCAATCCCAGATGCACCTGTTGCATTCCACAGCAGCAGATAACCATTGTTTGCATTGTGTTCCTGAGGCTCCAGCTTCTCAGGAGGGAAAATCCTAAGGAAAGGATTTTCCATAAAAGATGTCTGCGACAGTGATCAGCTCACAAAACAGGTTGGGGGGTGAGGAAGAGGGGACAGGGATGGCTTGGGGATCCTGCACAGTTTGTGATCACCTCATGGAGGTTTGGCATGGGAGAAATCACCTGGAAGGACTCAGAATCACAGAATGGGGTGGTTTAGTTTCAACCTCCTTTACTCCTTCTACTACCCCAGGTTGCTCCAAGCCTTATCCAGCCTTGGACATCCCCAGGGATGTCTCAGCCTCAGCTCCTCTGGGAATTCCATCCAGCCCTCATCAAGAATTCCTTCCCAAAATCTCTTTCAGTTCAAAGCCCTCTTGTCCTGTCACTCTAGTTCCAGATGAGGAGTTCCCAAGCCCATCCTGCAGTGAGAGATGTCACAAATGCAGAAAATCCTGGGCTAATTTGTCCCTTCTGAGCAGGCAGGGCAGGGAGATTGAGCACCCAGCTCATTCCTGAGTGAGCAGGGCACTAAAGCCACTCTGCCTGTCAGCCTTGCTGGCTCTGGCACAGACAAACAAACAAGGGGGAACAGCAAATCTTCTCATCTCCTCCTCTCTGGCATCAGAGACTTAAAGGGCATTTGGGCTGGAAGAATTACATCCTGCTCGTGGCTGCTGCAGTGCAGCTCTGGCTCAGAGTCCCTGGTGCTGTCTGCTCTTCCCCTGCTCTCCCTCCCCAGCACATCCTCGAGCTGAAATGAATTCCTGGCTGGCACAAGCCAAGGAATGCATTTTCACAGCCTCAGCCTTGTCCCACCATGCCTGGCTCGAATCTGGCCAGGATCAGAGGGGATCAAAGCCCTTTTTAAAGTGAGGGACATGGAGTTGTCCATCTTGTCCAGCCTCAGGAGCAGCCATACCAAGAACTGGGAAATCCCTTAAAGCTTTGGGGTGCTGGTTTTCCTTCCTGGTGGCCAGGCACTGCTTTCCCTTCAGTCCCAGGATGAGGGAAGAGACGAGAATGTTGACTCCATGTTTGAGAAGGCTGATTTATTATTTTATTATATATATTATATTAAAACTATACTAAAAGAATAGAAGAAATTATTTCATCAGAAGGCTGGCTGAGAATAGAAAAGGAATGATAACAGAGGCTTGTGACTGACTGAGACAGTCTGGACAGCTGGGCTGTGATTGGCCATTAATTAGAACAACCACATGAGACAATCCCAGATGCACCTGTTGCATTCCACAGCAGCAGATAACCATTGTTTACATCTTGTTCCTGAGGCTTCTCAGCTTCTCAGGAGGAAAAATCCTAAGGAAAGATTTTTCAGAAAATGTCATGGCTACACCAGCCCTGAGCTCCCAGAGCTGTCCTGGCTTTGACACATCCCCATCCCCGAGCCTCACTCTCTGCAGTGTCCCCACAGCCTGGCACAGGGTTGGGGTCTCTGTGGGGGCCTCATCTGGGCTCTTTCCCCAGCTGCTTCCTGCCGTCCCATGCCGTGGGAGGCTTCTCTGGGCTCTCTTGGGGCTGGGGCTGACGTCAGGGCCCGTCCATCCCGCCAGCTCCGAGCTGAGCCCTGGCAGAGCCGCGGCGAGGGGGCGGCTGGACTGGCAGTCCCTGCAATTTGCTCCTGGAGGATGCTTCATTGTTGTTCCTCCGCAGGAGCCTGGCTCAGCCCCCGTGTTTGGTGTCCTCTGCAGAGCCCTGCTGCAGGCAGAGCCCACGGGGATGCCAGGTAGGGCGGTGCTGGGGCAGCTTGTGTCTGGCGCGCCAGCCCACCTGGGTTTGCTCTCACCCAGCGAGGCTCTGGCCTTGCTTGGGCGTGTGTTGCTGAGAGAAGTGCTGTTGCTTTTTGTCTCCACTCCCAAAAAGCTCTGGGTCCTTTTCTAAGCCTATTTCGTGCCAACATTTATAGCTGCAAGTGTGCTGGCAGGATGAAAACCAGCCCCTCTTTTCCCCCATCCATCCTTTCCCTCCCGTTTTTTCCTCTCCTGGTCGGGATCTCTCGCTGCTCACAGTGACCCCCAGAAAAGTTCCAAAGTCTCTTTTCCTAGCCCAGGACTTGAAGGAGGAGTCAGGGCTCTTAATTTCTCAGTCTCAAGGTTGTTTATTGTATCTTATCTTTAAAAATTTTCTCCTGCCCTGCCAAGGTCAGCTCAGCAAGACAGTCCAGGCACTCTGCCTGCCCCAGGGCAGTGTTATGTCTTTATACTAAAAACTACGTGTAAAATATTTACAATTACTTTCCAATACCTATCACCTGTGTTAGACAGTGAGCTTCTACTCTAAACCAATCCAAAAGTGCCACCATCACAGCAGAAGATGGAGGCCAAGAAGGAGAAGAAGGAGAAAGGCTGGACAAGCCCAGTTCTTCCATCTTGCCATATCAAAAACCCCAAAATCTACTTTTCCACCCCCTGATAACTTCACTATTATTCTATTTAAAGTGTTGTGGCTTGCTGGTCTTCATCTAAGGTTGGTAGTTTGCTCCATGGATCATAATCAAACCCACAGGGGCATTTTGGGCTCTGTGCCAGGGTCTCTGAGCCCCCTGGCAGGGTCTGGGCTGCTCAGGACAGACAGAGGGATGTCCTGGCTCCTGACATCTCCCAGAGCCCAGACCTGGACAGAGAGCAGGAGCACAAAGCAAAATCCATTTCCCATAAAACCCCAACCCCTGCTGTGCTCAGCTGGGGAGGCCGGAGGGAACTCAGGTTTGCAGAGCTCCTCTGTAGCTCCACCGAGCTCGGTGAATCACAAGAAGTTTTGCCAGGAAGCAGAGCTGAGAGCATGAAATGGATGAAATTCAGGCAGAGAATTCTCTGCATGCCATTCCCAGATCAAAGTTTGCTGCTATCAGAGATCAGCTCTTAACTTGCATGACTGAGCCTGCAGAGAGAAGAGAGAGGGGGAATGATGAGGAGCTGGAGCTCTGCTGCAGAAAGTTCTGCCCCTCTGAAAAGTGAGCAGGGAATGAGCAGAGGGAAACAGCTCTGACGGAATGGCAGAAGCCCCTGGAGATGAGAGAGGGGAGTCTGAGTGCTGGGGAAGGCTGTGCTGTGTCTCTGCTCTGAGGGCAGAGGGAGGGGATGGATTTGCACTGATTTTGTGTAGGGAAGAGCAGTTCAGGTTGCTGATGATGATTCAGCTACACCAAGGTGTTGTTTCTCCCCAGAGAATGGTCAGGACCCCAAACCTGGGGATGCTGCTGCTCCTTCAACAGCACCTTTAAATTTACCCCTGGATAGGAATGAAAATTTCCTGCAAGCTTTGGCATGAACCCCTTTTACCTTGGCATTTTTACCTTCTGCTTCAGTCTGTGGCTTTGCTGGTGGGATTTGGTTTAATTTGGAGAACTTGGAGGAGAATTCAATGTCAGACTGAGCTGTGCCTTCAGCAGGGGCTTTGCTGGGAGGGCAATGGCACCTACAACCCTTTAAGTAGAGACAGGAGGGATTTGGGAAATGGGACAATGGCACCTACAACCCTTTAAGTAGAGAAGAGGGGTTTAGGAATGGGACAATGGCCCCTACAAGCCTTTTAATTGGAGACAGGAGAGGTTTAGGAAATGGGATAATGGCACCTACAAACCCTTTAGGTGGTTTAGGAAATGGGATAGTGGCACCTGCAAACCCTTTAGGTGGTTTAGGAAGCGGAC